>NC_071389.1:20996620-21632031 GCF_022682495.2 Desmodus rotundus
AAAGGCATCAGTCATTTCCGGCTCCGCCTTGAGTCCATTTTATTTCATTGAAAACGAAGTTCAAGATCAACACTCGATTTAATTTGGGATTCTTATGTCTTATATCTGAATAAAGATAGCTTTGCGAAAATAAACATCTTACTTAAAAATAATGTCCCCCCACATACCCAACTGAAAGACATGAACTTCGAGACTGGTGTTTTCTTCAACACTGATGATAACTCAGAAATAGGAGGGTACATTGTCCTGTTCGTTCCACTAAGAAGCCAAGGGAAATTTATACTTGGGGATCTATTTGGATGAATCAAGTTCTCCTAGCAACCTAACAGGTAAAATAGCTAATTAAGTCCTTACCTTACATATCGGCATATTCTTTGGAGAATGGAGGTGGGACTATTGATATTTGCTCATGATAAGATTTCTCAAAATTAGATCACTATGAAAAACTATATTAAAGAAATGTATTTACTGAGCACAGAGAGTTGTCTACCATGTTAATTGTGACAATCTGATTGCAAAAGAGTAGGTTTTCGATAGTTCTCAATTTTGCAGTGAGAAGCCAGAACAGTCCTGGATGAAGGATGTTTCCTGAGCACGCACCTCGCACAGGCCTGCGGCAGGCCCTGCACAGGGGGTGAGCGAGACCCACAAGGCCTCGTCTTCACGGGCGCCTCCTTTCGATGCTGAGGACCAAGCTGTTAGGGACTGCACGGTGGGATTACAGGTCATCTTAATTTTAAAAGTGTGCTCACATGTGCTTTCTGTCCAATTTGTTTAGAATGAGCTCATATGTGTGACTTTTTTGCATCTGATTATTTAAAGAATAAAGTAAGACTTGATGTATAATGTTGAAGAGCCTTCCTGTCCCCGGCCCTATCCCCTTCCCCACTCCCCTCCACAGAGGCGGTCACTACCACGAATTTGGAAGATGCCCTCCAGTTCCTGTTGTTAGATTGTTAAATAGATATGTGGGTTTGTTTTAAACATTTACACGAGTGGTGTTATACTTTACATATAGTTTTGTAAACTTACTTTTATTCATTATCATGTTTTTTCAAAGCCTATCCTTGATATACAAAGGTAGAATTCATTGATTTTTTAAAAAAAGATTTGACTTTTATTTATTTTTAGAGAAAGGGGGAGGGAAGGAGAAACATTGATGTGCGAGAGAAACATCGATTGGTTGCCTCTTGCACATTCCCAACTGGGGACCTGGCCCGCAGCCCAGGAATCGAACTGGTGACCTTTCAATTTGCAGGCTGGCGCTCAATCCACTGAGCCACAGCAGCCACGGCAGTTCACGGATTTCAATGGCATGTTAATAAATCGAATTTTATGAATTATCTAACAACACTATTCATTCCCCTACTAATGAACATGTAGATTGTTTCCAAATCGTGGATGATTTTGCAACGAGAACTTTTGCATGTGTCACCTGTGCTTCCCGGTCCCCTGCCCAAGCATCGTCCCATCACTGGGCCAAGCTCCCATCAAAGGAGCTCTACAGGGATGCAGGATTTCTGAAATGAGCTGCCTGGAAAGAACGGGATGTGACCACTGTCATCTAGTGGCAGCCACTTGTAAATGCAGTGGCTCTTCACAGGCTGAAGCCCTATTAGGGACTATCTGGGAGTCCAACCTTTACTTGAAAGCAAGGGATCCTGGTCTTCTACAACTGGACCTTGCAAGAGGCTTATTTCCCAGGGCCTGAATAGGTACCTTAGAGATAGAGAACTCTGGTGGCTGAATCATGAGTTAGAGAGAACAGGGGTGTACCTCCCATTTAAACTTATTTTCCTTTGAACGTTGCCCTCCCCCACCATCCCTCTGTCATCTGAAGTTCTTCTGGCCCATGTCCATGTCCAGAGACAGGACATCCTAGCTCCTCCTTCTGCAGTGTCTCCAAATCTGGGAACTTCCCAAGGCTGCCCAAGTCATCATCATTTTGCAACCTGATCATCTGTCCCTGGTTTCCTTCGGGAGATGGTAGGAAATATAAGACTCCATCCTTCGGAGGGTTGCCAATCTCCCTGCTCCCCTCAGAACCGATTTAAAGAAGGCCAGTTCAGACTGCCTTCTGCTGAAAGCCCCACCAAAAGGCCCACTCGAGGCTGAAGTGAGGATGAAATAGGTGGTCTTCGTTCCCGAGGTCGCAGACTGGGAGATCCCCAGCCCCGGACATTTTGTTCCTAGGAGTAGAGCGATGACTCAGGCATGGTGACTGACGTGGACAGTCCCTTGGTTCCATGCCAACACAAGTCCTTTCCTCTCTAATAGAGGTATTTGGGATTAAGTTAATTCCCAGTGCACCATGTCTGATGAATCCATGGCAATTAACTTCTGTACTCAGATCACTGTCCCCCCTACTGGCACACTCCCTCTCTGCACAACACCACCTCCTGCTCTCAGGCTAGCCGGAAGGTGCCCACGGAGAATGCAAACTCAGTTTCACATTGACCTTGGCTCAATTTAATGAGGATAAGAAATTGGATGTTATAGTTAAAAGCATAACTTGAGATTCGGTCTCTGTAAAATAGTTTGCTTTTTTTTTTCTTTTTTAACCACCCCTGAGTAATTTCTCATTCCACAGTCCTGGATTTTAGCTTGCTACTTAGATAATAGCAATAATGGCAATTCCTAGGATTTCCCCCATGCTCGCTACATTTAATGTTTCCGAAACATTCATCTCTACCATTCTTAATGGACCTTCATGATTGGACAAGGGGCCAACAGATGAGGAACTGGAGCGGCAGAGAGCCACACTGCCTGAGCCGAGGCTGTACTGAGCGATCACGGCCAATAGTTGCTGTAAGCAGGGACCTGGGTGTGAAGACTTACCGAAGCCCACGGGTAGCACGATTTTCCACGAGCAGTCCATGTTGCTGGGGTAGTTGCCCGGGAAGCCGGGGCTCAGGATCACTCCCTCCATCTCGTCCACTGTTCCCCCACACTGCGCTGTGACAAGGAGACCAGAGGGTTAGGACAGCGTCGAGGAGAATATGGGCCACGCCAGTGCTTGGACGCTCCCTTAGAGCAGTGGTTTTCAACCTTTCCCAAGTTGTCACCCAACTCATCAACCCCTTTGAGAATCTAAAGGAACCCTTAACTTATCTTGCTAAATAACTGCACTCACAGGCAGAACAGAGTGAGCAAATTCAGGATGGGCTGCCCAGCATCCTAGGACCTTCCAGCAGTCTGCCCATAAACCCAAGTTTTGGGCCCTTGACCTCAAGCTTGTCTTTTGCAGGTCAGTTCCCTTAGTGAGCTCCTACAGCAAAAGTGGTCTGCTCCACCAGAAGTACTTCCATTTTTCACACTATCCTCTAAATCTCCCTCTCTTCCTCGTCTGGTCAACTCTGCCAAGACTGAAGAAAGAGGATGAAGGAAGGGGACTGGCACATGTTGAGTCCCCACTCTGCGCAGGGCGCCACGCCGGGCTCTTTATAAATTTGCCCTCCGTGGGGCTGGGTGGCCAACAGATGAGCTGCGCCGTGAGCCGCCCTCTGAACTTTGACCCGCACCCTCAGCCCAAGTGCCCGTGATTAGCACCCCAGGGAGAGCCAGCTGCAGGGGCTGGGGCACCTGAAATGCCAACCGAGGTGACTGCAGAGTCATCTGAGGACGCGTGGCTGCAACACCACAGCAGCCTCGTCCACTGACATCCATTCTTTTCTTTCACATTTTATTAGGAAAAGGTTGAGTGAGCAGAACGGGGCTGCCAGCCATGGGAGCCCGGGGAAAAGCAGGGGACAGGGATTGTGGGGCCCAGGCAGAGGCTTTCTGGGGAGACAGTTAGTTTAGCCCCGAACAGAACAGTGCCCGGGTTCAGAGAGAGAGCTCCGGCACAGACCACTTAGGTCTCGATCCCAATGCTTCCACTTCCTGGGTGACTTAGGGCAAGTTCCACAACCCTCCCCACACCTCAGTTTCCCCCAACTGTGAAATGGAGCTCACAACAGCACCCAGGGCAGAGGGCTATTAGGAGGTTCCAACAGAAACGCCAAACCTCACTTGGGGTAGGAGCTGGCACGCGCAGTAAAGCCTCAACCAGGGGTAGCTACCGTTCATGGGAGTGGCCTCCTCGACAGGGCTTCTGTGCTGTGTCCCCGAGGGAAGAGCCTCGGCTGACCAGTCCCAGTTTGGACTGCTCAGCGGCCCACCAGGCACTGTACCTGGTGAGGTCACGGAAGGGAAACGCCACTGTGCCCTAGTGACGCTCCTTCAGCTCACCTTGCTTCCCATCCCAAGGTGAGCTTTGAGGGGCACTTCCCAGTTGCTTGGGCATCAGAGAAAACCTAGGTTTCCATTCCTGACCTTACCACTTTCTTTTTAATCCTAAAAGTCTTAGTTTCCCTATTTGCAAAAACGAGAATAATGACAGCCACTCAGAAGAAACACGTGGCTCTGTGCCTTGCACAGAGCAGATACTCTACAGTTATGGTTGGTTTTTCCCTGCCCCAACCTGACTACATGGCGAGATGTTTTTGAGGGCAAAGACCCCATCTTTTCTTGTACCCATGGCTCTCTTTATCATCACTCAGCATGGGTAAGAAACCAAACCAAGCTCAGTCCTCATTTCATCTGTAACCCTCAAGATTTCTCCATTACTGGATTTTATCTCTCTGTTTCGTGAAAAGTCATAAGGGAAAGCCCAAAGTGCCTAGAAGTTCCACTTGGGGTTTGGTCGGTTATCTGGAACCAGAATGGACATTGTTACTTTTTCAAATGCACAAGGCTCCTGTAATTTTTCACTTGGTGAGTGAATGTTTCCAATAGTTGTGACAGCTTGGAAAGGGAGTTAAACACTTACAGAAACATCGGGCTAAAACTACTGCCTTTGAACAAACCCAGAATACAAAGCTGCCTTTTGATGTGTCCCTGAGCTCTAGCCCCTGGCAGACAATGGATCTGAATGAACTGGAAGAGTCCGGCTCTCTTACCAATACACAGAGGAGGTGGGTAGTTCCAGCGCCGCACGGTTCCGGGCATGCAGGAGATGTGGGCGTGGCCCTGGAGGAATCAGGAACAGGGGTGGGCCAGCTGCCCCCACCGGCCCAATAGTATGCACAACCCCAGACAGGGGGCCTGTTCAGGGGCTTGTGTTAGGGAACAGGATACAGAGGTCCACTGTGGGGTGGGGAGTGAGGCAGAGGGAGAGATTTTTGGGAAGGAAGCTTATAATGGCCATTACTATAGAATTCTCATTACTCAAGCTTCCTTGTGAGCCTCCTTTAATTACTAGATTCCCTCGTGGCCTTCAGAAGAAAATTAAACTTTCCTAACCTCTAATCAAACCGAAACTTTGAAGGAACACATTCGAGGCTGGCTGGTGCCAAATTGCTAAAGTCAGCAAAGTTTGCATGAACAGCTCCAGGAGGGGATCATGGTCCCCCAGTGGGGGGGAAGGGAATTGGGGGTCTGCTCCCTGTTCTCCGGTGACTGCAGCTCTGCTGGTGCAAGGCTGGCCAAGCACATGTCAGGGGACACCTGTCTCCTGCCCTGGGTGTCAAGGGGAGGTACCTGAAGGGCATATCCCGGCTCACACTGGAAAGAGACCACATCATTCACCAGGTAGCGCTCGCCAGTCTTCACCCCGTTACTGGGCACGGCAGGTTCTGGACAACTGCTCAGGCCCACCGCTGAACAGGACAGAGACAGGAAAGGGGAATGGACCCGCCCAGCAGGTCAACGCGATTGTAGGCTGAGGGTGATGCTGGCAGCAGGGGGGAGGAGGGTACCTTCAAATTGGGCTTTGTCTGCTCGTGGACTCTAGGCTAGTGCTCCCAACCCTTTCACTTCACAGTACACAGAGAAAATCAGTGTTTATATGGCACGGTGGCTCCAGAGACCACAGCTCCTTGGGGCAGGCAGGTACCCTATAGGAACTCTGGCTGCCCACCTGCCCCAAGGGCTCCCCAGAAGGCCTTCAGAACAGGACAGCCAGGGAGCTGCCTGGCCCTGGCTCTAAGCCCCCGACTCTCTGCTTGAGCTCCCCCCACACCACTCCTGCCCCAGACTCCTAACTCTCCTCCATTCTCCTTGCTCTAAGAAGACAACTCCGGTAGGCTAAGACATTGGGAGAGAGGTGAGTGGAAAGCAAGGAGGAGGGAAAGCAGTTATCAGAGGGACATCTCAGCGGTGCTCAGGGGCCCCGAGTCCCCTCTTTGGGACAGACTGTTGGGAGAAAGTCTGCCAGCAAATGGGATGCTCCACAGCCTTCTGTCTCCTGCTGCCTTTTAAAGTCAGGCCAGCTCCCTCCTGGGAGCAGAGCTGGGGCTCTGCGCACTTCGGCTCCCACAGCCAGCTCTGAGCCTCCCTCCCACCCCCTACCCTGAGCCATTCTGTTCCTGTCCATCCTGTGCTCACGGGCAATTTGTGTTCTTAATGTCTGTCCTTGGACCATGGGACTTCCTTGTTCAGCAATTTGAAGTGGGTCCCTGTCACTTATTGTATGGAATCTCACTTCTCACCCTGACATTCTAGGACTTTCATG
The DNA here is from genome assembly GCF_022682495.2 of Desmodus rotundus. Taxonomy (NCBI): domain Eukaryota; kingdom Metazoa; phylum Chordata; class Mammalia; order Chiroptera; family Phyllostomidae; genus Desmodus; species Desmodus rotundus. Next base: position 21,003,114 of record NC_071389.1, read on the forward strand.
ATCTTGGCCTGGTTTCCAAATCCCCCCCACAGGTTCCCAAACGCTCCTCCGTCACTCTCCTTTCTTGACTTTTCAAATTTAGTCTGCATCCATTTGGTCCTTATCATACACCCAGCATTGTACACAGAGCTTTGCTAGGGCATCCATCATAGTCTTCCTCCTCCATCTCCCCTCTCTGTCCATCCCCACCATCCTCACTCCCTGATCACTTCCCACGAACAAGGCTGGAGTGAGTGGGTCACACACATCCTCCCGTCTGCTTGGTGCAGGTCTTAACACCCCATTTCACAGGTGAGGGTGAAGGCCACAAGGCCCAGAGACCTACCCTTATGAAGCCACATTGCTGGATGCAAATCAAACCCAGTGTGACTCCAGGTCTGCCCGAGTGGGGGCCACACTCTGAGGCCACATGAGCTCATGTCGGCCAGGCCTTCTCTCCCCATTTCCTGTCCTGAAAATCATCCTTATCCTCTTTGAATCCCTTCCTGGCTGACTCCCATAGCAAAGGGAGTGTAGCACCTCCTCCATGGAGGGCTTCACACCTGCCCTGTGCCCCGCAGGGTCCCATCTGCAGGTGTGGACGTTTGTGATGCGTGAAATAAGTCCCTGTGTATTTGCTGATGGCTGGGACTTGGAGTGCGCCTCTCCGGGGATGTGGGTTGGAAGAACCGTGAGGAGGCAAAGAGGTTGCGGTAAGCTGAGTTCTTGGCCTGCTCCAAAATGCTCCTTTCACCGAGGGAGGCAAAAGGGAGAGGGTGTGTGTGTGATAAGACACTCTGTGGCTGGGTGTGACCCAAGTGTACATTTGCTGAGTTTTGACAAATGCATGTGCCTATATAATCCAACCCCCTACAAAACTACGCAACATGACTGCCACTCTAGAAAGTTCTCTCATGCTCTTCCCAGGCAATTCCTGTCCTGCATGTGCTCTTAAGAAGTGAATGTGATGCTTGAAATGAACGCTGTATGTCCACAAATCTTAGCAGCTGGGACAAAAGACCTGAAGGGCAGAATTAAAACCATAATTACACTGAATCTGAAGCACTTCATCTCGGTTGTCATCTTGTCTATTTCTCCCGACTCCCCCTGCACTCCAAGTAGAATGCAGCTCAGTACGTAAAGGGGGTCATCCCAGCTTAGTAACCTAAGACCTTCTCACTGGACACGCAGTGACAGACCGACGGAGGAGAGGCAGCGAGAAAAAGAGAGAAAGCCAGAGCAAGAGAGTATGGTGGGAGAGAAAAGTGAGACCAGAGAGAGAAAGAAGGAGGGAGACAGAGAAAAGTCCATTCTAATTTCTCTTAGATTGCACATCTTGATTTTATTTAAGCCATCTTGGCAATGAAGGAAGAATTACTTTTTACCATATGTAATTTTTTACTTTTGAAAGCCTAATTGTTCCACTTCCAGTTTAATTAAATAAACATTAACTATGAGTCATAGCAGTAGATATGACTTTTCAGTACCCTTCAAAACCATTTGCCTGTACAATAGCAATTAATTCTCTTTTTCTGTAGCTCTTCGTAGATTATCTATAAAACAAAAATATAACTACAGGGTTTTGGTTCCCAGGAATTTCAGTCTCCAAATACTAATGGGGACCTTTGTTTTCCCCTAGCTTTCTCCCACCGTGAGAGGACAGTGCACGGTAAAACATTAGCTACTGAGAAAACTACCAGCTCCCTGGAAAAAAAATTGAGAGGAGGAGAATTTTTCCTGGAAATGACACAGTAGAATGACAAAGAGATTTAGGAAGAAAATATGTCTTTGGAAAAAGAAAATAAAGAGAAGATCCTTGGGAGTATTTAAGGACTCAAATTAAAATATTGGATAGGGGCACAAAACTGCAAAAAACAGAGAAAAGAGGGTAAAAGAGAAAAGTGTGGATACTTCGGACCACCAGCTGAGTGGAGCCTCTAGGTCTGTGGAGGAGGGTCTCAGAGACCCTTGTCCTGCCCTCTCCCTGCGGGGTCTTTGCTTCAAGCTGCCTCAGGTCTGTCCTACTAGGTGCACTCTTCGGTCCCTGCAGGCCACAAGAATCCCTGGGCCCAGGAATTCTCTCCCAACTCCCTGCATAAAGCTCAATCGTTTTGAAGACCAGCTGGGCACCTGCCTCCACCCAGTGCTGACCCTGTCAGGCCTCTAGCACCCACTGGGGCTCCCATCTGCACAGGCCCACGCTGTCAAACACAGCCAAGCCGATCATGCCTTTCCCCATTTCCGAAGACAATTCGCATCACATAAGCGGAAGTTGGAGAGGACAGTTTTTAGGACTGGAGGACAAGATCTCTATTTTCTCATAGCCCAAATTATATACCAGGCCTAGGCCAATGACCAGGCCCCCTTCCCATTCCTGGCATGGACACTGAAGGAATGCACAGGTTTCTGAGTAACTGACATTTGGGTGAGAATCCCGCCTCTACCACTTGCTGGCTGTGCAGGCTGGAGGAGGTTTCAGACCTTCTCTGGGCTTTAGCGACCTCACCTAGGTCTGGGGTGAGGCAAGTGGGATGGAGAAAACACAGCCCCATTAGGACTCCTACTCCTCCTGGGGACTCTGCGCCTGTCCGCTCCCACCCTGAACCCTGTACACAGCCGAGACTCTGGATGCTCACTTTTGTACTCCAGGTGGAAGCCAGCTGCCGACACGCTGATATCTGAGTAGAAATGAAGGTAGAGCTGGTTGGAGGTGCTGTTCAGAAGGGCAGGCACGGTTGTACCTGGGGCAAGAAACAGGCACCACTCAGGCTTAGTCTCCTGCTTTTGCTACCTGATGCTGTTCTGCTCCCAAGGCCCCCAAGTGTCCCCACTATCTCACTGGTTAAAAGACAAACCAGCACCTCTCAGAGTGCTGGGTCTCCAATGTCCAAAGGAGGTGGGAGACCCCAGCCAACTTTCTACAGACCGGGCAGTGGCAGAGCCTTATGCCAGCAGCAGCAGGGCGAGCTCCTCAGGGGGCCTATGAGTTTGGTTGCCCCCCCAGCCACCTTCAAAATGGCTCTGACATGTCTCCTTATCTGGGCAATGCAGGCAGCATAGACACTTTATCTGGGGCCTAGAAGACCCAAGTAATGAACCGGTCATTGGGCTAAAAGACACACCAACTGCGGCCTGAAGTCCACCACTGCAATGGCGAATAAGTTAAACACAGAATTACCATAGGACCAGGGATTCCACTCCTCGGTACACACCCAAGAGGATGGAAAACACATGTCCCCATAGAAACTGGTATGGGAGGGTTTATAACTGCATTATTCATAATTGGCTAACAGGTGTGAAGAGCCAAATGCCTGTGAACTGATTGATGACTGGTAAACAAAACGAGGTCTGTCCACGTGACGAAGTGCTCTGCATGCTACAACCTGCGGCCCCTGAAAATGTCCTGCTGAGTGAGAGAAGCCAGACACAGAGGGCCACATATAAATGTCTGGGACAAGAAAATCCACAGAGATGGCAAGTGGGTTTGTGGTTGCCAGGGGACAGAAGCTGGGGTCTATGGGGAGTGGGTACAGATGGGGACCTGGTTTCTTTCTGGGGTGAGGAGAACGTTCTGGGGCAGTGGTGATGGCTGTAGAACTTAGTGAATGTACTAAAAGCTACTGAATTGCACGCTTTACCATGGTGAATTTTATGGTTATGTGAATTATATCTTAATAATAATAAAATTAATAATAGTAACGTCCACTACTACCCTGTGAGCTTAGGTCCCCGGAAGTCCCGCCTTACCTGAGAAACTCCCCAGCATAGTCACAGTGTTGTCCGCTCCGTCAAACACTTCCAAGGAGTCCCAGTTCTGCTCGGTGACAAAACTGATGACTTGAATCTGGGAGGGCAGAGGAAGTGAACTTTGGTTAGACAGCCCGCTACCCACCCTCCCTCTCTTCATGTAACTAATTCAATCACTGGGCACCTACTGTGGGCCTGGCATTGAGCGAGGTCCTTCCAATAAAAGTAAGATGCAGCCTCTACCCTCGAGGAGCTCTTTGTCCCCAGTGGGGAGACACGTGTGAAATGAATGATTACAAGGCAGTGAACGGGGAAGAGAAATCCAGGAAGTGGGAACACTTCAGGCTGACTGGCCTTCTCTCTGTCTCTGGAACATTCCTCAGGTTTGCCCGCTTTCCTGTCTGGACTGCATTGGACGTCCTGCAGCGATGAGCCGGTTGCCCGCTCCTTGCTGGGCTGTCCGCCCTCAGTCCCTGCTCGTGGCTGCCCCATTGGCCTCCCCCACCTGGCTCTAACCACTGGGCCCCTGCTATGGCCCTAATTCTGTTCCTGCAGTTCAGGGGTTCAGGCTGCAGGTGTGACACCCTAGGTGTGTGCCTGGTGTGCTATCCATGTTTCTTGGTTTGCTCCTTCCCTTTACCTGCAATGTCCCTGCTTTTATCCCTCACAATCTTAAGAAAAAAAAAAACCCTTCGAGCCATTTGAAAAATATTTCCTATGAATCCTCCCCAATTTTTGTATTCCAGCTTCAGGCCCACTTCCTACTTCTGGCCATCCCTGATGGCCCGAGCCTGTGCCCACCCCTCCTCCTTCCTGCCTCAACCCGGTTCTCTCCTCATGCCCTGCGAAGCTCCTGGGCCATGAGCTGTGGTAGTTTTCGGTGTGTGGGCCCCAACTCCACCCTTGGCCTGAAGGGCAGTGACAGGGCTATGTCTCCTCCTGGCCACCTGCCTGATGGAGATGTCTCCTCGCCCCTACCTGGATGCCGGCACCTTCGGGGACCACGATCTTCCACACGCAGTTGAGGCTGTTGAGGTAGGGCTCCGGGAAGCCGGGGGACAGGATGGTGCCTCTGCGCTCTGTGAGGTTGCCTCCACATGGCACTAGGAGGAAGCAGCTCTGGTCTTTGTGGGTCCCCCATGTTTGCGGGAACCTCCCCAAACAGGCTTTTCTCAGGGCTCCCCAGCCTGCTTGTGATTCCCACCCCCACCCTGCTGGCTTCTCCAGTCGGGCCTCAGTCCCTCCCTCTCCCATGACTCTTCCCCATGCAATCCTCTTCAGGGGTCTAGACCCATGTACCTCCCTTCACATCTGTTCCTCCCCCCCTGCCCCAATTCCCCAGCAACCCTAGCTCCTCCTCCTTGTTATTTTCACATTTGCTCCACAGGACTAGTGACCTGAGTTATGTGGGCAGGCAGGGGCTGCTGTATGCTTGGGGTAGTTGCTGCGTCTTGCTGCCTCCCCCAGGGAGAAAGGACTGTTTGCCGGCCACCCCTCCCAAGTCCCAGATATCCAGGTACTCACCTACACAAGTTGGCGCTGAGACATTCCACTGGGCCAAGGCCCCCGGCACAGGGAGGCACTCAATTTCTGGGGACCCCTGCAGGGCATAGCCGGAATTGCATTCGAAGCGGACGATGGCCCCCACAGAGAAGTCACTGCCCAGTCTCTTGCCATAGCGGGGTTCCGGCACGGAGCTGCACTGTGTGGCGCTGGTTCGGGGTACCGCTGCAGGGGACAAGGGCACTGAAGGGCAGGCCTCTCCCCTCCGGAAACTGGCCTGGGGATGGACTCACAACTGGACTGGAATTGACAGCCTGGATGGGACCCAGACAAGCTCTGGGCACTTTCCCTTAGAGCAGAGGTAGGGGGCTTCCTAGGATGAGACCCGTGTACTGAAATAAAGGCAGACACGCAATGCTGCAGCACAGCTTCTGGAAGCCACGGGAGGCAGTGTGAGTCCCCGGCCAGGCTTCAGGCCCACTTGTGTTTCTTGCCTTCCCAGTGATGCCCCTCATGGGTCAGGGTCCCACACGCCCTCACAGGGAGGATGGCCCTTCCTCCTCCACTTCAGCGCTGTCACCTGCTTTTGGCCTCTTCTCCCATGTGCCTTAAGACCTGCCCAGGTTTCTGATCTCCGTCACCTGAATCTCCTCTCTCCCTACCCACAACGGTAGGTAGGACCTTTTAACCTAGGCCCAGATACAGCGTCCCTCTTGGCAGGATTCCCCCTGCACCTCAAAATGCAGCTCACCTGCGCAACTGAATAAATAGAATTGCACTGACATTAGGCCCTCGACAGTGGGCCTTATCCTGGGCAAGGAGAGGTAGGGGCCTGCAGGTGAACACCAGGATGTTGCCAGCCTTTGCCTTTCAGGGCCAGTAAAAAAGGGAGCAAACACTGATGACCGCTTGTTGCCAGCTCTTTGTGAACTCTCTCTTAATCCTATCACTGAGGTGATGTTATTACCCTCAGTTAATAGGGGAGCAACCTGGGGCTCCGGGAGCTGGAGTCATGGGCGCCCAGTGAGAAAGTGGCAGGGCTGGGGTTCAAATCCATGTCCGCCTCACTGCCAAGCCTGTGTTTTTCCCGCAGCTTGCCTGGGCCTTGTGGATAAAACCAAGCCCCACAGGACAGAGTCTAGGAAGGAGGCCTGGGCTGGTTTTCCCAGTGCCATTGGGGCTGTACCACACAGTGTGGGGGGCAGAATTAGCTTCCCATGTCTGCTTTCTCCCCTCCTTTAACATGAGTTTGGTCCAAGAATTGTCTGTTGAGTAAATGAATGTATAAAATTCAACCAAATTTCAAGGAGCTGCCCTCCTAAACTAGTAAGTATCGCCCATACCCTAAGAATAAGGCTCAGACTAAGGAGCAAAGGTCGCAGTTCCTTTGGTCACTAAGTCACTGAAAAATGGAGCCTCCCTTCCCCCCTCCCATATCCACGTCCTGCATACCTTGGTAGACAAAGTGGAAGCCTCTGGCGGGTGCCTGGCCTTTGGCACTGAACTTAATGAGAACTTGATTGGATGTGGCCAAGGGCAGTGATTCTCCTGCCAAGATAAGAGGGGAATAGGAGAGGAGGACAGTGAGTCCAGCAATTGAGCCCAGCAGATGAAATCCTGGCCAGGAAGGAGGGGCTGCCCATGCCCTTCGCCCTACTTCCTTCCACATCCCAGCTCTTCCTGCAACGAAACCTCACATCTTCACTGCACTTTTCAGTTTAAAGTTCACAGGAGGCCGTAGTGTCCATGGTCTTATCATGACCCACAGTCAACGTGAAGTTGGCATGACAAGGGTTCAGTGCCCTCAGCTAACAGGTCGAGAAGGAGAGGTCCAGAAGGATGACATGACCTGCCTTGAGAGGAGAAAGCTTCTAAAGAGCTGGTGACCCCCCAGCCTGAGGATAAGGCCATTACCAAACTGCCTGGTGGATTGCGGGGAAAGCGGCCGTCGGTCTGACGCAAGAAAAAGCACCAGCTCTGGGAAGGATGGTGCTGGGATCTTTTGAGAGTAACTGGCCTTTCCCAGATTCTCCGTGAAATGATCAATAACCAGAGTGAACCTGTAATTTATTGCTCCTACTAGGACACTTCTGAGAGTCAAAGGGCATGCTATTAATAATTATACTGGGACAACCCAGTGAAAGCTGGGACTGTCCCAGGCAAAGCAGGACATGTTGTCACCCATCCCATAACGCACAAACTGGTGAAAACCTAAATGGGCCCAGGAAGTTAGGGGAGCCCGACTTAGCCCTAACTTTATATCAGGAGAGAAGGTGTGGCTCCTGCGTGGTGTGGTACAGACGGGTGGGGGTAAGGGCGGCATGATCAGACCTGCAGCCAGGAAGCACAGTCTTGGTCATCATCACCTTCCTGTGGAAGTGGAGGAACTATGGGGTGGAGGCCGTGGCATGGCCACTCTGCGTGATGCCCCTCTGAAGCCTTAGGGACCCCTGAGAATGGCTGCAGACTCCACCAGCAGAACGGAAGTAGGGGTTTCAGAAAGCCAAGCTACAGTTCCACTGGAGCGAGGGCTGGAGTTGGCATCAGCCGAGGGGCCACTCGGAGGCTCATCCGGGGCCCACCAGTGCTTGCAGGAGGCTGACGGGATGCTACTGCCCCTAGGGAGTGGACAGCCTTTTGCACAGCACACTGAGACTCGCATGTGACCCAGATGGCTGAGCCTGGCTAGGAGCCATTGCCCAGCTAACTCTTGGCTGCCAAAGTGGAAAACAAAAAAAACTCATGAAGGCAAAGTGTCTCCTTATTATCTCTACCTCCTCCTCTCAATGCATGTAAGTAAAACAAAACTCAACTTTTCCAACCTCCCACCGTGTGGCTTGACATATGTGGGTGAGGACCCTCATAACCTCTGACAGAACCCATCTAGACTCCCATTCCTGGATGTATGCGGGCCTCCCTCTCCATGGCTAAGCAAGGGTGCAGCAAGATCACTGGACGTACAAAAATAGCCCAAAGTTTTAAGGGAGCAAACTACCCTGAGAAACCAAAGCAAATATTTTTATATGAACTACAACAAAGAACAGGCAAAATCTCAGGAGACTGTCAATCATAATTGTCACAAGAATCTGGCACTGCACCTGTGAAATCAGAGGGGGGAGGCATGCCAGAGGAAAGACGTGAGGTGAGCAAAGGCTTCAGAGAGATGAGAAACGCTAGCACAGGGCAGCCGGATTCTGCAGAAGTTGAACAGCGACACAGAGATTAAATTCTGGAAGAAAATTCTTCCAGAATCCGCAGAAAAAAGATAAAGAGATTAAAATAAAGAGAGAAACAATAAATGACATGGAAGATAGATGAAAAAATCCAATATACATATATTAAGAATTCCGGAGAGACAGAAGACAAGAGAAATTGAAGGAAAAGAAGACAGACTCGAGGTTCATACTGAGGCTGTTCACCAAGTGCCGGATCTAATTAATGAGAAGTGATTTCCACCGCAACACATCCTGCTGAGCTTTTCGATTTTAAAAATTAAGAAAAAATATGACAGGTATTTAGAGAGAAGAGCACAGGTTACCCACAAGATAAAGAATCAGGCTGGACGCCAACCTGCCTGTAACATCAGCTGTTGGAATAGAGTGGAACGAACACTGCAGTTTTGAAACAAAATGTCTGTGACCCATAACTTGATTTATAGTCAAGCTGTCATTTATATAATATGTCAAAGGAAATGCATTCGCACACGTACAGGGTGGCAGACAGTATGGCGGTTATGAGCCCTCCTAAAAAATTGAGTGAAAGTAGGGAAATAAAAAACTTTCAGGGATAAAGACAACCTGGAACGAAGCAGAGTCGAACCCAAATAATTATTGTGAATAGGTAACAACACTTAATGCAAATGTGAAAACGCGTTGTTGGGGAAGAAGTCCAGCATTTAAAAATAATTACAATAACATTTAAAGTCCAAGTATGTATTTTTAAAAAACATGGAAATTAGAGGAGGGTCGGTTATGATTGGAAATGTGAGGAGGCAAAATCAAAGCAAAAACAAAACAAAACAAAACAAAAAACCCCAGAAAGAACAAAGCAAGGTGACTGATAGCAGACCAGATGTTGCACTTGTAAAATCAGTAAGTAAACTTCCTCTTAAAAGGAAAAAACTCTCAGAGAAAATGAGGGAAGATGTATGAGGCAAACACAGACACAACAATTGTTAGAAACAAAAGAAGACAACAAAACACCACAATTGTAGTGGGAGGTCCTTTCACTCAGCGCTCCCTACCATTGACACATCACATAGAAGAACAAAGTGAAGCGTGCTGAGCAATGGTGCTCACGCTTCCCCGCTGCCCAACACACGGTACGAACAGGGGCACACGTCACTCCCAGCGGTACCAGGGGCTCATCAGCAGGGTTTCTCCAAATGAGGAGTAAGATAAGATCTGAGTATATTGATGCTGATGTCTATGGGCCCTATACATACATCTATCTATCTATCTATCTATCTATCTATCTATCTATCTGTCAATCAATCATCTACCTACCCATTTTCCTATTTCTATTGGTCCTGTACATCTATATCTACAACTATGTCTATATCCACATTTATATCTGTAAGTTCTAAAAGTATACATGTCTATTTCTTTCTACCTGTACCTTATATTCCTATATCTATACCTGCTTATACCTCTGTCTATCTACCTATCCATCCATCCACCAAGAGATTTTGAAAAAGCATCCTACCTCAAGAGGTCCCGATTACACTTCCAGCTGGGCGTGAATGTGTGGGGTGGTGGTGTAGAAAATCGTTTGACTGAGAACCACTGCTGTAATGGATCTGAATAACAAAACTGAGCAAGACTGTTCTAATGGCCGTTACAAAGTTCACTGGATCCCAACAGTAGCTCTAGGAGGTGGAACTTTTACTCTCTGCCTTTTACAGATGAGGCAACTAAAGCTCAGAGTGGTCAAGTGTTGTACCTGCAGGTACCTCACAAGGAGGTGGGACTCGCTCAGGTATCTAAGGAGCGTAGGCAGCGAGCCTGCCTGCGGGGCTTGAGCTCACCCCTCCTCTCTCTGTGGCATCTCGACCCTGCATAGAATCTGCACTCTTCTCAGAAACCGAGGGAATTAAAAAAAATGTCCCTGCCTAATGAGAAGGCCTCATTTAAACCCCACAGTAGAATGGTACAAACTACATTCTCTAACCACATGGCCATAAAAACAGAAGACAACACGAATGTAATAAGAACGAGTTCTTGGTGGGGGAGGAGGGGGGGAGGGGGAAGAGATGTTCTTAAACAACCCCTGGGAAAAAAAAGAGTAAAATTCGATCATGAGTTATTTAGAAAGTAATGATGATGCAAATAGTACATATCAAAATTTATGTCTGGGAGACAAAACTATGCTTAGAGGTGAATATATTGCTGTAAACATGCTCTTTACCGCGCAGAGAAAATAACAGACAAAGCTCTCAATTCAAGATGTTAGAACAAAAACAAAATACTCTGGAGAAAAAATGGGGAGAGAGATTATGAAAAAAGAAGGCAGAGGTTAATTAGTTAGAATACAACAACCTACTCCACAGAAGAATTGGTAAGTAGATGCAGTAAAAAATAAATCAAAACAAAACAAACAACCAAAACCTCTGGTCCAGCTGAATAAAAAGGGGAACTGTGAATACAGCATTCAGCATCGTAAAGGCAGGAGCTACAACCACTAATAGGAAGGAAATTAAATGGCATCATAGTAGCGTATGACATAAGCAATGTTGCTAAAGTTAAAATAATGACAAAATGAATTTTTTACTAAAACATAAAACATCAACACTCATAACAAAGTAAGATACCTGAACAGACCAATAACAGTGGAAGAAAATAAGAGAAAAACCACCGAAAAGGAAGAGATAAAATAGTGAGACAAATTTATCTGCAGAGGATATTAAAGGACCCGGGGGAATCGGCTGGCAGTGTTCACACTGTTATGGAAGGTTCGATGACTTTATAAAATGAATACACGAAAAATACCAGTCTTCCAACACACTGGCAAAGACCAGTTAGAAAATGTAGCATGGGGAGGCCCATTTACAGTAGCAACAAAAATTGCCATGAAACATCTAAGGAATAAAGTTGACCAAGAATGCACACTGCCTAAAGGAAAATTACAGCACCTTCCCCCAGGTTACACACGGTAAGTAAACGCAGAGACACACCGCGCTCCTGGACGGGAAGAGGGGTCCCTGCTATAAAGAGGTGTGTTCTCTGTGGGGAACCGTTCCGAGCGTGGGAAATGTGGCTCGGCCCCCACTCGGAAAAGCCAGTGGGGAGCGAGGTTGGCAGGCAGGACCCATGTCCATGGATAGGTTTTTCAGTGGGAAATCAGGCCTGCATTGTACCTTGATGGCTAACGAGACTTGCTCTTGCTAAAAACTCTCTCACCCTGAGGCAGCAAATGTTTACTGAGTATCTTTATCTTCCCAAAATCTGAGCTAGACCTTCCAGGTATGGAACAGAGCCCTTTTCCACCATTTCTTCTTTTACATTGCAAATATCCTTCTTTGATGTATTCAGCGACATCCTCTCCTTTGTCTGCAAAAGATAACCACCCAAAACAAACCTATGCATAATAAATGAAGACCTTCTTTGATGTAAGGGGCCTAGAAAAACAATAAAAGCCTATCCAGGCAGGGGTCTCGGGGTCCTCTCTCTAACTTGGAGAGTGGCCACGCAGCCCCTTCTTCTCCACAGGATTTCTGTAGTCCGTGTGTATTAGTATATTGCAACCACAACGCCGGACCCTGTGCGCTGGGATCCGTGTCAGTTCTCCCCCAGTCGGCCAGTTGTGTCAGTTTAATAGATTCCAACGAAAATTCCAATGCAATTTTTAACAACTTGGCAACATATCTTTAAAGTTTATCTGGAGGCAAAAGTTAAGCAAGAAAAGCCAATGAATTCAAAACAAAGAATGTCTATGGGGACTTATCTTACTATATGTTTAAAATTAAGATAATATTATACATTGTTATAATGTTACAATAATTAAAGCTTTTTGATATAAGAATAAACTGACACAGGAAATGGATAAAAAGTCTAGAAACATAACCTTTCCTTTATACAAATTTCATATATGTAAATCTGGCACTTAGAAATTTCTGTTAGGACAACCGATTAAACTTGAAAGAACATGATCATATTCCCTATATCAAATAATATATCAAAATAAATTCCAAAGTTATTAAAGCAAAACAATGAAACTAAAAAGAAGTAAAAAAATAACACAGAGGAATTTTTATTTCATCAGCATGAAAGTCAAGAAGAAAACCATAAAAGAAAAACTTTGATAGATTTGATACCATGGGAAATTTGAGATTTCCGACAGGAAAGCACACCCGGAAGAAAACCAGATGGCAGATGACAGACTGTCGGGGAAGGCTCTTTACAGCACCTTATAGAGGCAAGAGGTTTTTATAGTACATAATACATATATGTTATACACTGTGGCGCTTTACTAAATAAATAAGAAAATAAGTACTAATAGAAAAATCAATACTAATTCGAAAGGAGATTCCAAATAAAAAAATGCATGGGCTAATAATTTCATTATAAAAAGGTTAACCTAACTAGTAATAAAAAGGGCAGATTGAAAAATGAGATACCATTTTCACTTTTCGAGCTGATAATGCTTTTGTGTTTTTTAATCACCTAATTTTGTGAGGATAAAACATGCCCTCTTATTCATTGCTGGTGAGCGAAGTGGCAAGAACTTTCTAGGTGTGTATTTGACAATCTGTTAAAAAAGAATTAGGGAGCTCACATGCCCTTTAACGTGGCAATCCCACTTCTAGACACTCTAAGGTGGTGCCGGTGAGTATAATGACACGTGTAACGCGCTGAATTACTACTCATGAAAGTGAAAAATTAGAAACAATCTATGTTCATTACACAGACTTTAAATTCACTACATACGTTTTAAATAACTATATGATAGACTATTATGCAGCACTTTAAAATCCTATTACAGAATAAAATAATGACAGAGTAACATTCACAATGAATATTTCAATTAAAAATATGTATATTACCATGTTCAATAAAACATGTAAATGATTAAGTCTAAGTAGATATAAAGACTGGAAGGAAATACACTCCATCTTTTCAATGATACTTTCTGGGTGGCTTTTATTTACTTTAATTCCCTATATAATTATTTCTTTGTGGGCTCTAAGTTTTCTGCAATGAAAATGCAGTATGTTTATAATGAGAAAAACATGTTGAGGTTAAATACGAAACGACAGGAACGCTGCACCCCACGGGGGTGGTGCCGGCGCAGCTGGGGTAAGAGTAGTTTCCGAAGCCCCCCTCTAGGTCCGGGCCACCGGGAGCTGGCTGTGGAGTGATAGAGCAGGGCACGGGACCAACACAGAACTGCGGGGTGCCACCCGGAGCCAGGCTTACAGGGCCTCTTCCCTCTGAGCTGGCCTGCGATGCCCATGATACCCACGACCCGCCCGTATTCCCATCCCTGGCCTAGCCCGGGGTACCTGTGTGGGTGCCCGACAGGGAGCTGAGGAGACGGGAGTGCTGGCTGTGGCCGTCATGCACCTCCACCACGTCGTTGAGGGCCGTGTGGAAGAAGGCGAACTGTCCAAACACCACTGTGGAGGAGACATGGGGTGGAGATCTCAGTGGGGAAGCCCGCGCGGCCACGCTGGGGGCAAGGAGTGGCGGTCTGTGCGACCCCAGGTCAGGAAGAGGGAAACCTCAGAGGAAGTGGTTGGGTCATGGGGCTAACTCCTTGCTGGGCCTTTCTGCTGGCTGATTAGCACACTAGCCCGGGCCTGGGCCCAGGGACGCAGGGGCTGGGAAGGGCTGGCTGGCATTCTCCCATGCGGGTCAAGATGACACTGAGAAGTGCCTCCAGTGGTTAGGTTGGTGGCCGTGGCACTGAGCCAATCTTACTCCTTTCCCAGACAGCAGCTACAGCAGCTACTCAAGGACATAGAAGGGCTTTGGGTAACATCCCCCATTTTCCATGTGACCTCAGGACCTTGTCCCTGATGGGTGGCCTTGCCCTGTACCCACTCTATGCTATCTCTTGGGACTAAGCAGCCAGCTCTCTGCAGGCTGCCCCTTTCCTCCCCTAGGTGGTCAGGATCTACCGATGGCCTTTGCCCCGTCCAACACCAACTGTGTTTAGAAATAGTTCTTACTCCTCCTACAAAGAGAACCAGGGAGAAAGCAGCTGGGCTGGTGAGCTTATTGCCCAGCGACAACTGGCCTGTGCTCCTCAGGAACTTCCCAAGTCCTCCAGGGCTGGCAGGACTCTTGACTGTCCCCACTGCCAACCAGGTGACAAGCCTGGCTCCTTTTTACCTTGGATTCTTGGAACCTGGAGATTTCTCTGTCTTCTCAGGATCTTTTTCTTGCTTGTTTTACTTATAGCTGCTGGACCAGGCTCCGGGTCTCAGACGGAATAGTGGGATAATGCGGCTCCCAGCTCCCTCACCTGTATTTGCAAGCCCGGCTCCACCCCACTCCTCACCTCCTCCTGCCCCTTGGCCACCCATCCCTGGCTTCCCAGTTGGCCTGGATCTGCAGCACATCTATTCAGACTTGGGCTGTGCTGGGCAGCCCAGTGCCCCTGCCCTCCCTCAGCCCTGCCTAGTCCCTCACCACCCCCACCCCCCCGCCGTTCTGGCCGACTTGTCAGTCGGTCGTGTGTCAGGAGTGCATCCTGCAGCCCGCTGCACGGTATTCACACTCGGTTTTCCAGTATAGGACACTGTTCTGCCTGTCCCCACAATGGGAGTAGGTACAATTGAGAGTGGAATTGGGATACAATTGGGAAGGGCTCGAGGGGCTGGAAGGAGTCAGAAAACATATAAACAAACATACAATAAAACTCCATACCATAATCCTTAGGCACGGTGACAAAATACAGGCAGATCTGTCCACTGGTGTAGTTCTGGGGGTAGTTGGGGGACAAGACCACTCCATCTGAACCCACATACTGTCCTCCACAGGGGGCTGAGGAGAAACCAGACAGAGGGCAGGTGACCTTGTGCGCCTCCCGTTGGCTGTCCATCCTCTGTTCTGCTCACTCCCAGCCTGGGCTTCTGCCTGGCAGGGCTGTCGGGAGGAGCACCACCACTGCTGTGGAGCGGGGGAGTTCTGAGGACACTGCCCTGCCCCGCCCTGCCCCAGACATCTATCCCTGACCTGGCACGTGGCCCCAAACCCACCCTGATGCTATCACGGGCCCTCCTGTGCCACATCGATCCTGGCCCTCTCACTATTAACATGACATGGGTCCCTGGGGGCATGGCCCTGAGGAGCATTTGGGGAAGCTCTTCTGCTTACAAGCAGAACCAGAACTAATCTGCTGTTCCCACGTTGATGCTGCACCCGGGTGGTGTCTGCGTAAGTAGAGAGCTATGGCTTCCCCAGACTGGCCCCACTAAGCGAGGCCAGCCCATGCGTCCCAGCCACCTTCTGTTCCCACTCAGGTACCCTGTTCTGCAGGGGTGGACCTCAGAGCCAAGCTCTTTCACCTGGGCAAAGGGGTCTTGTTTTTCAACTAGGGTGGCCACCAAGCTCTTGAAGTTCTGACACTCCATCCTATCTGCTAGGTTTCCATGGCTGACTGTGTGTAGGGGCACTATGTGATCTGACAGAGATGACACACTGACAGGGACGGGTACACCTCGTGAATTACCAGCCTTTCTCATTCACAGCGAACCCAAGGAGCTCCCTGCTTTGAGGACCCTGTGCCCCTTCCCTCTTCCCGTTGCCCAGAGCCCCTCCTGCCTCTGGCCTGCCCTCAGTCCCTCCTTCTCCCTCCCACCCCAGTCCCACCACCTGTGCACACTGGCCGGGGCTTGTTCCACACAGGCTTCCCGTCGGGCCCCAGAACGCAGGTCAGCGTGGAGGAGCCCTCCACTTCATAGCCACCATGGCAGTAGTAGGTGATGGAGGAGCCCAGCTTGAGGTCAGACCCCACTCGCGTGCCGTTCTTGATTGAACCAGGATCGAAACATGACTCTCGTGGGTTTTCTGGAAAAAAGAAAAACAAACACAAACACAGATTCATTAGTGGCCTAATTATAGGGTGCAGCACCCAAAAGGAAGCCCGGACCCTAGCTGGCCACAGAGCACATGGGGACTTGGGATGGCTGGTCCTACTCCCTCAGGTCTGCAGCCCTCTGAATCTGGCTAGAAATGCAGGGCTGGAAGTCATCTCGGAGAGTGACTTTTCACCTCCTCGCCCTGCGTTCTTGCCCTGATCCACCAAGGAGGGAGCTGCAGGTACACCTCTGAGTGCTTTGCCATCCCTTGGCCCACCCTCCCAGGGAGGGCACGTGGTGCTCTGATTGGCAGGAGCTGAGGGTCCTGGGTCATTTCCCAGCTTCGGACAGGGTCACTGTGTCAAGGTCACAGTCCGCCCCTTCGCTCGTGTTTGACCGCCCACACTCAGCACGCAGGCCTCCTCAGTTTCCTGTCTGCGTGGGAAGCAGCACCTGCTTTGGGAGACTGCTTTCTTCTTTCTCTTTCTTTTGCCTACACCTGAGCTGTGGTCCGGGGAGGTGGTGCTGGCATTGGCTTTGCAGGCTGTCATAGCCATACCTGGCAGGTCCTTATGAGTGCCTCCATACCAATATTTAGATTTAGGAAGGAAGTAGAAAACACCACTTTAGCCTCTGGGGTATGTCCAGGCTTCCAATACAGTTTTCCAGGGCTTTGCACAGGGGCATTGGGTGCTTGTTAGTTCCTTAAAGCAGCAGAACTTTTCCATTTGGATACTGTACTTATGTGTCTTCCCAGTCACTCATACCACGGACATGGCTAATAGGCATCCACTCTGTCCCTCTGCATGGGACAAGAGTGGACGTGATGCTGTCTGAGCAATCACAGGGCCAGTCAGGGCCCTGAATCTCCACAGCCTCCCTCACCATCAGGAGCCAACGCTCACTTCCATCCCCTGCTGCCTTTCCTCACCCTCCTTGGTCCAGGACCACTGACGGGCAGGAGGCCTGTGGTTAGGACACAGCTGAGGCTGGTCAGTATCAGGGAGATGCAACTGAACATCAGGGCTCCCCTCGAGTCTGGGAGGCTGGGCTGCCAAGAGGTCTAGACATGGGGGGTTCACAGAGAGGCTCAGACATTCAAAGAGCAGACGCGAGGAGGAAAGAGCCAGAAGAGAAGGGATCAGACTTCGGAGAAGAATGGCTCAGGGGGAAGTTTGCTGATGGTTGTCACTGTCCCCGGGTGCCATTTAAGCTACTTACGCAAGGGCAGCCATGGCTTGAGAGTGCATCGCTCTGCTGCCGCCGGCCTGCTGACGGATGGAAGGCGGCTCTGAGCGTCTGTGGCCCTGCTGAGTGTAGCTGCTGTGGCCGTGGCCCCTCAGGACGGCCCTGCGCTTTGTCTCTGCCCACATGCAGGTGTGGAGTGGTCCCGGACACACCACTAAATTCAAACTCAAGTGACACCCAGAAAATAGTCTCTCACTTAGTAGGGGCCCCTTGGTGGGCTCCTCGGGGGCTCTGTGATGTGTCCCCTTGACCCCCACATCAAACCTATCCTCCCTCCAAGCTTGGGTGGCTCGGCAAGGATCCAACTGGCCATTGGGTGACTCATATGTGAACCACAGAGATACAGGAACTGTCAGCAGGTCTTATATGTCCTCTGCCCTTTTTATAAATTCAGAGTGGGTCAAATCTTATTTGAAGTTCAGAGAAATTAAGTAACTTGGGACCAAATTCACACAGTTCATTTGAGGCAAAACTGGCTGTGGCATCCAATATCCATTCTCCACTTTCATCCTTAAATTAAAAAAACCGTGATTTTATGCAGAGTATCAAGGCACCAGCTAAAATCTCCACCTTCTCCAGCCTCCTGCACAGCTAGATCTGGCCAGAAGGATAAAAACACAGGTTAGATAACAGCCTCTGTCTCACTAAGAGTAAAAGCCAAAATCCTTACAGGCCTTCAACATCCTGCATATTCTGCCTCCAATCCTCCCCTCTGTGACCTCAACTCCTACTGTTCCTTTGTTAACTTTGCTCCAGGCACATTGGCCTCTGCGTACAGAATGTTCCCCCCATCCGCCTGGCTCCTTCTCTCACCACTTTAAGGATTTAACGCAATGTCTAAGTTTGGCTAGAAATCTGGGGCTGGAAATCATGTGGGAGAGTGACACCTTCAGGACCAGCTATTTAAAACTTCAACGCTCCTTCCCCCAACACTCCCCGTCACCCTCTGCTTTTTTCCCCCTGCACTGAGATCAATACTGTCTCACGCACTACACATTTGCCTTGTTTTTTTCTATCACTCTGCACTAGAGTGTAGGTTTCACGAGGACAGATTTCCAGCTTTTGTGAGCTGCTGCAGTCCAGTGCCTGGCACACGGTAGGCACTCAGTAAATATTTCTTAAATGGGTAAGTGTGGGATATCTAGAAAAGCTGCTTAAAGGAAGGTAACAATTGAGAGAATGCGTTTTGGCCCTTCCTTCTTCCTTTCCTTCCTCCTTCCTGCAGTCTGGAATTCCGACATCACTGCTGGATCTCCAGTCCCCATCTGACCCCTGAGATAACCTTGAGGATGGGAGCCACGCGCTAGCACGGCAGAGCAGAAAGACAGGAGGAACCGAGGGGAAGCCCCTTCATCAGCCCTAGCCGGCAGTCTCCAGGATTTCTTTCACAGGGAGGAGAATAAACTTCTATCTCATATAAGCGACTGTGTGTTTAGGTCACTGCTGCACTGGCATTTGGCCCCCAGATGGATGTGACTGCCCCAGAACTACATCCTGTGTCAGGACGTCCTTTCCCTCCTCCCCTGTACCGCAGACTCCCACACTTTTCACTGCTACCTCCTCTTCGGCAGCTTTCTGAACATTGCCTTCTGTTTTCCTTTTCTCTGCTATAGCATGTATGGCATTTTCTTGTAATCTGGGCAAGTGTGTTTCTTTTCAGTGGGTTCTGAACTCATAGAGGACAGAGAGCATCACCTAATCTTCTTTTAACCCTGGCAACTAGCACAGAACTTGGCACTAGCGTTGGCTGTATTTGATACATAATAGGGGCTTAATAAATGGATGCCGAATTGATTGGCTGAATACCTCAGGGCTGGGAAAATCAACAACTGCATTAAGGATGCAGACTCTGTTCTATAGTTAGTCATGTGTCAGAGCAAGAAGAGCTCATCTGCCAACATTGTCACATTAATAATAATGATAAGGATAATGGTGATGATGATAGCCTTTTACATAGGAGTATCGCTTTATAATTTCCAAAGCACGCTGCAATCTGTTATCTCATCTATGTATCACCGTGGTCTCTGCAGTGGGCTGGACCAGGTACACCCCTGTCCGGGTTCTGGATGAGGGATGCAGTGATCAGACAGGCTAAATAAGGCTTCAAGTCATTCAACTATTAAGAAATAGAATTGAGACCAAGATTAGGTCTTCGGCCTGCCAAACCAGAGCTCAGCCGTGAATGATAAAACTAAATGACTAAAACATCATGATGATACTAAATAAACCCCAAGACCTCTAAAAAGGGAAAATTAAAAGAACCACCTTCACCCTGGCCAGGTGGCTCAGTTGGTTGGAGCATTGTCCTGTACACCAAAAAGTTGCAGGTTTGATTCCCGGTCAGGGCACATACCTCGGTTGCGGGTTCAACTAATTGATATTTCTCACATCAATGTTTCTTTCTCTTTCTCCTTTCCTCTCTCTAAAATCAATAAACATATTCTGGAGTGAGGATTAAAAAATAAATAAAATAAAAGAACCAGCTTTTTAAATTCCCTAATAGATAAGGGCTGTCTTCAAACACTATAATAAAAAAAGAGAGAGAAAAACAAGCAAACAACCAAAATACTTGACCAGTAAAGAACTCTTTAAAAAAGTTTGAATTAGAGCCATTCACTGAAATATAAGCAGCCTTTATAAAACAATAGTGGAAGTCTTTGAATACTGATCGATTGCTGTGGAAAGGGGTCCCAGATCTATATTGCTGGACAGAAAAACAAAACAAAGCAAAAAACATCATCCATATTACAGATTAGTACATATGGTGTGATCCCATTCATATAGAACTGGGGTCAACAAGTTACAATTCACCGGCTCCCTGCCTATTTTTATAAATAAAGTTTTATTGGTATACAGCCATGCCCGTTTGTTTACATACTACCCAACAGCTGTTTTTAACATTATAACAGCAGAGCTGAGCAGATACAACAGAAACCATCTGGCCTGCTAAGCCAGAAATATTTACTATGTTGCCTTTTCCAGAAAAAGTTGGCCAACCCTGGCCTAGAGTTTACATTACTTTATATTTATATAGAATATATGGAATGAGATAACAAACCATTAATAATGGTGCTCAGGGGATGGTAGTGACAGAAGATGTTAAGTTTTTGAGTACATCTTGTATGCTTATGTATCATTTGAATTTCTCCTACAAACAGGTGTCACTTTTAACATAGGCAGCAGTGAAGCGATTGGCATTTTGAATTTAGAAAGGAAGACCCAAGGCAGCGGTGGGTGGTGGCAGCGGTGACAGTAGGAGCAGGTGTGGGAATCTGGCTGCAGCTCCTTGGCTCAGTGTTACTCCCAAGGGCTTGAAAGAGAAAATAGGTACTTTTTAGTGCCTTCCAGTAAAGGCTGATTCACCTTGGCCTTTCCTGGGTTGTTTCAGATTCTCTCATACACGCTTTGAACTCTCTGTCTGGACACCATCTCACCCCTGCACTTGCACAGCAGGTTCTGCTCAACATTCATGTCTCTGTTTCAATGCCACCTGCTCTGCAAACCCTTCGCCTTGACCGACTACCACGCTAAACTGGGTTCCTCATTTCTCTTTTTCAGAGTAGCTTGTTTTTCCCTAACATCTTATGCTTCTCACTTCTTGTTTGTCTACTTCCCTCACTCGCTCTATACCCTGCCTTAGAGCAGGAACCATGGCCATTTTGCTCACGGTTGTATCCTCTGTACCCAGCACAGGGCATGGTGGGAAGAAGCAGCTCAATAAACATAGGTCAAATGAACGAATGGTCTCTACACTCATGCACGGCTGTCCTAGCCTGTTCTTGCCACAAAGAGGCCACTACGCCTGTTGGAGGATGAGAATAAAGGTCCCCACTCATCTATTCTGCTGATTTCTCTGGCCTGGAAAGAGATGATAACCTCCCTGGAACTCATTTTTGATAACTGTCCTCCAGAGACAGGACCCTCCTCATCCCCTCATTTCCTTCTAGCAAAGGGTAAAAGCTACCCAGGAGTGTGAATTCAGATGAGAAGTGCCTCAAAGTGTGGTTTCATAGAATCCCACTAATGACAAGATCAATTGCCTTCAGAATCATTTCCTGGGAGGCCTGTCCAAAGATGATGAGACACCACAGCCACCTTCCAGGAGCAACTGAACAGAGACACCGAGGAATGGCCCACTTTGGCCTTGTGGTGAGCGGGGCTGCCGGTGCCGACTCCTCCTCTGTAATAGAGATGTTGGGTGGTCCAGGATGACCATGGAAGCAGGGACTTTGTTTTGCTCCTTTCTCTGTTCTCAGCCCCTAACAGTGTCTGGCACTTAGTAGGTTCTCATTAAATATGTGCTGAGTGAACAAACAGTAAGAACGCCTGGTCTGTCCCAGCCCCTTATGAAAGAGCCGACTCCCATGACACGGCTCGGTGGGCTCTTGACTTAAGCCTGGTCAAGCCAATGGTCCTTTGGGATGAGGAATTGGGATACAAAATGGGACATGATTCAAAGTCCAGAGTGAGGCAGCCACCCTTTAGGACAATGGAGAAGTGATGGAAATTAATCTGCAGACAGAGGAGAACATAGCAAATAACTCAGAAAGGAGCAAGGAGGAGACTGAGCAGTCAGGGGACAGAGGAGGGTAATCTCAACCTCTGACCCTCCCGCACTGACTTCAGTCCCTTACACTTCCTCCCTTGGGCTCTTGTATTCTAAAAACACATTCCCTTGTGGTCGTAAGTTCTTGTTATCTGTATTGTTAAAACACAGAAGTCCTTTTAGCTTCAATTAGTTTGGCTGTTAGTGGTTTTTCTTACAATACTCTCTTTTTTGGTTTCAAGTTAGTTTGAATTTCTGTTTCTTTGCATTTTTTAAGTAACAAATTCCTGCCCTCTTTTTTTTTTTTTTTTTGCTTAAGTTAGTCTGAATGGATTTCTTGATTTGAAAGTAAATGATCCCTGAGATGCAACCAAACTGTTCCTGCATGCCTTCCACTTGGGAGCTGGCAGGATATGGGAAGACTTCTGGTCTGTCTGCCCTGGGGTGGGGTTGGACCTCAGAGAGCGGTTTTCACCGGACTAAGCCCAGCTGAGTCTGCATCAGCTCTCCATGTGGCTCCTCTCACTTCTCAAAGAAGGACCCAAGAAGCCACAACTCCCAGGAGACCCAGATGCTCAGCATGAGCTGAGCCCTGGATCTCTGGACAAGACAGGCATCTGCGTTTGGATGGACAATGGCTTCTAGATGCACAAAGCCATTTCTATCTCTCCCCGGGGTCCTGGCCTGACTCAGCAGGTCCTCACTGGACCACGCCTCCACCCAGAGCGCTCTGTGGGCTCGCAGAGTGCAGCATGTCTCAGTTCTGTGCTAAGGACCGGAGAGGTATCCAGGACACACACACTTATCACAGATATTCATGTCACATATACACACATATCACATTTGATTGCCCTTCACTTTATTGTGCCTTATTAATACTGTGTTTTTTATAAATTGAAGGTTTGTGGCAGCCCTGTGTCAAGCAAGTCTATCAGCGCCATTTTTCCAATAGCATTTGCTCAGTCCACGTCTCTGTGCCACATTTGGGTAATTTTCACCAAACCTTATCATTATTATTACATTTGCTGTCGTAACCCACGATCAGTGATCTCTCATGGTACTACTGTAACTTTGGGGGTGCCATAAGCTGAACCCATAAGACAGTATGTGTTCTGCCTTCTCCACCGACCAGCAGTTCCCCCATTTGTCTCCCTCCCTCAGGCCTCCCTACTCCTGAGACATTACGATAAGGCCAGCTAATAACTCTAAAACAGCCTCTAAGTATTCTAGAGAAAGAAAGAGACAATCAGCACAGCAGACTTCTTTGTCTTATTTTTAAGAAACTGTTACAGCCACCCTGGCCTTCAGCAGCCCCCACCCTGATCAGTCAGCAGCCGTCAGCACAGGGGCCAGACCCTCCACCAGGAAAAAGATTCCGACCTGCCGAAGGCTCAGATGGTGGTTAGCGTTTTTAGCAATAATGTTTTTTTTTTTTTTAATTAAGGTATGTACATGTCCTTTTTTTAGACACAATGCTATTGCACTTAATAGACTACAGTGCAGCATAAACGTAACTTTTATATGCACTAGGAAACAAAAAGAATTTGTGGGACTAGCTTTACTGTAATGTTCACTTTATTGCGGCGGTCTGGAAGCAAGCCCACAATGACTCTGAGGTGTGCCTGTATTCACCATCATAATTGCACTTCATAATTTTCAGTAATCAGAAAAGAAAATGTACTCGTTCCACTGGGCTAACCCCACGAAGAAGGGTACGAACCTTTCTCCTTTCCAAACAAGGGCAGAGCAAATGAAACATTGATCGCGCAGGGAAAGGCACTGGGATGAAGTGGGTGGATCAATATGCACCAGGCACCTGCTGGCATCAGTGCCCTGCTGGGCGCTGTGCCCATTTACCAACCTTCACAACCCCTCTTTCACATGGTACCACTGTCCCTCTTTGAAAGATTAGGAAGCGATGCTCGGAGAAGTTATGCAACTTGTTTAATGCCTACTGATCAATAGGTGACGGAGGCCACCTCTGTAAACACATTGAGCACGGGTCAGTATAACTGAGGTCACGGGATCTGGCAGCGCAGGAGACCCACTCTGGGAATCCGGGAATCTGGGACAGGGAGAAGGAGACCTGCCATGGGATAAGGCAGGAATCCCTGCATCCCAGCAAATGGGCTACCTAAGCAGAGACTGGGAGGCAGAGTAGAGGGGTGGGCTAATATTAGGGTGTGTGCAATCTGAGAAAGATGGAGGACAGCTCCAGGTCTCACCAGGTACCCCCCACCCCAAACAGACACATTTATCTTGGTCCTGGTGCCACAGATCCTAATAAGGTGGTGAAGGGCGCATGGAGGTGCTATGCCTCACCCTTCCCCTCTCCCCAGTAACTGGCCTCCTTCAGTCACTTGGCCGGCTCAGATGGCATCTAGGTGGGTCTTATTCCCTTGGGCTGCGTTGTAGACCTGAGGACTCCTCTAAATGTGATTTTGGGTCAACAGAGAAAAGTGGAAAGGACTTTTTCGGGGGAAAGAGGACCTGGAGCTCTAGCCCACGGATTGAGTGGAGAAGACCTAGGAGAGAGGTGGCCACCGTCAGGTCACCATGAACAAGGTGATTAGGGAAGAAGCCAAGGGAGTTTTTACCCAGTAACTTACTACATCCAGGGATGGAGAAATGCAGTCATCTAGTAAGGAGGCTGGAAGTGGTAACGTTTGGGGTGAAATTTTGGAATGTCCACCAAGTAGAAGACTCAGGTGGGACAAGTCAGAAGTCACTCTGCTGGCTGGTAAGGCTTGGCTGGGTTAAAGGATGTTGTCTGTGGTGGCTCTAAGTGCCATGTTTATGTGACTTTTTCTGGCTGTGTTCAACCATGTGGATGTGGGTATAACAAAGGGTGAGCTTTTGCAAGGTTTACGCAACAGAAGGACCTCAGGCTAGGAAAATTGAGAGCACCGATGAGGGTACGATTAGAGAGATGATGACTAAGAAGAAAAACGGTGATGATGGTGATGATGTGGCAGTGGGGATGGCGATGGGTGGTGCGGTGGGGGCCTGGGCAGTGTCTTAGCTGTGTCTTCTGCTAGAATTCCATGGGCGACAGTGTTGGCGCTGGTATCAGCACGTGGAGCAGGGTTCGTGGGTGTGCAGGAGGGTTATCGAACCGTGGGTGTCTGGAGGAAGAGACAACAGCAAAATCTCTCCCCCAGGCCAGCCACGCGAGGAAAGTAGACCACAAGCCGAACACTCTCTCATCTGTGCAGCCAGTATCTCCTAGAACTGGATCGGGCAGATAGCAGACAAATGATATTTACGAGGATTTTGACGAATTGATGGGTGTAAAGTGCTTGGTTAGCCATTTTTATGATTGATAGTAGTTGGGAGCTCATGTGAGATATTTGCAGGAGTTGCCAAAAATATTTAATTATAGAGCACTTTAAAAGGTTGCTGAGGTCCTACCAGCAACCTTTTATGCAAGTGGGGGACATGACCCAGAAGCCTTTTATTTTTAATGGGTAATGTGACTCCATTTGTTCACATAGGCTGATGAGGCCGGGATGAACTTGGGTTACAGTAACATTAACAAAATTGATCATCCCTCGAGTGTCTGCAGTACATACTGGCTATTATACTCAGACATATTATATGTAAGCATACAATACCTTTTAATTTTAACCTCCCGAAACATAATTAGATAAAGATGGAGAAATGGGTTCCAAGCGATAATGACTTGCCACGCTCACCCATCAAGCAAGAAAATGGAGTTCGGATTTGGATAATGGTGTCTGGGGTAACGAGGGGAGAAGAAAAGGTCAAGGAGAGAGTGGAAGAAAGTGGAGTGCCCCAGAGCCTGGAACTACTCTCACGACTGCGACTGCTTCCGTTTGAAGTCACGGAAGGCTTAGCGTGTGCCGGGCACTGACTATGACGCATGCACTGGTTGATCTTTACATTCTTCAGATGAGGGTAGAGACAGGAAGTACTCTACCCTCATCTTATAGATGGGAAAATGGAGTTTTCAGAGGTTAAATGAACTTGCCCAAGTCCACACAACCGCCAAGTGGACTTGACCCGCTAATGCGCCCTGAACCCAGTTAACCCGACAGACTTGACCAGGCAGTGAAAGGGCCTGTTTTTTGTAAGTGGACTTTTACTGGGACAGAGCCACACCCATCCCTCCGTATTTCGTCTCTGGCTCCCTTAGCGCTGCCACGGCAGAGCTGAGCGGCTGTGACAGAGGTGATGTGGCTCACGGCCGAAAATCTTTGCTGTTTGGTTCTTTAAGAAAAAACTTTCTGATCCCTGCACTTGACCCTGACACAACTGAACTTGTCTTCATTAATTCAGAAGTACAATGAGAATAAAAGAATGGGAAAACTAGAGGGATGAGAACATGTGATCACAAAGTATCGGAAAGTATCCAGTCCACGGCAAGGTACCAGAGCATGGCCAGGAGTGTCCTTGGGACAGAGGTCAATGCACTGTGACCCCAGGAATGGGATGAGCTGCCCTTACCTGTGTAGTCGATGACGAAGCCTGCATTGCTCACCGACGCGTCGCTGCGGAAGGCGAGGAAGAGGCTGTTGCTGCTGCTCTCGATGCGGCTTGGGAGCTGGGAGCCGTAGAAGCTTCCTATGAGAGGGCTGAGAGAGTCCCGTCCATCGTAGATATGGAGGAAGTCATAGCCAGGCTCCAAGCTAAAGCTGGGGAACAAAAACATCCCACCCCCACCCCACTAAGGTCAAATAAAGGCTCGAACTGGGCACAAAGTTGGTTTAACACCTAAAATTCAATTACTGTATACTCTATCATAGAATAAAAGACAAAACTATATGACCATTTCAATACAATTGTCCCTTGGTATCTGAGGGGGAGCCTCCCAGACAGCAAGCCTCCCAACCCACTGGTGCCCAACCCCTTGGACTTCCAGGGTGGGGGTAAGGATGAAGCCCCAGTGACCTCCTAGTTGGTGGAGAAGATGGCGGAAGCAGGCTCGGGGCAGAGGAGGCAGATTCCAGAGCCAGCACCCAGAAAGCTGGAGCTGAAACTTAACAACCCCTTTTTAAAAAATATTTTTAAATTGAAATATATTTGACATATACCACTGTGTAAGTTTCAAGTATACAAGTAGACTGGATACATTTATATATGCATTAGCATATATTAAGCATCTTTATCACCTCACACAATTATCATCTCTTTTTAGTGGCTGGAATCATTGAGATAGACTCTCTTAAATAGTTTGGTGATTATAATGCAATATTGTCTATATCCTCTACACTGTGTGCAGAAGGGAAAATGAGTTATAACTCCGCACATCCAGGGGTCAGCAGAGCAGGTCTCTTCCTTCCTCTGATGTTCTTTATACTGTGCTAGGTTGCACCTTCTTTTCCAGGAGAGAAGGAGCTACCCAGGGAACCAGTTCCAGGCAGGAAGGGGCCTGTGTCTCGGAGGATCCCAGCTTCTTTCCCATACCCCCGAGCCAGTTCTCAGCTCTCCTGAGGATGTGCTACCACCCGACTCCTGGCACCGCCAGCTTGCCTCTTTCTTAGCTATCCTGGCATAGTGTGGGAAAAACATCTATTTTTAAAACTGTCTTAGTTTATTTAGTAAGTTGAGTATTAGAGTCCTTGAATGTATCGATAATTTATCCCACTGGAATGAAGAGAGTGAAAAATGATGGAACATTCCAAGGACTGGTAAGAATGTGGGGCCACTGGAGCTCCCCTAACCCATGGCTCAACCGCTTTGGAAAACTGTTTCACAGTATCTACTCCATCTGAACACATGCCCTATGATTCTACTCTTAGGTATCTGTTCAACAAAGGCAATTGGTACTAATCAAGCGTGCAAAGGTGAAAACAACAGAATGAGAGGAACTGAGTTTGCAGAAAACAAACTTCTGATGCAAACTCACAGCCCAGCCATGGGCTGAGATACCCAGATACCCCGTTTGGCTGGACTGAGAGTACAGTGTAGTTCTACCCTTTAGCGAAGACATGCAGCGGAGCGAGGGGGCGTGGCATCTCTAGGACAAAGGGGTAGGACCGGCAGAGAGATGGGATGTGCATTGGCTTTCTTCCCACATGGCACCCTCTCACACTGGCATTGGCTGCAGGCTCACCCCATCATTGCTGGGAGGGATGGTCTTCTTGTCCCATAACTCTGCTTCCACCCATCTGCTCTTCTAAAAACCACCGGGGAAGGGGTTTGGAGTGGGCCAGTCTCGGTCACAGATTATGGCTCCATCATTCCCTAACTGCCTTCCTCCAATCATTGGATCTTTTCTGAGTACCCTCAATACGCCAGGCACTATGCAAGGTGCCCAGGGCATGGGGTGTGTCAGATACCACCCCTTCTGCAAAACAGTGATGGGGCTGAAGGAAGTGATGGGCATGAAGATGACACAGCCAAGTCTAAAGTCTGTACAGGTGTATGGGGTCACACAACACAAAGTTCCTAGGGGAGGAGAAGATGAAGCTTTTGTGGGGGCCAAGCTGGAGCTGGGTCTAGGGAGATGAAAAGGCCCTCAGCGGTTGGACAAAGAAGGGAGAGGGAGGTGCTGAGAAGGGGAAGCAGAGGCAAAGTCACAAGGGCAAGGAACTGTCTTGGAAACTGCTACAGCTTCAGTCTGGCTGGAGCTTGGGGATTAGGACCAGTGGGGTTGGAATGCGGTGGGGGGGACCGAATGGAGAGGTAGGCAGGGGCTAGATCTCTTAGAATGAAACTCGAAAGTTTGGACTTTACAGGGAAGAAGGAGCCACTTAGGATTTTAAAATAAAGTATCTATTTGTTGTTTCTTTGCTTTTAAAGTAAATGTATTTTATACACCATGAACGGACCATCTCTTAAGTGTATCACTCTGCCGGTTTGTATATTTATGTAATGTATTGACTTTGTCGGGGTGACATGGGTTAATACTTTACCAATTTTGACACATGCAGTGCAAGACCCAGAATACTTCCACCATCCCAAGTTCCCAGGTGCCCCTTCCCACTCAATCTTCCCCACCCCCAGAAACCACCACCCCACAGATTTGTTTTAATCACCATTCATTAGTTTTGCCGATCCCAGAACTTTATGTAAGTGGAATCATACATTATGTACTTTGTTGTGTGTTTGTCTTCCTTGGCTCGGTGTGATATTTTTGAGATTCATCCGCATTGCACGTATCAGTAGTTTATTCCTGATTGCTGAGAAGTATTATCATACATTGAAATGGAAAATAGGGTGGTTGCCGTAGCATTTTTTCATGCAACAAGATCACTCTGCCAGCTAGCTAAAGAAGAGATTGCCATGAAAGGCAGATCACGGTAGTGGAACCGGTTAGGAGACTATGGCAGTCATTGAGATGGGAAATAACAGGGCTTCAACCAAGATAGCAGCTGGGAGGGTGGACAAGAAGGGAAGATATGAGGAGTGTTAAGGCAGCAAAAGCTCCACGCCTTGGTCACTCCTAGAAGAAGCAGTGAAGGCAGGTGATGGTGCCAATCCCCAGTGTTCAGAATAGAGCTCGTCTGGGGAGAACATGCCGATATGTTGCAGCTGAGGCTCCTGCAGCACCGGACAGGGACACCCAGCAGTTGGAGGTAGGAGCTTGCAGCTCCGGACGGAGTCTGGGCAGGTGGCAGAGGGCAGTTTGCGGTTTAGGAGAGGAAAGCCATGGGAGTGGATGAGCTTGTCCAGGAAGGAGGTGTGGATGAGAAGAGAAAAGGGCTGAAGGGCTGAAGTCTGACCAAGGAAGAGGGGCGTGGCAAGGAAGCAACCAATCACAGAAGGTGGAGAACCAGAGTGGCTGTGGTGGGGGGCGGAGCCTCCTAAAACCGTAGGGGAAGAAGCAGAATAGGGATGCAGGGAATGATCAAGAGGAGCAAGAGGATAAAACATGGGAAGTCCCACTTTGTTTAGCATCCAGGAGTTTGCCGGTGTCTTTTATCAGTGGAGTTAATGGGTACATTTATACTGTGGAAGCAGAGACCAGCTTTCAATGGTTTTGGAGTGAACAGAGGGGAGGAAGGAAAGAGAAGCAGAGACAATTCCTGTAAAGAGCGTGCCTCTAGAAGAAATAAAGGAGGGTCCTGGCCGGGTAGCCCAGTTGATTAGAGTGTTGTCTCAGTACCCCCAGGTAGCGGGCTTATCCAAGGTCAGGGAACATACAAGAAGCAACCAATGAACGCATAAATAAGTGGACCAACAAATTGATGTTTCTCTCCCTCTCTCTAAAAATTAAAGGGAATAAAGGAGATAGTGGGGGAGCACATGAGAAAAACCGGAGCCTGTTTGCAGGCTGGGGAGCGTGCTGGAAGGGACCAAGTGAGAGCAGAGGAAGAAAAACAGGAAGGCAGAAGACGAGGATCCAGAAAGGCCCTACTTCCTGAATCTCAACAGCTTTAGAGGTTAAAAAAAAAGAAATTATAATAGCTACTTCATTAATTATGATAAGATTAAAAAAGAATATATGTAAAGCCACTGAGTGCCGTAGTGGGCACATAACAGATGTTACGTAAATGCTAGCATCTCTCCCCTTCGGGACTCCTACACCTCCGGTGGATGGAGAACTCCGCTCCCAGCAGACCTGTGTATACTCACCTAGAGACCCACATCGGAAACCCGCAGCTGCTCTGACCCCTTGGTCTCCCACCCAGGGGAAAGGTACATACATGTTAAATACCAGGGCGATGACGTAGTCCGGTGAGACGGTCACTTTCCAGTCACACTCCTTGCCTGGTGGGTAGGGTTCTGGGTAATTTGGGGACAAGATGACTCCTGATGGTCCCGTCAGGTCTCCCCCGCAGGGAGCTGAGGAGAGAAGAAGACAAGGGTAAGACTGTCCCCTTTACTGGGTCATCATTTAATGGGCATTCATAGGCACAGTAGGAAGGATTGAGTCTGACACACCTGAGTTAACACCTGGATCTGGAGGCCAAGGGGTGGACTGTGGCGGGTACGCGGTTTCACCCCGAAGTGACGGACGTGCTTTGGCACTAGAGGCAGGGGTTGCACCATGCTGGGAAGGTACTGACTGCCACCGAATCATTCATTTTGAAATGGCTAATTTTATGTCATGTGAATTCCACCTCAAAGAATTATTCAAAACAAAAATCCCTGGCTCTGCCAGTTCCTGGCTGCATGACCTTAGGGAGCTGACCTAATCCCTCTGGACCTCAGTGTCCTTCTACTGCAAAAGGAGACAATACCTCCTTCATGGGGTGGCTGCAAAGGTTTTGGAGACGTCTCTTAAAGCATTTGGCATGCCATAAGCAGTTGATGCCTGGAGACTTTTACCTGGTCTCCTCCCACTGCCCCCCACATCCACTTTCCAGGGGAGCACTGTGGGTATTTACCAAGAGTTCTGGTGCAGTCGAGGTCAGGAATAGTGGCAGTCATTATCAAGGTCACCAGCCAAGCGTGCTGGCCTCCTACACTTCTGGTGCTCTTGGCATCTATGAGAGGGCTGTAGATACCTCCCAATTTTCCCAAAGACCTTGTCAAAGGGCATGGACGCCTCAGTGGTACAGAAATACTACAAATACCTGATTAGTCCATGGTGGTCTCCCTCCCCTGAGATGACAGGCCTTCCCAGCTGGCAGGGAGAGGGAAGGTGGCCAGCGATACAGCAGGCTGCTCACTCAGAGTCTCCCAGGGCCCCCAGATCCTGACTCAGGTTCTGTAGTAATTGGCTGGGCTATTGCACTGTAGCATGAAGGTTTGATAAAGTGGAGGAAAAGATGGCCAAGACTATAAATATGGCTTGGTTTGAAAACCACAGTGCACCGTCGGCGACTGGCAGTGAAGCAGGCAAACAGTGAGCCCACAGGAGCAGAGAGAGCCGTTCAAGAGGCCCAGACAATCCAAAACTGGACGTGGGGATAGGAGCCAAGGCTGCATCCTAGAAGCCGGAAGCAAACAGCAGCTGCTTGCTTGTCACAGAGCTGAGCTTCATTGCCGCACAGTGCAGCAGAGCAGCACTTCCAGGGCTGGACCAACCCCCAACAGGGTTTCTTTAAAAAATGGTAGGTCTTCAAGCCAGGCCATAAAAGTCCCAACATGGTTGAACATAAAACCTGAGTGGTCATAAGTAGTGTGTTTTTTTTTCCTGTGGAAAATATATCTCAGATACTGACTTGAGTACCAGGAACACTCAGGCGGGCTCCCGTTAAATGTCAGATATTTTAGATACCTTATCTCCTTTAGGTCTCCTAGCAACTCAGTGAGCTCTGGGTTATCCTTCCTGATTTAGAAAGGAGGAACTGAGGCTCAGAGAGGTTACGTCACTTGCCCCAATCACTCTGAGACCCAAACCCGCATGTGTCTGGCTTGAAGCCTGTCACTTCCCCATTCTTCTCTACCCCCTCGGAACCGGTGATGGCAGTGGGAGTAGAGAGGAGTGTCCCTCCCCACAGGCCAGCAGGGGACAGCCCGGGTCCAAGAGCTTCTGCGAGTGAGGCTGGTTCCCTGAGTCAGGTCTGCCCTGTGTCTCATGTGCTTCTTCTCCACCGAGCCTTCCCTGGAGAAAGTGGTTGGGTGAGTGGGACAGACCAGAGGCCCGCACGACCAGAGTGACACTGCACTCACCAAGCCAGCGCGTGCTGCCCAGCCTGCAGAGAGCGGCCCTGCCCAGAAACACAGTGGGGCAGAGTCAGTGAGAGGGTGAAACCCTTGTCATGTTGGC
Source organism: Desmodus rotundus (assembly GCF_022682495.2). NCBI lineage: Eukaryota > Metazoa > Chordata > Mammalia > Chiroptera > Phyllostomidae > Desmodus > Desmodus rotundus. The sequence goes on from NC_071389.1 coordinate 21,035,784, forward strand.
TGCCCTGCTCCCTGGGGGGGTCTTCCCAAGGGGGCACAATGATGCCTTCATTTGGGCAAGGGCTACCAGGCCTGGCCTTCCTTCGTAGCTCAGGGGGCTTTCCATTATGTTTGCCACAGGTGGGGTGACCCTGGGGGGTTCTGAAACTTCCTTTTTTTCCCCCTGCCAGCCCCCAACCTTGGCTGATCATTCCAAGATGGCTGAGAAGTGGGCAGGCTGTATGTACTAAGGAGTGAGAGTTGTGAAAAAGACCACTGATTTGGAAAGTATGCAGTCCTGGGTTCAAATTTTGACTACGCCACTTACGAGCTGTGAGTTTGGGCAAGTTACCCCACCTCTCTGAGCCTCCATTTCCTCACCTATGAAACAAACAAAAAAGAATGATGATGATAATGGCTTCTCATGTGTGTAGTGTTTACTATGAACCAGGGCATAAATTGACGAGCTTCGCAGTATTATCTCATTTAACCCTATGAGGTGGGTACTTTCATTTCCGCCATTGCACAGGGGAGGAAAACAAGGCACAGGGAGAGGAAGTAATTTGTCTAAGGCCACACAGCTCGCAGTTGTAAAGCCAAATTGGAATGCAGGTAGCTGGAATCCAGAACCTGAGCTCTCAACTTGACACACGGTGATTCTGTTTGTGATCACGTAGCTGCAATGTCCAGCACAGGGCCTGTCATGGGGGTGACTCTCAGTAAACACTTGTTTTCTCCCTTTGCTTCCTCCCTATAATGAAGGGATGCCAAGGCCAGCCAGGCCAGAGCTTTCAGCTGGCCAAGGGAGCTGGAAATCATGGGCTTGTCACTGGGATTGCCAGACTATTTGAGACGAGAGGCAAAGACACTCACTTTGTTGCCTGAGAAACACAGCGGAGGCCTCAGGGAGCAGAAGAATGGGTCACGAAAGCTGAATTAAACTCTTTGCCCTGCTTGCTTGCTCACCTACTGCTCACCAGCTTAACACAAGGCAGCCTTCCTTCTCCACTTGGAATGGTCTTGCCTCAGGACCTGCGTTTCTGCAAGGTAAGCCTACGGAATCGCTGCTGTCTAGGATGCTGAATTTGGAAGGGAACCCAGAGCTCATCTGATTCCTTCCAGAGCCTTTCCTGAAACCCCTTGACTAGAAGGAGTTCTGGGTCAGGGAAGGGAAGTGAATGCAAAAGCTTGAAAGAGGGAAACTGGGAAAGAAGGGAGAACAGAGGAAGGAAGGAGGAAAGGAGAGAAATGAGTATTTCTTGAGATTGGGGTTAGTTACGTGCTCACCCCCACAATGCTATTGAGGAAGTATATTTACTTTCACTTTACAGGTGAGGAAACTGAGGCTCAGAGAGTTGAAGCAATTTTCCCATGGCCACTGAACTAGTAAGTGACAGTGCCGGGAACTAAGCTTGGATCTGTCTCCTTCACTGCTCGTACTCCTTCTGACACGTCACACCATGTAAGTGAGAACTGGGCTGACTCTGGAACGCAGATCTCACCGTCCTGTTCACTGTCCAGGCACCATGTCCCCGACACACACGCCCAGGGGACTCCTAACAACCGCTGAGGCACAGGATTTGGGGCCCATCTTCAATGCCAGGCCTCAGCGCATGACGGGCAGAGGCCGGTGCTCAGAGGCCAGAGGGAGGCTGCGTGGCCGGGCGGGCCCTTCTGGGGCCCGTTTGTCTCTAAAAGTCCCCCGCACCCATCTCCAGCAGGGGCCCATGTGGGAGGGAGGAAAAGGAAAGACTTTGCCTCCAGACTGATCTGGGTTTCAGCGTTGGCTCTGTCCTATCCTCGCTCTGTGATTTAGGGTGAGACACCCAAACCTGTCCATGTGTCAGTTTCCTCGACTGTAAAACAAGGGGATGGTGCTCCTTGCTGAGCGCTGCAGGGACGGTGAAATGGGGCTGCATAAGAAAGTGTCCCGTGTGCGGCCAGCCCACAGTGAGGACTCAGTGACTACTGGGTCCCTTCTAACACCCATTGTTGACATGGGAAATACATTCAGTATCTGGCCTGAGAAAAAGAGCCGAGTGGAAGTGAACACCTGGAATGTTTGACTGATTGTATCCCTCTTTCTTTCCTGTGCTCCTTGCCCTTCAATTTCCCCCTCCTCCCAGACTTGAGTTGCTAGCAGCAGGATTATTCCGACCCAACCCCTGCAAGCTACATGACCTTGGACATGCCTCAGAGCCTCCAGTTCTTCATCTGTCACATGGAGAGATTTTAAGACTAAAGGGTAGATCTACAGAACTAAAACCCAGGTGACCCACAGTTTCATTGGGAAGAAGAAGAGCGGGGTCTTTCCTTTACATGCCAAGCCTGTGGGTGCCCTTCTAGTGCTTGGGGTAATGGGAGGGTCATTGTGGAACCTGCTGACCCTACTACCCGACGTGACCCACTGTCCACTTCTAACCTACACTTCCTGAGCCAGGAGAAAAGGAACAGACATGCCTGGCTTAGAAACCTTTGGACCGTTTTGGAGAGTGAAGAGTTGGTAGTGTGTAGAGTGTAACTGTGTGAATGTGTGTGTGTGTGTACATGCATGTGTGCACATGTTCACGCAAAGCAAACTGTATTTTATGCAGCTTTTCACTGTTCTGAGTCTCCTGGCCAGGCTCAAAATGCAGCTGCCACTTATATGGAAAGAGGGTGGGGTCTGGAGCACCCCAGTGCTGACACCCGTGAGCAGGGTTCGTACCAATGCACGTGGGTGGGCTGGGCTGCCAGAAGAACCTGTTCTCGATCTTCACACAGCTGATCTCTGCACTCCCCTGCAGTGCGTAGCCAGGGTCACACTGGAACACTGTGGAGTCGCCAGCTTCCCAACTGTCGCCGCTCCGGCTCCCATTCTGTGGGACCCCAGGGTCATTGCAGGATGTTGCGGTGGACACTGGGACAAGAACACAGAAGAGAAAGTGGGGTTGCCTTGCCGTCAGCCAGACATCGAGGCTCCCAGTGTGTCACCCTCACTGACATCACCACGGCCATCACAGAGCCACTGCCGTGATCTCTGTCACCTCCCGACAGTGTCGTCCACTGTGGCAACAGTGCCACCATCTCCGTCCTGATCCCTGTTTCTGTCACTCCCTCCACCAGCGCTAGGACCGCCACCCACCCTTCCAGTCTCTTCGCCATCACTGTCATCCCCATCGTGGAATCTGAGTTAAGCGTGATCACACTGCTATGATTGCAGAACTGAGTTCGGTTTGATTTAATGACACAAGACTGTTACACAGATAAGCTTCGCAATTTTGTCTAATGTAGGCAACGTGATCAGTATAAGGGAGTGACAGGATAATTCAATTTAAACTCCAAATTCAATCAGAAGGGGGTGCTGAGGAGTTGGGGGCCGGCTGCCTGAGCGCCGAGCAGCGGCTGTGAAGGTGCGGAATTACAGAGTCGGCTGAAAGCTATTCTCGCTCACATGGCAGACAACCAAAGGCTCATCAGAGCGGAACCGAAGACAAATCTGATGTTTGCAATGAAGCAGAGGTTCAAAACAAGCGTAAGCAACTGAGAAGTATTAAAAATTCAAAAAACTCAGAAATTTAGGAGCTGTGTGTAGTCTGACGCCCATGCAGGGCAATACAAAGCAGATGTTTTCAAAGTGAACACCCAACGAACGGCGGAAAGAAGGAATAAATGCACGAACGAGTGAGTGGGAGGGTGAATGAAGCCTGAGAAAACGCACCGAAGGAGGCGGCACGAGAGAAAGTCCAGAGAGAGGCTCCTGAGGCAGCTGCGAGGACCCCGGCCACCTCCCCAGCTCCCGCCTATGTCATCGTTCACAGACTGGTTGGCAGGCCCAGGGACAGGAAGTTCTGGAGGCCACAGGGTCAATAACATTCATTTGCTTGGAGGGTCAGTTTTTCTTTAAAACTTTGGGGAAAATAACTTTTATACTCAAACCAGTGAAGTTATCATGGAGTGGACTGTGAAATTCGTATTAGTTCTTAAGCAAAAACTGGAATTTTCAAGGAGATTTAATGCTTCCTACACCCTCCAGATCTTCTGGAAGTAGGCTTTCACTCTCTTCGGCTTCTGGGACTTCAGTGGAAAAGTTCAAGAAGCATTAGCCTAGGGCAATGCACACCCTCATATCACTAATTATTAAGACCTAGGATTGTGTGGATGAACCTGGAGTTATAGAATCTAATACCTTGTACCCAGTAGTACCCAAGACGGTAAGCAGCTAGCCCCACAGCCCGATCTGGCTCTATGGCTGTTCCTGTCAGTGCAGTTTTGCCGGGCCGCGGGCATGCTCATTGGTTTACATCTCGCCCATGGCTGCTTCCGTGCTATGGCCGAGCTGAGCTGTTAGGTCATATGGCCCATGCCACGAAGCCGGAAATATTTACTCTCTGCTTTTTTTTTTTTTACAGAAAAAGTTTGCTGACTCCTGGAAGATGGTATCCTATCTCAAGTCCTCCCCTTTTGGACTTTAAAACCATCCTTTGCTTTTATCCAGTTTTCACTATTAATACCATCGGAGACCTGCTACCACAGTGCTCCAGCCATAGTTGTAAAATCTTCTTCCAACACAGCAGGCTCAGCCCCCTCCCCCACTGCCCCCAGAGCACCGGCTGGTCCCCCCACTTGGAATGACCCTGCCACAGACCTTCTTATGCCAGCTCCATCCTGTCATTCAGGTGTCAGCTCCCACCTCACCTCCGCAGACAGGCCTCGTTGGTCACCTTTCTCTGGGCTCATCCTTAACCCCCTTCCATCAATTTTACTACACTATCCCATTTTGTTCATTTTATAGCACAGTTTATAGTCATCCTGCTAATTTATTTGTTGGTCTCTTTATTGTCTATCACTCATACATCTCTATGGAAACAGAGACCTTGGCTGTCTCGTTTCCAGCTGCACCCCTGGGGCCTAGAACAGCACCCAGCACCAAGGAGTGCTCAGTAAAAACAGACTTGGCTTTCATCTCTAGCTTTCCAGTGCACTGAACACATGTAAATGATTCCTTGGTAGGGGAGGGGGAAACCCTTACTGTCCTGGCCATACTCAGAAAGATTATTTATATGGGAAGTGACAGAGTGCAATGATTAAGAGCCTGGCTTTGGGAATCAGACACCGGGGTATGGATCCAGGCTAGATGACCTTGCACGAGAAACTTGTCTGGGCCTTGGAGCCACATCTGCACCTTGGATTAATAATGGTGCCCAAACCTTAAGGTTCCCGTGAGCATTATAAGAGGGAATGTGGGAGAGAGCTTAGCATGGTGTCTGCTCAATAGATGGCAGAGACTATACTTCCCTCTCCGTCAGTGTTCCCCCTCACCTTTTTTTTTTGTTCTTTCTCTCTTTTTACTGCTCCTGAATTTGAGCTGCTTGGCACAGCCCCCAGGGAAAGGCTGGATCACGTGGTCCAGACAGGATGTTAGATGTTACATAGTCATGTTTACTCAATAAAGCCAAGCCGGCACTAGTCGTCCCTGGCATTTCTGTAAATCCCCTGTCAAACACACACTATAAAGTTAACATGGGGTAAGCCATCCTCTCTTCCCTAGGGTAGTCCTGGTATTTGCTAACCAATGACAGCAACAGGGAAGGTGACCTTTCCTGAGCCTCAGTTACACCCAGAACACTGGCCCAGGTTGTCACTGCCTTCCTGGAGTCCAGGCTAGGTAGCTTTGCCTAGGGTGGCTTGCCCTACCAAGGAAACCCTTGCATGGGAGAAAACGATCCATTTATTTGTTTACGTCTTCATGTGCCAACTGTTCAGCAAGCAGCGCGTGGGCACCTGCCATCTGCGCTCCCTTTGGAGGAGTCTGGTTGGCAGGATGTGCCCCCCCAGCCTCTAAGGCAGGGGTGTCAAACTCATTTTCACCGGGGGCAGTGTAATAGGCTCTTAACAGTTATTCGGCCCTTCACAGGGCTGAATGGAATTTCAACTCCTTAATAGTTGAGGAGTGGTTACATTTATACAGTCCTAAAATTATTTGGGCCCTTTGAAGGCAACTGTGAGGCTGATGTGGCCCCTGGTGAAACTGAGTTTGACAGCCCTGCCCTAGGGGCTTTCTGTGGGAGGGCAAGTAGGCGGGCAGCTCCAACAGAAAGCGGTGTCTGGAACTGACACTGTGCTGAGGAAGAAGAAGTGAAGTGCTGAAAGCACCATAGTCTAGAGCGATTTATCCAGAGTGGGGAGATTAGAAAGAAGTGGCCTCTGAGATGACCCTCGAAGGAGGAATAGTATTTCCGAGAGCTGGGCAATGTATGAGAACATAGCGGATGCGGCAGGGGGAAGGCACGGCTCATTAGCACGCCCAGGGACTCTGTCCCACGTGGTAATGCTGAGGATGGAGTGGAGGTCAGATAATGCAGATCCATGGGGGAATTTGTCTGTACAATTATGGGCTTTTTTTTTTTTTTTTTAAGCCAAACTCATTGGCTTGGGCAGAGTCAGAGAAAATACATGTCTTGTTTAATTATTCATAGTACTCCTTTTCCCAGAGAGTGCACCGAGCCACCTCTTTAGCATTCTTCCCTCCTTGCTGCTGCGAGATCCTTCTCTTGCTTCTTCCAGCAATTTCCAAAGTTTGTTTCAGAAAATGCTAGTCACTTGCGGTGGCTGAGAAAAAAGTCATCCGTGGCCAAATATATTTGGGAATTGTGACTTACCAGCACCTTCTGAATTTACCTGCATTAGCAAACTGCCAAGTTCTGGGAGGTCCCAAATTACAGATAACCTCCTTAGGTCTGCCTCCACCTAACCAGCTTCCCAGCATGACTTGACCGTGCAAACTCCTTCCCGCAATACCAATTAATAGTCCCTGGAACTCCAGGGACCAGATGCTGGGAAATGCTTATCTAAAGTGACTCCCTCGTTGTCCCATGCTGGGACCCTAATCTTAGACAAGTTCAGTGTTACTCAGTGGCCCCCAGGGACTCTCCTTGGGTGAATGTGTGCCACGATTTCAAGGAAGAAGACTCCCAATGAACCCTGTAAGGAGCTGTTCCTCACCAGGCTGGAAGCCTGCATTAGTGTTAAGTGGGCAAATTAATGAGTACAAAGGAACTTGATGCTGGAGACGCTCATCTGCCCCCCACACAGCTAAATGCTCATTTCTGTGGAGAAGATGGATCATAAAAGAGCTAGGAGCAGGGTCCGTAAGCCCATTACAGCCCCACGGGGACCAGAGATATACCCAACCACCCTTAGCTGATACACCAACCAAGCAAGAACGTGGAGGCAAGGCCACAGCACAGGTGCCACACAGACTCGCTCCGGAATCACCATGGCAACCCCCCTCACCCAGGCAGACGGTGGAGTAAGGAGATGGTAATGAAGACAGCTGCTGTATAATAAACATAAGCACCAACTGAGGTAGAGTCACTTGTGCAGGGAGATGAGTGATGAGAGAGGCACTTCAGAGGAGATGAGATGATGCATCACAGGGAGAGGCAGGGCCAATCATATAAATTATCTAATATTGAGACTTAATGTTTGAGCGTTGCCCATTTTTTGGTAGCTCTTTGTCATGCTCCTCCATAATTGGCTATGGCAGTACATAATTAATTGAATGTAGATTATTCACAGTTGGCTTCCAGACCTTTACTAAACTAAGACTAGAACATGTGCCACATCAGATCAGTTCTTCCAAAACCACACCCCAAACCACCAGTGCCTCGACCTCCTCTGCGTCCCTCCACACTCCCGTGTTTCAGCCACAGTGGACACGCCTCTGCTTCAGAGCCTGATATCCTGCTCTGCACTGGCTCACGTGCTTTCAGACCTAGGATGCCTTTCTCTCCTCTTCATCTCGCGGGGCTCCACCATGCTCCCAAGCCCAGCTCAGTGGCAAGACCAACTCCGTGTCACAGCTGACTGCTCCCTGATTGAAACACTGTCTTTTCTCCTGTAACTCATCTTCAGGTCTGAGCCTGGGCATTATCTTTCCTGGAGTGCCTTCCTGGAGCCCAAAGGTGAGCATCATAGCTTATATTTCTCCTCCAGATACTTAGAAATTTCCATGTGAGTGTCTATTAACCTGCCTGTCTCCTCCCTCCCTGCACTGAGTAAGCGCAGCATGTATATTCGACCAAGGGCTAACCTTGCACCAGGCACATAGCAGATGCTCAATAAATATTGTTACATGAGTGGAGAGATGAGGGGGAAGGAGGGGCTCCAGGGCGGAGAGGTTGGCGTTGGGCAGCAGGACAAATGGAGAGGGGCTGGCGGAAGGCAGGCACAGACCTGAGAACTGAATGGCAAAGCCCTGCTTGCTGGTGAAGAAGTCAGTGCTGAACTGCAGGACGACCGAGTTGAAGGTGCTGTGCAGGTCCCTGGGCAGGGCCGGGCCGCTGAGTTCCTTCAGCAGGACACCGCTCTCCACAGGCCCGTCCCAGATGCGCAGCACGTCATGGACCTCCTCCGTGTCAAACACCAGGAAGTGGAGCCTGCATGGAGAGAGGAGGCAGCACTCAGAGGGGGCTCAGCGGCTCTGTCCAGGGCTTCCGGTTAGGGAAGGCCATTCACCGAAGACTTGCAGGAAACAAGACAAGGCAGTGTCACGCAGCATCCTGGTAATTCCCATGGAGCTCATGCCTCCCATGGAGTCACCAGCAATGGGACAAGGGTGAGGGGTGTAGGTCTGGTGCATCTCATTTGTTCCTATGAGCTTCATGTTGCCATTGTCAAACCCCACCTGTCTCCTCAGTTCTACATGACAGCCCCCCGGTTCCCCTAGATTGTGAGGGGGATGCTGAGGAGATGGTAAGGTCTAGGTGAGATAAAGGATATAGATAAAACCCACAAAATCAAAATTCCAGCAAGTTGTTTTGTGGATATTGACCAACTGATTCTGAAGTTTAAACGGACAGGCAGAAGACCCGGAACTGCCAACCCAACACTGAAGGGAACAAAAGGCGGAAGACTGACACTCCGTGATGGGAGGACTTACTATAAAGCTACAGTAATCAAGGTGTGTGGCATCAGTGAAATAACAGACACACAGATCCCTGGGACAGAACAGAGAGCACAGAAATGGACGCACGTAAATATTGCCAATTGATCTTTGACAAAGGAGCAGAGGCAGTACCATGGAGCCAAAATAATTTCTTCAACAAGTAGTGCTGCAACAACACGCAAAAAACTGAATCTAGATACAGACCTTACACCCTCAATGAACTAAAACGGATCACAGACCTAAATGTGAACCTCTAACTAAAACTCCCAGATGATTACATAGGGGAAAACCTAGATGACCTTGGGTACCGTATGACTTAGGGGATATGACACCAAAACCAAGATCTATGAGAAAACAACGGATAAGCTGGAAGGCATTAAAATTAAGAACTTCTGCTCTGCAAAAGATAATGTCAAGGGAATAAAGTGGCAAGCTGCAGACTGGGAGAAAATATCTGCAAAAGACACATCTGATAAAGGAGTGTTATCCAAAATATAAAAAGAACTCCTCAAACTCAACAATAAGAAAACAAACAACCCAATTTAAAAAATGGGACAAAAACTTTACCAGACATGTCACCAAAGAAGATATGCAAATAGCAAATAAGCTTCTACAAAGATGCTCCACATCATATGTTACCAGGGAGATGCCAATTAAAACAGCAATGAGATGACACAACACACTTACTAGAAAAGCTTAAAGCAGAAACACAGACACCAAATGCTGATGAGGGCTCTCGCGTGTGCTGGTGGGAATGCGAAATGATACAGCCAGTTGGAGGATGGTTTGGCAGTTTCTTAAAGACTAAACATGCTTTTAACATACAATCTAGCAATAACACTCCTTGGTGTTAGCCAAGTGAACCGAAAAGTATGTCCACACTAACACCTGCACTTAGATATTTAGAAAGTTTATTCCTAATTGCAAAACTTGGAAACAACCAAGATAGCCTCTAGTAAGTAAGTGAATTAATACACTGTGGTACATCCAAATGAAATATTATTTGGCTCTAAAAAGAAATAAGCTATCAAGCCATGAAAAGACATAGAGGACACTTAAGTGCATTTTGCCAAGTGAGAAGAAGGCATTCTGAACAGGCTACATACTGCGCAATTCTAACTACGTGGCAACCTGACAAGGCCAACCTATGGAGACCGTAGAAAGATCAGCCTGGGTGACCCAGGGCCTGGGTGAGTGGGAGGGATGCACAGGTGGAACAGGAAGGATTTTCACGGAGTGGAAATACTCTTACACTATAATTGTGCATACATGTTATTACACATTTGTCCAGATCTATAGAATCTACAACATCAAGAGCGAACCCTCTTGTAAACGATGGACTTTGGGTGGTAATGATGTGTCAGGGCAGGCTCATCAACTGTACTAAATGTCCCACTCTTGTGGGGATGTTGATAGCGGGGGAGGCTGTACACGTGTGAGGGCAGGGGGCATCTGGGAAATCTCTGCATCTTCCTCTCCACTTAGCTGTGAACCTACATCTGCTCTAAAACACAGTCTGGCCCAGCTGTGGCGGGGGCCAGGGTAAGCCTACCCCTTGGCTTCCCCAGAGCAGGACTCAGGATATTAGCTGTGCACCAGCTTGCCCCAGCAAATCCGTAACACCCTGAGGAAGCCGGACAGGGCTCTCTGTGGGCAGGGTGCCCACTGGCCACAGAGCTCAGTAGGAATCGGAAATCTTCCAGAACAAAATGGTTCTGACTGCCAAAGCTGCCTTGGTGATGAGCCTGTGCGACTCTCTCTTCTAATCAGTTTGTATTTTAGAATAATTTTAGACTTACATAAAGGTTGCAGAGATAATACGGAGAATGCCTACAGACCCCTCACCTTTTCTTCCATCCATTGTTAACATCTTGTATTTTCCTGGTACTTATGTCACAGCTAAGAAACCAACCTTAGTACATGACTTTGAACTCAACTCCAGACTTAATTTGGATTTCTCCAGTTTTTCCACTGACATCCTTTTTCTACTCCAGGCTCCAACCTCCTTTTAAACATAAATTATAAAAATAAGACACCCTCAAGGCAGAAAAAGGCGAACAATATATAGATGTATTGAATTTTTAGTCTCTCTCACATGAACCAATCTCTTTTCCAGAGCTTTCACTTAGTATTAGTTTTGGTGCCTCTCCTTTCAGACTTTTCTTCAGTGCGCTCAAACACATTTTCCCTGCAAATGGAACCATATTTTTATGTAGTTTTTAAAATAACTTTCTTTCTTCACTTAATAGCATATTATGGACATGCACATTTATTTTTTCTACAGAAAAGCACATTGGTATATTTCACTATTGCTTTGCTTTGCAGATTTCTGTTACTATTTCAGTTGACTTGTAGAAATACATTTTTTTTGGGGGGGGTGATGGGTATATATTTTTAAAAGGTTGGTTCTGATCAAGATCATGGTATAGGCAGACACGGCTCGCCTCTTCGCACAACCACATCAAAATTACAACTAAACTGTAGAACAACCATCACTCAGAAGTGTCAGAAATCAAGTTGAATGGAAGTCTGACAGCTACAGAATTAAAGAAACCACATCCATTCAGGCTGGTAGGAGAGGTGCAGACACCGAATGGGCTGGTCTGTCACCCATGTGCGGGGGATAAAAATTTGGGAGGGATATTTCAGGAGTGAGCAGGCTCAGCTCCACACCAGGCCCCCAGCCCATGGTTCCAATGCCAGGAAGATAAGTCCCCACAACTTCTGGCTATAAAAACCAGCAGGGATTGTGTTGGTGGAAGAAAATGCTGGAGCTCCAAGCAGTTCCCCTTAAAGAACCCGTACGCAGACTCACCTACTCAGACTCACTCCCTCTGGGCTCTAGCACTGGGGTGGCAGCTTGAAGAGCACCAGTGGCATACGGGGAGAAACTGAAGTGTCTGGCAACAAGGTGAGCAGACGCCATTGTCCCTTTTCTGAGCCCTCTCACTGCAGAGGCACAGAGCCTGCAGGGTGGTGCCATATCTGAGACTCCATCAACCTGGCTAACACTGTTTAACCCACCTTGGAGATCCCTAGAGACAATGCCCCATCCAACTTACAGGCCCACCCAAGCTGCTTTTCCATATGAATGGCTGGTTTTGGCTCCCGCTCCACAACTCCCTAAATCCTATCAAACAAGCAACAGCTGGCTTCAGTGAGCTCCAGGCCCAGCACTAGCAGCAGCCATATTAGTTTCACAGCTTGGCTTCTCCTGGGAATCTCCAAGCCCAGCACAAGTAGTAGCCTTCTAAGGTTGCTTTATAGCTCAGAAAGGGCAGCTGCAGGCAAAACACGGGTGGGGGCTGACCTTGGCTTGCACCACACAGGAAACCCCAGAGCCTGCACACCCAGTGGTCAGCTACAGACCACTTCAAGCACCCCAACCCACCCCTGCACAGCTGATCCTCCACGGAGGGTGGAGGCTGGTGGTAAGTGGTCACAGCCAATTCTTGCAGCTGACTGGCTTGGGTAAATCCCTCCCATTGATCTGCCAACAGCAACCAAGACTCACCTACAAGAGGAGGGTGTACTCAGCCCACATGAAGGGCACACCTCAAATACCCAGCTTGGGTGATAGGGGAGGCTATGCCATTGGACCCTATAGGATACCTACTACAGTAGGCCATGCTACCAAGACAGGGAGTCAAAGCAGCTCTGCCTAATTCATGGAAATAAACACAGGGAGGCTGCCAAAATGAGGAGACAAAGAAACATGACCCAAATGAAAGAACAGATCAAACCTCCAGAAAAAGAGCTAAATAAAATGGAGATAGCAATCTATCAAATGTGGAGTTCAAAACTCTGGTTATTAAGATGCTCAAGGAACTTAGTGATTTTTATACTTCAACAGTATAAAAAAGATCCAGTCAGAAACAAAGCATTCATTAATTGAAATAAAGAACAATTTACAGGGAAACAACAGTAGAGTGGATGAAGCCGAGAATCGAGTCAATGATTTGGAACAGAAGGAAGCAAAACCAACCAATCAGAACAACAAGAATAAAAAAAAAAAAATGAGGGTAGTATAAGCAGCCTCTGGGAAAACTTCAAGAGTTCCAACATCCACATCATAGGGGTGCCAGAAGAAAAGAGAAAGAGAAAGATATTGGAAATCTATTTGAAAAAATAATGAAAGAAAACTTCCCTAATTCCCTGGGGAAGGATAGACACGCAAGTCCAGGAAGCAAAGAGTCCCAAACAAGATGGATACAGAGAGGCCTACTCCAAGACACATCATAATTAAAATGCCAAAGGTTAAAGATAAAGAGAAAAATCTTACAAGCAGCAACAGGAAAGCAGATAGTTACCTACAAAGAAGTTCCCATAAGACTGTCAGCTGAGTTCTGAAAAGAAACTTTGCAGACAAGAAGAGACTGGCAAGAAGTATTCAAAGTGATAAAAAGCAAGGACCTACAACCAAGATTACTGTATCCAGCAAAGCTTTCATTTAGAATGGAAGGGCAGATAAAGTGCTTCCCAGACAAGGTAAAGCTAAAGGAATTCATCATCACCAAGCCACTATTACATGAAATGTTAAAGGGACTTATTTAAGAAAAAGGAGATCAAAACGATGAACATTAAAATGACAACTCACAACTATCAACAATTGAAGCTTAAAAATAAAAACAAAAACAAAAAACTAAGCAAACAACCAGAACAGGAACAGAATCATAGATATGGGGGTCATTTGGAGGAATATCAGCTGGGACAGAGAAGGGGAAGAAAGGGAGAAGTGATGCAGAGATAAGAAGCATAATTGGTAGGTACAAAATAGACGGGGGGATGTTAAGAACAGTATAGGAAGGGGAGGAGCTGAAGAACTTACATGCATGACCATGGACATGAACAAAGGGGAGGACTGCTGGAGGGAAGGGGGTACTGAGTGGAGAGGGGCAAAGGGAAAAAAATTGGGACAACTGTAACAGTATAATCAACAAAATATACTTAAAAAAGGTTGATAAATATAGCTAAAGTGTTCTCGGAAGTGACTATATCAATTTACGCTCCTACTGAACAATATACTTATTAGTATTTTATCCTAGTATCTGGTATCCTTGCCTTTTAAATTTTGTCTATTTTGGCATAGGAGTTATTTTATGTAATCAATCGGTTAATCTTTTCCTTTGGGGATACTGGGTGTCATATTATGCTTGGGCAAACCCTCTTCTCCCCCAAATGATTAAAAAAGTAAAACTTCGGTATCTTCCCAGAACTTGTATAGTTTTATATTTTGGAGGTTTATAGGTTCATTATTTTTCCAAATGGACACCCAGTTGTCCCAACACCTATGTAAAGTTGCCTCTTCCCTATTTTGACCATAAAATGCTGTTTACTTCCTCCTTAGAATTTAGTATAGCCTATACTTCCTTTATTCATTTACTTGCTACTGGCCTCTGCAACTGGAAGATAATTTTCACGTGTGCCAGGCCGGGTCTTGTTCACTACTGTAGCCCCAGCGCCCAGACGTGCCTGAGATTTTGGGTGGTGCACGTGAACAGCTGTGGAAGGCAGACCCTCATCACGGAATGATCCAGGTTCTCCCACGGGTTCGAAATGTCACCTTGGCTGTTTACTCTCCTCAGCTCCAGGGCCCCCTCTTTTGCCTGTATTGGGTTATAGCTGTGATACCACGAACACAGCAACCCAGCTGACTCTGGTTTTCACCTTCTCATAATTTGATATTGTTACAGGGCAAGTTCCCCTTCATGTTTTCTCCCCAAAGGTTCTTAGCTAATTTCCCAAGTTTATCCCTTCAGACAAACTTCACAGTTATCAAGTTCCAAAATGTCCCACTGATATTTTAATTGGAACTGAACACATTTATTGATCAATTGGAGCAAATTTATATCTTTGTATTGCTTATTTTCCCCAGTCAGGAACATTGTAGATATTTTAACTTATTTGGGGCTTAGTTTATGTATTTTGGTAGTTTTATGGTTTTCTTCTTTGTTACACTTCTTATGAAATTCATTTTTTTCCTTTTGGCTTTGGCTTTAGTGTGAATGGGATTTCATTTTTGTTGCGTATTTATTGTTGAATATATGTGTGATGTGTGTATTTTCAGCCGTGTTAGTTCTAATAGGATTCCAGGGAGACTCTTGGGTTTCCTAGATGGACCCTGTTATAGATAAGAGACTGAGATTCCTCGGTACCAGATGCTGTGTGGATTTTCTCCACGGCTGTGCTCTTGTTTCCCTGGCAGGCCTACCCTCTGGGGGCTTCCGAGGGAGGGCAGACAGATGGGCTTCTCCTCGAGATGCTTCTAGGGAACAGACTGGCAGACTGAGCCCCACTGGGGGAGGAGGAGCTCCCCAGGAGGCAGAGCCAACACGAGCACTCAATGCTGTCCCAGTATCCCCCTTGCTCCCCTGCTTCCTTCACGCTGGGATGCACTGAGATAGGCAGCCAACCCTGGGAGCAGAGCAAGCGGGAAGCTGTGTGGTGCTGCTGTACTTGCTCTCGGAAAAAGAGAGTTTCATGGGGACTGGATTGGTCCGGGAAGGGAGCAGGAAATGAGGCTTGAAGTCTGGGTAGCATGGAGGAGAATGAATTGAATAACATGAGACAAGACCCAGAGGCAGAAGGGAGGTTAAGATGCCTGGAAATAAAGGTGACCCCAACACCGAAATTCAGGTGGGTTAGGATTTCATAGGAAACAGAGCTGACGGAGGAAAGATGATGAAGACCTCAGACTTAGTTAGAAGGTTGGGTTTTATCTTCCAGTTAGAGACGGACTGAAATCCCTAGGGGTGAATAATTAAAAAACGAGTGAGTGAATGAATGTATGAATGAATGACATCCCAGGAGGACCAGTCTGACAGGAAGTTGTGAAGAGAAAGACTATGGAGACTAAGGAGAAATGAAAGAAAACATTTTATGAAACAAGCACCGTGTACAAGGCACTTACGCATTATCCCATTTAATCCTCACATCTTTATTTTGTAGGTAGCATCACTTGCATCTTAAAAAATGAGAAAACTGAGGTTCAGAGAGGTTAACTACCTTGCCCGAGGTCAGGGCTGGCTAGAGAGCAAGCCAGAATTACGTGATACAATTATAGTCCAGGTCAGACTGTAATGCTTCCCCTCTTTCCCCTGAGAATGCTGCTCACACCTCCAGAAGGAAGAGGCTGTGGCCGAGAGCCAGGTGTGCGCTGCAGAGGCCCCATCAGCAATCAACAGTTTACATGTGAATCATACACGAGGGCAAAGGGCTGACATTCGAGACCAGGAATTAAAAATGCCAGTCCATTGCATTCAGCCTGGCTGATCTGATAATCAGACAAAGTCAAAGGCTTGGCATGGATGAAGTCAAGAGAAGTGGCAGGAGGAGGAAGAGGAGGGAGCCCAAGGGCCTCTGCTCGCAGAAACAGCGAGAGCCGAAAGGATAGGGGCTGCAGTTCCAGACCTCTGACTGCATCCATCTACTCCCACACCTCCCAAGTGCCGGGCGCTGGGAGATAATGGTGAAGATGACAGACAGGGGGTCAGTCTTCGGTTGTTTCTGGAGATGGGCAATACTCCCGCGTACACAAACCCATGAAGAGACGATCAACTGTGGCAAACGCAGTGCGGAGAGTGGCCAGGGAAGACGTCTCCAAGGAGGTGACATTTAAGCAAGATGCGAGGCTCAAAGGGAGCCAGCCCAGGGAAGAGCGAGGCAGGGGAAGGGACGGGAGGAAGCTTTCTGTGGATAAAGGGCAGCATGTGCAAAGGCCCCGAAAGGGAACCAGCCCAGAGCGTCTGAGCAACGGGAAGGCCACTGAGGCTGTCGCTGTGCCAAGAGAGGCAGGCAGAGGCCAGGTCAGGCAGGGCTATGTGGGTCGGGGAAAAGTTTGGACTTCCTTCTGCAGGCTAAGGGAAGTGAGTCATTAAAGAATTTTAAGCTGGGGCCTGACAGGAGCTGATTGACATTTCAGCATCACTCTAGCTGCCTGGATAGAAGACACTGGCAAGGGCACAATGGGTTGCAGGAAAGTTAGCTAGGGGGCTGCGGTAGGGGTCTGGCGACCCCTTTCCTGATAAATCCCTGATGACGGCCCGTGAAGACACTTTGTCAAACCAACCACATTTGTGAGAACTCTTACCGAGGACTTTTATTATCTTAGAGAAATCAGAGTGTATAAAATGCTAATTAGAGGTTCTGATCGATAGGGAGAATTCTGAGCCCAAACAGACGTCTGGGTGTGCCCGAGCCACTCCCCTGCAGTAAACATCTGGTCTTCTTGTGGCTTTTGAAATAGTGAGCACAGTTAGAGGACCCCCACCCCCACCATCCGTGGAAGGCGTTCCTTCATATGGATGCCTTGTTTGTGCGTGTGTGTGTATTTTTGAGCCACAGACACAACACAGGCCAGGGGAGAGGGCTGGAGTGTGCCAACACTGCGCCGAGAGCTGTGGGAATGTGGAAGGCTCTGTCTTTGCCCTGGAGGCTGCTGCTGCTTATTGAAAGAGACAAACAGAACATAATAATACGCGCAATAGGTACTAAAAGCGTGGGCTGAATAAAGAGCTATCCAAATAACTGGGGGAGGGAGAAAACTAAGCATTTGCAGAAATGTCTATATGCCAAGTACTTCATGTATGTTGTACTCATATCCTTAACCCCCCCCCCCCTGCAATTTAGAGTCCGTTTTCCCCATCTTGCTGATGGGGGAGTGAAATCTCCAGGGGCTAACACAGGCAACTCGAAGAGAGTGGGTTGGAGGGTGGTCAACAGCTAGGAAGGGTCAGAGGCAGTATTCAAACCATGTCTGTCTGGTTCCAAAGTGGAAGGGGCGCGTAGGGGCAGAGAGAGAGAGAAACATTGACTGGTTGCCTCTTGAAAAGGCCCTGACTGGGGATCAAACCCACAGCCTGGGTTCGTGCCCTGACTAGGAATCAAACCCGCGACCTTTGGGTCTATGGGACAGCGCTCCAACTAACTGAGCCCCACCAGCCAGGGCCAAAGGCCTTTCCTTGGTTACATCTTCTGCTTGGGGGAGGCAAGTGTCTGAAGCAGTTTTGAAGAAAAGCACGAGGACATTGAGAGAGGAAGGAGCTCACAAGATGGGGACCCGCACACACAGAGACAGAAAGAGTGTAACTGGCCACCCTGGATCCAGACTCCCTGCCACCTGGTCAGTCCACCTTTCCCAGCAGGGCCAGGTGACCTTTCTGAACCACACACCCACCCCAGTCATTGTTCCTCTTTCCCAACAGACTAACGTCAGACTTTCTAGGGGACACACCGAGTCCTTCAGGAGCAGCTCTAGCTGTCTTCTCCCATTCCTCTGACCCTTCAACCATCTCCTTCTTATTCTCCGGCTTTGGGGGCTCCCCTCTGCCTGGAAGGCTCCAACCCTGCACACGCCCCCCTACCACCTACAGTAGGTTGAATTTTCTCCACCAAAAGATAAGTGCAAGTCCTAACGCCTAGTACTTGTGAATGTGCAGGTGCAATGGAGTTAAGATGAGGTCATACTGGATGGGGGGGGCCCTAAATTGAGGACTGATGTCTTTGTAAGAGAAAGGAGCATGAGATTTGGATGCAGAGACACTGAGGAGACACAGGGGAGAAGACCATGTGAAGGTGGAGGCAGAGACGGGAATGCTATGTCCACCAGACAAAGAACACCAAGGACTGCTGGCCTCCCCCAGCAGCCAGGAGAGAGACACGAGACAGATTCTTCTACGGAGTCTTCAGAGGGAGCATGGCCCTCCTGACACTTTGACTTTGGACTTCCAGACTCTAGAACTCTGGGAAAATAAATTTGTTTTAAGCCATTCAGTTTATTCCAGCAGTCCTAGTAAACCGATGCACCACCTGGCTAACTCTGACAAGTGAGGAGGGCACCAGGTCCTTGTTGGAGGAGCTGGCACCTCCCCAGGCTGTCCACAGGCAAAACTTGCTCCTGGGGTTCAGGTCCTCAGTTCCCTCGTTCTGAAGGAAACTTGAACACATTGGGCATTTTTCGGAGCCTGCCCACTGCATGGCTTACATGTGGCTCATGTTGCAAAAGAGATGGAAAAACGAGAAGAGAAAAAGACATCTATGGCATCTTGCCATGTTGATTTCCCTTGCCTTCTGACTGGGCCCCAGAATATGACAGGGCTGGGGGTGCTCCTAGCAATGTTTACCACTGCATGACCACTGGCACGAGTCGTCACAGCGCATCTTTACATCAGGGGAAGTGGCAGGTGAAAGAGAAAATGGCATGTTGGACGACCATCTGCCGTAGGGGGAAGGGGGTCAGCAATCACTCCAGTCCCCGAATGAGAAGGCAGCTTAAATTATCCTTAGTGACACTGGAAATGACAATAAGAAAATAATACTTGTTCTATAAAATGCCCCCCTCTGAGTCCCAGAGCCACAAACCAACAATTAAACCAGATTGTAATAGCAGACAATAATAATTAAAGCGACGTGCTATCCAAAGAACAAAAACAGAGAAGACAGACCAAAGCCCAAAGCAAGCGTTTGTGTCTAGAGCAAAATTGGAGGCTCTTCTTTCCTGAGGCCAGCTGGTGTTCAATAGCAAAAAAGATTCTTTAGTTATTTTTCTAAGTGAAAGAATGAACCTGCGCTTCAGGGCACTCAAGAAGCTGAAGTGGCTGGTGTTCTGGGAGGTCGGGGCCGAGCACAAACGCCAGACTCGGGCTCTTACCTTGTGGGGCACTCTAACGTGCTGGGTGACCTCGGACCACTTGCCTTCTCTTCATCAGCACCCTGGACAGGAAACCTCTGGGGCTGCCTATCATCAGCCAGAACCTGCCCTGAAGGTGTCATGGATTCTGTGGGAGGCAGATGTGTCTCTGTCCGTCTTGGAAGAAATGTTTTCCATAAAATGAAAGGCTCCATGTCTCCTGAAGAGGCTTTATTACAAAGTGGGCAAAAGCAGTGGCTCTGGAGGCTAAAGTCTGGGTTCAAATACTAGTTTTGTGAGAGCTGATTGGGCGACCTTGCAGAGCCTCAGTTTATTCCTCTGAAAGGTGGCAGTAACATCATCTATTCAGACTAAGAGAATTAGTGCCAATGGAATCACATATAAAGCGCCTAGTACGGACCCTCATACATAGTATAAAATCAGTAAATGGCAAAATCACCTAAAACAAATTCTGTTTTTGTTGTTTCTTTGTTTTACTTGACTAAGAGAGATGTGTTAAAGTCTGTCAATTTCTCCATGTATTTCCAACAGATTTTTGTTTTATGTTTTCTTGCTATGTTATTTGGTGCATAAAAATTCATGACCTTTAGCATTGCTATGGATTATGAATTTCATTATGTGAACTAATTCCTTCTGTCCCATTTAATGCTTTCTTTTTACCTTGAATTTTACCTTTTTTAAGCAAAGCAATATTGTGATTCCTGCTTTTTGTCTGTGTTCTCATGCTATTCCTTTGTCCCAAACTTTTATTTTTAATATTTTCTTCTTCTTCTGCTTAGTAGCATTTTTTTTTCTTTACTTAACCCAAGAATCTTTTCCTTGCAATATGCAAGTTTTTCGTGTGGGCACCAGCTCATGGCCCCTTACAGCTCCCTCCCTGTCCACAGGTAACAACAGAGGCTTCCTTTTCCTGTATGCCATCATCTTGGGGCCTCTCTCTGGGATGCCCCACCCAGCCTCTGTCCACCCCTTTCACAGACCCTTTGCTCAGCCTCCACGTCTTGCACTCTGCTCTCCCACTTGACCTTGGTTCTTTGCCCATCCTTCAACCGGGTCTCCGACAACAGCTCTTCTTTGCTTTGGGCCTTATGTCCATGAACTCTCCCACTCCCCTGCCCATCCTGAGCTCCTGTAACCTTGGCCTCTCCAGGGGCTGCCTCTTCTCCTCCCATTCCCTTCTATGTCACACAATGATGGTCCGACAAAAGTCAACCACACTTTGTGATCAGAACTGGTATGTTTGTTCTGGTGGCAGCAATGATGTTATGTGTTCACTGACTCTTATTTCCTCTTTCTCCTAGGCACACCTGCCTTAGAACCAGGTGAGCTGTAAAACATGCTCTGGTCAGTGGGATGTGGGGGGAAGGCCTGACTCTTAAAAATCTTTGTCCCGCTCTCCTGTGCTTTCTCTCTTCCCTCCTCAACTGGTCAGATGTGAGGAAGCCCTGGAGGACGGGCGAGGCTCTCATGTGGAAGGGGCCCGGAGCCTTGAATTACTTAGTGAAAGAGGCGCTCACCTTCACTCCCAGGGCCCTGCCCTGCTGGAGACAGGCACAGAACTTGTACAACGAGTGAAAAATTAACCTTTACTGAGTTAAAACACTGAGATTCGGGGTTCTTTGTTACATCAGTTAGTGGTTATTGCTAATGCAAGCTTATTTCCATCATCCTGTTTTATGCTTTTGTTTCTTATATTTGCTATTTCCTTTTTTTGGTAATATTTCTTAGTTTTCACACTTTCTCCAGTGATTGCAAACTATACATTTTGTTTCTAATTCTACCTTCAGCATCTTTGGACATTTCCAAAAATACTCCTGAACTTGCATGTTCTCTAATTATCAAATTTAAGAAAGATAATACACCACTTCACTCCCCGCATATGTAAGACAGGAAACCTAAAACCATTTTACTTTCCCCAATATCAAACCACTGACGATATAACCAGGGAGTACAGACTCAGGTTAAACGTCATCTTTCATGCTCATCATTCTCAGTATAGCCTTTTCCGGGACATCTCAAAAGGGTAAGCATTACATGTCTGTTTTGGTCCTTGGTGGCTGCTCTAACAAAGCACCATAAGCTTGGTGCCTTAAAGTGACAGAAATGTACTCCTCACCATTCTGGAGGCCAGATGTCTGAAATTGGTGTTGCCACACTGCAATCAAGCCTTCAGGGAGAGTCTGTTCCCTGCCTCTTCCAGCTTCTGGTGGCCGTCGGCATTCCTTGGCTTATGGCTGCAGCATTCCAGTTTCTGTGTCTGTCTTCCTATCACCTTCTCCTCCGTGTATGTAAACTCTTCCTTGGCTTCCCTCTCGTAAGGACAGCTGTGACTGCATTTAGGGCCCATCCAGATAATCTAGCAAAATCCTTAATCACATTTGCAAAGACCCTTTTTCCAAATAAAGTAACATTTATAGGTTCCAGGCATTAGGACCTGATATCTTCGGGGGCTGTCATTCCGCCTACTGCAAGGTCTTTGCAAGTTCAAGGGGCCTGTGGGGCCGTTTCTGTGGCTTTTGTGCCTGTCCTATCCTGGCTGCATCAGCGATGGTTGAGTCTTATCACACCACTGGCTTTGGCTTTTGATGTCACGGGGAAATTTTAGGAGAGTTGGATTAGTTGTGCTTCTTGCTTTTTATAAATGACTATTTCATTTGAGAAGGGCTAATTGTGTGCTTACCTGTGTGAGTACATTTTGCCAAATGCTTTTAGGGATTTTTTAAAAAAATTATCTTTGGAACAGTTTTGTTTTTCATTACATTGAGTCTAAATCATTTTGCCTGGAACTCAGGGACTCCTTTCCATTCACCAAGGGAGTTTTGGCACTGTTCCCTGCATCCTTCCGCACCCCACCCCCTCGGTTCGCAGGAGAGGGAGCTGACACTTTGTATTGTATTATACCTTCTGCTCCATTTGCTCATTGTTCCCCTTCATTGATCTGCCTGGATTGGTACTCTGTCTTCCACAGCTGGCAACTTTTCTCTCATTCCTTCCACACCTCCACAACCCCCCCTGCAGTCTCAGAGACACTCTGCAGCAGGTTTCCTCCTTCAGTGCTTGTGCTCTTACAAGGCAGGCGTCGCTACTGTGGATTTTAACTGTTACTGTCTGTGGCGTTTCTTCGCATCCCGTACGCATGTCCATCACCGTCTGTCTATCTCAGGAGCCCCCCTGCCCCTGTCGTCATCCATCTCCTGCTACTCACCATCCCGATTGCTTATCTTTAAATGAGATTATTACCTATATACTCATTTAAATGTTCTCTGTCTACTACTGTAAAATCTTTTCAGAGAACGTTCCTATTTCTTTATAGAAATGGTTCTCTTTTTTGAGAATGGTATGTTTTAAGTGCCACCACATTTTATTGTATATTTTGCTTATTTGTTTACTTACCTCTTGAAAGGGAGAGAGATCTGTACTAGTCTAGCGTGGCCAACCAACATTCTGCATTTCTTTGGTTGAGCTGCTTACTTTCCCTTAAGAGATATCAGAATTCATCTGTGGGATTGTAAGATGGCAGCAGAGCTGACGTGTGGCTGGTGCCACCATCCGGCTTAGCTCGGCTGGATTATTATTCTGGGGTAATTTGAAGCAGTTTGTGTTTCTCTTTCTAGAGGTCGCCTGTGAAATACTAAGTTGCCAGACAGCACCACCACTCTTAAAACTACATTGTGCCTACAGGTTCTCCACATGCTCTCCTTCAAAACCTTTTGAGCTCTTTTGGACTGTTCCCGACTTGCTGAAGCCTGAAATCTGACAAAGGCACACCCCACTGTGTATGTGCTTATCCGTTCAGCTCCTTCAGGAGGTCACCTCTTGCAGTACAAGTACATGGACCTTCTCTGTTTAAGGTTTAACTTCCTGTCATTGCTCAAAAAGAAACCTTTTGGAAGCTGCTAAACCCGTGGCCATGATTCCTGGCAAGAGCTGTGAACAGAAGCTTCACTTCTGGTGCCTTCTGCCTGCTCTGGGCCAGCTGCCCACTTGTGGGTTAGAGGGAAGAGGCACTGATCGCCGGCGGGGAATTGCTGCTCGATGACTGACAGGAAGCTGCAGCGGGGGGACCTGGGCTTCAGGCACAGCCAGATGTTGTGTCTAGTCCAGCGTCCTCCCAGGAAGATGAGCTCCACTGGGCAGGGGTTCTGGTTAATCAAAACTGTGCCCCGCCTTCCTGGTAATCCTACTGCTGTGTGACCAACAGCCAAAGATGGAGCTTCCAGTTGCTCCCTGCATTAATCCCTATGATTAAAAATCAACAAGCTAAGACTATTAGCTAAATATGAGCTTTATGACCACATGGGTGTTAGGAGCAGTAATCAGAGCTTCTAGGAACAATAAGTTCTCTAGCCTCCACGGGCCCCTGGTCTCTTCAGGGGAAGCACACCTGCAGAGGACCCTCCCGCCGCCCTTCCTCCTTCTCCCTCCATGTAGGCAGACACACAGAGCTTTCAACCCCAACAAAACCTGTGTTCAAGAAACAAAACTCAGTTCTTCTGAATGTAACCAGGACCCCTCAAACAGTTATACGAGATGCTTCTCGGGTTTTGTGCCCAATTTAGTCTCTGCATCACTGACATAGCTCTCCCTGAAGCGGAGATATCATGTCGTGCCAGACAATGAGCTCTTCCACGAGCACCCGTGTAGGTTTACGCCGTCCTTTCTCTCACACGTTTGCAAGGTCCTCACCTCCACCCTGCACGGCGAACTACTGCTGCCATTTAAAGTGCAGCTAGAGCATCACTTCCTCTCTGTAACACCCTGCCCCCAGCTGCCACCCGAGATTATGAACTGTCCTTGGAAATGCTTCTTTATTGTGCTCCAAACATACGTCCGCTGTAGCAGTCATCACGTTCTATTAGAATCTGTACGACACTGTCGGCTGGCTTGTCGGTACTCCACTTCCAGAACTCTCGTCTGTCTTTACTATTGAAACTCTAGGAGCAAAGCAAAATTGATTTCCCACTTTCCCTCAGCCAGGCACAGCAAGTTCCATCTAACGGAACGTAGGATGATGTCTCTGAGGATACAGGTTCTTCCCCAGTAAAGACGCAAACTCTCATGAGAAGAAAGCTGCGTGATCTTTCCTGTTCCCTCTTCTTTGAGACTGGAACACAGATGTAAGTCCCGGAGTTGAAGCAGCTGACTGGCAGCCACAAGGAGGAAAGCCCAAGGGTGGCAGAGAAGGAGAAAGGTGATGGCATCCTGAGCACAAGGTCTGGATGGAAACCTCAGACGCTTTCTTCCAGGGGGAACGTGAACCTCCACCTGCCGAAGCCACTTTAGTCAGTTTTTCTATTTCCATTCTTAACTCAGAACACAACTATCTACAAGAGTAAGGTCTTCAAGGGAAAGACGGTTTCTTCTTTATATCTATATGCTCCAAGAGTTTTAACTGAACTGGATGTCATATTGTCCTCTAAACCCTCCGATGGCTCCTCATTATAGTGAGAAATCCATTCAGAGACCCCTTTTTACCCGAGAAACCTTATCCTGCCTCCTCCCCCACATCAAGTGAGGACTCTCTCGTGGGCAAACCCTATGTTTCCCCTGTGCTCACGCCTTTACTCCCCTCTGCCTGAATGTTTGCCTCTGCTCCTCCAGGCAGAACTTCTCTCTCTCTCCTGTTACTGAACTTGACTTGCACTTGCTTACAGCAACAGCCTTGTCATGGAGTACCTGTCTGACTACGTCCCCCGACCAGGTAAGCCCCTGGGAGACAAGGACTGGCCTCGGGCTGACCTGTGTGTTCCCACTGCACGCATACACGGTGTGGCACAGAGAGGTGTTCGTGTTTTGTTAAGTGGAACTAACCAGGGTCAGAATGGCAGACTGGGACGGGAAAAGACGAGCCAGATGGACGGGAATGAAACCCACCTCACTGGGTAACTGAGCGACAGTCATCCTTTCTGGGCCTCAATGAGCTCATTTATAAAATGGGGACAATAGTAAGTGATCTGGAGCCTGGTATGCCGTGGGTATCTGACAAATGTTAGGTCGAGGGCAGGACCACGAGCAGAAGGCTTTGTTTCCCTCGCTTCAATTTTCATCTGAGCTGGTCCACTGATTATAAAAAGGAAAACTCTGGCCTGGCATTGGACATTGAGAAGAGGTCACGCCCACGTGGGACGAAACTTCCTCGTTCTATGTACTGACAACACAAGAAAGAGCGATGTGGAAGGTGCAGCCTGCCGGCCTGCCCTCCTGCTGTTAGCTGCCAGGTCTGCATGGCCTTCATCAGCCAGCCCACCCCACTCTTGGCAGTCAGGGACAAAACGCTGCAGATGCGCCGTGTTCAAGGGCAGGGCCTGACTGCCAGCCCGTTCTCGTCATGCACACCCAGGAAGGGCCTACATTCCTGCTTGAAGCCCACCCAGGGGTCAGCCTGACCCCTGATCCCTGCAGCCACCCAGTGTCCCTCCAGGGCACTCCTGGAAGGGGATTGTCCTTGCCCAGACTGCTGGGCTGAGCTTGACCACAGATCCCTCTGGTCACCTCCAGCACTTGGTCAGGGTTGGGTCTGAATGGAGAGTGGCATCCGCAAGCTTTCTCTTGTCTGTGCCCCTGGGAACTGTCTCGTGGACTGGCCGGTGGGCCGTCTCATATCTTCCCCCATCTAGCGCACCCACGGGGAAAAATGCTTGACACCTGCTACCACCAAGAGCCTGGCACCCACCACCTGTGGCTAAGTGGTAGACCACAACCTGCTGTCCTCAGGGGGTGTCTCCACAACCACCTGTCTGGCTCCTGGCGTGTCCTCTCGTCACGTGGGAATTACATGCCAGGTACTGTTCTGAGATATGTTAACTCACTTAACCCTCCTAGCGAATGGCGGTGGTAGGTGAGATGTGAAATCACCGTTTTGCAGATATGAGAACTGACATGCAGAGTGTGTGCTTGAGGAGCTTCCCAAGCTACAGAGCTAGGAAGAGTGGCAGGCGGGCTGGTGCCAGAGCCCAGGTCTCAGATACAAACTGATACTGAATG
Source organism: Desmodus rotundus (assembly GCF_022682495.2). Taxonomy (NCBI): domain Eukaryota; kingdom Metazoa; phylum Chordata; class Mammalia; order Chiroptera; family Phyllostomidae; genus Desmodus; species Desmodus rotundus. The sequence goes on from NC_071389.1 coordinate 21,062,323, forward strand.
AATGACAAAATTCCTAGGATGCCAAGAGAATTAGCCTTTCAAAGGAATCCAGCTGAAGTCAGACCAAACTGTCCAACCTGAAGTGCAGTTAACACAGGGAGAAGCGGGGGACACTGTCAAATAGAACGTAAACAGTGTTCTCAGGAAGGTGCAAGATGCTAATGCACCGATAAAAAGAGGGAGAAAAACAGGGTAAATACTGTTGAAAACAGAATTAAGGAAAACACAAGATCACTGGCAGAATAAAAATAGGATACAGAACTTTTAAATCACCAGAGGAAAAACAAAGCCAATTAAATCAAGTCAGCTAACAACAGGAAAAGTTGAAAATAAAGGAAAACAATAAAAAAAGCGTACTACGTTTGTGCAAAAGAAAGCATAATGCATCTGCTGTAAAAGAAATATACAAAAGCCTGTATTCTTTTCACTTTCTTCAGACATTCACAGAACATAAATAAGACAAAAATTCAAAAAGTCAAAAGGGCACAATGCAGTGAAAACAGAAATAATAAAAATATCATACGAAACTTTTCAAAAATCCGTGAAGTACTCAGGTTAAAAAGAAATCTAAACTGAGACGAGAGACTATTTAGAAATGAACCCAGTGGAACATCCTATATGAACAAATAAACTTCCCAGAGGGAAACGTACAAAGAACGGGAAGCAGCAGAGACAATTTAGTATCATTTTGTCCATCAAACTGGTGAGCGTTGGCAGGACTATTCTGCGTTAGAGATGCTGCGTGGGGAAGCAGGCTTCGGGGGGTGGGTGTCAACTGTCGCCTTCTCTAGAGGGAAGTTTGAGGTCATGTACCTTGTATGTGTCTCCCAAGAAAATATCCTAAGAAAATAATTGGACGACTGTTGGAAGATTCATGGATAAGGATGTTTCCTGGAGTGAAAAACTGAAAATATTGGCTTTATCGACAGGGGAGTAGTTAAATAAAGTATGGTTGTGCATACACTAGAATTCCCCATAGCCAGCAGACGGGAAGAGGCAGATCTATATCTATTGACACGATAAGAGGCTAACATATGACTCAATAGTGACATGAAAGGCGAGTTAGCGAGCCACGCGTGCTGAGGCTCTTGTTTTGGAAACCACGTGTCTCGCACTTGCCCCACGGAATATTGGCACACAGAGTGGAACGAGTATCCATAGCGTGTGGAGGAGAGCAGAGTAAGATTATGGGGCCTTCTGATATCTACTTTATTAACTGCTTTCTTGTTTGCATTTTGAATTTTTAAAAAGAGTATTGATTTTTCTATAAAAATCTATAAAGATATTCACATTTAAAAATAACTGAATCTTACTCTGAAGAAGGACTCAAACACAAAAGGGGCCTTTTGTGTTTGCCTTGATTGAGTCTAATTATGAATCCCCTTAACAGTTTGCTGCTGGTTATTCAAGTGAGGGAGAGAGAGAGAGAGAGAGGAGGCAACAGGGGGACAGATGGGGAGAGAGAGAAAGAGGGAGAGTGGGGGAGGGAAGGAGAGGCAGGGAGGACGGGGAGGGAGGGAGAGAGCACCCTGAGTACAGAAGAGCCTGTGGATGCTGCTGCTGCGTACACTGGATGGCAAGCAGGGGCGGGGGCGCGCAATGAGGAAGGGAACGGTGACCTCCTGCTGTCTCCACTTTTCGGTGGTGCTCAGTGCAGCTGGGAAGCCCTGTGCTCCCTTGGCACTGGCTCCAAGAGGGTTCCAGGTGGAGGACTGAATTGTCTTCACCTTCCTCCTGCTATCCCCATCTTGGGGTCCTCACACACACACTCAGTACACCCCACGACTTTAGAGTTAAACACCCAAGAGAGGGCGCTTCCTGTCTGTGCCTGAATTCTCTCTTCTCGACAGCTAGGAAGGGACCCTCTGGCCCCCACCAGCCCACCCCACTAGTCCACTGTTCTGGTAAGTGATAATGGTCCTCGTCCTGCCCAGAAATCCCGTCCCGTTTCCTGCGCTGGCCCTGTCAGCTGCTCCAGTCTGCTCTGCTCTCCTCCTATCCTCCTCCTCAACCTTAATTACAGGAAATAGCACTGCCTGTCTTGGGCCTCCTAATGCTGCTGTGTCGTGGAGAAGTGTAGTCTTGTCTTTGGAAGATGCACGCCAAGTACTTAGGGATGAAGTGTCACAATGTCCTTTTGAGTGATTCAGAAAAAAAAAAAAGGATGAACAGAAAAGGAAAAGAGAGAAAACAAATACGGCAAAATCTCCGCCACAGAGGAGTCAGGGTGGTAGGCACGCAGGGTCTCAGTGTGCGGTTCTTTTCACTTGTCCACGTATTTTACGTGTCGTGTGTCACACAACAAAAGGTGGGGACCAGGAGAAACCTCCACTCCCATGTCTCCTGAGGAGAGTGAGACCGGCTGGTGGGGCTATTAAATGTCTCCTGAATCTGTCCCTCCTTGTCCACCCCCACTGCCATTGCTGAGGTCAGGCCTCCTTACCCCGACCACATCCTGGAGGCAGGTTCCTCACAGGGCTCCTGGACCAGGAGGCCCCATTCTCCTCCACAAGGCTGACCTGATGGGTCCAAACCCAGCACCACAGCCCCCAATGCCCTCATGCTGGGGCTGCCGCAGGCTCTATCAGCTTCCCCTCCTGCTGCTGCCCACCCCTCCACAGAACACAGGTGATCCTCTGGCCATGGGGACCCATTTCCAGCTGGAGCCTGACCACCCTGGGTCAACTGCTCTGCCTGGAAGGCCTTTCCCCTCCTGCCCATCTCCCTCCTTGGCCACCTGGCAACTCCTCTTCATCCTTTGGGACTCAGCTCTAGTGCCTCCTTTTCCAGGACAGCATCTCCGGTCTCCTCCCGTCCTGCCTTTCATTCCCCCTCCTCCTTATGCCACCACCTCACTGTGCACACACGTCACCTTTTTGTGAATAGTGCAGGGTCTCACTTATCTGTACAAAGCCAGCACCTCGCACAGGCACTGCCGAGTATTAGACAGATAGCTGTTACATGAATGAATGAAGTGAATGAATGAATGGGTGGTCCTCTAAGGTAGAAAAGGGAAAGAACCACCTCCTGATTTGCATACCTGAACACCAGAGAATCATTATGCTCTCGATTCACTTAGTGTCCATTTAATATTTACTAAGAGACTATCGTGGACATAATATGAGTCATATAACTATTAATACCTTGATACCTGAACCAATCCTCCTTCCTTCTCTTCCTTCCTTCCCTTCCTTCCTTCCTTCTCCTCCTTCCTTCCTTCCCCACTCCCTTCTTCCCTTCTTCTCTCCCTCCCTTCATTCCTTCAACGCCTGACTCTTGCTGAACCTCTGCCAGGTGCTGCGGGCCCTGTGTTGAGAGCTGGGAAACGTACAAAGATAAACTGGGCAGAGACCACAGCTTTAGTGGGGGAGGTGAGGCAGGAGCATAAACAAAGGGGGAGAGGGGTCGGCGTCATATGGGAAATACAGGTCATGGGCAACAGGAGTTCAGAAGAGGAGACATGACCCCTAGGAGCGGGGATGGAGGAAGACTTCCTGGGTGAGCTGACACCTGCACTTGACTTTGAGGGGTAGGGAATTTCAGGATTAAGCTTTTGGAGGCAGAAGGATATCCCAGGGAGGGCAGAGTGGAAACAAAGGCACAGGGCGAGGCCGTGAGTTAGGTGCAGGGGCCAACAGAAATTTGGCTTTGCCGGGATGTCACTGAAGAGGTGGTGGAACATAAAATTGGGGGAGGGTGGGTTGAGGCCAGGACAGCCTTGCGAATCAGGAGATGATGGTTAGTTTCTGGGAGTGTGGGGTGCATGGGAGGTTTCTAATGCGAGGGTGAGTGGATCAGGGGTGTGTGCTTCCAGAAGGTTATTTCAGCAGGAGTGTGCAGCAAGAATCTGTATATTTAACGTGTCCCTTTAACAGTGCAAACCCCCCAAGAGCTCTGTGGACTTCATTTTGCACAGGGCTTAGCTCCAAAACTTGTGTATAGCAAACATTTAACACATTCCTTGAATGTTAATTGAACTGAGTCTAAGGTCGTGCGTACATCAGTGAATATACAGACATCTGTATCTCTCTCAGTTCCCCGTAATTGAGAACTCTCCCCGGCAGGGATCGTCCCTTAGCCACACTTCTGCTCTTTGTCTAGGCTTCCCGTTGTTCCAAAGCCTCAGCACTTCCTTCTTGTCTCTGCGACAGACTCCTGACTGGTTCCACCGTAAATAACCTCGGCAGGGCACCCCTGCTCCCGGACCTGTCATGGCTTCCTCTTGCTAACTGGCATTGAAGACCCTCTGTGACCAGGTCCACGCTAACCCTCTCTATCTCCCATTCCTTGTCCACACGCAGCCCCCACTCCAGCCGGACTTGTGCAATCCCCCTTCCACACACCTCCTTCCATCCTGCCTCCCCTGCCTGCTCTTTTCCTCGTAGCTCAGCTGAACAACAGCTCAAGGCCCCGCGGTGCCAGCGGTGTGGTAGAGCGTGAAGAGCCACAGAGACCTGGGTTCACGTCCCAGCTCTATGACTCACTGTGCCAGCTCTGACACAGTGTGCATTCTTTCGGAGCCTCAGTTTTTTCCTCCATAAAGTAGGAATAATAATACAGTAGATCACCTTATCCCCCTTATCCACAGGGTATACATTCCAAGACCCCAGTGGATCTGCAAATAGACCTGAAACAACAGATAGTACCAGACCTTGTGTGTGTGTGTGTGTGTGTGTATACACATACCTATGATAAAGTTTAACTTATAAATTAGGCATAGCAAAAGATTAACAGCAATAATAAAATAGAACAATTATAACAATACGCTGTACTAAAAGTTACGTGAATGTGGCCTCTCTCTGTTTCAAAATGTCTTACTGTACTGTAATGCCCTCCTTCTTCCTGTGATGACGTGAGATGACTCGGCACCGACGTGAGGGGGGACAGTGAGGCAGGCGAGTGACGCAGGCACTGGGACAGAGCGCCAGGCTGCTGGTGACCGGCTCTGGCAGGAGGAGGATTGCCCAGCCACGCCGCCGCCCTGTCTTCCCGCTGCAGCTGTGATGCCCTTTCCTTCTGAACTAAGCTCCTCGGGGCCCCGAGGCTGTACCGGTGCAGTGTGAGTGCAGCACCAAAACTAGCACGGGTTTCTGTTTCCTTCGTTACAACTTCACAGATGGGAGATGCGTTTTCCTATAAACCTTAGCAACCTCAGCGTATGATCTTTTTTCTTTCCTTATTAGGTGAGAACTTTTTCACTTAAAATAAGCACTTTAGGACTTCCCTTTGGCGTATGCAAATTGCTTGCATCACTGCTCTTGCGCTTTGGGGTCACTAGTGAGTAACATAAGGGTGACTGGAACACAAGCACTGTGATACCGTGACTGTCAGTCCGATAACTGAGGCCGCTACCAAGTGACGAACAGTAGGTGGCAGATAGAGTGTGGATACGCTGGACAAAGAAGGATTCACGTCCCATGTGGGACACAGCTGGACGGTGTGAGATCTCATCATGCTACTCTGGATGGCGCACAATTTAAAACTCGTTGTTTATTTCTGGAATTTTCCATTTAATACTTTTGTACTGCAGTTGACTATGGGTATCTGAAACTGCGGAAGGAGAAACCTCAGATAGGGGGGACTCTGTTATTGATTACTACTAATAAATAATGTTTATTTACTATTAGGGCTTACTACTCATAGCAATAGGGCTATTGTGGAGAGTTAACAAGACAACCTATGTGCTGGTCCCTGTGCTTGATAAACAATGATGCTCCTTCTTCTCCAACTCCTGGGAGCTCTAGGAAGTAATTCCTGTTACTCAGGAGCTTATATGGAAAGAAAGTTATATTTTGAGGGAGTACGTACAAAGCACCAGACGCTGCTGGGCTCCTGTAATTATTCTCTCTGCAGCCCTAAACCATAAGAATTTTTGTCCTCATTTTACAGATGCAGAAACTCAGACTGAGAAAGGGAAGCAATCTGGGCTCACAGAGCTATAAACTGACCCTGCTACTGTCAGAGAAACAACCACAGAACCATTATTAAATATTTACTACGTTCCAAGCACTATGCTGAGCACAGTGCACACAACGTCTCATTTAAGGGCTTTATCCCGAGAAGCTGGTATTAGAACCCAAAATGCAGAAAGAAACAGGAAGACTCAGAGATGATAAAGGCCATAAACAAGGTCCTGCAAATAGTACATGGCCAGGCCGGGATTCAAATGGGTTCGTATGACGACAAGCCTATGCCCTGTTACTCTGCTGTAATGGTGCTGTCTGGGCCAGACAGTTGTCTGAACTTAGACCACAGCTGTGAGGCTGCAGATGGGCCTTTCCAGGTTCTCGTGGGCCCCACCCAAGCCTGGGGTCATAATGGCCACTGCGGATCACGAGGGCCTCCAGCTAGGGTGGGCAGGACCGGCTCCCAGCTGGGTGTGCCCTGGACAAGTGGCAACGGTCACTGTGCCAGCCCCGACACTTACCCGATGGTGCAGCCAGCATCAGCCTCGATGGTCCAGATGCAGTTGAGGTTGTGTTCGTAGGGAGCTGGATATCCGGGGGACAGCACCTGCCCCGACACCTGTCCTTCGATTGTCCCTCCACACTCAGCTGAAAGAGATTCCAAAAGCGTGAGCTTCACGGGGTGGCCTGTGTGGCAGCAACAACTCGGGCTTCCTCTTGTCTGTGTCCCTGCGTCCCTCTCATTCATTCCAGGTGACTGAGCATAGCGTATGGAATGTCCCTGGATGTATTCAGAATCTACAAAGAACTCCTCCACCTCAACAGTGAAACGATGAGAAACCCCATTTAAAAGTGAGCCAAGCATTTGAATAGACATTTCTGCAAACAAGCACATGGAGAGGTATTTGTCGTCAGCAGTCATGAGGGAAAGGCAAATTAAAATCACAGTGAGATACCACTTTACAGGTACAAGGACAGCTAGAATAGAAAAGACACTAACAAGTGTGGATGAGGATGAGGAGAGACTGGAACCCTCATACATTGCTGGTGAGAATGGAAAATGGTGGAGCTGTCTTGGAAAACAGTTTCCCAGTTCTTCCAAATGTTAAACATGGTTACCATATGACCCCAGCCATCTGGTTCTTAGGCATACACCCAAGAGAAATGAATACATTTGTTCACACAAAAACTTGCACACAAACGATCACAGCAGCACTACCCATAATAACCCCAAACTGGAAACAACCGGCATGTCCATGAACTCAATGGATAAACAAATGTGGTGCGTGAACTGGCGTTATCAGCGCACGCGCAACGTGCTATCATCGTGTCTACCTCCTTCCCAAGACTACAAGCTCCGTGGCAGCGGAAACCTCGTCTTACTCATATTTGCACAAGTGCCTAGTGTAGCATAGTGTGTGGCACATGATAGATGTTTAATAAATATTTAGCAAATGAATAGATGGATGAATGATCCAATGAATGAAAAAAGCTTACTGCTTCCCAGGCAAATTATTTTAACAATCTGGACAAGGGAGCATGATAATGAAGAGGAGGAGGTTTATTGCAAAGCTTTTTAGGAAGGGGAATGATCGATGAACAAGATCCTGGAAGAAACAGGAGAGAATGGGATCGAAGTCACACATGGAAGACTGACCTTCACCCGTTGCTACAAAGGACCCATTAAGCATCTCTAGAGCATCATGGCTCGACCTGGGACCACCCAGCCAGGGCTGGGGAGGGGGCTCTCTGCCAGCAAGGCTGCTCATCAGACCCGATTCTTTGCTCAAGACTCACTTTGAGTCCTCCCTCTGTGGTGCTGTTGGGATGGGAGGTACCAACCTGACTGAAAGATGCAGGATTGAATGGGCCCATAGCAGGAAGCAGGGTAGGGGAGAAAGGATGAAGTGTAAGTAGTGGAGAGGAAGCCCGCCTGCCCCCACAAATAGAGGAGGTAGTTAGAAAGGCGGCAAGAAATTACCCATGTCCTTGGCTGGAGCTTCTTTCCGTGTTCAGATGGAGAAGCCCCTCTGCTTCCCTGAAAGTGAGTGTTCGGAGAAGCCCTGGGAGCGCTTCCTAAGGATACAGCTGCTTTCCTCACAGGTCACTTTATCTGAGGGCAGGCGGGTGGGAGCAGGGACCATGTGGCCAGCCTGCGGCAGCTTCACTGACAAGACCGTGAGACTCTACTCTTTCTGGTCCTCCCCCTTCTTCCCACCCTAGAGCTTTGGACTGTGGCATCCAGTCCTTATCTCATCAATGAAGAAAACGTCTGGATGTTTTAAGTGACAGCAGTCATGTCTGGCAGGCCATGATAAAGCCTACGACAACATGACATGTGTAAACATGTACACACATAATCCCAGACACACAGCCTCTCTCGCCTGAGTGGGGCCTGTGGGAGTCTCACTGGGGAAGGCCTCTGAGTTTCCAAGTATAAATATTCTTCCTAGCCCTGCTTCAGTGGATCCTCGAAGTTCGGTCCAACTGGCAAATTTGATATTCAAAAGAACCTTACAGTGAACGCTTTCTGCAGAGAAAATTATTGTCTTACAGTGGAAATCATCCTCTCTCCTGCCCATTTTGCTTGGTCTGGCTTGCCGGAGGCATGGTACTGGTGTCTGTTTATGCGTGTGTCTCCCTCGCTGGCCTGGGACCTGCTCGCCTCTGTCTTCCTAGGGGCCGGCACAGGGCCTGGCACATGCGTGAGAGAAGGAAATAGAAACAGGGATGCAGAAGAAAGGGATGGAGCACGAGTGCAGATGGAGTCAACCTCAATCACAGAGACAGAGGAAGACTCTAGAGGCTACTCAGAGGCCACCCTGGTCGACCAGACTTAAAGTCCGCGCCCGCAGACACTGTTCTCTGACAGTGCTGGAGATCCTGTTAAAAGTTGTCTAGGGAGAACGAATGCTGGCTGTTAACACTTCCAGCCTTGCCGGCTCACACCTTCAGCCCTAGAATGGCCACTTCCCCACCCCTCTCCTCCTGGTGGTGAATTCCTACCCATCTTTCGAAGTCTCAATTGAAATATCACCTCCTTCGCCAAACTTTCTCATATCCTCCAACACTTCGCACATAACTCGTATTTCTGTGCTTGTCTTGTATTATTAATGATCTGTTTATAAGTCTGTTCTCCTTCCTAGGGTACAGGCTCCCCAAGGTCAGGGAAAACGCTTTTTTCTTTTCTTTTTGTATTTCTCTGCCTCTACTCACACCCAAACACACACCGGCACCAACACAGTCACGTAGCACTTGGTGGGCACTTACACATTTTCTCAGGGGATGTTTTGTTCTAAGATTAACCAGTGCTGCAGACACACTGAGGCTGTGGGACACGGGGACAGGGACGGAGAGACAGGCAGGGGACACGGGGACAGGGACGGAGAGACAGGCAGGCCTGGTGTTTGGGGTGGGGAAGCTGGGCATGGCTGTGTGTGGGAATGCTGGGCAGCAGGGGGTAAAGCATGCAGTGAGCTGGGTGGGGAAGGTGGAAAGCCAGACAGACAGAATGGCACATTTTGCCCATTTCACACTTCTGCCTCGGATCAGACTTCTTTCGCCCTGGGGCGCATGGACAAAGCTTCCAGAGAGCCTTTGCTGACGCTCTGGGGGCACTGCAGGCTTCCAAAGACGCTAGCTCATTGCTCCAGTCTTTCTTCAGGGTGAGGTGGACAATAGTTCATGGTCTTCCCCCTTCTTTCAACATTCCCCAGAAAAGGGAGCCCAAGCCCCACTTTGCCCATAAAGAAACTGAGGCCCAGTGTGGGTTAGAGACTCATATGAGTCTCGGGTTGCAGGAACTCCTGGGACCTGGGGAAAAGCTCCACCTCTTCCTTTCTGATTGGCTCTCCCACCTCTTCTCTGACACCAGCATTACAATTCTGAGGGCATGACTTGGCTCTGGTCCCCCTTGCTCCACGTGTGACAACGGCAAGAGAGAGGCCTCCTACCGACACAAGTGGGGAGAGGCCGGTCCCAGGTCCTGCGCTCGCCACTCAGACACAGCAGCTCCTCGCTGCCCCGCAGGCTGTACCCAGGGTCACAGGTGAAGGACACGGAGCTCCCTGCAAAGTGGCCTCCGTCGTGGACCTTGTAGCCAAACTGGGGGGTTCCTGGATCCTCACATCTGATGAGTTCAAAGCCTGGCGAAGAGAGAAAAGACAGGGTGAGCAAGACCTGTCGTGGCAGGAAGCACACTCCTTCAGACCCACTTCCTCCAGGAAGCCACACGGCACGTGTACCGACGTTCTGATGGACTCGTTGCCCGGGGCCGCCACGTTGCTGTGCCCAGGACAGCGTGTGTCGTGGAGAATGCTTTCCCCTGTTGCTGTATGTAAATGACTTCAGTTGTTTTTACCAGGATAGCTCTTTAAATAGTTTTCAGGCATATGGTTTGAATTTTCTATTTCTTTTGTTTGACCCCATAGCATTTTGCCAGTGGGAACTGTTCTTTCCATTCTGCTCACCAAGATATTCTGACGGGGTGGCGTAATGTGGAAAAGTCACTTTAAGTGCATGCTTCCCACCTCAGTTGCGTCCTGCTTAACTTCGCTCTATTGGAAAAGGCTGGAGAAGGAAAGCCCTGCGGAGCTGCTACTCTGGCGCCTGGCAGGGTCTCTCTCCTTTGTTATGAACAGGAGTCTTACAGGAAGTATAATTATGTGCATTTTACAACTGAGCACGTTGACTTAGAAAGGTTAAATAAATTGTTCCAAAGTCGGAGTCTCAGATGATAGAGACGGAATTCAAATACAATTCTGTTGAATGTTTTTGCCACGGGTCCGCCTGCTGTCACAGGCCAGGCCCTCTGCCTGCCCCCAGCCCGGCTGAGAGGGGACCTGAGTAGACGGTTTGGAAGTGTTTTCTCTAACAGGTCTACCGGGACATCATTCACGTACGGAACATTCATCCAGCTGAAGTGCACAGCCGAGTGTCTTCGGTGTGTTCGCAGAGTTGCGCACTCACGAGACAGTGAATGTCAGGGCACGTTTATGAGCAGAAAGAGAAGCCTCGTCCACACCTCCCTCGACCCCCTCTGCCCTCAGCGCCCCCAGCTGTCTTTCAGTCTCCGTGGCTGCGTCTGTTCTGGACGGTTCATAGTAATGGATCAGACAACATGGCCTTTTGCAACAGGCTACTTTTAGCCTAATGTTTTCAAGGTTCACCCACGTGGAGGCGTAAGTCAGTACCTCATTCTTTTTAGTGGCCATATATGCTACATTTTTCTCACTCATTCATCATCTGATGGGTACTCACTAGATTTTAACATAGTCTGTAAAAGCACATTTCTTTGTTTCTCCTGGGCAAGGAGAAACTCAAATAAGTGAATAAAATGGCAGTGAACCAGAAGAGTGGGGCTGTGACCCCCAAGTACTCTGGGGCTTCATATAAACCTGGGTGCTTTCCATTTTCAAATTCCCAGGAGTAAAGAAAAAAGTTAAAATCAAGAAAAAAAGAGGGAAATAATCAGGAATAAACTTTTTAGGAAGTAGTTAAAACAAAAATAATTATACATGAATGTTTGTAACTTTTTACATTCAGCTATAGTTGAGTATTATTCTATAAACACTATGAGTAGCAAAGGCTCTCTTTGGTGGCTTTCATTAAGTCTCAGCATTTATCATTTTTAAAGTGTTAGTGACTAAAAGGTATGCTCTCAACTCAGTTATCCACCAGTTCAAACCACAGAGCTGCGGTTTAAAAAGTGGCAGCTTTTCCAAATCATAAGCACAATGTGTTACTAAGAGGAAACAACCAACCAAGCATGCGCCAGTTAGAGAAAACCAAACCTGTAAGTGATGGAGGATGACCCTGAGTCCACCCTCCCAACCAGGCAAAGCCTGACTTATCGTCCACGCAGATGCGAGGAAGACTTACTGGAAAACTGCAGCTCAAAGCCCTTGCTGGTGTTCTCGGCGTCAGTGACGAAATCGAGCCACAGGCTGCTGGATGTGCTGTTCAAAGTCACCCCCAGCATCTCAGAGCGGCTGAACACCCCCAGCAAACGGGCGGAGTTGTTGGTGCCGTCATAGACCTGGACACAGGAGAGACCCCGACCCAACGGCATCAGCATGACCTTATTTCCAACATCGGCGACTCACCCCACAGCCCACATCCCTGGACTGTGGCATCGATAACGACTGTTAGGGGGGTAGGGAGTCACTGGACGCAAGGAAGATGGCAGAGTGGAGCTAGCAACTGAGCGGGTCATGGGCCCCTCTGGACTCCGCCGGGTGCCAGTTCTGCACCCAGCCTGTCTCCATGTGAATCCAGTCTCTAGGCACTGATTGCTGTTCTAACCTTTCCAGTGGCGATCTGCTCCTGTTCCCCCAAACCCCATATGGCCCCATCTTCCTCTTCAGCAGCCTGGGGAGGCCAGGTCGGGACTGGCTGACTGCCCAAGCCATCTGTTTCTGCAGACAGGCACACTGAAAGCATTTGACATCTCTGCACCGCCAGGCACTAATCCTGTCCTTTCAGGAGAGGAGACAACTGTCCTCCTGCCCGACCCCACCCCGCTGGGGCAGTGACCTCAGTTTTGATCGCTTTGCTGGACGTGGTCCCTGGGGTCCTGGCAGGATGGAGTTAAGGTGACCGGTGTGTCATAGTGCCTTTTCCCTTCCGCGAGTTCAGCCTCTGCCCCTTCCCTCTGAAAATAAGGGCTCCAGCGAGGGCCTACTGGGCTTGCCAGGGGTGGAATCATGCAGGCAGCTGGCTTCCCTGACTCCCATCTGTCCCCTGAACTTCTGAGCTCCAGCGAAGTCAACAATCATCCAAGTAATGAACTGGCTTCCCAGGTTTCGAGGTTGCTGCTCCTTTCCAGATAATTGTACAAATAACAACAGCAGTTGTGATTGAGTGAAGGACCTCCTGGTGCTTTGGTAAATATCAAAGATGGGATCTATGGGTGGGCGATGAATATTTGTGCATGGCGCAGGATGTGGTGCCAGCTGCCAGCAAATTGGAACAATATTTCCATTCTACCCTTTATGAAGCGGAGCTTTCTAAAAGAAGCCATCCTTCAAGCTAACAGTGCTGTATGTTACGAAGATTTGTTTAGGCCCCCAGGAGACTCAAGTCTGTTTCCAGATCCTATGTGACGTGGCTTTATAATAGACTGAGAGAATTCCAGCGTTCTAACAGACGTACGGAATGCACCAGTTCAGCCAAAGTGCTATAAAAAGTATTTTTACCCATGAAAACATATATTGGAATTAATCGATCAAGGCATCAGTCATCAATTCTTGCTACCATCACAACAGGAGAGACAACCAGACATCATGCACTTCTTGGCGGCAGACATACCACTACCTAAGGAGTCACTTTGCTGAGAAAAAAAAAAATCAAATCTGAATCAGATCAAGTCACTGGATCCAATTTCTAACTTACAGGAAATACAGAGGACAGAGGAACACATGAAGTGATGCTCTGGGAACGTGGTCAGCAGAATCCAGAATGTGAACAATTCCACTGGACAAAGGGTCCCACTCCCTCAACAAACAAATTACAAGTGGGGGGAAAGAGACAGAGGTAGAAACCTATCGATTAAAAGACACAGGAGGGAACTAGTCCAGTGTGTGGACTTTCTCTGGATCCTGATTCAAATGCACTGTAAATTTAAAAACTATCAAGATACTTATGAGATAATTGGAAACTTGAGCACTCACTGGATATATGATGGTATTAAGAAATTGTTGTTAGTTAATAAGAGGATAACGGGAACAGGGTTTTCCCTTAATTTCAAAACATAATTCATCCTAATTCGTTAAGAACGAAAATGGTCTTACTAAGTGTCGTTACGATAAAATATTCCCTGCAGAAAACTCAAAAAACAGAAAAACACAAAGAAAAATAAAAGCAGCTTTCAGCACTCATAACATTTTGGTGACTGTAGGCTTTGTTCTGTAAGGACAAGGCCTATCTGTCCTTATGCATATTTATTTCTTGATTTCCTTTGTAAATACAAGATCAAACTATAGATGCGATATGGTAACAGCTTTTCACTTAACATACTGTACATATTTTTCAAATCATTAAATATTTTTTCCCAACAGCATTTAAATAGCTGCAGGAATTTCCATCATATAATTAACCCAACCCCCAATATCATTATTCACACCTCACTGCCTGGAATGTGTGCCCTGGCAAACGGAGGCGCTCAATAAATGTATGATAAATAAATATATAAAGGACACAAGGACAAAGCCAAAGGGGGTAGGTTTGAGGGTGGAAGGTGGGGCTGGGTGGGGCGGGGGGTGTGGTGAGGTGAAAATGGAGACAACTGTACTTGAACAACAATAAAAATAAATAAATAAATAAGTACACCATCGTTTTCTTCTAATACTTTTGTCCTTAAACCCACTGTATTTATTTTGGCACATTATATAAAGTTCCACCTTTTCCCCTGGTTGATCAGCCATTTAATCAAACCCTGCTTGTAAGTATTTCATCCCCCGCCAATTTTAAATCTCTCGCTATTGCCCACACCGTTACACAAACTTGATTTTGTCTGTCAGCTTTCTCGTCTACGGCATTAATCGGTCTGTCTATTCCCGTGCCTGACCTATGCTGTTTTAATTACTGCTGCTCTATAATGCAAATATCTAGTAGGGCACCTGGCCCCTCACTTGTCTCCTTTTAACTTAAAAAAATAGTCTCCTACATTTGCTCTTCGAGATACACTCAAAAAAGAATCTTCTCAAATTAAAAACACCAACAAAACCCTCCCCACAAAAGAAAAAAACACACAACTTGAGTAATTCTGACTAACATTTAAATGTATGAATGGATCAGAGAAAAAATACCCTTCTATGACATTAAATCTTCCTATCCATGTTCACAGCGCCTGGCTCCATTTAATCAAGTTGCCTTTTATACCTCTCCATAAAATTCTGTGTTTGCTCCTTGATTGCCACTGGGAACTCGGTATATACATTTATTTCCTAACAGGATGTTGCTTCTCTGTGAGAAAACTGCCCCTACAGTCCAGTGCATCGTTATGTGCAGGAGACGGGACTGTCCCCTGGGAAATCTGGGAGCATTGACGCACATCTGTTCCATCTCACCTTCTTTTTTTCGCTACCAGATGTTTTTATTTTTCAGCTTTCTTGAGGTGTAACTGACAAAATAAATATTGTATATAATTAAGGTATACAACTCGATGTTTTGATATACATATACCATTACGTCTGACAGTTCAGCAAGACGGCTGGCTTAAAAATAACTACGCTAAATGGATAGCTTTTTACACACAGTGACAAGCAATGGGAACATGCTAATGTCTGCCTGCACCCATGCATCGCAGTTCCTCCAGGACGTCTGTCTAGCACGGGGAAGCGGGCTGCAGGGAAGGCACGTCTTCCGCGTGGTCAGATACCGCCAGATTGCCTTCCGAAGAGGTATACCAATTTAATCTCACTGACTACGTACGGCAGTTTGCCTTGCTTTCTATCCTTGCCAACATGTGGCATTTTCTGGCATTCTAATTTGTTTCCAATTTCATGGGTGTGAAATGGTGCCTTGTTTTCATTATGTCCCTGATTATCACTGAGGTTGAGCATCTTTTCATAAGTTTATCGACAATTCTACTTTCCTCTCCTGTGAATTGCCTGTTCATACCTTTTGTTCATCCGTGAACAGGAGACCTCCCTGCATTTATTTTAATGTCCTTCAAAATAAAGTTTGATTTTCTCCGTAAAGATTATGCACATTTTTGTTAGGCTTATTTCTAGGTATCTTATAGAGTTTTTTTGTATTATGAATGAGACCTCCCCACCCCAGTTTAGAAATACCGGCAGTTTTGCTGAATTTTCTTATTGGTTCTGATAGTTTATCAGTTAATTCTTTTGGATTTTTGGAATAAGAGACATTTTACATACTTCTTTCTAATTTTTATAGTTTTTTCTTTTCATCTTTTGTGGGTTGGGTGGGGGTATAATTATAGTGGCTGAGAAGCCAGTATAAGGGTGAATACCATCGGCGACAGCAGAAGTACTAGCCTTGGTCCTGCCTTACTTGGTATCTGGAGGAAGTTTTGTCATTAAGAATAATGTTTGCTGTAAGTGTTGGTAGAAACCTTTTAACAGATTAAGAAAGTTCTGTCCACGGTGAGATATTTTTAAAAATCATGGATGATGTATGACTTCATTACATGATATTTAGGGGCATATTGATTGGCAGGATCATGTATATTTCTCTTCTGTTTACAGGATATTGGATTGAGCCACATGCATAAAATTGCCAATATTTGATCAGTTTTGGCCTATAAAAAAGGCAATTTCATAGGATTCACCCAGTAAATAACATTATGAGCTTTTCTAGTGACACATCCTCACATCTCCAGAATCGATTCCACTTAGTAGCCAGCGAGATTCAGTACATTGTATTTAGGATTTTTAGGTCTATGGTTCCCGGTGGCACTGGCCTCATAGTTCCCATCCCTGTGCCGCCCTCACTCCGTGTGATGTCCACGTCTCTACTTGTCCCTCCGTTAGAACGCGCTGGGAGATGGGTCCCAATGTTTTTCTTTTCTGAGGCAGTTTGGTCATTTCAGGGATTAAGTTGTTCCTTGAAGTTGTTGGCTGCCAAATGGTCTAGGCCCAGGGCCTTTGAGAGAGGACAGGAGGGAATTCCGATGTATTGGTTTATTCAAAAATTTTTCCTGATATTAGTGCTTTTATCTATTAAAAATCCATTTCATCTAAGCTTTCTGATACCTTGGCTTACAGTTGTTCCCAAATATTTTCTTATTATTTTTATAATCTCTACTATATCTATGACCACGTTCCTTTCTTCATCCGTAACATTATATACCTGTGACTTCTTTATTCCTTCATCAGTCCTGCCAGGTTTGTCTATTTTATTAAAGTTTTCAAAGAAACCATTGGTTTTGCTGATAATTGCTATTTTTAAATTTTTTTAGTCATTTTGCCTTTATCTTTCAAAGTATTTTTCTCCTACTTTCTTTGATTTTATTGTTACATTATTCAAGCTACCCAAGCCCTCATTATTTTTGACCTAGGTGATATGCCAGAGAGCAACAGAGGTATATTAAAATCTTCCACGGTGACTGTGACTTTATTAATTTTTTTTACATTTCTGCAGTTTTTATTTAATTTATGCATGCTATGTTATTTGGCACATAAAGTTTTACTGTGCATGACTGTACAATTTATTAATATAAAAGAACCTTCTTTTTCATTTCCTTATGAGATGTGGAAGAGTCTCTCTAATTTACTTTGCAGTAATGAACTGGTTTCATTTCTCTGTGGTTTACCATCTTCTGCGCATTGCCTCCATTCCAGTTTTTAATTGGGTGATCATGTTTTCCATCTCTATTCAATCTTCCCTCATCTCAGATTGCTCTGTTTTCATTATTGCCTATTTTTTTGTGTCATAAATACAACATTCTCTCAAATCTTGTTAAGAATACAAATTAGGAGCTTCTAATAAGTTTTTTTTTCCTTGTTGCTTACAGAGGGGCAATTAGCTCTGACTCCTCAGACAGGTCCTCTTCTTCTGATCTATTGAATATTTACACACAGCCCGTTAATTGTCTCGTGGGCACACCACTGCCGAGGGAAAACGACAATGGAGAACGGAAATAGCCAGCAGTCTCTAAGGGGGAGCAGAAGGGTTAGGCACCAGCACGGCACTGCCCCGCTTTGTCTGGCTTGTCAACCAAAGACAAATGACATATTGAATGTCATGTTGAGAGGCATCGGCTCCGTGTGGTCTCTCAGACCTAGTGCACTTCCAAGAGGGGCTGGTGGGGTTGAGATCTGGTCCCTGCCACAGTCCTGGGGTGTGCCCTCTAGGCTAGGTGGCCTTAGATGTGTTTTCCCTCCAGGTTTGTCACACCAATCCACAGGCGGAATTTCACGTCACGTGTGTGAACTGCCATCTGATGAGGCCCTCTCTCAGTCTGGACCCTTTCTCGGGTATTCCACCTGCCAGTAATTCCTTCCCGTTGTGTGTGCAAGGCACCCTTGCCTAGCAGCCTGTAGGAGCTGCAGCTGGGCACACTGCCTCGTGGGCACGTGCGTGTCGCTGCCATTCTATACCAGTGCATCGAGAGGTCCTTCCTGTCTTGCTGAAGTTAGGGACTGAAATGAAAGGAGTCAGCTGGTACTGGGAGACGAGCTACAGTGTATGAGAGGGTGGGGTTTAAGACATTTGTAGTTATTAAGAGTAAGGGAGTAAAGGACAGATCAGGGGTCACAAA
Source organism: Desmodus rotundus (assembly GCF_022682495.2). NCBI lineage: Eukaryota > Metazoa > Chordata > Mammalia > Chiroptera > Phyllostomidae > Desmodus > Desmodus rotundus. Next base: position 21,080,455 of record NC_071389.1, read on the forward strand.
TGCGAGGAAACAGTCATTTCACGGGTGAGAAAGAGAAGACTATGTAGAAGTCTAGGAGGGGTGGTCAGACACACCAAACACTGTGTCTTGGGCAACACAGAGGTGGGAAGAGGTGGCAGGTCTGCGTGGTCAACATATCAGGTGTGCATTGGGGCTTCTTCAGAGGGACAGGCAAGTCCTCAGGGCTGGGGACACACCAGTGTCCTGGCGGATGGGCCAATGACACCAGCACAAACAGCAGTACTGCTGCCGCTGACGGTGGTTGTGGGCGGTTCTGAATCCTACTCGGGAAACTGTAACTGAGTTTCTTTTAGTTCTGACATAGTTCTGCACCTGCTCATGTCCCAGGATCTCCCTGAGGAAGGCGAGGGGCTTTGAGGAGAAGAGTTAGAACAGGAAGGGGCTACAGGATACCACCTGGTCTCCCTGGGTGCCTTGCCCTCTTTCCCAAGGGTCTGATCCTGTAGAAGTTTTGGGGATCACAGGGTTCTGGGAATGGCTGTTCAGCTAGGCCAGAGCCACAGCCCAGCCTCCTGAGGAGGACACTACTGAGGCCCAGACACAGGAGGAAGCGGTTCTTCATCAAGAAGGTCGAGATCAGTATGGAAAGCTGGATAGGTGACAGCAAAGATGAAGTCTGAAGCCTGGGGAGGTCCCCCTAAGAAACAATTTCGTGCCCATTTTCCTACAACCCTGCAGGATCAGCTAAGGTCCTGGTCCCTGCAGAAGCCCTCTTTGACCTCTGACCTGAGTCTTATGCCCCACGTTCCTCCCTTCTTACTCTGAGTGTCTCGGCAAGTCCCTCTCCTGTCTGTGGTTAAGTTGCTCACTTGATCCCGAGGCAGCCAGACAGTGCAGTTGGGTGCACACCTGGTGACTGTCTGAGGCACTAGTCCGAATCTATAGCACCCTGGTGAGCAAGCTTGGGCACTGGCCCCACTCCGCATGAACTCCAGCAACCGAGGGCTCTTCTGTTGGTCCTAGCGGCACACACAGAACTGCTGCTCATACTCCCTCCACAGCCTGAAAATGACAAGTTAGGCTTTGAAATGCCTTTTTTCCTGCAGGGTTAACAACAGCCTTCATCCCATTGTCCAGCTTCACCAATTCCATCAGTAGCACTAAAGAGGGAGATCGCGTTGGCCCTGCTGTCCCCAGTTGTACCCTCCAAGGCTCTGCTGTAGATAACGAACAAACGGATGGAGGAAAGTGAGGCCAAGGGGGAGGCCTGAAGACATGACCCCTGGAAAATACAAATCCCTGGCAATCCTACAGGGAGATGCACACTGTGTTTCTATGTCTGAGGCACTCAGAGGTTGAAGAGCTTGAGAAGCTAAAGGCAGGGCTCCAGTCCCTGAGGGGCCACTTTGCCATAATCAGTTCTATTTCAGGCATACCCGATCCCACATGATCGTCTCGTGGGCACATCCCCTCGGATTCAAGGATTAACTAGGTAAAAGTGAGACACGCCTGCCACACACACACACACAGACACACACCCAGAGAACACATGCCCCAGGGGGCGGGGTAGGCATCACCTGTGCATAAAAACAACAGTGTGTTCATCACACCCAGTTAGAACCCCAAGGGAGGGGCATTATTTAATGGTTTCTCTTTGTGTTTTCCAGAGTAGTAACCTCTTGTTGTTTCTCACATCAAGACTTCTCTGACTACAGGGAATAAACCGTAGTAGAACGAGCTAAAAATGTGTATTGGCCTCGGATGAAAACGGAGACTCTGTGTGAGATTTTCTTAATAATCTACTTTAATTAAGGCAGCTCTTTGATAAATTCTCCAGTCAACTCTTTGATTACACACACACACCCCACATGTTACTGAAGATATGCTCTTAATCACACACACACAAATACAAGCCATACATACGCTCGGTGTCTTAACTTCCTCTCCATAAGCCTCTCTATAATCCACGTCCTACCATCTCTTCTTCCTACGTTATCTCTTAAACCTACTTTCTTTGACCCCACTGCCACACGGACACCGTCATCATGGCGCACTGAAGCTACTGAAACAGCCCACTAGTGAACCAGACACACACTAAACACAAACACACACCAAACACATACTAAGCACACACACACCACACCCTCAGCCAAGTATACACAGACAGATGCCTCCAACCCAGCAACACACAGACAGAGACTCGCACACACATGGGAACCTATGTATAAACGTATTTATGTCCACAAACATGTCTCCACAAGCGCACACACATGCACATACACGTATCTTATGAGCTCTTTATTATCCAGGTTGATGGTCAGAGTTCACAATGGAAAACATGACCTACTGGCCACTCCGACTGAATTTCTTCTTCTTCTTCTGTGTCTAACCATAATCAGTCACGTGTGTATTTGAGAGCAGTCAGCTCAAGCAAGCTCCAAAGCCACATTCTTGGATACTCACATACCCCTTCTCTCTTAGGGTCTCACTTTCTCCCAGCTGAGTGAGGATAATACCTCGGGACTCAGGAGGGAGGAAGAAGAGCCCAGGTCACCCACACAGGGATGGGTGGGTGAGTGAGTGCGGACCACACTTTTGCACATGGTAACATACTCGCTGTGAGAAATCGATCAGTGTTACCTTGAGGACATCTCCCTCAGAGAGCTCAAACGCCCTGGCTTTCAGCTGAATCCCCTTCCCCGGCTGGGTCTGGATGGAGTAGATGCATTCGTGGTTGTTGTTGTAGTTCACAGGGAAGTTGGGGGACAGCAACGTGCCCTGAGTGCCCGTGACCGAATTCCCACACTCAGCTGGAAAGAGAATCACAATAACCACAGATTAACTCCCATCAGCTACATCCAGAACACAACTCACCGCGCTGGAGAACCTTACAAAGATGACAAGTTGTTTGCCTTGCTCCCTGCCAAAGTGCCTATTCATCTGTCCATTCGTCTGCTTGTCTAGAGGACTGCTTATCAAGTTTCTTTTCAACACCTGCCCACCTACGGTTCTGCTTGGTTTCTTTATCTCCCTCATTCTGTTTGTCTGTCTCTCTTTTGCAGAAACAGAAACAAACCCACCAAGTACCCTTTGCTTTCACCACATTATGAAGCAGCCATTCCCCACACCTGTTCACATTGTATCGTAGCAACAGAAATGACTGAGGGGGACGTCAGGGAAGGGTGGTGGCAGCCAGTTGAGGAGAGACAAAGCCTTTCTGTGTTGGAGGACAGAAACTAAGAGAGGACAAGATCGAATAACAATTGCCAGCGTCTTCCTAGCTTCATGAGGATCATTTCTGTCGTTAGGCACAACAAGCAACCCAGTACGGTAGGCGCATTTACTATCCCTGTTTTAAAGATAAAGAACCGGGTAGTTTGCAATTTAGATCAAGTCTCTCAAGTCATGAAGAGGAGGGGCTGAGAACTCAGCTCCATTGGTCCTGGAATGTAGGGCCCCCAAGGCTCTGGGGAAAGTTTTAGCACTGACCCATTGAAACCCTCTTTTCTTTTAAGGCCAGTGAATTCGCATCCTCTTCTCAAAAACTCTTTCTCCTCCTCCAGGATCAGTCATTATTTCCTCATTGTCCCCCTAATTTATTTATAGCAGTTATCACCTTTCACTTGACTTATTTATATCGCCTCCACTGCCCTGAGGATCTTTTAGGGCTTGGTCGTAGCTCTACATCCCCAATACCCACTCAGCGCCTGGGCAGGGTGGCCATCTGTGGACCAAGCGGGGAGAGGACGCAGCTCAGTGGCAGGGTGTGTGCTGAAAACCCTGCAGTTGGCTTTCTAGGGCGCTTAATAATTGTGAAGCCCCTCCCTGTCTTCCCCCATCACAGTATCTACAATACTGCACCCTGGTTGCTTGTTCCTGGCCTGGATCCCCCACCCCAACAGAGTTGCTTGAGAGCTAGGGTTATGCTTAATGAATCTATGAATGTCTCAGACTTAGCCCAGATCGTCTATAAACTAAATATTTTCCAAATGAATGAATGAGTGCACATGGAGTACCCTGACCTCAGAAGATGTACAGTCCTAAAAATAATTAGGTTCGGAAGGATGTGAAAATGCCAGTCCAGATGGCAGGCCCATTTCTTTTTGTCTGGACATATGGGAAATTGGGAGCATGTGTTGAATCTCTGAGGCTGATGGAACAAGTCTGCTTTCTCTAAGTCACCTCCCAGTGTCCCTCTTCTAGGCATAATCCTTGGCAGGAAACACTGTAAGGTCAACCAATGGGCCACTGAGTTGAGCATACAGCCAACCTTAACCACCCTAAGCCTGGAGTAGTAAGCCAAGGCAACGCAGATGGAGCATGTAACACAGGAACATTCACAGTTGAGCCTCTCATGGGCTTAGTTATACCCTTACGTGTTCTCTGGTCCCTAAGGCTGCTCCTGAGACCTTTGAAGACGGTGACCCTGTCCCACCACCAAATCCCAACTTTTTCAGTGGGCCCTACTCCCTGGGCTCTCTCCAGTTCAGGACCTGCTTCAGTTCTCTAAGACTTTATGTAAGTCATTCCTATGGACTGAATGTCTGTGTTCCCCCCCAAATCCACATGTTAAAGCCCCAATCCCCAATGTGATGATATTTGGAGGTAATGACGTTTAGATGGGGTCCTGAGGGTGGAGCCTTCATGATGGGGTTAGTGTCCTTACGAGCAGAGGAAGAGCCCAGAGCCCTCGGTGCCCTGTGAGGACACAGCGAGAACGCCACCTGCCACCCCAGAAGAGGGCCTTCACCAGACACCAAATCTGCTGGCACCTTGATCTTGGACTTCCCAGTCTCCAGAACTGGGAGAAAGAAATGTTTGCTGTTTAAACCACCTACTCCACAGTGTCTTCTTAGAGTAGCCCAGACGGACTGAGACAGCCACCATGCGTGTTGGAGGAGAAATCTAGCTTTCCAGGACCCTAAACTCAGCGTGCTTGCAGAGGGACCAAAGTGCATGATGAATGTGTGAGCTGGGGCGTAAACCAGGTGAACAGAAGCAGACAGGTACCCTGGGGGCTGCTGACGATTTAGGCAGATATGTTTCTAGAGGGTGTAGACTTTCTGGGTGCCGGCAGGTGGAGGTGGGAGCTTGGGGAGGGAGTGCCCAGGGCTATGCACATCCAGACATTTACACTAAGTCACACCACAGGGGTGGCTCTCCGAAGCAGCTCTCCATCGTGTCTGGGGACACGTACCATTTCCCTCCATCTAGGGAGAGGCATGTGGTACAGATGAGCATGGAGTCTGGAGGCAGACAATTTATATCAGCTCTAAAGTTCGGTCTCTTCATCTGCCTTCCTCTGTGTAATAATATCATCCTTGTAAGAGCACAGAAAAGAAATGCATGATATTTGATAACAAAATAGGTAAACACATGGGAGTGGCCAGCACATAGTAGGCCCTCAACAAATGTTATTCCTCTTTCCTTTCCTCATTGATCCCAACCGAATCTATGCAGCTTGCCGGCTTCTACCTGGAGGCCTGACTGCCTGTGCTCGGGGACTGGCAGAAACCCCGGGAAATTCCTTGGGAGGCGTGCGTTTGCTGCCTGACATTCGCGGCAGCCTCACTGTTTCTGATGCCTCTTGTCTTCTACCTAGTTCCTAAAAGTTGGCTTCCCTTAAATATGGACTTTGGCATCCTGGACCCTTTTCCTGCCCCTGGCTTCCAGCACAACTGTTTGCCCATCGCTGCCAGCGTGACCTTCTCCTTCTCCCGAAATGCCCTACACCTTTATGAGGAGGGAAACGGGGCTGACGTCCTCAGATGGGGCCAGTCCTTGGACAATCCCCAGGTCCTGATCCCCTTCCAGGGCCTTGTCCTGGGCACCAAGGAGGGTAGAGGGACATGGCACTTGCTTCTGGGAGTTTCCAAAGTAGCAGGGGAAGTGAGTGAGCAGATGCAGTGAAAAGCCAAACATGAGCATAAAGTAGAAACAAACAAATGTTCCAGAGGAACAAACAGTCAAATATATGCCCAGGAAAGTGCCGCTGCTGATTCAGGCCTCTGTGACTTCTGTCGTCCCCATCAGCAGCGGCCTCCTTAAGGGCAGGGCTGTGTCTTATCCATCAGCCTGAGGCTCCTGAGGCAGAAGGTTAGGTCTTATCAATCCCTCGGGGGCTCCCAAGGACAGGGCCATGTTCCCTGTGGTAGACTGGGTCCCCTAGGGTCAGGTGTGTCTCTTCCACATCACGTTCAGGGGTCCCTGAGGTCAAGGGCTCTGTCACCCTATCACACCATAAATTAGAGCCCCAGGTTGTTCGTTTCCGTCTCATCTGGGAACACTCCTGGAAACCCTGTGTGCCAGGTCATTCAATTTACACCTACGGTGTGTGTGCCAGCGGGGGCCTCCCCCGGGGGGTCTCCCGTGAGGCCTCCAGCCTGAGGTTCTGTGGCAGGGCTGGTGGTGTTCAGAGATGATTATCATTGCTGTGTGTTATTATAACGTGTGAAAGAGAAGAAAAGTGTCACACTCAAAATACTGTGAGGTGCCATGAGCAAACAGTAATTGGAATAGTAAGTTAAAGGATGAATTTATGCAATGCGATTGAGGGCAAAGGCTTAAGGCGTGTGTGCATCTGTGGTCCTGGAAAATCCCATTCAAGTTTCCCCCAGAACCACATAGCTGAGGATATCTTCCCAGAGCAGACGAGAGGTGCTAACAGCCAGATACAAACTGAACCTACGCTGAGGAGAAACCTGTGTGTCTGAAGGTGCGCCCGGGTCAGGGTGGGTGTCCTGAGGGGCAATTATGAGAGAAAGGATAAACTCTGGGATTTTTTAATTGGTCAACAATGGAACTGTGCATCAATTTGTATTAATGTTTCCTTTCTGAGATTATAAAAGGTCATTGGATATTGCTTATCAATAAATAATGATAAAAAGGTTATTGGCAAAATAATGATAATTATAGGGCATCCATGGGTTCAATAAATCATGCTGTCTAAGCTGGAATAAAGCCTGTGAGTTGGATATTGTTATGTCCGGCTGGGGCTGGGGCTGGGTGGCCCGTCTAAGATCTAACAGCGGGTAGGAGGCAGACCAAAGACTTGACCTTGAGCCTGGAGACTGAGCAGCCTGAACCCGGCCCATCTTGCCAGCCTTCTTACAGCTGTCGTCTGCCGAGCCTCAGGGCTCCGTGGAGTTGTCTCCAGGAAGGATGACCTTATGGGCCCTCGAGACACTGGCCCGTGTCAGTGACTGCGGTGCTGCCCTTATCTGTTGATGTGTTGGGGTTTTACGCACTATTTCACTCCAAGTACGAGTTCCATGCTAGTAGCCAGCATGGTAAGTACTGCACTAATCCTGCCTGTGTTGCATCCAGTCCTGCAAGTATTGAGCAAGCAGAGCCATCGACCTTATAAATGAGGGACAGCCAGCAATTGTCCTATTGTCTTTGATCAACCTATTTCTCCCCATCCTCAGGGCCCAGAGCTCTGGCAGGGAGGAAGGCAGAGCCTTGGGTCAGAGGGCTCCCGGCTCCAACTCTCCAATCTCATCATCTGCTGTTCTCCCTGTTGCTTGCTCCAGACTGGCCACCACGCTGTTCCTCTAGGCTCAGGGCCTTGACACTGCGCCAACTTCTCCCAGCTATCTGAGTGATTAGCTCCTTGAATCCCTTCTGATCTTCTAAAATGACAACCCAGCAGGGAGGCTTTTGCTGTCCACTCTTTTTAAAAGAACAACCCTACCTCCAGCACTTCCTAAGCTGACGTTTATCTCTATACCTCTCGACACTGCCTGACATATTAGCTATTTATGGATTTATAGCTTATCTCTCCCACTAGGATGTGAGACCATGAGTGGAGACACTATCTCTGTTTTGTTCACCTTTGTATCCCCAGCACCCAGACGCCTGCCTGACATGCAGTGAGTAGTTTGTAAATGAACCCAACTCTTGCTTCCTCTCTCCTCGCCAGCTGGACGGACGAAGTCTTTCTGAAAAGCTAGCCCCCCACTTCCCACCCCCCGTCAGACTTGTCAGACCCCGTCAATTTCATTAGAGAGCCTACTTCGGATCCACTTTACAGAGGTCAGGTCAGGCTCTGGAATAGCCCATGAAGCAGGTATTGCCATCCCCATAGTGATAAGGAGGCTGGAGCAGAAGCAGGTTAGGCCACCCAAGGTCCCACTGCAGGTAACTGTGCGCTAAGGCAGTCCTCACCCAGGCCGGCTGGCCTCCTGGCCTTTCACCACCTCACTCCAGTTGACTAAAGCCTGGCCCACCCCATCAGTGAAGCAAAATGAAAGCACGTGACCACCTACCAACACACCTTGGCAGAGGCGAACTCCACAGGCGCCGTCTGCCCCCCAGGCACGTGATGCGGGCCGTGCCCTCCAGACGGTACCCGGGGAAGCAGGAGAAGGTCAAGGTGTCGCCTACACCAAACTGCAAGCCCTTCCGGATGCTGTAGGCGGGGACCTCGGGCTCTTCACAGGGCTCCAAGTCATATTCTGGAAAGACAGCAGGACAGCCGGGGTCAGAGACAGAAGGTGGGAACAGAGATGGAGACAACAGGGAGGAAAGAGCCGCAGATAAAGTCAGATGGGCACAGAGCACGCACACGCTGGTCTGCAAATGGCAAAGAGGAGAGGAGAGGCAGCCTGAGAGAGAGGGGGGCTGGGAGATACACGGTGGGGTGGGGAGTGGGACACGCCGGGCTCAGGCTGGTCTCGGTGCCTCACTGCCGTGAACAAGGGAAACACGCTACTGGGGAGGATTTCTGAGGTTCCTCGTGACTTGACCCCTCCCTCCTCGCTCCTTTCCTCCATATTAACCCCAAGCCTCAGGGCTCCCAGACTCTCCTGCCTTTTTCTCCAGGGCACTGAACCAGATCGATCCAATCAGCCCGGTTCTAGAGGGTCAGAATGTGTGCCCCAGCTGAGTGGAACCTCCACTGGGAAGAAGAATCCAGATGTTTCACTTGAAGCTGTCTTGGTGATGCTGGCACCTTAAGCAGATGGCAAGTGTGATGGGGTGGCATTTATGGGCCAGGGACCTGTCTGGTGCCTCTAGTAATGGCATAGCTATGACCACCCCTTGTCCCCAAGGGCATCTCCCTCTGGGACATAGTTCCCAGAGGCTCTGTGTGGTGAGGAGGAGGGTCTGTCTCAGACAGCTGGGGCACAGTGGCTGGATATGTCTCATCCAGGAGGCCAGCCCAGGCACATGGCGGGTGGCTTCTGCTAGAGAGACAGCAGGGGGCTGAGCTGGCCCATGTCCACTTCCTAGAGGCCAGGCATCTCTTCCCCATCCCGGCAGAGTCCCTCGGATATCTCAGCTCCTCGCTGGGAAAAGGAGGGGACCCTGAGGAGCAATGGGACAAGAACGGCAAGGGGACTCAGTACTAGAGGAGCGAAGGGTCCTCTTTTCTTCCTGAATGTGACATTAAAGAGTTTTCTTTTCAGGATTCCTAAACACAGAGATAAATATTTATTCCTGCTAAACTGACATGGATGAAGAAGCCTCAAATAAGACAGAAATACTCCCATATGTTAACTTTAACCCCCTTTCTTCCTCTTCTTCTTTTTTTCTAAATTGCTGGGGTTATGAATAGCAGAAGGAATCAGGAATAAGTATCTGGAATTGCTAGGACAGGAAGGGACTTCTGTGAATTCTCTAGTTCAGCCACCTGAACTAGACTTCTGTGAATTCTCTAGTTGTCCAGGTCATGGGTGGAGGAAAATCTAAACACCTCCAGAGAAGGAGATTCCCCCCAAATCCTGCTAACTCCTTCTCAGCCCATTACAGGGAAGTTCTTCCTTGTGTCTGACCCAGCTCTCCTTTGCTGTAGCAGGGAGGTTGTTCTCCCAGAGACTGGAGAGTAGAGCAATATCCACCTGCTAAGACCAGGGGCTGGCAACAGAGGGAGAGACAGGGCACCCTTCCCACAAGGGGCCCTCACAGGCTTTACCTGAGAAGGTGATGTTGAATCCTTCATAGGACATGGAGAAGTCGGAAATGAAGCGGACCTGGGCGGTGAAGTTGCCATAGAGACCAGCACTGATGGGGGCTGGCAACCTTGAGCCGGTCAGCTGCCTCAGGGGCTGGGTGAAGCTGCCATTTTCGGTGATGAGGAGGTAGTCATGGCCACTCTCCAGGTGAAAGGTGTGGAAAGTAAAGAACACACCTGCCAAGAGACCGGAAGGGTCAGGGTGACAACGATGAGAAGCCTGGAGCAGCCCAGCTGCAAGAAGGGCTCTGCACAAACATTCCCACTTGTAAAAGCATGCACTGAAAAATCCATACGGGCGAGCCTGAATGAATGAACCAGAATAAACTGCACCACACCACTGCCCGCAGGTCCGGCCGGGGAGAAGCATATTGCTTTACAGTTGTCAAAATTTGGAAGGAAGATTTATGGCTAGTTCTGTGAGAATACTTCATAGCTATTCATTCATTCATTCAACCAACAAGTATTTGCATATCTGTTGAGTATTTCCTACGGGCTAGGATCCAGGGCCAAGTGGGTGCAATAGGATATACCAGACATTAAACAAACAGCTACAGTAGAGTGATGCTCGCTATAAGGAACATGGATCGGAGTGCCGGATGGGAAGCAGTTTGCAGCAGTAAGAGGGGCGTGTAGGAGTGCCTCGCTAAGGAGTGCTCATTTGATTTGGGTCTTAAAAGGAGGCATAGGGATTAACCAGGTAGGAGGGGAAAGGGCGTCCCAGGCAGGGGACAGGTGTGGGTGAAGGAGCTTATATTCTAGGGCTCAGGGGAACCCACGGTGTGGCTGGACACACGCGGCCGCTGGAAAGGAAGGCTGGGGCTAGGCCAGATACTTTTCCTGGGGGCCATGTCATCCTACCCAGAGTGGATCAGATCTCAGACTTAGCAAGATGTTGATGGCTGTGAGGAGGGCCAAGCGGAGGGAGAAGAGGCGGAGAGAATGGCCTTAGAATGGGGGCAGCCATGCACTGGGCAAGAGAGGCTGGGGCCAGGCAGAGGGGCTGAGAGGAGGAAATGGGCACCAGACCTTGGCGAGGGAGAGTGGACAGGAACCAGCAGCCAAGGTGCAGAGGAGGAATGAAAGGATGACTAAGAGCATCCTGACCTGAAGGAAGGTGATGTCTTTCATTACCTGGGGTAGGACACACAGGAGGAAGAGGAGCCGGTGGCAGAAGGGTAATGGACTTATCTTTGAACACCCTGTGTTTTCAGCATCCAAGACCTGATAGGCAGTGGGCATCTGGGAGTGCAGGTTTGGGGTTCAGCATTATGGTCAGACTACAGCAGCAGCTCTGGGAGTAGCCAGACAAGAGCTGCTATTTGAAGCCATAAGCATGGAGCAGAGAGCCAGAGGAGGGCTGGGAGAGCATCAGGGAAGGGGCAGAATGGAGGCTTGGGGAGGAGTGGCATTAAGGAGACAGGGAGAAGGAGCAGTAGTGAGAGGAAGGAAAGCAAGTGCTCCACTGCGGGGAAGGGGTTAAGGGCACTGAATGAAAACAATAATATTCAGTAATAGCGGAGCACTAAATATTTGTGCGCCACTGTCCTGCATGTTTGTTACTCTGTAACAAGCCCCTGTCCATTGGACGGGAAGATATGAAAACTCATTCGGTCCTGCCAATAGCCTTACGGCACGGGAATGATTCCTCCCATCTGCATTTTACATCCGAGGAGACTGAGGCACAAAGAGACCAAGCCGCTTGTCCAAGGTCCCCCAGCTGGCAGGGGGCAGAGCTGGGGTCTGAACTGAGGCGACGTGACTGCGGCGTCTGTGCCATGAACTGCTGACACGACGCTGCCTCGCTCGCTACACAGAGACATCAGGTAGTAAGAAGGGTCAAGGGGTGCAAAAGGTTATGAAGCAGCAGGAGCTCAACACTCAAAGCAACCCTTGAACTTGTCCAGACAGCTGTTGTGTTTGCGTGCATACGCGTAAACGCATGCCCACCCACGAGTGTGTGTGTCCGTGGGGGTATATGCCGTGGATGTGCTAGGGCAGGAACTTGGCTAAACCAGAGGTGAGTGCTGGACCCAATTACTATTCAAAGTCCATGAACCAGCAGCGCGGGCGTCACCTGGGAGCTTGTCAGAAATGCAAAATCCCGACCTCCGCCACAGACCTCTGAGTCAGAATCTGCATGCTAACAAGATCCCCAGGTGATTTGCAGGCACATAAAAGTTTGAGAAATACTTCTCTAGATAATTACTGACACATTTTTGATGAATGATGGTTGGATTCAAGCTCTTAACACTAAAGCATTCTAGATGTTTTCATATTCTTGCCGCTGTGTTGGTAGAAGCGGGTGAACCTGGCGTATTTGCGATTCTATGGGTGGGGGTTGGGGGAACAAAGAGGTGGTGGGACCTGGAATGCAGCTGGTAAATGTCCTGGGCCCAGCCAACTGAGATGCATCCATTTATTTATTTGTTCAAACAGATCCTAAGCACATACTAAGCGCCAGGCCTGTGCTAAGCACCGAGAAAAATCGCGCGTTTTAGTGGAGGAGACAGACCATCGATAGTGAGAATCCAGGGTGGGGGGGCACAGGAAGGGTGAGCAAGGTGCTGCGAGGGCTGGGGAGTCTTCACAGGGGGCTGCAGTCCTTTAAGTGATGAGTGCGGGCCTGCCTGCAGATCCAGGGGTATGTGTACTCACATGTATCCTGTCCTCCGACACACAAACACGTGTGCAAATGAGAAAACATTTCTCCGTCTACAGAGCTTGGGCAAAGGCTCTGTAGCATCTAGGTCTTTCCCCTCCTAGCTGGAACCCAGGGTTGGGGTGGGGGGAGGGGCAGTAACAAGGGAAACGGAATTGACTGGGCATTTCACTTTGCACTCTGTTCTTCTGCATACAAAAAGAGCCCCTCCAAAGGAGGAAACATTTGTCTGGGATTCTAAGGATGAGTAAACAACCAAGATGAAACTCCTGGGGTTCCCAGCTGTGCTGATTGCTTGGGGCTTTTCCTGCCATTGTGAGAAAATGAAGACATTGTTACAGAAATAGACAGGCCCCAGGGTGGGGCTGGGCTGTGGGAAAGGCGGGGCTTTAGAAGGAGACAGACCTGGGTCAGAAGCCCCTCCATCCACGGAAGGGTCTGGGCCACAGTGGCTGAGCACACCCTGAGTCTGAGTGTCCTCCACTGCAATATGTGGATGACAGGATCACCCTCTCAGGTGACACTGAATCCCTGGAGGGAGGAGAAATTGGGAGGGCACATGCAGGGCGCACACCACAGGGCCTGGCACACAGAAGGTGCTCTCTTCGCTCAGCTCATCTAACTCCCAGAAGTGCTGTGGGTTTTATAAAAGACAATCAGTCCTGGGGTCACAGCAGGACACGTTCTCTGGGCTTCTGAACAGGCCATTGGCTTGGGCTGGGTGTGTGGCAAACTGAGTAGTTCTGCTAGTTCTGCACTTCCCACAGAGTTTCGAGTTCGTCCTGGTCCCCTGCTGCCTGGTAGGGAGCGAACAGAATCAGAGGCCTAATAGGTCTGTTCACAAGCAGTGCCCTCTGGAGAAGGGTCCAGGTTCAGTTTAATTCAATTCGTATAAATATTTCTTGAGTTCCCTAGGTGCCGGACACAGCCAGAGCGAGGGAGACTGCAGGAAGCAAGGCAGACATGTCTCTCACAGAGCTGAGGGTCAGTGGGGGAGACGGATGATGAGAACGCAAGCTCTGTGCAGTGGGGCAAACTCAGAAGCGAGTTCAGAAGGATGAAGAGCTGGCCATGCAAGGGAATGGTGAAGACGGTATGGAAGAGGAAGTGTCACAGAGAGAAGAAAATCATCCCGATGGGCAGAGCTCTAGAGGCAAAGAAGGCCCAGGAAGTTCTTGGAATGGAAAGTTCAGTACAGTTAGAGCTCAGTGTTTGCAGGGTGCAGAACGAGGCTGAGACAGGTAATCAAGGGCCATGCTAGCTCTTTCACAGTTTCGTCCAGGTTAGGTGAAGCCTTTAAATGGTTCTAGGGAAGAAGTGACCTGGTTGTGCATCACTGACTGACCTCTTGTTTATTCTGCTTGGAACACCTGCCATCTGGCTAACTCCCATTCATCCTTGAAGAATGGTTTAAGTCTCAGCTCCCGGACACCTGCTCCACCCTAGGGCTGGCCTCTGGGTGTTTCCTCACCTCCATCTGCTCCATCTCAGCACTGGCCATGCTACATTGAGAGATCTCTTTGGCCCTTCTATCTCTACCACCAGACTACAAACTTCCTGGAGGCAGGCGATGCAGTGGCTGTGTTTCCCTAAGCACCCAGGAGAAGTGCAAATATAAAATATTTGTTAAATATTTGTTGAACTGCACTGACTTGTAGATAAAGATGCGTGGAAAGGCATGGAGATGCCCACCCCCCCCACCCCCGCCATAATGAATGACAGATGCGCAGACACGGAGGAAATCATGCCTAGAGGGGCTGTTCCTCTAGGGATTGAAAGGGCTGCCCTTCTTTCCCTCTGGGTGCCACACAGCAGCTTCTAGCTCTTGCGAGGGCCACCTCTGGCCCAGGCTTGGTGGAAACACCTCTGCGGGATGACCAAAGACACTGTCCTGATCCCTCTCTCCTCAAGAACAACACTGTGGGGAGAAGGGGACACTGGCCTTGCCCTGGCAGCCTGAATGGTCCTGCCTTGCTCAAGAAGCTCCAGGCCATCCTAGTCTCAGCTGGGCACTTCAGTTCATAGATGGGACTATACATTGACTTTTCCTTCAGGTTTTTTTTTTTTATATACCAACAGCATACTTTACACATAATATATGGCTATACCACATGTTTAGCCTTATTTTTAAATTGCTTTTAGGGAGAAAGGAATAGAGAGGGAGAAAGGAATGGAGAGAGAGAAACATCACTGAGAGAGAGAAATATCCACCAATGGCCTCCCATAGCACCCAGACCGGGGATCAGACCTGCAACCTAGGCATGTGCCCTGCCGGGAATTGAACCCGCAACGTTGCAGCCACAGGATGACGCTCTGCCTGACTGAGGTCCACTGGCCAGAGCTGTGCCACATGTTTATTAACCACGTCCTTGCTGATGGACACTGAAAGTTCCTAATTTTTCAATGACAAAGTGTTTGAGCAGACATCCTTATAGCTAAATGTCGATGGACAACTTTAGTTATCGTCTTCAGGTAATGTCAAGAAGTGACATTGCCGGGTCCAATGGCTTGTGTGTTTTTAGCTTTTGACCCACATTGCCAAACCACCCTCTGGGAAGTTTCAGCCAAGTCACAAATGCCAGCACGAGAATGTTCGTGGCTCCAGGCGATCTCCCACACAGTTTCATGTTCTTGGCTGACGTGAAGAGGGAAATGTATTATTTCATTACGGGTGGAATGTGCATTTCTCTCATTATCGGTGGGGCTGATGTCTCTTCATTTCTGTGTTTCCTCTATTACGAAGTGTTGGTTTGTAGATCTGTTCATTTTACAAGCCTGTAGAGCAGGAATATTTTTCTTAAAGATTGTGAAAGCTTCTCATGCATCAGGTTGGTAACCCTTAGTGAGTATATGTTGCAAATATTTTTGGCCATTTACTACTGGAAGCTTTTATGGCTTTGAAAAAAATAATTCCGTTCCAAGTTTTATTTAATCACGTCTAACAGTCTTTGCCTTCATGGATTCTACTTTTGGTGTCACTCTTTCAAGGGTGTCCCTATTGAGGTTAGATTTTCACATTCTAGCCCTGGAATTTATGTGGTTAAATGTGCGAGGTATGACTTTTTTCTCTCCGTTTCCCCCCCCAAATGTTTAAGCTCACTGTTTTAAAACCATCTCTTAAATAATCCATCCTCTCTTCGGTAGATTGGAAGCGACACTTTAATCATACATTAAAGCCGTTCTCCCTCTCATACACACACACAGGAATCTGCTTCTGGACCTTCGCTGTCCCCCACTGATTTGTAAGTCCACTCCTATACTCACACCAAACTGAGATTATTTTAGCCTGTAATAACATTTTATTGATAATATCCAGAAGAATTATTATTCTTTTAAATTGTTTTTCTTGGCTTTCACATATGTTAATTCTCCTGGCTCAGCGGTTCTTATTTGAGGGCATGCATCAGAATTGACAGTGAGGTGTTCTACAGACACAGACGACCTCCAGCCTAAAAAATCAAAACCTCTAGGATGTGAGCTAAGCATTAAAGAATTTGCCAAAGTGCAGAGGGGGTAAGAACCGTGACTCTAGATGACCTTCAGAATAAGCTTCTAAGGGTACAGGCCAAGTCTGCCTGGTTATTGTTTGCTCCCAGACCTGGGATCTGCCACACAGGTGTCATTTTAATGAATGTTTGTTTTGTAACCAGCAACCCTTTCTTCGTCCTTGGTGAAGAACAGCTGAGTTATGCGTGAAGAGGGCTGCTATGTCCAGTATTGGCAGGATGGACATGAGGAAGAGGGAGCAGATGCATCCTATGTTCTCCAAGGACACAGAACAAGGAGGAAGTTTCAGGGACACTGTATAGGCTATTAGGAGGGGTCAGATCCGTCAAAAAATGGAAACGGGTGCCCACGGGCCGAAGCAGTTGGCCAATTCCCCACCGCTGGACGTGTTCAGACAGTTTAGACAGAAGGCGTGTCATCATCTCGTGGGGAGAGATTCAGGGAGGGTTCCTGCATTAAGGATTTGAGTTTTGGCAACCTCTAAGATTCTTCCAGCGTTCAAAAATACTTATTTTTAAATATTCTGTTCGGGAGTTCTGTGATCAAAGAGAAAGGTTCTGGGACCTTTCTTGTTGGTGAGAAAAATGCAGACGAAGCCCAGAGGTCATGCTATAGGTAGATGCCTGTTGTGGTCACTTTGACCCGGGAGGTGGGGTCCTGACCGTGGCACACCCCCCAATAACTGCTAGGGGCCTAAAACACTCACCCTTGCCATGCGATGTTTCGATAATCCAGGTGCAGTTCAAGTTGTTGGGGTAGAAGTCAGGGAACCCTGGAGACAAGATGGTCCCACTGGAGCCTTGAATGAAGCCACCGCAGAGTGCTACAGGAGTGAAGAGGGCAGTGAAAGACTGGAAGGGCTCAAGAAGCTCCCCCCAGGCCTCCTGGGGATCTGCTCCCATCTCCTTTCAAACCCACAACCTTCATTGATGATGGTGGAAGAGTTCCTTCGAGCTCCTGGTTTTTCATGCCAGGAAAGGAATCGCTGCTTGGGTGCCCCCTTAGGGTGTGCCTCACCTTCACAGCTGGGTAGTGCCCGGCTCCACTGGAAATTGGGCTCACACTCCAGGGGCTCCCCGTCACTTAATGTGTAGCCTGAGTCACAGCTGAAAGTCACCAGGGCGCCCACGTAGAAGTCATTTCCATGACGCTGCCCATTTACGGGGATCCCTGGGTCCAGACAGTGGTCCGATTGCAGTGTTATGGCTGGAAGAGAGAGACCACAGCTGGGAAAAACCGCTCACCACAGGAAAGGGACCCGGGCTGACTCACAAAGGGAGGGAGCAGAAAGCCCCGCTTTATGGAAGGCCTAAGTTGTCGTCTATCCCCCAATGAAATGTGGCTGCCAACATCTGCTGAGAGAGTATTTGAAGACCGTTCAGAGCAAACAAGTTGGCTTGATCATTTGTTTATTCATCCCTTCATTCATTCAATAAACCTAAGTTGAGTGTCTACTAAGGCTTAGACACCACGCTAAAGCTAATGGATATAAACCCAAGTAAGAAAATGACTGTGTCTTAATGGTGCTCTTGGCCATAACTTTCTGCAGCGGTCTGTAGAACTGCAGTGATGTCAGTCTCTTTAAATCAAGGCAGCAATGAATGCAGACGGTGACGAGCGGGGTGAGCAAGTAGGAGAAGCCATCTCACTTATACTTCACGATCTGTCGAATGCTCTGTCCCCAGAGTGCCTAACCCGGCACCACCCGAGCAATTGCACACGGAAGAGGCCCTGCTGTGTGCCCACGAGGAGCCCGTGTGCGGGCCATCAGCTTTCACTGCTTCTAAAGGTGTGACTCTTTCTAAAGGTTCTTTAGAAAGAAACTTTCATTCTCTGTAAAGGTTGAGTTCTGAGAGATGCTGAGAGCGAGGGTGGGTGTCCCGAGGAGCACAGCCTTGCCAATGCTATGGGGACAGGGCCAACCCTGCCACCTCCCTCCCCGAGACTCACTCTCATAGCGGAGCTGGAAGCCGATGTCTGAGTGACTCTTGTCGGTGGAGAAGAGGAGGTAGAGGTAGTTGCTGGTGCTGATAAGGAACTGGGGGACCTGGGTCCCGTGGTACACCCCGATCAAGGGCGCTGAGTATGTCCGTCCATCTCGCACTTCCAGAGTATCGTAGTTCACCTCAGTTTTAAATCTGCCAGAGACAGACAGGAAGACTTCTTGAGAAACCCAAAGCTTATGAATTTGCAAATGACCAAAGGCCCCATCTGACCCAGGGCTTTGGAACAATGGGATTGTGGCAGGCTGGGGTATTTCAATACAATTTGCACACGTTCACTAGCCACGCGGAAGGACCTTCTCTCCTGCATTTAGGCGCTTCTCCCCCCACAGTGGACACGGCTCTCCCAGTCCTCTCTGTGGGCTGGGCCACGACCCATCTGAACACCTGGAAGCTCAATGACTACTAGCCTCACGGGGCATAGAATGTTCCAGACCAGGGTCAGCTAACTACAGGCTGGGGCCAAACCTGGTCTATAGCCCATTCTTGTATAGTCAGGCTATACAAAAGCATTATATAATTATATGTATTATTATATATGTATACTTTTAAAGCAAAGACTATGTAACAGACATCCACAAGTGTTCACAAAAACCTAAAATATTTATATCTGACCGTTCACAGGAAAGTTTGTAGACTGCTATTCTAGATCATGAATCCTTTGTCTAGAATTTTGTATTCATCTTCAAGTGGCTTCTTTCCTCACTCAAGGAGCATAACCAGGGTGGGAGCTGGAAGTGGGGCACGGGAGCAGGGTTTGGGTCAGAGGTCAGGAAGGCCGCCTTCCCATATTGGACATTTCAGGGTTAGGCTCTGCAGATGCTGACGCCTCTTTCAACATCTATCTGCCCACTCTCCCTCCTCTGACATCCCCAGCCTTCTCCTTACCCCTCCAGTCAGAGTCCCTTGCACAGCACAAACCCCACTATTGAGGTGGGACCAAGGCCAAGGGCAAAGCTAGCACTGTCTTCCCCACCCAGGGCAGTCCGCTCCAGTGTTCTTTGACCTTGCTGACATTTCAGCATCAGTGACAGTCCCCCACTCAGCCCAGGGGCCCTCCCACACCACTGCGTAGCAATCACCTCTTTCCCCCCACCCCTGGGGCTCTGGTCTTACGCACCTGTCAAAGGTGATTTTGATGGGGTAGCCTGGCTGGGCTTCAATCACCCAGGCACAGCTCAGGGAATCCTTGTAGAAGCCAGGCCAGCCGGGAGACAGGATGGTGCCGCTTGGCGAAGTCAGATGACCACCGCAGGGAGCTGGGGGACAGAAGGGAGAGAAGTGGCTTTCTTGGGTGGACAAATGAACAAGCAAGCAAAAAAAACAAACAAAAAAAACCCTCTGTAAAAAATGTGTCTGCCAACAAGTATTGTTTCCGTTTTCATGGAAAATTACATAAACTATAAAAACTGTGAGCTCTGTCTATTGGGACCCTTACAGATATTTTTGATTGCATCATTTGAAGTTTTATTAAAGGCCAGAGGGAAGAAATGAAAAGAATCCTTTAAACTAAGTCCTTTGCCATTTGAGAAGGGCTGAAGTACAGCTAATGGTTGGGTCACACTGGTATTTTCTTTGTTCCTCACTCAGCTGTCAGGCCTGTGGCAGAGGGAGAGGCCCCTCCCACCCCCCTCACCCAGTGTTCTGGCGGGGGAGAGGGGCGGAGCCCCCACACTGAGCTTGGAGCTCCTTGAGGGCAGAGACCACATTATCTATCTTACACAACTTGGAATCCCCAGCATTTAGCCTAGAGCTTGGCACAGTTGCCCCTCTGTATCAAAAATCAGTGATCATTGCTTGGATGAATCAGTGAGTGGATGGAAAGGTAAGCAAATGCCACCCACACCTGGGTGGTCTAGGCATACTTCCGACCTTGCCAAGCCTGCTATCCCAGGCCCTCAGCGTCTCTGCCCGTCCTTCCCACCTCTCAGCTTCCCACTCGCACCCACATCTTTCCCATCATTCTTGCCTCTTCCTGCAACCAGACCCGTGGCCTCTACGGTGGTCAGGAGAGCTCTTCTGGTGCTCCTCCTCAGGGCACGTGGTCGACTTCACTGTTGAAGTCATGCTAGGCCATGTGACTGCCCTGACCAATAAAATGAGAGAAGTGATACGTGTCATGTCCATGTGGAAACCTTAGGAGCCAGGGCATGGTCTGTGAAGTTTCCTGCCTTGGTGATTGTGGCACAAGAGTGGAGATGGCGGGCTTGTCAGTCAGGTGTCTCAGTGACTCTGAGGAGCAGAGCCCCTGAGGACCCTGTTGCCCACGTGTGTGGGTTACGTTATGCTCCTGTTTGTAGGCCACTGAGACTTGGGGGGTGTTGTCAACACTGTCTAACCTAGGCCACCCTGACTAGTACGCCGCCCTCCCCATGCCCAAAGCTGCTGCTGCTGTCACCACCCCGCTGTGGCCTGAGGGCCCACTCACGCCAGGCATTTAGCTTCACGTCAACAATCAGGTTCACTCTTCACACAACACTAGCCCAGGGAGGGGGCTGCTCTTATTTTCTCCATCTTACAGCTACGCGAGCTGACGCTAATGGAGGGTGGGTAACAAATCCTGGGTTAGCACGTGGGGGCGCCTGGACTCACCCCTAGGAAGATGGCATAAACCCAGAGATCTTAAGCCAAGTGGCCTCCCGGTGTTAAAGGAACCCCTGCCTCCTTGGGATTTCCTTACCACGGGGCTACCAGATGCCAAAAGTGGCCTGAACAAAACCAGGAAGGGGATAAAGAGCTACAAAGCACTTCTATGTCTGCAAATTTTTGTAAATTCCTCCAGACGATCAATTTCACAAAGTGCAGACAAATGTAGCACACTTTTCCTCTCTGAATTCTTGGAAATATCTAAAATAACTGTCCAACATTCTTAATAGAAAGTTATACTAGGAAGTTTAATTAAGAAGGATCCATAATAATGATGATGATGATGAAGATCATAGAAGATAACTCTTACTGATGATAAGACAATGCCTGCTTTATTATCCCCATTTTACAGAGGAGAAAACTAAGGCTAACCAGGCAGAGATTAGATGGAGAGCTAATGAAGTCAGAGCTGAGATTTAACCTCAAGACCTCTGACTCCAACCCCCCCGCAGCACATAAGAGTTCTATAACCACAGCCGATAGGCATGAGCTCATGGGCGCTGAGAGTTTACTGTACATCAGGGCTTATGGATTAGCCTGTGACAACTGCAACACTAAAAGGCAGACACTATTATTATCCTCATTTCAAAGGCAGGGATTATCACCATTTTCAGTAAGCTGAGGCTTGTAGAAACTAAGTAATTACAGAGCACCTACATCAAACATTGAGAGTAAATAGCAAATGGGTATTATCACTTCCAGGATGAACCTAGTTTTCAAAACCCATCCATCCATCTCTCTGAAACGACTAAAGCTTTCTTTGCTCTATTTCTCCAATGGACACAGGAGACCTTGTAGGTGGGGAGGGGCGTGCCAACCGCTCCGTGCCTGGCGGCCCCTGTAGGTACTGAACTTCGGCAGAAGTGGAGACTCTCTCTTGGCTCCCGTTCAACACAGGCCCAGCCTCTTTGGTTGCTGGACTCTGATCTGCTCACTCACTTTCCAGGAAGCCATCGATCACCCAGTCACTGGCCTCCCTTGGCTACTCTCCATTCAGTGCCTATTTATCAACCGAACCCTATTTAAAAATCTCCAGCGAGGGAAGCCCAAATCCTGGCTTCACTAGTCTTTGTCTTCCCTCTCCGCTGTGTTGCTTTACTACCTTGGCCACCTCATCTCTTCTGTTCACATGATGGTCCAAAGACCTCTCTATTCTTTCAGCCCTTCCCTCTTTCTAGCTCACCTTCATATTTCAGGTGGCAGTTGCTAGGCAGGGAGAAAGAGGGGAGGATTCCTAAATGCGAATCTCTTTATCATTTGAAAGGAGGTTCAACCTCACTCTCACTAATAAAATACAGATTAAAACTACAATGAGAAATTATTTCTCATCAGGTAGGCAAAACCCAAAGTTCGGTGACCTGTGACTCTGGGGGAAAGCAGGTGTTCCAGGACCTTGCTGATGGAAATGCAAGATAACACAACCCCTGTGAAGAAAAATTTGGCCATAGCCAGCAAAATTCATATGTATTTACTCTACAACCCAGCAATTCTGTTTGCAGAACTCTATCTTCAAGATATACTAGCAAAACACGAAATGCCACGCACACACACACATCTCCAAGGCTATACAAGGCAGCACTATTCGTAATAGAAAAAAATTGAAAGCAGCCCGAACGTTTAGCAATGGGGAGCTGAGTGAATAAAGTGGGGCAATCAACAAAATGCACTAGGCAACTATACAATACGAATGAGGAATAGTCTATGTAATGTCAGGGAGGGGTCCCTAGAATATATGAAGTGAATAAAGGCAAGGTAGAGAAGTGGAAAAATAAGGCTGTCCTATGATTCCACAACTAAAAAACAGGTGGAGACACACATACGCGTTTACTCATATTAACAATCAATGAGAGAGTAACCCCAAATCTGAAGATTACCCGTGGAAAGAGGGCGTGAATAGGGTAGAGAGAATAGGGTTAGGGTAAGCTAGACTTTCTCAGTAGGTTCCTTCTCTTAGAGGTTTCCATATGGAATGGAAAATATTTTGCACAATTAGAAAGAAATATTGAAATTTGATAAGCCACCCCTCAATACTCATAAAGCAGAGGAAACAAAATGAATAAAATACTGTATTAGTTGGATAATCGCACATGGAGAAACTAGTCAAAGCAATTTAAAAACATTGTAACTTGATCCCCCACCCCCAGTACCATACAGGGAAAAAAGAGCTGAAAGAAAAACAGCTTAAACTATTTTCAGCAGTCACATTGCTGTGCGTAGTACTGGTGTTACAACTCTGGGACTCTTGGGTATGGAAGCTGGTGTTGATGGGAACTAGGAGTTTCAGCAAGAGTGGAAGGAGATACAGCTATGACAGCAAGGAAGGCAAGGAAAAACATTCTCACATGGAAATGAAATGACCCATGATGCATTTTATCTTTAAAAACCTCCTTCTTCACTCTCTGTTCATTGAAAAGACTTAAAAACAAGGACCTACTCAATAGTAATAAGCACCTCCAGAACCCAGATTCTAAATACCACTTTTCACTTAACAAAAAAAAAATCAGGGCCCTTTGGAGAAACAATTGATTCTAGGTCAGGGACAGAAAATGTACAAGATGAGGTTGGGCTAATTTCAAAAGGCCCCCACTGGGATAATTGGAGAGTCAATTAGAGTAATAACAGCAATGGATTTAAATACATACAGTATGTTTAAATACATTGGACTTTAATAGCATTTAAAAATGTTCAACTGTGAAAGGCATTAGGGAATCAACTCATTAATATGAAAACTGGTAAATAAAGAAAAATAATTAAGCATTTCTGATACCTCAGGGTAACCAAACAGTTGATGTGGGCACGTTCTCGTTAAGTATGTCGGCTTATGAAAGAAGAAGAAAACAATGGCATATTACCATCGTGCGGTCCCTCAACTAGGGTCACTGATGGTTCCCGACAGTCCCCAAAGAGAGAAAACCAGACATTATGTGCCTCTATTGGAGGCCCAGAGCCCTGCTTATAAAATATTCTGGCCAGAAAAAAGGAACCTACATCTAATTAGGTTTCTAGATATTACCACCAATTAGGGGAAATACAACATAGAGAAGATCATGTTAAACAGCCTCCGAGGGACGTGATCACCAAAATTCAGAGTGCAAGCGTCTGCTCAGGAACAGTGACCTGGCGCTCCAACCCAACACTGCGAGGGGCCACAGAGGGCTCGAGACACGTAGGTCAACTGTAATGTGTAAGCCTAACTAGGATTCTGATAAAAAACAAAACAAAACAAAACAAAACCCTACAAAAGAAAGGATTAGATAATCATGGAAATTTGATTGTATTAAGTTAATTATTTTATTTTTTAAGATAAGGGTGCTATGGCTTTGTTTTAAAGCGTTCTTTTTTTATCTGTTAGGGATGCACATTAAAATGTTGCAGATGAAACATTTTGCCTGAAATTTGCTTCACAATAATCCCCGAGCAGGGTGGTGGTGGGTAGCGGTGTAAAATGAAACAAGACGGGCCATGAGTTTGTCATTGTTGAAGCTGGGTGATGGGTGCACGGGGGTTCATTATACTGCTCGCTCTGTTGGACACTTTTATTACAAATGCTGGGGCAAACAAAAGAAGTGAAAGCAGGGACTCAAGCAGACATCTGTACAGCTCCATTGTAACAGCGTTGTTCACAACAGCTAAAAGGGGAAAATAACCAGGAATGTGCATTGATGGGCAAACGCATAAACAAAATTGCTGTTTACACGCAGTAGAAAATTTTTCAACCTTACAAAGGAAAAAAAAATTCTGACTTAATGCAACACCGTAGATGGACCTTGAGAAGATGCTAAAAGAAATCAGCCAGTCACAAAAGGGTAAAGACTGTATGACTCCACTTATAGGAGGAACTTCGAGGAGTCAAATTCACACAAAGTGGATGGTGGTTGCCAGGGGCCGGGGGGAGGAGGGAATGAGGAGTCAGTGTTGAGAGGAGCACAGAGCTCTTCAGTTCTGCGGGATGAAGAGTTCCGGAGGTGGATGGTGGTGACGGCTGCACAGCAGGAATGCACTAAGTTGGTTAAGATGGTAAATTTTGTTATGTGTATTTTATGAGTACTTACTAATAAAAAGTATTGGAAGAGAATGATGCTGGGGTAAAAAAGGAAACACACACACACACACATGCACACACAGAAAAGAGAAAAAAGGGGGAAAAAAGGTCTCTTGCCTTATTGCTGAGCTCTTCCTGTGCCTAACCCAGTGCCTGGGACACAGGAGGTGCTCAATGAATATTTTTTCAAAGGAATGAAATACTGGTTGAAAGTAGAGATACTGGGATCGTGATTGAATGATGTCCCTCCAAATTCGCTGGCTGAAGTCTTAACCCCAATGAGCCTGTTTTTGGAGATGGTGCCTTTAAGGAGGTTTAAGGCTAAATGAGGTCGCAAGGGTGGACTGGGGTCCTTATCAGAAGAGGAAGAGACACTAGGAGAGCCTGCGCGTGCAGAGGAGAGGCCAAGTGAGGACCTGGCCAGAAGGCAGCCATCTGCTGGCCAAGGAGAGAGGCTTTGGGAGAAACCAACCCTGCTGGTGCCTCGATCTTGGACTTCGTGCCTCAAGAGCTATGATAAACAAGTTTCTGCCGTTTAAGCCACCTGGTCTGTGATATTTGGTCATGGCAGCATGAGATGATTAATACCCCGGGCTTCCGATGAGGGGCTGGTGTCCTCGTGAGGGATGACCCATCTCTCCTGCCCTGAGGCTGAAGCCGTGCAAGGCAATGATGGTACAACAGACTGATACAGAGAACTGCTGATGTACGAGAGCCTTCTCTTTTCCGGTGTGTTCACCCTCCCAATGACCTACGCAGTGGCCACTGGCGTCAGCCTCACTTCACAGCCGAGGAAACAGGTGCAGAGGAGTGAGGGATGTGGACCAGAAACACACAGCTAGGAAGTGGCAGAGCCAGGATTTAAGCTTGGGTGGTCTGACTCCATCGACTGCATTTCTAACCACTGTGGGTGGACTTGGGAATGCCCACCCTGACCACTGCCCTCCAAGGGCTATTAGTTCACTGAGTGTCCAGTGTGAATGACCAGAGGCAGTGAAAGCCTTTTCCTCTGTCTTCTACTTCATCTAGCCCCGCTTCTCCACCACCCACCAGCACCCATCCCCATTCATGTAGAATGAAAGGAGGAGAACTTTGGAGTGAGACAGACCTCCTCTGGTGATTAATGGATGGCTCTGGAACCAGAATATCTGGATTTGAATCCCGACTCTCCCATTCACTCAGCTGTGTGATGTCGGACACGTTACTTAACCACTCTGTTGCTTCATCAGTTTCCTCATCTGTGAAGTGAGGATAAGAGTCCCTGCCTTCCAGGGTCGTCAGGAGGATTCGGTTGGACAGCGTATGTAAAGCACGTGGCCTGGGGTTTAGCACATGTTACAGCTCAGTTATTACTAGCATGGTGAGCTCGGGCAAGCCCATTCATCTCACTGCCTTCCAGAATTCTCATGTATAGAGAGAGCATAATAATATCTTTCTCACAAGAGTGACAAGAAGATTGAATAAGATAATGTTAGAAATGCAATAACTACCCTTACTTCTTCCTTGGAGGCCTAAGTGAGCTATAACCATCACGTAGAATCTTCTCGTGGGAGTGGGGAGAACTGACCTTCTTTCTTTTTTATAGAACTTGAAAATTTTCTGATTATAAAAGTCACACATTCGGTATACACACAGAGGAAAAAAACCTGCACATGTTGATACCAGATTGTTAAACTATTTTTCTCTGGGGAGTGAGATGGAGAAATGAGGATTTTCACTTTGAACTTTATCTCACTTGTTATTATTTACATTTTTACAACCACCAAGTATTACTTTAAAAATGAAAAGATATACTCAGTGTAGATTATCTCCTGTTTTTTCACATATTTCTTGTAAGTGACATTTAAAAAAAATCAGTTTGAGTCTTTGTCATTTAGTGAGGAGTTTAATTACCTTTATGGCATGTTTGTTTTGCGGCTGTCATTTTGTTTTATGCCGTTAATTTCTGACGCTTCCGTGGGGTGTCCTGTCTTTATCTTTTGTGATAGACGTGTATCTGTTTGTTTTAATTTTCTGCTGGGCTATGGGAAGTAGAAACCCTGCTTTTCATTCTGTTTGTGGATGATGTTAAGTCTTTCATAAACATGTTTGAAATTACATTCTCTCTAGTGCAGGGATGTCAGACTCATTTTCACCGGGGCCACATCAGCCTTGCGGTTGCCTTCAAAGGGCCGAATGTAATTTTAAGACTGTATAAATGTAACTACTTAACAGCTAAGTGAGAGCTCGGTGCTGCGGCCGGGTAGAAACAAGGTGCTGGGCTGGATGAAACAAGGTGGAGGGCCTTGTGTTTGCCACCTGTGCTCTAGGGACATAATTGAAGAAGAATATAGTAACAGTGTAGCCAAGAGTCTGGGTTTGAATTCTGGCTCTGTCGCTTACAAGCTGGGAGAAACCTGGGCAAGTGACTTCACCTCTCTGTGCCTCAGTGGGAACAGTAACTACACCTACTTCCTAGACTGGCGCATGGCCAAAATGAGTAGGGAAAACACTTCTCACAGTGGGATACACTTAGGTGATTCTTCTTTAAAAGAGATGGAAGGGAGGAATGTGCGGAGAGCTAACCGGGCAGTCCTTTGTAGAGGCCTTCACTACCTGGAAGTCTTTCTTAGGGAATTCCTCACTTTAAACATCAGAATCCCTTATGTTCTCTGGGTCAGGGGTCATCAAAGTCCAGCCCAGGGACCAAATCCAGCCCCTTCACTTGCGTTGTCTCAGGCTGTTTTCCTATAGCGATGGCTGGGTGGTGGTTCGCCAAGCCCAAAATACTTCCTAGCTGGCCCTTTAAGAAAAGTTTCTCAACTTCTGCTTTCCATCAGCCAGATAATCATCCTTCTTTCTAAATTTAGGAGAAGCAGCCATTTTCTCCCTTGTCCCATTATAGCCTCTCAAAAACTAAGTGGCTCTTAGCATATATTAAAAGATTTTTTAAAAGACCATTAGCGCCTGCATTTAATTGTCCACAAGGTGGGGACACTTAATCAAAAACAAAACTAGAAAATTGAAAAAGATGCTGATTACAAAGCAGGGTTCTCCCAAGGTTGGGACACAAGGGGTGAAAGGGGCCCCCAGGGGCCAGGGGCCTAGGGGTTTCTCCACCCGACTTGCTCTATGGTTTTAGGTCTGGGATTGGCCACCTGATGCGGAGTCTCTCACTCTGCCCCTCTGATGTGCTGCTCCCCAGGTCCCCGAAAACCAGGGTGGCAGCCAACACCCCTCATTCAGAGAAAAACGAGCAGGCTCTTGTTCCCTGTGCCACATTGGGGTCTCTCTAATAGGTTGCCCCGTATTTTTGGTTCCCCGGGGACAGAATAAAGGAGATGGTTTCGATTTCAAAATCAGGACTTTGCCTGTGTATTAGGGCCCGTGAGAGCAGGTCAGACCGCCTCCTGCACCGTGCGCGGTCTTGGGTGTTTCACTGTACTCGATGGCCGTCATGCAGGGCAATGGCCGAGGAGCACCTGAGCCCGGGGCGACAGTGCAGAGAAGAGGAGGGATCTGAAGTTACCAAGTCCTGACGCCTCTTCAGAGGGGTCAGCTTGGCTGGGACTGAGTCCCCTGCAGGCTCAAGAGGCGCTAGGACATGGGCTTCTGGCCCAGAAGTGAGGATGATCTTGGTGGCAAGATAGGACCGAGGTCCCTGGGGTCCGTAAAGAAAAATATAACAGTGGTGAGACCAAGTGTCCAATGGAGTGGCCTGTTGTTCGCCCATGAAGAGCAAGAAGAATCAGGGGAGATCAGGTGAGCAAGAGACAGCAGGGGAACGTCCCAGAACAGATGGACCAGCACGAGGGAAACCAGAGAAGTCCAAGGAGAGTGCCGAGCACCAGGGAGAATGAGGGGCCAGCCGGAGGAAAGGACAACGACCACCTGCGGACAAACCCCGGACCCTGGGCTCCATGTGGCTGCTCTGCAAGGCCATCAGCTTCACCCACAAACAACCCCATCAGACATGCATGGCCATTCCCCTGCTGCCAACGTGGGAATTCCCTCCTCCGCCAGCTCCACAGCTGGGAGGGGGTGGAGCCGTGAGCTGCACGCTGTTTCTCTGATGTTAGCGCCCATGTGATTTCCAAAAGGGCTCACTCTGCTGGGGGGAGGTGGCAGAGGAGGCTGTGGGGATCTCGCTGTGGGACTTCGGAGAGCAGAAAGTAGTCTGTTTGTGTCAAGACTGGGGCAGGCGCCTGGAAGGATGGAAACGTACCACCTGACGTTCCCCAACGCAGTGATATCATCTGACTGGTCTGAAGAAAACACGGTGAAAATCAGGTTAAAATAATGCTCGCGGCCGACGCGCACTGAGTGCTGCCTCTGCCAGGCGCGGCTCCAAGAACAGTGCCTGCTCACGACAGCCCTGCGAGGAGGCTCCCATTATTACCTGCTCTTTGCAGATGGGGCAACTGAGGCACAGAGAGGCCACGTCACTTGCCCAGCGTCAATCAGCTGGTAAGTTTCAGGGTGGAGGCAAGCGGTGGCCTGCTGAGACACAGGTCATTCATTCATTCATTCATTCAGTGAGTCATCAAGCAGTATCGCCTGAGCATCTAGGTGCCAAACCACACGTCAGCAGCAGGAATACGAGGCCAAAGGTGATTCCCTGACCTCATGGAGTTTACAAACCAGTGACAGCACAGCTAACACTTTTGGGTATTAATTCATGCCAGGAACTGCCCTTTTCACATGCATCTTACTATTATCACCTCCCCACCCTTTTTAGCTAAAAAAAACAGGCTCAGAGGGGAGAAGGGGCCTGCCAGGATTCCAGCCCAGGCCCTGGCACATGCACTGTGCTCTCCGTGGTCTCTCCTCCCCTCACCCCCGTCACCCCAAAGGAGGGAACCACAGTCCCTGTCTCCTCGGGCACGGCCACGGCACCCAAAGGCCTACAGGATACACATTATTCATCCATTATTCGCAAATCTTTACTGAGGGCTGATTCTGTGCCAGGCAGTGTGCTTGGTACACAGATTTGCCGTGATTCTGCCCTCAAGAAGCTTCATTTGTGTTTTGAATGCCTGCAGTTTGGTGAACGGATGGCTCGTCTCTGAAGTGGCATCAAAGCCTGCTCTGGGGGGCAAGGCAGGACCGAGGAGATGCCGCGGTAACCCTCGTGCTTGCATCAAGCTGTGTTTCTGCTGGCTGGTCTGCCCTTAGTCTCCTGGAGACTGACCGCGAGGATAACACGGATAACAAGGATAACAAGGCAGATCTGAACGGGCGCACAAAGGCCAAGCCTGGGAGATGTCCCCGGGCATCGGGGAAATCAGCGTGTGAAGGAAAGAGTAGCAGATGCAGCTGCCCTGGGGGGGAGCAGGAAGCCAGGCTCCTCGTGGCTGTGGTTTTGAGAGTCCCCAGTTGAGAGAGGCATTTGATGCCTGGCAGTCTAGAACCCATGTTTTCTCCAGTTTAATCTCTGGTTACAATTCAAACTTCCATGCCAAGTGGTCCTTTGAGCACCTGTCATTCTGGTGTGAGGGTGACAGGGTGGCGCTGAGTCCTGGGAGAAGAGGAAGGATGACACAGAAAGGCACCACCGTGGCTCAGGCCCCTTGGTCCCCTCCTCAGCCTCTCTGGTGACAGCTATGGCCCCCAGTCTGGCAGCCACATACCTTCACACCGCAGCACGGCGCTGTTCCAGACCACGCTGCCCTCCTTCAGGATGCAGGTGATGGTCTCCGAGCCCTGCGTCCCGAGGAAGCCTTCATCACAGAGGAAGGAGATGGAACTCCCCAGCTGGAGGCTGTCACCGAACCGTTTGCCATTCACTGGAACGCCGGGATCTGGGCACTCGTTGTGTCGGAAGGCTGTATGGATGGGGGTCAAGGGTGTGATTAAGTGGAGCTGGTGTGCTGATGGACCCCCCAGCCAAAGAAAATCGGCTTTATTAGAATGGTCCACCCTGGACCACCTCCACTTCCCCAAGAACCCGCCGTGCTGGAGGGAGAGCCTGATGCCCTAAAACCAGGGAATGATGTGCCACGTTGGGCACAAAGCAGGGGATTGTTAAACCCCATCTCCTGTCTTCCCGAGCACCTCATCCAATTTCTCTCTAATGAACATTCACAGATTGGCAGTGGGATCAGTATTTCTCATATTCGCTCATTTACATTACATAATGATTCCATGAAGTAGCTATTATTATCTCAGTTTGCAAATGAGGAAACTGAGGCGTAAGGAACGGATCTGTCTCCTCACTGTCAAATCCATTCCATGCCTCCCTAACTTCAGACAGTGATGGACCACTTATGTTGCAGGTGAGCGGGGCTCTAACTCGTGTGACGCTAATAGACACTAAGCATCAGGAAGCAGGTGCCTTGGAATCAACGCTGTCTGAACCCATTTCCCTCATCCCCGTGTCACTGTCAGGCTGCCTGGTACTCTCCCAGGCAATTGATAATGCAGTTGGGGATGGGGGAGGACAGTCAGGACACTTCTGGGTTTAATCGAGCTTTGCCTCTCGTTAGCTACGTGGTTCTGGGCAACTTACGTAATTTTGCTGAACCTCTGATTCCTGACCTATAAAATGAGATTACACTTCCCTTGCAGGGTCATTCTGGGATAGAAATAAAATGAAAGTTGATACGAATAGGAGAGTGGAGAACACTTGGTACAGCTCCTGATAGATGGCCAGGGCTGCTGAAGAATGAGTCCCATCCCTTCTTCCCGTTCCCCTCCATCTCCACCAAGCATGCTCCCGGGCTTCCTCCCTCAGGGGTGCCACTATCCCAGCACTCAAGTGGCTGAAGCCACTCCCTGTTTGCCTCCCTGCTGCTTTAAGGATGGTGGCTTTGCAGTGGGAACAAGGCTCCATGGCAAGTACCACTTTAAAAAACTTGATCTACACGCCTCTGGAATCATCTGGTGATGGGAACATTGGCGTGGCCAGAAACAGAAGCAGCTCACCCTGGGGGCTGCTGGATTTTGCTGGAGGCAAGACGCCTGTTGACCTGGGGATCCTTCTTACTGAAGGGGAGCTGTGGGGGATCTGGCATGGAGATGACAGTGATGGTCCCTCCCAGAGCCTCCATGAAGTCTCCAACTCCCTTCCCTCTGAGATACAAAGCCAAGGTCAGCCCAGACCTCAGTCTCCCACACTTTCTTTATCCGGGACCAGGACCATAAGGCTGCCCTATCACACACACATTCACGCGCACATTCACACACGTATGCACACACAAATCTGACCATGAAGCTATTTTCAATATCTGGGATCAAAAGCTCTACATCCAGGACTTCAGTACTGCCCAGTTCTACCTGCGTGGCTTCTCCAACCTGCCTCCTGCTGTGCGAAAAGGAACAGCTCTCAGCCTGTGATGTTTCTGGTGTGGGGTCCACCATGGTGACTGCAGAGTACTCGCACAGTAGGTCAGCAGAGTGCCCACACAGTAGGTGCTCAGGAAATAGGTGCTCCTTCAACATTGTTGAAGATATTCCAGTGGGAGGGAGGACTGGGTTTAGTCCAAGGAGCTCGAGGGGTGGGAAGGAGTCACAGGTCCTTGTCATAGGGACACAGGTTTCAAGTCACCCTAAGGGGAAGCCATGGAGACAGCTGTCTGGGGAGGGGAGCTCCTGACACTGGGCAGACTCTAGCTCAGCCTGGATGATGGTCAGCTGGGCTGTGCCCCAGGAGATGGCCATTCTGCAGGGGAGACTACGCTACAAATCTTCCCAAACACTTGTCTGTGGGTTGTTGTTCACCAGCTTCATCAGAACCACCTCAGAAGCCTCTTAAGTAGATCCGTCGGCCTCAGCCCCTTGGAGATTCTGATTCAGCAGATCTAGGGTGGGGCCCAGATTTTTAAAAAATTATTTCTACCTAACCATCCAACTGCCTGTCTGTATGGATGCACAGAAAAATACCTGATGTCGCTGAGAGTGTTCACCGAATGTTGGCAAGAATCATTTCTGGGTGGGGGTTTGGGGCGGTGGTTAGCATTTCTCCTCTGACCTGCCCTCTGTTTTGACTGTGTGCGTACTGGGTGTGTGTCGCGTGTACAGTGGCGGGAAACCTTGGAGAGGAATGCGAGGTAAGAGCTTGGTCCTCAGGTTGGGCCCACCGCCCTGTGCCTCTTTCTTCCTCCCAAGGACCCAGCATTTGCTCCTTTCCTGGAAAACGGGGACTCACTAGGGTTTGGTTTTCCTGGGAGACTATCAGGGCATGTTTTTGCTGCAGGTGCCCCACCAGTGTCCACCCTGCCACTGACCCTGCAGAGTTCTCAGCTGTCACCATCCTGGACAAGTGGGGTTTCCCTGGGGACCTCTCTACTCTTCTTCGTCCCACTTCCCCAGGGGAGAAGGAGCATTGAGTCATTCACGGATCTTTCCACCCGGTAAATGTTTACCGATCCTTACCACGTACCAGATGGGCAGAGAAGTAACACATTCCCCTACCTGCCCAGAGCTCACGGCCGCACGGCAAAGCAGGCTGACCTACATGCTAGAGCTGCACTCATAGGCGGGGAAGAGCAGGGAAGGCAGACTGGGCTCTGCTTCCTGCTGCCCACGATAACGGGAGCAGGAGCAGCCTGGAGGAGGCATGCTCTGAGGAGGCTGCTGTTTCTAGCGAGTCTGGTGCCCTGAGGAAGGTGCTGAGGGGAATGGCAGGTAAACGTTTTAGCTTGGGTTTCCCTTGGCATCTGGGGTCCCCAATGGCCGGCCATTTGGCATCTATTGTCTTCAGCTCAATTCGACCCCAGGGACGGGGGAAACAAGGAAGCAAGACCTCTGTGCCACGGATGAGGGCGGGGGCTGGGGGGAGATCAGCCCTGTCAGAATCACCAGCGGGACCAGCTCTGTGTGTGTTTGTGTGCATGGGGTGGCACTTGAGTTGGGGACTGGCATTTCACAAGCAGCCTCTGGGAAAGGATCTAGGTAATTCTTCCCGCAGATCCAACTCTAGCCCCATTTGACTATATGTCATTGGCCAAGGTCATGGGTCTAGCTCATTATAGCCTGATACGTACTTCTTGCTGCCTTTGGTGGCTCGTTATCTCCAGTCTCCAAGGTTCTGCCCCCACCCCCACCCTTCCTATAATCCCAGGAGACACAGAAATGAAAATAATCACCGCCAAGCTTCAGATAGCTTCTAGAAGGGGCCCAGGATTGAAACTGGAAATGACAGCTTCTGGACTGCGGCCTTGAGAGGGGTGATGAGGAAATGCCCCAAGAGTCAGCTCCAACGGAGCGTCAGAGCCAGCCAGACACAGCGCTCCAGACTTTTGTTCCTGATTTGAGTATGGGAGTGGGAACTGGGCGAAGCTGAGCATGAGCAGCCCCCCCGGATATCTGCTGTCAGTAGTAAGCGGGGGTTCCAGACCATGGGGAGCACATTGGAGAGGGATCGGTCATTAACGAGGGGATGACAGAAGCTCGCTCTCCCTTGAGCCCTTCATGGTTCTAGCTGTACCTTCTACTTCTAGGAGGCAGGGGGCAGGAGAAATGAGGTTCCAGGCTCTTTTTACATTATATGTAGGAACTCAATGCTGAAAAGAGAGGGACTCCACAGCAAAGAGCACTCTGGCTGGCAGCCGGAGCTTTATGCTTTTCCTGGTCTTGCTAGAGCCCCAGGCCTGGGCTTTGCAGCCCTTGGAACTGGCCCACCCATACTGACACTCCTCCACCATCCTCAGAGGCTGGCACTCAGAGGGATGGTCTGCTGGGGACAGAGGGAAGACTCACTGGTAAAGGTGATGTTGAAGCCCCTCTTCCCTGTGGAGTGGTCGGTCTGGAACTCGAGACGGGCCACGTGGCCGCTGCTGGTGATGGAGGAGGGGAGCTGGTTTCCTGAGAAGGTGCCCAGGACGGGGGCCTCGGCGGTGGCCCCATCCTTGATGACCAGGAAGTCGAACTGAGGCTCCACGTCAATGTCATTGAAGGCCAGGTGGATGCGGCTCTCAGGCCGGGCCAGGATGAGCCAGACGCAGTGGAGGTGGTTGCCGTAGTCCTCGGGGTAGTTGGGCGACAGGACGACCCCAGAGGGGCTGGTGAAATTGAAGAAGCAGGAAACTGCAAGAGAAGAGCAGGGGAGGTCAGGAAGCATCCCTAGCACTCTGCCTGGGCTGCTGAGGGCTGGCACGGGGGGTGCTTCCTTAGTCTGCAGAGCAGTGGGAAGAAAGGGTGACACGAGGGCTGGGCTGGACTGGCTGGGCTCTGAGCTCTGGGCAGGGGATGTGCCAGGTTCCGTGCTGCGTGTGGCGTCAGGAAGGGTCCCTCCGGCAAAGGGCAGACATGCACAGTCACTCTTCTCATGGCCCCTCTCTCTCCATGAGTGTGCTCACCCCAGGCAGCGCCTCACACTCCTGACCCCTCGCGTCGGGGAAAACCATCACTCAAGTTCAAGTGTAGTCACAGGGCCTAGCTCCTTAGCTGGGGTGACCCCCCAGGTGGTAACCAGAGTGGACGTAGTCCAAGTCTATCGCTCTCCTTTAAACATTCTGGTAGGGAACTGACAGGTGTGCCCTGGGGATTCTGACAACCTCAAAGCTACAGAACCGTGCTAAGGAGGTGCCAGGTACGCACCACCTTTCAGTGGCTGGAAGCTTCGGAAGGAACTGGGAAGGGCTGGGGGGAAGGTTACAGAGTCCACCTTGATGCCCTGCCCACTTCCTGTTATCCCTCTTGTTTTGCCCCAGGGACCTACATCCCTGAAGACCCTTACTTTAAACCCTGTTCATGCCAGTACCTAATAGACCCTGGAATGAAGCTGAGGCAAGGGAAGTGCTATAAATGGAAAAACAAACAATTACACTGAACCAAAATTTTAAAGAAAAATAATAAAGTGAAAAAAAGTAATTGTAACAACTTTGCCAAAGGCAAATACTAGTATTGAATTAGAGTTTTTTAATTGTCTAAGAGTATCACCAAGATGAGCAAAGAGTATGCTCAGAGGATTCATGTGAGAAAAAATAGAATTATTATGTAAACACAGTCCATTTCACTAGAAAAAATAAATAAAAATATACAACCCAATATTGCTGAGGCTTCATGGAAACTCATATGTATTTATTGCCAGTTGGAGTGTAAAGTTGATATAATCCTTTTGGAAGGGAGCATATGAATTCTCATCAACAGCCAAAAAACTATTCAATATTCTGCCTCAGTAATCTCTAGGAATTAATTCAAAAGAAAAAGAGCCACATGGACAAAGAGGTTTATAATGACATAATTTCATTACAGAGAAGAATGTGAACAACCTATACGTCAGTTCTATAATGTGAGGTACATTGTAACATTTAATGTGATGCAGTTTGAACACAATTATTAAAGTGATAAATATGACCCTGTAGGAAGGAGAATGTTAAATATCATTCTAAGTAAAACGGTAGATCATAAAATTATATGTATACTTTTGATTATAGCTCTTGAATATTTATTTCTATATGGGTAAAGATTAGGCATGAACCCCAAATAAAAACTGTATTACAGTAATAAGTTTGTGGGTGATATTTTATCAAAATGAAACAATATTTAATTTTCCTGACTGTAAAAATGATAGAGGCTCATTCTAAACATCTTTAACATATAAATAAAAGTATAAAGAAGGTAAAAGCTGATATGGACATTTAAATCCCTTTATAACATTTACATTGATGTCTGATATTAATAATATTAAAACTTAAGTAAATTAAATATTTGGCTTATTAATTATGATACAGTTAAGGTGAAAAAATAATAAAATCATGTTTGCAAAAAAGGAAAAACACAAGGGACTGGTGTGACCCCTCTGCTGAGTTTCTCCTTCCCTCCCCGACCCCACCCACCCCGCTCCTGCATCAGGTTCAAACTACCGCACAGAGCCCTCCCAGCAAACTCAGCAAAGGGAAGCCGATCCCCAGACACATTCAGCCCTATCCTTGCAATCTCTGTCTGTTATTAAGTACAGATAGAGTTGGAGTCAAGGGGAAGGGAGGACGTGGAAAAGCCTTAAGGCAACACAAGACAGAGTTAATAGTAATTATTCTTCTTGTTATATGTTACTGGGGGTTTACTAAGTGCAGGCACTGTTCTAAGCACTTCCATCAATTGCTCAATTTATCACAATAACACTACGAGGTAGGTATTGTCATCGACCCCCTCTAAAGAGGAAGGCACCGAGGCACACAGAGGTTAGGTAACTGGCCAGGGCTTGGCATCCGGGAAATGGTAACAGCAAATTCAAATCCATGCAAATCTATGCAAATTAAAACCTATCTGACTCCAGGGCCCAAGCTCTTAGTGGCCCCTCAACACTGCTTCCCAGTAAGGGAACTGTACTGCCCACTGGGCTTCAGTCTAACAGTGGAGTCACGGCTTGTGCTTAGCACCTGCTGAAGATCCGGGTCCCGACCCCGACCATCACATCTGCACTGAACTGGGGGGCTCTAGGCCGGACGCAGATGCCCTCACACAGCTACCCCCCCCCCCCCCACCAGCTGCGAGCACAATGCAAACAACGCGGAGCCCTAACCTAACCGAGACGACTACCACCTAGAAGACAGAAGGGAAAAGCCACGTGGCCTGCCTCTGAAGAACAGCAGCACAGTGAACTGAAGACAAGGAAGGCACCGTGATTTCGGAGGGAATATCATCATGGGAACCGTAAGCATGTGAACAAATGGATTTGCTGCAGCGGAGAATTTAATTAACAGCACTTGAGTCTCCACCCCAACCCCATCCCTCTACACTTTATCCTTTTTCACTTTATAGCTTTTTTCCATGTTGTAAAGCTCCAGAGGCTCCATTTTGAGCAGCTACACAGCAGCCCTACCTATCACTCTCCCAAATTATCTTGTTCACTTGTTCATGGCCTGTCCCTCCTTCTTCCCAACTCATATACACATGCTCCAGGAGAGCAGAAATCTTGATTCCTCTGAGTCCCGAACGGTGCCCATAATGCCTGGCACATTGTAGGAGCTCAGTCAATATTGATGAATGAATCAAAGGGTATTTAATGGTTGATGACATCTGAAGAGATGGAAACATGAATACTTGTGCCATCGCGTTCCAAGACCCAAATGCCAGAACTGACCGAAGTCTGTAAAGAGAGGTGGGTACCTGTCTCAGCCCTGTAAACTAGGGAACAATACAGTGGTGTGCTCCTCCATGCATCTCTCTTAGGCGCAGTACAGATCTCTCCCTATGTGATTTAGAGGAGGAAAGAGTATGACCCAGCAAAGCTGTTAAACAACAGAGATAACAGCTCCCAATGTTAAAGACCTCAAAAATGTATTATTCACATAACAGTCATAAAAAGCCACTTGAAGATGTTCTCTACTGAACCCAGAGATGAATCAAAACAAAGAACTCAAGTATGGGAAAGCTATGGTTAATAAAAATTTTAGAAAGCATTGGCAACTAGCAAATAAACCATGTAGTAAAGTATCTAAATAATTGCTATAAACATAGTTATAAAACAGAATGCAAGTTTAATAATTATTCTTTGGAAGAGAAGATATAGGATATCAGTCCTGCCCAAACCCCAGGGTAAAATATTGCAGATTATGCGGATATAAAGAATAAAGTGGGAGGAAGGAGATATGCTAATTTCCTCAGCTTAAAATAAAATTGTTACATAGTTTCTGTGGTTCATTTGAGAACTGTAGGTTAAAGCATGGTTTAAAAGATATTAAACATAATTAGTAACAGACTATAAAGTAGCTTACTTTTCAAAATTATCAAAGGGGAAAAAAAGTATAGCGGTCAATGTAGCAAAAATTAAAAAGTTAAAAAGTAAAATAAAAAGGAATTCAAAGGAAACACCAAGGAAGTATAAAGAGGAAAAGTACACAGTAAAATGCTAAAAACAACCCCCAAAGTTATTTATAACAATAAATATATCCTAGTAAGACATGACCCTCATTTGCGGACAGGACATAAGGCTTACAGAAAATAAGGGAATGGACTCAGAGAGCTCAGACATCACTTTAGGAGAGGGGTAAAATTTACTGACACCCAGGCCATCACAGACTCCAGAACCTTCCCAGGTGATACTAATGCACAGCCAGGGTTTGAGAACTACTGGTGGAGGCAAATACAAACCACAAAAAAGAAAAAAAGGAGTTGTAATATATCAGACCCTTGGGTAATATCAGCCTCTTGGATGATTCTTTTTTTCAGGCTGGGTTCTCTAGATACCAAGAAACATTTATTTTTCCACCTAGAAAGAGACAGAGCTGATAAACGGACGCTAACAGAAAAGGAACATGTCCCTACAGCTGGATCTCCCATCTCAAGAGATAATTCCAACCTGCCGCAGCGAGGGC
Source organism: Desmodus rotundus (assembly GCF_022682495.2). NCBI lineage: Eukaryota > Metazoa > Chordata > Mammalia > Chiroptera > Phyllostomidae > Desmodus > Desmodus rotundus. The sequence goes on from NC_071389.1 coordinate 21,119,471, forward strand.
GGGGGAAGGGAGTGTGCACTGTGTTGCAAAGGTCTCTCTCTGGAGAAACAGGCTTACATGTTACAGTGAAGTGTTTCAGTGAGAGAACAGACTTTACTTCTTGATGCAAGGAAAACAAAACGTGTTGTGACTGGATCTCATCACCACCCATCATCCAGTTTAAAAGAAGGAAAATGAGGTGCATTCTCCCTTTGGAAGTAGTTACCAGGTTGTGCAAATGGATCTTGACCTTGGATAAACCTTTAAATTAGAGAACTTTCATTACATGGCTCAGACTTTTGAAAAATAATAAAGGTAGAAAACTTGATATCAAGTGAAGTACAACTGTGCATAATATCAGGTCATTATTTAATATGATTTTGAGTAGAAAATAAAAGGAGGGTTTTGTTTGTTTGTTTTAGCCCTGGCCAGTGTGGCTCATTGGTTGGAACATCTTCCCATAAAAGAACAGTTGCGGGTCGATTCCCAGCCAGGGCACATCCTAGATTGCGGGTCACACCTGGACCAGGCACGGGCGCGTGTGACTCCTGGTCCGGATGTCCACGATTCCCTGTCCTGGCACGGATCCCTGGTCTGGAAGCAGAGGAAGGCAACTGATCAGTGCTTCTCTCGCATTGATGTTTCTCTCTCTCCCTTCCTCTCTCCCTTCCCCTCTTCTCTAAAAAAAGAAAATGAAAATGTCCTCAGGTGAGGAAAAAAATAAATAAAAGGAGCTTTTTGAGAAATCCTCTTTAACTATCTTTTCTTCTGGTATTGTCACTGCCAGCCTCACTGCTTTCAAAATGATAATTCAGTTTCTAGAGGACTGGCAAAGCAAAACAAAATCCAAAGATGATATTTTAAACATGGATGGTGCTCACATTCAAAATAAAGATATGACAGTTATGATACATTATGCCCAAAAGCACCAAAACAGACACAATGAACTATTTAGAAATATATAAGAATAGAAAAAAAGTATGTTCATCTAAAGCCAAAAGAAAATAAAGATAGAGAGGATGTATAAAATACTATGAGTGTGTATGTGGTATATGAGACACTGTAGCTTCAAGCCAGAAACATCACCTCATTTACAAGTGCCCATGAAACAGTACAGAAAAGACTTTATATTAGGCTGCAAGGAAATCTCCACAAATTCCTCCACAAAGCAAAAACTGTTGGGACATATTTTCTGTTCACAGTGCAAATAAACTAGAAATCAATAATAAAATAATAAAGAAAAATTCTAATCACTTGAAAATTCATAAGACCTTTTCCTAAATAAGGTCTTGAGTTCAAAGAGGAAATAAAAGCTGACAATACAGACTTTAATGATGATGATGATACTAAGCCAAAGCCATATTTAAAAGCAAATTCGTAGCCCTATTCATTATTAGATAATAATTAAAATATATGAAATGAGTGTTTAAACTCAAAAAGTAACAAAGGGAACAGCTCACCAACATTAAGAAGAGAGGAGAGAATAAACTTAGTAAAGATAAAAGCAGAAAAAAATAACTAAAGAGATAAATAAAAGATAAACTTCTCATTGGTCTACTCAAGAAATACAAAGAGAGAAGATATGGAAACAGATAGGATAATAAATTAAGGAGACAAGTTGATTATAAGAGAATAGTATGTATAATATACTAATAAATTTGAAATATTTACAAAATGGAGAATCTCTCAGGAAATTCTGAATTACCAAACTTGTGAGAAGAGGGAAACCTGAGAAAACTGAAAATACTTAGGGAATAAGTGGTTTCATGCCTAGAGCTTTAAAATGTTAAACAAACTAGTTTATACTTCCTTGGTGTTTCCTTGGAATTCCTTTTTATTTTATTTTTTAACTTTTTAATTTTTGCTACATTGACCACTATATTTTTCCCCCTTTGATAATTTTGAAGATAAGCTACTTTATAATCTATTACTGATTACATTTAATATCTTTTAATAGTAATGCCATTAAAATTACTCTTGATATAAATACTCCTACAAAAAGTATGTATGATATTCACACCCACGTACTCACACAGCAACATACCCAGCGTGAAAAAATCAAATCCTATATGCAAAGTGCTAGTAGGTCAAATTCAGCCCCAAATATTAAACAAACATGACCTGTATAATGGAAACAACACTTTTTAAAATTAAGTTTATTGGGGTTATGTTGATTAATAAAATCATATAGTTCTCTTCCTCTTTTTCTAATCCTCGCCCAGGGATATATTTACTGACTCCAGAGAGAAAGGGGGGAGGACAGAGAGAGACAGAGAAACACTGCTGTGAGTTGCCTCCCATATGCACCCTGACCAGGGATCGAACCCACAACCTAGGTATGTGCCCTGACCTAGGATGGGAACTGCAACCTTTTTGGTGCACAGGGCGATGTGCCAATCAATGGAGCCACCTGGCCAGGGCAAGATCATACAGTTTTCAAGCGAACATTTCTATGATATGTGATCTATATGTTGCATTGTGTGCCCACTATACACCATTGTATACGGTGATGGAAGATGATTTGACCTTGGGCGGTGAAGAACATTTTGACATGGAGAAAAAGTTTTAAACGAGACATAAGCTATTTTCGTGGATGATGAATTTATATGGTTAAGATGACAATTATCCTCAAACAATTTAACATAATTCCAGGCAAGACTCATGCCTCCCTCCCCCCCAGCCACCCTGGAACTTAACACAATCATTGAGCTCCATCTGTTGGAATAAACAGGTGAAAATAGTCAAGCTCTCCTTCAGAGAGATGAGAAATAATAACATATAAAGTGCTAGTTGGCATTCCAAGAGTGTGGTATGCCTGAGCTCATTAACCCTCACAGCAGCTCTCTGAGGTGGATACCATTACTATCCCCATTTTTCAGATGCGGAAGCTGAGTCCAGGTTCGGTAAACTGCCCGCAGTCACTAAGTGTGTGAGTGATGGGCTGGAACATGAAACCAGTCTGGCTGGTTCCAGAGCCCAAGCTCTCAACAACAAGACCTACCCTCTCCCAGTGAAAGGAGGGCTTGCCGGTTCAGATACAGAAACATATTACAAAGCTGCAATAATAAAATCTGTATTGTAATAACTTCATATGAGAGATCAAAGGAACCAAAAAAGAAAGCTCAGAAACAAATACGGACATCTAAAATTCTAGTGTACAATAAAGGGAGCTTTGCAAATTGCAGGGCACAGGTCGATTGATTAATAAAAGAAGCCTGGACAGATGGCTAGCAAGTTGTACAAAATCAGATCCACGCCTCGCTCAATGCGCCACCGAAGTAGTGGAAGAAATATGAGAAATGTTTGTACAATTTCAGAGGAAGGGAAAGGACTTTCTTAGCATTATATCCAAGTGAGACATCATAAGGAAAACAATATTTTTAATTACAGAAGTGAAACACATTTGAGGAGAAAGTATTTGCAAGTAATTATAATTAAATATTTACTATGTTTATCATATAACAAACTACATTTCAGTAAAAAGATAAACCCTCAAAACAGAAGTCTGGGCCAAGAAAATTAACAGGCGACCAACAAAGGAATGAAGTTGTCCAATAAAGATGTGGGAAAATGTACAGTATATGACAAAACAAAAACTTCAAACAACGGAGCTACCAACGCACGTTTCCATGTGGTCTTGGCAACAACACCGCGTGGAAACTTGGGAAAGAACGGAGAGAAACTGGCGGGGCAGATGGAGGCAAGGCAGCCAAGAGGCGGGAGGAGAAACAGGAGAGTGCTTTCCAGAAGGAGGAAGGGCTATTTGTTCGGAAATACAACTGAGCATCTTTGTATGATGAGGATGGAGAACAACCCACTGGATTTCTTCCAACAAGAGGCTCGTTGGTGACCTTGGTGACAGCAATTTCTGGGGAGGTTGACACGGAGGTCAAAATGGATGGGGTGACAAAGGACTGGGAGGTGAGGAATGGACATAGCAAGGGAAGACATCCTGTCAAAAAAAGTCTGGGTGTGAAAAAGAGTCTTAGAGAATGGGCAAGAAGACTTGCGGTATGAAGATTTTCACTTTTAAGATAAGAGAGACCTGAGAAAATTTAAATGTTGATGAGAAGGGCTTGGCAGAAGGGGAGAGGCTGCAGGGACAGAAGAGGGATGAGTTACACAGGCATGAGGTTCCAAGCAGAAGGAGAATCTACAGCAACACTTTTGAAACAGTGGGCTGCAGCCCCACATTAGCGACCGGGCGTGGAAGAGATGCGGTGGGCCATGAGCTGGGTGCTCAGAAAACGAAAGAAAGAGAATAGAAAACCTCTGAGTGCATCCCAGGTAGTGAGAGGTAAGTACTGATTGTGAAGCACAGGTTTCAGTTATGTGTGAGTGTGTGTGTGAGTGCCTACTGTGTTGCACTTCATACTGGAGTGAATTTTAAGGTGTTTGAAGGTCCCTGACCTAAAGCCTAAACGGGATGCACAACCTTTAGGGGGATTGGTTTTTGATGGGAGAGAGGAGCAAGCATCTCTGTTGTAAAAGGTGGGAAGGTGAGAGGAAGGGTGGGGACAGGGATGACCTGCTGGCTTGGTGTCTTTGATATTTGGAAGTTGATGTTGCCTTCAAGGTGGGAGCCAAGGGCACTCTCCAATGCAAGGTGAGGAGAGGGGGATGTGTGTGAGCTGGAGAGTAGATGATGCTTGAACTAGCTTCCACGGAGAAGAGGAGAATAGGCTGACTTAAGAAACACAGATGGATTGCTAGGTGCTGCTGCAGGCTTGATTGAGATTGGTGGCCATGAATTTGTAGCAGAGCCAATTTGCCTGGTTGGGTGATTTTCTCCAGCAGTGCTCATTCAAGCAGGAGAGGACCAATGAGATTATTTTTGCTTCACTGTGTGTCTCTGGACAAGTAAACTGAGGCAGCTCTGCTTTGAATGCTATAGCTGAGCTGGAAGCAGAGGCTTCACAAACCTACCCTTGAATTTCTTATGCTTCTTTCTGCTCAGAAGCACAGTGTATATTAATTTTCATCTGCGTTATTTTAACATCGTCCCTGGCCCTTGAAAGTTATCATTCAGCTTCACTGGGCCCACAGAAGCTGTGTGAGGTTCACAAGGTCACATGCATAAGGGGTGAAAGTGATCACCCAGCAGGGCTCATCCTTGTAAATCAGACCACGTTAAGGCTTCGTTCTCTTTAAGGAAAATGCTGAGGATGCCTTCTAGAAACTCATTCACGTTCCAAAAGCAGCATCAGGGATAAATGGACTATGCTGGCCATGTATTTCCTAAGCACACAGTATGTCCTTTTATTGGATTACAAAACTCATGGATTGTGTTCAGGTTTGTACATTCCTCTCTTTTCTTTTTTGGGGGGGCCCAATCCCCACCACCCAGGCAGGCACAAGCTGGGGGCTGGGGTCCTGAATTAGAGCAGCAGGGCATTCATCAGAGCCGATGTCTCCCACGTTCCCGAAACACCTTCATTCTGTGTTCCAGAATTCGGGCTGTCTCTCCCGGCTGCCCCTGCACAGTCATGTGAAAGCTTTCCTCTTCCACCCGAATTTTACATGTGGGGGCATGAAAGGATCTATTTCAGGGTCACCTTCACACACTTGCACACTCTCTAGCGTACCCCACCCCACACATGACTCCTTGTGTACAGACCTCCTTTTCAGGCTCCAGACCTATATATCCAGTGGTCTTTGAAACTTTGAAACATCTCTGCCTAGCTCAAGCATTAGCGGAGTACCCGCTGTGTGCCAGTCCCAGCTCTAGGTAGGGGTGGGTCACTAACAGGGAGATAAGCCAGTCCTCGGCCCTCATGCAGTTTACATTCTAATAGCAGACAAAGAACACACGGCAGGGCAAAGGGAAAACAAAGTGAATGGAGTGGGGGCGGCCTACTGTCAATAAAGGGGTCAGCGATGGCCTGTCTGCGCAGGTGGTGAGGAGCCAGCCATCCCACGGGAAGATCACTGCAGGTGGAGGGGGCTGCAGGTGCAAAGGCCCTGAGGAGGAACTGAGCTTGGCAAAGGGTAGAAGGAGGCCAATGTGACATGAGCGAGGTGAGCCATGGGGGTAGGAACGAGAGATGAATTGGAGACGATGGCCAAAGTCTTTTAGACAATGAGAAGGAGTTTGGATTTTATCACAGCGATTAAACTAAATTATGTCCAAACCTGAACTCCTAGTCTTCTTCCCTAAACCTGGTTCTCCTAGATTCTAGGACCTGGAATGTTCCCTGTCTTCGGCAAATGATTCAGACCTGCCGTCGCTGAGTTACGCGCTTTTCTTTCTCCCTTCTCCCCCTCCCCATGCCTCCCTCCTGTACACCGCTGCCTTGCAAATAACTGCTAGCAGCCCAGACCCCCTGCACATTCCAGACTTGGAATGAAACCGATGGACATCTCTCCTGCTGATCCCAGGGGCACCTCAAATGTAGGTCCAAAATTGAACACTTTATCCATTTTCCTGAGCCTCCTTCATTCCTTATCTTCACGAGTGACAATACCCAGTTGCCTAAGCAAGATGTATCAGCTCCTTCTCCCTCAATCCCATATCCAATCAGTAACTTCCGTTGATTTTACCTCTTCAACATCTGTTGGGCTTGTCACATCCTCATTATGGCCCCTGCTAAGCTGAGTCCCTCTTCCTACTGCAATTGTCTACCTGGTTTTCTGGCTCCTTTTGAATCCATCCTCCATACTGGCTTCAGAGTGAATTTTGTAAATCACAAATGTTACATCCTTACTTGGATCTCTTTAACGACTCCCTATTGTACAGAGGGTAAAGCCCAAACTCCTCCAAAGGGCACAAAAGACCCTCAAAAACCCAAGGCCCTTGCCAATCTCTTTAATCTTTTTTCCACCCCTTTTGCCCCTTGCAGCCATATTAGACTATGTACAGCTCTACAAATGTGCAAGGTGAGGCTATTTTCTCTTCCTAGAGTGTTCTCCTCTCCTGGACTGAAAAACAGCACTTCGTGGCTGCTCACCGTGATCATAAGGAAGAATGTTTGGATTTCCTTCCAGGGAACCCACAATGATCCAGGGGAGCTGGCAGTTAGCTGGAGAGAGCTACCTTCCAGGCCATGGTGGGGCCTTATCTGACTCCCAGAGCAAGAGGGGAGTTACCCAGGTAGCCCAGGGCAGCACCCTTCCTCCTGAGCCCCCCAGAAAACTGCCTGTGTACAAAGGGACTGGAGGAAGAGTCTCTAATCCCAAGAGGGGTCGCCCAAGGCCCTCTTGGAGTCTAACCCGAGAAAAGGGGAACAGTGCCTCCTTCAGGAACCACAGAGCCGAAGGAAGGAACAAACGCACAGCAGCCAGCACTGGTCTGATCCAGTGAGAGGACAAATTTGCCGGCGGGGGATGGGTCCTGGTAGTGTGTCTGGCTCAGCGCCTGAGCCAGAAGCTGTGTAAACAGATCCTAGCTGGTGACACTCTGTGTCGCCTCGACAGCTCTGAGTCAGACACTTCATGGCACAGTGGAGAGGGCGCGGTCTGCGTCCAGGCCCCGGGAACACGCTCAGCATATGCATCATTTTGAAAATTTTACAGAGAGAAAAGGCGCTGTTTGTTCTGATCCCAAAGGTGAAAGCTGAAGTGAGAAGGTCAGCTCTATCTCATCCCCTGCAAGTATGGGGCACAGCCCCGGATTAGACCCCCGAGGCTTGGTCAGTTTTTCCAGCCCCTGTTCCACTGGTAGCTGTGGTCCTCAGACCAGGACTCAGCTGTAGGAACTTGGCCTTTGCACTGGGTCCTGTGCTACACTGTGTTGTAGTTTAGTTCTGGACAGACACCTGGGTTGGAATGCACTAAAGTGTTGTCTGTGCTATGATCCTCCAAGACATCTGAGAATCTTCCAGCTGGGACACATTTTCCTTCCTCTGTATTCTGGCAGCACTTTGCGGCCACATCTATTACTGCAGTAATTCAAAGACTGCTTTATGACAAAAGCATGTGCTTGTCATACTCACTAGACTACGAGCTCTTGCAGGGCGAGAGCCGTGTTCGAATCACGTCTGTTACTCTCCCAGCACTGAGGCCAAGGCCAGGTGTACAGCGGCCCCTCCCTTCCACAGACTGCCGAGTTCCAGCGAAATAAAAGGCAGGCAATCACAACATCGTTAGCATGTCAGAGTCCGAGGCCTGGCATCCCACTCCTGGCAGAGCCGTCAGCACGGAGGCCACTTTGCTAGGACTCCGGGAGGCTGCCGCCATCACCACAATTGTGCCGTGGCAGCCCCCACCCGGCCAGCCTCACGGCAGTGACATATCGCCGTATGCATCACTGCCGCACACCTCTGGTCAGGGGATGAGACCCCTCAGGAATGACCCAAACTCCCCTGCAACGAACTGGCACACACACGAGTGGCTCACAGGTGTGACCTCATCTCTAAATCATCTGGGAAGATTTCAGAATCACAGTTCCTGGGCCTCATCCCAGACCTGCTGCATCAGGGTTTCTGGGGATGAGGCCAGAATTCTGTATTTTAAAAAGTCCAAGAATGGTTCTAATGATTAGCTGGGTTTGGGTCCATTTGGGACTGGGCATGACCACCAAAGACACCCCCCTCCCCTATGAAGCTCCTGCCAATTTAAAAATAAAGATGACCGATGTGTGGTTCCCACAGTGGCCTGGTAGGACCTGTGTTGGGCCCACCTCCTTGGACGTGCTGGCAGCCTCCTCTGCGAGCCAGCCCTTCATCCGGTCTCTGCCTGGCCGGCCCTGCCCAGCCACACTGAAGATCTTTATGCCACAGGCTCCCTTCACACAGCTAGATCCTGAGCCAAGCCTGACGGCCCAGGGGAAGTCCCACCCCTCAAACCTGCATGATGGGGGATGTGGGCGGGGCTCTGTAGAGTCAACATCTAGTGAGCTTCTGAGGAGCCCAGCACACCACAGGCCCACAGAACTTCAGGGCCCTCCCCACCTGCCACCCTGCCCCACCGCGTGTGGCCCAGCCCAGGGACAGGGCTTCTGCTCTGTTTCTTGATTTCCTCCCCATCCCTTGCTGTGAGTGGAGCTCCTTCTGAAACCGCAGTCTCTGGCTGGGCAGGGTCACCCTGCAGGGGTGGACCCAATTCCCCCGGGGGAGGGCCAGATTCAACCCAGAAGCCGCCTTCCCCCATAGGGCATCTGCCTATTTAAGAATAAATATAACGAGTGATATACGAACCCCATGGGCCTGCTAGGGCAAATGTTGACTCTCTCTCCTTAGCCACTCTGTTAGGAAATGATGACAGCCACCATTGTGAGCTGCCCCTTCACCCAGGGGCAGCTCCGCCAGCCATGTCTCCCTCAGCTGGGGCTTACCCTTCCCAGCCACACCTGCAGTGCCCAGGCCCCGGCGCAGGGGCAGAATTACACCCTCTCCACTTCCAGTTACCACCACGGACTTTCTGCTCAAGGCAATGACCCTTCTGGATTACCGAGGGCCCTTCTACAGAGCGCTGCGCCTGCCAGCCCTGCACCTCCCTAGCACAGTGAGACCAGGGCTCTTTGGTGTCCAGGTCCAAGAGGGCTGGGTTACAGGAAGGGGACTCCAGAACTACACAGGCTGGTTTTCCACCTCCATGAATTGGCCTGAAATGCAGATTTGGACCAAAGCAATGCCCAGGTTCCCTGCTTCTGTCCTGGGGCCACCTGTGGGATAATGGGACCTTTAAGGAAGCCTAGAGCAACGAGGAGACGATCACATCAGCAGAGGAGGCGCACACGACCTTTATGATGACCCCAGCACCTGATCACAAGTGCTTCCCGAGAGTCTTCCCCCTGCCCCCACCGAGGCCGATGCTTTCAAACCTCAGAGGATCCCAGTTCTGGCTCCAAATATTTGAAAAAGGCAATTCCAAGGGCTCTAGCTATTGTGATCATATTTTCTGGGCCAAAAGAAAGGCTGCTTGAAATTGCACTTGTCCCCAAAATCCAGGATTATATATTTACAGGGAATGCCAGGCTTCAGCCACAGGGAGCAGAGAAAACGGGACACGCTCCACCTGTGCTCAGGGCATGGAGGTCGCGGTGGGAGGGGGGCAAACAAAGCACCCGCCTATTTAAAGATAAAGGTAGCAAGCAATGTATGTGACCTATATGAAGGAAACCACAAAGCTGTTATATTTAGAAAAATGAAAGCAGATGAACAAAGAGTGACATGCCATGTTCTGGATGGAAGGATGTGTCTTATAAAATGTCTATTTTCCTCCAGTTAATTTATAGTTTAATAGGAGTGCACACACAAAATCCCCAAGGACTTTTTCCCCCTCTGACAAAATGATTCTAAAATTAATCTTGAACAACAAACAGATGAGAATAACAATGGATGTTCTGAAAGACAAAATAATTAAGGGAGGAAGGAGTAGTTTCCAGCTCCGCCAGATATTAGAACATATTATAAAACAACAATTAAAATTTTTCAATACCGAGGCTAAGATAGAAATAGACCAGCAGAACAAAGGGGTGGCTCGCGGAGTAGACTTAACTCCATTTGAGGATCCAGCGTGTGATAAAGCAACTCATTTCCCTCAAATCAAAAGGGAAATGAATTACTTAATAAATTGTGTTGGAAAACCACAGAATAGTTTGCACAATATTATACATTCATCTAAATAAACTCCAGATGGATTAACAAATTATATTTTTTAAAAATCGGGTTGCCGAGAAATAACCAGAAATAGAACAAACTGTTTCTCAGATCTGTGGCAGAACGATAACTTTGTCAGCTATGAAAAGAAAAAAAAAACTATTGAGAGATTTGTCTACATAAAAAATGTAAAAGACTGTATAATGCAAGACTGTATAATGCAAAGGGGAAGAAAGGAAAAACAAGAAATCGGGAAAGTATGTACATTAGATACCACAAAGAGTTTCTGTCCACGATGCAGAAATCACAGCACCTTCAAGTTGGAAAGGAAAATGCCAACACAACGGTTTCACAGCCGCGGGTCGGTGCAGACAGTTGTGACACGGGGAGTGCCAGACGAGGGGGACTGGGATCCGGAGAAGGGCCAGGACTGGAGTGTCTGTCCAGGGCGCTGTGACCGAGACCCTGACACCCTCTTCATACCTCTGACCCACGGACACCCAGCAGTCTCACTCTCTCCAGGGCCTCCTTCCACAAACCTTGCCGCCCTTCTTTCATCACATACACTTCATGCCAGCCAAGCCCGATAGGCACCGCTGCAAACCAAGTATCCAGACGGGCAGTGCATGTGTGTGCACGTGTGTGCGTCCACATAGCCCCTTTTGGCACAGGCCCAGACCCTAAGGCTCCTCTCAGAACCCAGCACTGCCCCTCGGATGTCCCCGTTTTCGCCAGGGCCCCGACGCTGCCCTGCCATCTTTCAGGCCAACTGTTCCAACAGCGGCAACGTAGGTCCACGCTCTGCGAGGAGAGGTGCTGCTGCCTCCCCTGCGCTAAACGAATTTGCGTTCAATAAAAGAGTGGACCTTCACAGGGGCGATCCTGAACACATCTGTAGGACCAAGCCTTTCTACTTGAAAAAAGTACATTTTGAACCACAAGAGCTCACTTTAATTTGCATAATTATGTCTTTCTTCATGTTGGAGTGAGCTCTTTGAGGTCAAGGGCTGCCCAAATCATCTCTGAATTTGTGGCACTTATCATAACATTTGGCACTTTGCAGAAGTTGACAAGGGCGTGCTGTAGGGGTCTATCCAACTTATATCTATTAAAATAGCAATTTCTAAAAGGCCATACAAATACTTGAGGTTTGGCGATGCTGATAAAGGTTACAAGTGATATGTGTGGACTGTACGAAGAAAACCACAAAGTTGCTATATTTACAAAGGAGACGGACATAAAAGAGAAACGGGCCATGTTTCTGAAAGGGAAGGGCACGTATTATATGAATCTTATTCTTAACCTTAGAGCTTCTGTTGCTGGCATTACGAACGGGCACAATATTTTGGGAAGCAATATAAGACTGACAGCTGTTAGAGGGGAGGGGGCTGGGGGGCTGAGAGAAAAAGGCCAAAACAAAACAAAACTCGAAGACACAGACATATGGTGATTACCAGAGGGAAAGGGGGAGGGGAGGTAGAAGAGGGTAAAGGGGGGATAAATGGTGATGGAGGGAGACTTGGGTTTGGGTGGTGAACACACAATACAATATACAGATGACGTATGAGTATTATAGAATTGTGTCCCTGAAACCTATATAATTTCATTAACCAATGTCACCCCAACAAATTCGATAAAAATGAAAAAAGATAAAACCAGAGCAACCATTCTACAGAGGAAAAAAGAGTATACACATCAAAAGTCATAAAAATGTTCCGACCCTGGCCCAGCAAACCTCACTCCTAGAAATTTATCCTAAGGAAGTAATTGAAGAGAAGAAGAAACCCAGCAACACGCATGAGGATGGTCATCACCGCCCTACAGAACATAACCGCGCGTCGTTGGTTGACTAAGTCGTGGCCCCTCACTGGACAGACTGTGCCACAGTAATTACGAACGACAACCGGGACAGACACGGGGTGGCACTGGCAAGATACGCAACATAATGTGAACCTTAAAACCCACAATGCAAGACGGTATGTTCACTTGGATTAAAACCACATGGAACATGTATGTACATGAGTAAGAATCAGAATAGAATGGCCAAATTTGAAATTGGTTTTGGTTTAAGGAAGTGAAATTAAGACTATTTTATTTATTTAACCCTTTACATTTATTTAAACTTTTAAATACTAGAAAGTACCAGAAGCCTGTGTTGGGTACTGGCCCTTGAGCTCCAGATATTTCTTGAAAAAGGGTATATGCATTGCACACGGCATGGCGCTAAGAACCCCCTTCACCATCCCTGGGCACGGCCCTCCCCAGAGGCCCTCCACTTTAGAATTTGACCAGGAAGAGTCAGACCCCCTTACGCAGTTGACAACAGGTAAGTGAAGACTTTGTACAGAGTAGGTGCTCAATAAATCAAAGATGGATGGATGAATGGAGGGGTGAAGGAATGAGGAAGAATGAGGAACCAGCTTCTATATGGCCACAGGACATTGGTAGGTACCCAGCACTGGTATAGTTCCGAAGAAGGTCATGACCGCAGCCCTCATGGATTTGTTGAAGTCCTGTCATCCCTGTTACTTCATGGGCGCAACTCAGCCAAAAACTAGCTTCTGTGTTCTGCGCTAGTATTGCCCTCAGGCTTCCTTGTCCTTCCTGCTGCAGATGACCCCTTGGATTCTGGAAATCGGGTGCAATGGAGAGAGGAAAGAATCTGGAGTAGGAGCCTGCTCTGTCCTTAACAGTTCAAGTTCAAGCCCAGCACTCCATGGCGCTGTAACCTCTGAGCCAGTGATCTCATCCCCTTGAACTTTGTCTTCATCCATGAAATGCGAGAATAAATATTCCATTCAGTTGTAGGGAAGAGGCATTCTTCTCTGTGACATAAAACATTTAACACGTACCCTCCCTTACCCTGTGCTTTCTCCCAGTCATGAATCTATAGGCCCTTGAGTTTGGTTAGAGCCTCAGTGAACATGCGAATGCCCCGATTTCCTCATATTTAGAGGTTGATAGGACTAGATTACCCTAGACCTGTGGTCCTTAATCTCGGGGGTGTTTTCCCCAGGGAGGTCACAACTGTTGGAAAGGCGTGTGTGTGCTACTGCTTCTTAGTGGGGAGAGGACAGGGATGCTTCTGAGCATCTTAAGCCTGCCCTCCAAGAGTCACCTGGTCCAAAACGTCAGTAGTGGTGAGGTTAAGGATCCTGACAACCCTATGGCCCAATCTACTGCTCTGTCCAGCAATGTGTGTGGTGTGTGTGTGTGTCCAGAGGAGGCGCCTGGGAGGCTCTCACAGATGAATGGTCGGAAGGGTACTGGAAGAGGGCCATTTCCCACAGCATCCCTGTGTAGAACGCCTTCCTTTGCCCTGTGGCATCCCCCAACTCTTCAAGGCCTAGCTCAAGTCCTGTATCTCTTGTGACACTTTCTTGGAGCACCCAAGGACCCCCTTCTCCCTCCTTGGCCTCTCAAAGTTTAGCTGCTGATTCGTCACTGTCACTGCATCCATCCCGGAGGCCCGCCTTCACATTTCTCACATATGCCATATACATTAGGAACTGAGCAATTAGGATTCACACCTTCTGGTGGAGGTTTCGGAAATGGTGAAGGCAAGTGCAGTCTTGGCATATCTCCGGTGGAGGCTGTGTTGTAACTTCTTTTGAAAGTGGCTGCTAATGGACTGATAATTGGTTTCCTGGCTTTTTTATGAAGTGTGAAGCATTCTGCTAGCCTGTCAACTGAAGCATCAAGTATTGTGCAAACTATTCACCATCAGCGTAATTTGTATCTTCCTTATTGTATCTCTTGTTGTGGAGGAATCACAGGACATGGGAAGTATGGGAAAGGCTCCCTGTTTTTATGGAAGAGAGGGGGCGACCTGTCAGAGCTCGGGGAAGGAGAAGAGTGAGGGCAACCTGGTCAGAGATTTCTCCCCAGGGCACCAAGCTGAGCCCATTTCCTAGGCGGAGACTCAAGGGCTGTACACCGGTGCACGGTGCTCGGCACCGGACAGACACTCAGTCACTACTGTTGAGTGGACGGAGACTGGTACTACTTCCAACTGATTCTGAGCGGAGGTCCCCGGAGATGTGAACTAACCGGGGAGGAAGAGAGAGCAAGAGGGAAGAAGCTGGCTCCATCTTTTCTTTCAAAAATGCTTTCCACTACAAGAACATCATCTTTTTTAAAGCCTGGATGAAAAAGACCATCCATTGAGCATCTACTACTGTGAGAGAGGCTCAAAAGCCAACACAATTATTCTGAAGACTCTGCTGGCCACGGAAAACGCTCTGCAACGCGAGGGAGGAGTACGTTTGTGTAGTCTCGGCAGGGCAATTCCCTGGGAAGGAGAGGCTTTGAGGAAAATGTTTTAAGAGAAGAACAAGGCACTGCTTTGCACTTTTTGGGACAATTATTCAAAGAAATTTGAGCCATCAAAATGTTTCCCCAGTCCCTTTCTTAATTTTCAGGAGGAAAGAGCGGTGCTGTTTGCTAAGCGTTGCATTCATATTTATTGTGACTAATGCGCGGTGAAATTTAGGCTGCTTAAGCCGCCTTTGGCTGGAGGTGCTTTCGGATCCATTTATGTCCGCTTTATAAAACACAGAGACTGCGCTATTCTGTACTTTTATAGGTGCTAACAGATGTTGTCCCCCTTCCATTGGCCTCACACTATCACATATTTCATCTGGGGTCAGGAGCAGAAACCGAAGTTTAACATCACCCCTTAATCAAAGTACGACCCGCCGTGTGAATGACCCATTTTAGGAAGTGGTTTCTGAGCATTTATCGTGGACAATGTGAGAACTGTTCATGTCACAGTTCCTCTTTTCTGTTAATGTAATCAGAGTCTTAGACGTTTCAGAGCCAGAAGGGAGTGCTACCCTCGTGGGTAGACAAGTAAACCGAAGTGCAGAGGGAAGATGTCCTGGCACAGGCAGGATGCTGAGCTGAGCTAGGATGAAGAAGCAAGTCTCCAGAGTTTGAATCCACAGTTTTCTCAAGACTGTCTCATCACCCCTCTTTCACCGTTCGCCAGACTGTGAGCTCCCCGAGGGCAGCGCCCAGAACCTGGGGAGGCACTAGCCCAGCAGATGCTCCCTCGCCTTCTCGACATACACTTGTGACCTTGCTGTGTGGTGCAAAGGCGTGGGGCTAGCAGCCGCTCTCTGGCCTCCTCCACTGAAGCCAGGGGCCCTGAGACTCGAGCTGTGTTCTGGTACCTCCAAATGACCAGGAAAGCCAGAGTGATGGGAGTGCCTCGGGGATGGCGTCCCCCTGTATCCCAGAATCAGGCAGGAGAAGCAACGCCACGCTGGCCCCCAGAGTGCCTGCCTGCCTGCTTCACAGTTCTCACCAATATGCCTCAGGCGCTTTCTTTATTTGAAACCGGGAAAGCCCTGGCTGGTGCTCGCTGGGACAGCTCTGCCCTCTTCTCCCCAGCTGTTTCTAAGCAGTGTGCAGCTCCCTGGAGCTGCCAGCCTTCCTCTGGAAACGAAGGGCCTGTTGGTCCTCTGCCCTCACTGAAACTTCTAGAAAAATCTCCTAAAACTACTCCTACAAGCCAAAGGGTCATGCAAATTCTGGGGGGACTTGAGTGAGAGCCCCTACCCCACTGCAGCATTCTGCTACCTAAACCTCTCAGTTTGTGGGGCAGGAAACTTTAGCCTGCTCCCAAGCAGCTGGCTGGCTCTGCTACCTGCTTCATTCCTACCAGCTCTCTGCCCCAGAGGCCTGGCCCTTTCCAGTTCTCCCTGCCTTGTTTTGTGTAGCTGGATTTCAGAGATGAAGCCTCCATTGTACCCAGGACTCCCCATAGTCTGTGCCTTTACTTTCTGAGGCCCCGCCCCCAACCTGCCCTGCTGAGCTCTGCTCCATTCACCTGCTCCTGCCTGGGTTACGTCTCTATGACCATCAGACCCCCTGTTCCTGGGTGCCCTGAGCTGCGTCCTTCCTGCTGACCCCCCTGCCCCTCAGGTCCCCTTGGCCTGCTGTGAGCTATGAGGCTAACACTGTCAGGCACTGTATTCTAACCATGCCAGGCCCATGCAGATTTCACACAATTTTATTGTTTTCAATAAGAGTGATTTGCTGAATGTGTATCTAAGAGAGATTTGATCTTTAAACCTCTGCAAGAATTTTTACATAAACTCACAAGTCATCAAAAGTGCTTTGTTAAACCAAACAAAGTGATTTTTTTGTGTGTTTGAAAAGTATAATCACCTGGTGTGACCCAACTCACCAACTCATACACCACACTCAGTCAGCATGGATGCTCCCCTATGGCCAGCCAGGTTACTCCCTCCCCCAGCCCCGGGGGGACACTGTTCCCAAGTATTCAGTGCTCGGAGTCCCTGAGAAGCCCACTCAAGTGGGAGAGAAGAGCCGAGGTCCAGGCTGTCTGCGCCCCCTGAGAAAGCAGCCTGAAAGAGGTGGAGAAGGTCAGGGGTGAGGGTTGGGCAAAGAAGAGGTGGCAGTCCAGAGAGGCTGGATCGTCTGATTTCTCAACAGAGACCAAGCCTGCGCCTCCCTGAACCACACACAGCCCCCTCACGCTAGCCAAACCCACTGGGACCCTGGACTTAAAGTATTGTTTACGACGAAAGAGTGACCATACCACCTTAAGAGGAAGGAAGACAGGCCTCCGGTTCTCTCTGTAGAAGAGAGCACTCAACTCCAACCTTTTTGCCAGAAGATCAACGATCCAAAGAGAGCTTGATCCCCACGCCTCCCTAAGTCCAATCCAAGAGGAAGCAGCTTGGGAAAACTTACACCCTGGCAGGGCTATGGTTTCCCGCAGTACGCAGAGGCTGGTGCCAGACTTACAAATGTGCCAGTCCCTTCCGCCCTGGCTTGACTGTCTGGTGTCACGGGTGGCAACAAAGGTGAGGAGGAAATGCCTGGGCCTGAGCCTGGGGGACCAAGCCCCGGTGGCCTCTACCTTGCTCTCCAGGATCACCCGTGAGGGTAAGATGGCATGGAAGAAGGTCCCTGAATGTCAAGAGCAACCACTCTGAGCGCTACAGTCTACAACACTGCCAGAGATGAGGAGCCAGCAGCGGCGTTGTCAGAAGCAGAAGAGACCAACCGGAGTGAAGCAGTTAACCATCTGCAAGGTTGCTGAGGATGGGGCCCCTGGAATAGCTGGGAACGGGCCCCGTCTCTCGGCAGAGACCCCAGTGAGGCCCCCTCCTGCTCACTTACACACGCAGCCTGGCTTCTTAGCCGACCACTGGTTATTCTTTTGGCACGTGATTGCCGTCTGCCCCACCAGCTCAAAGGCAGGCTGGCACTCAAACTTGAGTGTGTCACCGTGGCGAAAGCGAGAGCCTTCCCTCCGGCCATAGGCGGGAACGCCGGGATCTCCACAGCTGCCCTGCTCGATCTCTGAAAGACAGAAAGACCAGAGAACAGAGACAAAGGTGACTTCATTCCTCTCGTGGAGCTGGAGGTCCCTGTGACACGCTCTGCAGCTCCACCGCCCTGCGTCAGCGCTCGGAGTGACACAGGGAGGGTCTTTAGGAGCCGTCCTGCACCCTGGGCCTGCCAGCTGCCAGATGCCCAAGCCTCTGTGTCCACGCAAAGTGTTCCCGGGAGCTTGGATGTTTTTATCCTGGGAAGGTGCACGTACATTCTCCGTGGGATGCCTGCCCCACCAGCTAACGTGCCCCAGAGTTGGGAGTCTTCCTTACTGAACTTGACTCTGCATTCGTATTACTAATGCCACTTGACAGATCTTGAGTACGGTCCATCCCTGGGTGGCCAAGGCAAGCACAAGATGAGAAGGCAGCGGATGCTTGGCTGCCTGCCTTTCCCCCAACCGGAGATTAAGGGAGAATCAATATTGGCTGTTTTCTGATATGGAAGCATCTCCATGAAGATATTTTCTTAAAATTCAATTTGTGATAGTAGCAGGTAAAATGAAACAAATGACTCGTTAGGTATGCTTTTAAGTTCATTTGATTCAGCAGCGGTGAGTCAGATGAGGAGTGGGTTCCCTGCAGAAGCTCTGGGGGTGGTGCCTCGCTGCAGTAAAAGAATCTGCCCCGGCCAAGTCCTTGGCATTTCCTCGGAGGATTCACCCCCACTTCCACCAGCCTTGTGTCAGGTGCTGTGAGAGAGGGGGGTGGAGGAGGCAGGAGGGGAGGGCGGGGAGGGTGGAGGAAGGAGGAGGAGGAGCTCTGTGCCCAGGGAGGAAGGCATGCTGCTGGGACGACAGGGAGCAATGAATGAAGTGACAGATGGTGGGGAGGACTGGAAGAGTCCCATGATTTGGAGAGAAGGGGCTGGAGTAATGGGAAGTTTTGGATGCCTTCCCAGCTTGTCAGGCCAAAGGGACCCTGGCTTTTCTGTAGACACCACTGTGGGCTGTCAGGAGCCACAGCCCCCGAAGTTGCCATGTGTGAGCTACCGGGAATGATTCTGCAAAAACTTTCTTACCACAACTGCTGGGCTTCAGTGGGCTGATCAGGCCAGCCCCATGGCCTGCCTTGTGTGGACGGGCACTTGGCTGTCATGTCACACTCATGTTACCTTCCCCCCACCCCCCCGAGGGCCTCCAGCCCTCCGCCGAGAGCTGGCGGGGCCAGGCATTCTATGGCTGGGATTGTGTGCATGGGATCCCAGTCAAACATCTAGGGTCCTCGGTGTGAGGGGAAGGAGGGTGTGGGGTCGCTGTGACCATGCCTCATGCCAGGTCTAAGGACTCAAGTACCAATCGGCTCACCTGCTTCTCATAGCACACCCGCTTCTCATAGCACACCTCTTGGCCTTGCCTCCTGCACACACACCTGCTGAAAGGACTACTGACCCCACCTTTGTCACGGGCTTTCCTCTGCCAGGGTGCGGGGAGGGACACACTGAGGCACTCCTGGGAAGGGGGGCTCTTTGCTCCAGGCCCCAGAACTCCAGGGTCCCCTCTCTCTGGCGTGTGAGACCTTGGCAAGGACTGTCACTGCAGCATTCTGAGCCCTGATGAAAGTTGCCCAGCGTTTGAAGACAGAACTGAATCCTACTCCCCAGGAGAGGACCCCAATTTAAGGTTTCCCAGTGAGGTCTCACTACGTTGCGGAAGACCCAACTGTGTGTGCATGCCTTCCCACGCCCCGGCCAGCACCAGCTTGTGGTCCTCAGAGGGAGAGAGGAACCTGCCCAGCGCAGCCCTGGTGTGGGCCCTGGGCCCTCCCACATGCCCACGTCCACCCCATTGCTCTGCCGTCAATGCGACCAGAAACATATAATGCGTACCTGCTCTGTGCCAGACCCTGCGCTAGAGACTCGAGATCTGGACAGGGGCTCAGCTGTCGATGGCTGAACAAGCTAGTCACGAGGCAGCAAGGAAAGAGGTGCTTGTGACTCGGGGTGACTGGGGCTGCGGGAGCACCCAGAGGGACACCTATTCCAACATGGGAGGTGGGGATGAAAGTAGGGGGTAGGGAGTGAGGCACTGACCTTGGGCACAAAATTTTAGGGGACACCCCAAAATCAGGAATCAATACAAATAATACCTTGGTGTGATATTTTTTTTAAAGAAAATCAGAATTCATGCCTATGAACTGAATCCAACACAGAGAAAAGTACCAAAACTTAACACAAAGACCAGGTCTGACCTTGCACTTGCATGACGCACCTCATCGGCTCACCCTGGTCCTGGCCATCAGGGCTGGTTGTTAGCTCAAAAGCTGATATTTTTAATCATAGACATTTTGCATTAATCTTGATTTTTAAAATTATATTAAAATATTTATCTTAATTACTAAGGTGGTTTTTTTTTTTTTTTTTGCATTCTCTACCTCTTTTAAATTTTATGCCCAAGGTGAGTGCCTTGCTCTCCTCACCCCACTTCCAGCCCTGGCAACAGGGAGGGCTGCTTGGAGGCAGCAACGTCTAAGCTGAGGCCTGAAGCCTGTGCAGGAGTGAGTAGGTGGGAGGACAAGCGGGATTCAACGCAGCATTACCGACAGTAGCCAAGACATGAAAACACCCCAAGTGTCCGTCAACGGATGAATGAATAAAGAAAACAGTGCACACACCCATATACAGAGAGGGGAATATTATTCAGCCAGAAACAAGAAGGCAAGTGTGCCCTTTGTGATGACATGGATGAAATTCGAGGGAAGTATGCAGAGTGACATAAGCCAGAGGGAGGAAGATCAGCACCGTACGATCTAACTGACATGTTGAATCTAACAAAGGCAAACTCACAGCAACCGCGGCGAGTGGCGCGGCGGCCACCAGGGCCGGGGGACACAGCAATGCAGAGATGTTGCTGCCAGGGTGCAAACTTCCACAAACTCACTACACGGTGAGTAAGCCTGGGGACATAGCATGCAGTAGGGTGACTATCGTGAGCAAGACTGGGTCGTACGTGTGAAAGTTGCTGAAAGAGTTGATTCTATAAGTTCTCATCACACACATGCAAAACCCTAACTATGGGAGGTGATGGTTGGGGGAACCAACCATACTGTGGTAGTCCTGTGGCAACCTATATCCACATACCAAAGCATCATGTTGTACACCTCAACTTCCACGATGTTATTGCTCATTGTATTTCAACAAAGCTGGAAAAGGGACGCGTGGGAGAGAAGGGAGCAGGAGCACCCTTCAGGTGGAGGAGAGCCCACGTGAAGCTCAGAGCGAGGCTACAAGACGGCAGCGACAGCAGGGCCAGTGACTGATAACTTCCAGTTACCGTAAGTCACGACTCCAGTGCTGACGGTGTGACAGCAGTCACTCCGGGCACTCATTTCACCCTCAGAGTGACCCCGAACTGAGCTGGGCACTATTACAGCCATTTTCACATGGAGGACACCAAGGCACAGAGAGATCGGGTAATTACCCAAAGTCACAGAGCGAGGACGCAGTGGACTGGAGACCCGAACGCTGGTGGTATGGGCTCTTAACCACTGGGCAACACTGCCTCTCTACAGGCAGAAGCACGATGGACTAGGCGGTGAGAGATGAGGCTGCAAAAGGCTGTGCAATCTGCGAAGAAGACTGGGCTGTAGATGGCAGGCAACGGGGGTCGACAAGGGGTTTCATTCTGTTCAGCATTTCATGTTGTGTATTGTAGAAAATCACCCTGAATGTTGTCTGGAGAACTGTCGGGGCCAGCAATTCTGGGGGCAGAGAGACCATCCGCCCACTGAACAAACATCTGAGCGTCTACTAAGTGAGCCACAGTGTGGAGCACGGGAGGTTCGCCAGGGAACAAGGCAGACATAAGCCCTGTCTCTGTGGAGCTTCTATTCTGGTGGGAGGCTCGAAGTTACCTGGGAGATGATTTGGTGGCATCCTGGGCTGGCCACAGGCAGAGGGGTGGGGAGACACCCAGAGATCTGGGAGGTCCAAGGCAGGAGGAAGCCATAGGCCGCACTGCGAGTGAGGATCCAGGGGGTGAGGGAGAGACCCCAGTGACTGCAGGGTCTGGCCTCGGGCCTGGATGTGAAAGCACTGAGCCAAAACTGCAGGAGGTGGGGCAGGTCTGGGGGGCCATGAGGAGGGCATGCTG
This sequence comes from Desmodus rotundus, assembly GCF_022682495.2. Classification (NCBI taxonomy): domain Eukaryota; kingdom Metazoa; phylum Chordata; class Mammalia; order Chiroptera; family Phyllostomidae; genus Desmodus; species Desmodus rotundus. The sequence continues at coordinate 21,141,449 of NC_071389.1, forward strand.
AGTTTGGAGGTGCCTGTGGTACCCTCATGTGGGCACAACTAGTAGAAAGTGGCTACGTGGGCCTTAAGTTCAGGAGAAAATTCTGGTCTAGAAATATAGGATTTGGGATTCAACTCTTAGGTGATGGAAGAAGCCATGAGAAGGATGAGACCACCCAAGGACAGTGAGAAGCGTGGTCAGTTCAGGACAGGACACTTAGGGACACTGCAGGGACCAGCACAATGCTGGATTAAGTCCAGGGGAGAGTGGGTCCCAGAAGCTTAGAGAAGAGCAAGGTTCAAGGAGACCGATGGCACTGCATGCTGTGGGGAAGATCGATGTTGGTACTGGCGGGAGCAGGCTGAGAGTAATGCAGGGCCAACACCCAGTGGGAGAAGAGGAAGATGAGACAGGAAGAGGAGAGGCCTCCTGAAGATGGCATTTCTTGGAAGTGACAGAATGGAGAGAAGTTAGGTGGTAACACATGAGGCATACGGACTTGGGGGGGGAGTTTAAAAATCGTTTTAAGGTGGGAGAAATCTAACCATGTTTACATGATAGGGAAGGAGAGAGAGACATAGAGATAGAGGTAGGGGTAGAGGCAGACAGAGAGAAAAAGAGAGAGCTAGAGCGAATGAGAGACCTTACGTGGCTAACTGAAGACTGGAGGAGAAATGGGGACCAACAGCACGAGGCTTTAGAGGGGGCAGGAGGCGTGGGACCCTGAGCTCGCTGAGGGGCGAGGCTGAGAGACGTGGAAACCCTCTGGGAGCGGAGAGGGAAGAGTGGTTACAGTGAGCTCCGAGGCAGGACTGCAGAAGGCTGCGGGGACCCTGTGATGACACAGGTCCCGTGCTCTAAGTAGAGGAGGTGGTCACGGTCTCTGCTGAAGGTCCTGACCAGTCCTGGGGAAAAGGAGGTGATGTTGCCTAGAACGTCTGAAGCAATCACGCCGGAGAAGCGGGAATCATTGCCACACACCTGTGGGGCCCGTGGAGGGTGGAGAGGACTCATTTATAGGGACCCCACGAGCAGGGCTGTCCTGGAAGCCCCCTGCTACGTGGTTCATGTAGAAGTGGAGGGAGGGGCGGCAGGACTGACTAAGGGGTGGGGTTGGGTTTGTGAAAATGAGGGGGGATGCCCGCCAAAGTCGTGTATTTATTCTTACGTGTTTAAACTTCAGTCACCTTCAAAGTACAGTCCATTTGATGCAATACGCAATATTGAGTCTTTTTTCCTACTGCTCAAAACAGTTTTTAAACTCACCAATTTTGATGCTTTTTAGTGCTTCTGCTGTGTTTTGTTTCACCTCTTCCTCAAAACTTTTCCCTTTGAGGACTTTTTTCACCCGGGTAAACAAAAAAATTGTCGCTTGGGGCGAGACTGGGTGAAAAGGAGGGTGGGGCACAGGGGTCATGCTGTTTCTGGTCAGCACGGTGTGGGCAGTACGCTCGTAAATCACCCATCATGAAAAGGCAAACACCCTGAAAGGGTCTTCAAAAAAAACTCACTGAAGCTGAACGCAGCTTCTCACACCACCACCAGTTGGCACACTGATACCGATGGGTTCCTAGAACACTGACCTATCGAGGGAAGCCTGTACTACAAGGGGCCTGCCCTCCAGAAGGTATTTCCAGTTTTATTCGGGACAACGGGACAAGGAAGTGAGGGCATTGCTAAAAGAATGGCTGAAGTGTTCTCCAAGGGGCTTAGGCTAAAGGAGGAAAGGAGTGAGAAGAGGAGGAGATGGAGAATCGAGAGGTCAAGGGAAGGGTGATGAACAAGAGCAGGGTGAGTAATGAGTGAAAAAGCTGCAGGGACAAAGGTCCCAGAGCAGATGGTGACGTTAGGGCTTCAGAGGTGCTGGAGGTCAAGGTCCAGCTGCACAGAAAAGGAGTGGGAAGGTCGAGAAACTGAGAGGCAAGGTGATAACAAGAGGAGAGAGGAGGCCCTGGCCAGTGGGGCTCCAATGGTCGTCCTTCAAACCGAAGGGTTTACGGGTTTGATTTCCTGTCAGGGCGCCTGCCTGGGTTGCAGGTTTGGTCCCAGGCTGGGGTGCATATGAGAGGCAATGACTCGACGTTTTCCTCCCTCTTTCTCCCTCCTTTCCCCTCTCCCAGTGCCTCTCTCTTTAAAACCATGAAAAAAAATATCCTTGGGTGAGGATAGAAAAAAATATTTTTGAGAGTAGAGAAGAAGAGACTGCTGACGTCGATGAGGCGGATAGAAAGTGGCAGGGTGGGGGCAGCACAGGGTCAGAGGAGCGGGGGTTCACGTAGGCAGAGCACACCAGAGAGTGAGCACATACATGAGCCCGCCTATGAAAGGGACGTTCGTGGGGTCTGGGACATGAGTTGCTTACATGGCCAAGGGCTACGGGGGAATGATGACCTCAAGGGGAAGTCAGGTTTAAGGGAGCATTTGGCAAAGAGGGCAAGACACTGGAGAGGGGAATGCGAAGTCCACAGAACCAGGCGTGGGTGGACGGGAGAAGAAGAACAGAGCAGTTTGGGAGCTCCGTCCAGGAAGGCAGAGGGGGCTGGCGGATGGTTTCTATCCCCCCGCCCCACACCCCTTGTCCTGGTCTGGGCCTCCCCTCCAAGCCCAGCGTCAACCCCTGCTGGGAACACAGGGACCAAGCTCCCCTGCCCTTCTGTCCTGCCTGAAAGACACTTCACCTTGACCGTCCTGGTCAGGTGCTGGCGAAGTCTGATGTCAGGGCCCAGAACTGCAAATGAATAAAACAAATTCTGACTTGGGGAAAACCACGCATGTGATTTCCTGTTATCTGGTTTAACATAATTCCATTTTAGACTGTTTCTCTCTTTCTCGCTCTCCTTTGCCTAGCAGAAGCAAGCTGGGAAGCACGAGCCGAGCGCTTCAAAGGCGCCTGTGATTCCATCCTGACGGGCTCTGCCACTCAGCCTGTTTGCTTCCCCTCCTCGACTGTGCCATGCCATCAGCTGGGATCAACCTCACCGCCGTCCCCCCAGGTTTTTCAATTTCGAATACCAAACTGGAATCCTCTTTTATGACAATGTCTGCACGGGGGACTGCATCAGGTGTCCCTACAAATTCACTCTTTGACGTGCTCCAGGAAGGGCGGCACCCCTTGGAGGAAGTGGGGGAGGGGGTGGGCCCACGCTTGGGCTGCGATTTTCTGCCTTTCCAAATGGGTGTGACTTTCGTTCCTTCATGTATTCGCTGCTCCCTCAGCCTAGGCTGTGGCTTCCTCACCCCCCCTCCCCCCACAACTGTCACCTGACCGGCTCCTCACACTGCAGACTGTGGTGTACGAGGTCACCTCCTCAAAGATGCTTTCCCTGACCAAGCATCTTAGGTAATTCCCTTTTTCTCTCCTCTCTTGGTGCCCCTTCTTTCCCTTCACAGCTCTGATTGCCCTTCATAAGGGCTCATCTGTTTATTTCATCAGTTACTGTTCTAGATACTGGGGGTACCGCAGGGGGAAAAAAAGGACAAAAGTCTCCATTTACCCACTTGGCCCCTTTTGCTGCCCTCTGGCTGCCAGTTGACCTTGTGTCCCCACCCAACGTACATCCTCAGAAGGCAGGCCTGAGTTTGCATCGTGGGTCACTCTGCACCCGGCACTTAACACGCTGCGTGGAGCACAGGGCATCATACTCTGTGCGGTGTGTGAGCTCAGCTAATATTTACTGCGTGGAAGCCGTTCCCAATGCCACAGTCAGCGCTGAAGACACAGAGCAGCCTGACCCACGGCCCTGCCCTCGGAGAACCCCCAGTCAGGTGGGTATAGAAATAGTTACAACATAAACGATGAGGGCAAGGGAGGAGGCATGCACCTGACCACACAGCCTCTGGGGGAGCACAGGAGGCCCGCGCAGGCCTAGGCTGGGAGAGGCAGAGAGGCTTCCCGAAGCTGCCCAAGCCAGACTCGGAATCAGCTGGGATTCCGCCTTCCCCTCCCCACCCCCAGTCCTCATAAACCACTTCATATGGCTCCAATGCCGCCCACACATCCGGCCCCCTCTGCTCTCCACCCCTTCTCTCGCTGCCTTGGTCTACCCCTCCTAATTTCTCACCTGGATAGTGGCATCAGGCAAGAGCAGGTCCCCTGCCTCTTCCCTCTATTCTCTATGAGGGAAGCAGCGTGAGATCACTCGGAAATAAAAATCCATTTATCACCGTGCCCTGCTCATTGATTCTTTCCTAGCTTCCTCAAATCCACAGAATAGAACCCTAACTCGTTGGCACGTCTACCCTCCCCCACCCCAGCCTCACTGCTGGCCCTCACCAACTTTGAGATTTACACACCACGAAACTGAGCGACCTGTGTGTAAGGAGGCAAAACAGCGTGACGGTGATGAGCGAGGGCTCTGGTGTCAGCAAGTCCTGGACCTAAATCCCGGCTCTGCACTAAGGAGTAAGTAGACGGAACACATTTCTCATTCTCCCTGAGCCCTGGTTTTGTCACCCGTAAACCGGAAGTGGTAATAATAACACCCCCCTTCCAGGGTTGTTTTGAGGAGTTAATGAGCTTTGTGTATATAAGACAATTGTCAAAATGTCTGACACGTGGCATGTGACCAGGAACCGCTAGGTGTTTCCTCACTGCCATGCTAGTCCTGTCATTGGCAGAGCCCGGCCGGCGCCCACGTGGACCTGCTGTCCCTCTGATCCCGAGGGACACAGCCCGGTGTCTGCCAGAGAGCACCACCTCTCAGCGGCAGTCTGAGCACTTCCCAACCTGAGCTCCTCCCGAGAATTGTCCAGGCCGCCCTGGGGGCCTCCCTGTCTCTCACTCCCGGCCCCGTGGAAAACCGTGTTACAGCTGCAGCTTGGGCACGCGTTTCCCCCTCTCAACGGAAACTTCCTTGAGGACCAAGACAATGCTTTTGAAATGTCTATTTCCAGCTTCTGGGAGAGTGCAAGGCACAGGGGAGACATCCAATGAATGTTTGAGGGGTGAGGGGGGAGGATGGAAGGAAAGGCAGGAAAGCAGAAACGGAGGAAGCAGGCGTAGTGCCTGGAGAATAGTTAGAACTTCAACGTGGCAGGAAGTGCTGGTGAAGAGAGATGAGGCCAGGTGGTCTGAGGGAGACCGTGGAGAGCTGGTGGGAGGACTGAAAAGTCGTTTATGCTTTCTTTATCTTGCACGGCGTCAGATCCTCAAGCCAGGGGTTTGAGGATGCTCTCTAGAGGGCAGAAGAGATGTGTCCCCAAAACCAAGCACAGTCTTAAGCGTACTAAGCGCCACAGATCCATTGTTCAAGCCGCACCAGCTCCTGGCGCGTGACCAGCACACCTCCAGGGCACTAAGGGGGGGCACTAGGATGACCTATGGCACCTGGATCTCGCGGACTTGCTGAGAGCCACCTCCCACTCCACTCTAGTGCTGCTGGTGATGGGAAGGGGCCGAGCAGGCAGGAGACACTAGCACCTGTGAGTGTATTCTGAGGTGCTAGTGCACCTCTTTCTGCACACAGTTTTCACGAAGAGGATGGAGGTGTGGGTAGATGAAGTGGCTGACATTCTTCCCTCCCCACCCCTTCCTCCACCGCACTGTCCTGGGTGTGTCAGAGGCTGAAGGAGGTTGAGAAAAGGGGTGACTAAGGATATGTAGACTATCTAGGCTGCCTTGAGGCTGTCTGCATTTGCCCCACACTGGAGCTTGCCATGTGCAAAAGCCCATGCTTTTGGCGAGTCCATCCCACTGACAAATTACTTCCTGTCAAATTTTAATGCTGCAGTGTTCCCTCAGCTGTGTGTCACCCACCCCCAGCGTGGGTCCCCCTGGGCCTTCCTGAGAGGAGGCAGTGGCTGCCTGGCTCTAGGTGCGCCCCAGCTCCCGGTGCTTGGGAGAGCTTTAAGGGCTTCACAGAAACTCAGAGAGTGTCTTAGGAACATGTGGCGCCATTCTTGGCTGCAGTCAGAAAGTTCGGTCCTCCACGCCTGTGGAGGTGAAACAGGAAGCAGAGGTGTCCTGGTAATAGCAGATTCGAGCTGAAAATGGTCACGTGCCTGGTATTGCAACAGGAGGAAAGGCAACGTCTGGAAAGGAGGGGAGTCAAGGGTGCGGGGCAGCTGTCCTTGGCCTCCTGTCCAGCCCAGTGCCAGCACGTCCTTCGGGGGCTCACCTGTGTCCCCCAGCAGAGCCAAGCTCCAGAGGAGGGGATGCAGGCACTGCTTATGGATGGCTAGTCTTGCCCACTGTCTCCCTCCCTGCTCTACAACTTTGTATCTGCGTAAGTTCTAGCTGCAACCCTATGTATGTGTCAGCTAAGCCCATCTGTTCTCTTTCTCAGGGATGTCTGACGAACTCCTTTTCATCCTTCAAGCAAGCCTCCGTTTGAGACATCAGCCCCTCCAGGAAGCCCTCACGGATGCCCTCAAGCAAGAGTAGCTGCCCCTTGGTGCTTCCCAGCTTCTCGCACTTCCCCAACTCTGGTGAGGATGGACTATGACTTAGGTGAAGGCACAGACTGTCTTGTCTTTGGACCCCAATGTCTGGAACAGAGTCTGCAACACATAATAGGGACTTAGACAGTAGTCAGTACCGGGGGACCTCATTTCCAACATGAGTCCCCTGGATTCTTGGGCAACCTTTCTGCATGACCTCTACTCCCCTGCTCCTCCCTCTCTCCAGGGTCGGGGTCCCAGCTCCTTCCTCCCCTGGGCCTGTCTCCCAGATCTGGCCTTAGACTGCCAGATTCTAGGCTCCAAGTCAGGAAGCAAGGAGACTCCCAGATTGATGCTAAAACTTGTTAGCAAGTTGTATGTAATTTTACAATGTTTCTGGTAAGTGCTAATTGCCTGTTCCTTAAATATTTCTTGTTCTACAGGGAAGCAAAGCAATTGCAACTATGAATGCATTTCCTACAGCTGGCTGTCCCTACGAAGGGGGACTGAGTTTCTAGGCTCAGAGTCCTTAGATATTGGTGGAGCCTGAGTCCTCTCCCCCACCCCACCCTGGGACTGTGACAAGCAGAGCTGGAAGAATTTTGGGGAAATAAACCTCCCAATTTTCCTACTCAGGGGCTCACTTTCAACAAGGGGTGGGGATAATACTGCAGTGATACTTGTCTGCCCTCAAGGAAGCTTCTCTCTACCTGGACTGGGGCAGAGGGAGTACTGATGGTGATGAGGCCAGGTATGCCTGGGGCAGGTCTCTGCCCTCAGCGGCTTCATGCCACCTGTGGAACATCTGCACCCCTGCTGCCCTCCCATCCCTGAGCCAATATGTCTATGAAGTACAGAATTCACCAGAACCTGGGATAGAAGGAGGGCCAAGAGGAGGCGGAGGTAATTCTGAGGCCATGGGCCATGGGTGCAGGGTGGGAAAGGAGATGCAGGACGGGGGAAGTGGAGGAGGGGAGCAGGCTTTTACCTGGGTGTTTGCCAAATGACAGACCCTCTGCCGGCTGCCACTACACTGAGTCCTTGTAAGGCCCCTGGGACATAAAGGTTTATCAGTCCCTCTTCACAGATGAGAAAACTCAGGCTCAGAAGTGAGGAGAGACTGGCTAAAGACCATGCACAGAGCCAGCGGCTCTCTCTGACCCTGAAGCCTAGGGGGCAGTGGAGAAGGTGGGGGCTCTTGGCACCTGAGCTGGGAGATGGTCAAGAGGGTGAAAGGGGGTTGAAAGGGAGTGAGGAAGGGCACTCTGGTGAGTCTGTGCAGAACGCCATCACGATTCAATTCTGTGATGAGCTTTTCTGAGTGCAGCCCGTCATGCGCCAGGCACTGGGCTAGGCCCTTTGGACTGCAGAGGTTAATACACTGGAACTCTGCCTAGAATGCATTCGTAAAAGCCAGAATTTGGCTTGGAATTACCATCATGGAGAGCCCTGGATGCCCAGTGAGTGACTGTACTTCATCCTAAAGCAATGCGAAACTGCCATGAGATTTTTTAAGGAGGGGGAAGCTGTGCCAGACTGGGGTGCTGGGGAGACTGCTGCGCTGTGTGTGGCAGATGGGTGGGGGTTGGGGGAGGCCTGAAGTCAGGGAGGGAGGGCTGCGCTGTCATTCGAGTGCGAGGCGATGGACCTCAGCCACGGCAGGGACAGGGGAGCTGGGCTGCTGCAGAGGAACTGACAGAACCTGGGACAGGGTCAGAGGTGGGAGGGGGAGAAGGAGGAGGTGGAAAGGAGACCAAGTGACGGCCTGGATGGTGGCACTGTTCATCACAGTGGGGACATGCAGGCAGAGGGTGTGGGGGTGGAGAGGAAAAGCTTTGTTTTGGATGGTGTTACGGACTGAATGTTTGTGCCCCCCCCCACTCCTCCATTACTTTGTTGAAGCCCTGGACCCCAATGCAGCGGTATTTGGCGACGGGGCCCCTAGGAAAGGAATAAAGGCTAAGTGAGGTCAAAAGGGTGGGGCCCTGACCCCACAGGATCAGTGTCTTTATAAGAAGAGGCACAGAGGGCTTGCTCTCTTCCCACGTGCACGCACTGAGGAAAGTCCACGTGAAGGCAGCCATCTGCAAACCAGAAGGAGAGCTGAGACCAAAGCAATCGGCCAGAACCTCGATCTTGGGCTTCTGGCCTGGAATTGTGGGAAAATAAATTTCTGTTTAAGCCACCCGGCTTAGGTTGAGGTTGGAGCCATGAGAGTGGATGTGATCAACTATGGAAGGTTCTAGAAAAGGAGGACAGAAGGCTAAGCACAGACACTGAAAGATACCTGCCCTGAAGGGCAGTGAGGAACCATGCAGGAGCAGTGAGGGAGCGGCCAGGACAGTGGAGAAGCAGAAGGCTGCGGGCGGGAGAGGCCCAGAGAGCAGCATGAGGGGGCACAGTTGCATCAGATGCCAGGGACTCAGTCGACCCCCTTTTTACACTACAGGGGGCTCCTCACCATGAAAATGTGAGACCGATGGGCTTCTTCCCTTCAACAAAAGGTCAATGGTAGAAGGGACAAGAAGGAAAGGGCAGGGCCATTTTGACATGTGGCCCTTCACAAGTTCTTTTTCCCCCTGGACAAGGGGCAAACCTTAGTGAGGCCTCAAGGCTCCCCATGACTTGGATCCGCCTTCTGCCGCTTCTGCCGCCACATCCTACGATGTGGCCACAGGGAACTGTCCTGTTTCTCAGCCGGCCTGGGGGTGAGGGCCCTAGCTGGGGAGACCAGGTGTGGGGCAGGGACCAAGAACCAAGGTCTGTCAGAGCAAGCACAGGCCTCTGAGGACTGGCAAGGAGCCCCGAGTTCCCGGGCAGAGGAGCACGCCTGGTGAAGAGCAGTGGTACTCGTGGGAGGTTTGGGTGGAGAGGAGCTTGAGTGGCTCCCAGGGGAAGATGCCCTGGTGCTGGGCACCATGCAAGGAGCTTTCTGGGATCTCATTTCCTTTCTTAACAATGCTATGAGCTTCTCATTATTATCTCTACTCTATGAGTGGGGAAACTGAGGCTCGGAGACACCACATGCCTCGCCCAAGGTCACACAGCAGGGACCAAGCTGAGGTTCAGCAGGTGGGGTTTAATGTCAGAGTCCGTTTTATCTTCACGGAAGCTGCTGCCTGAGTGCCCAGAGACTGTGTAGCTCCTGCGGGTCAGCGATGTCTCTCAGCGCCCAGACTCCCTCCCTGATTTGTCACAGGTCCAAAGAGAAGTCCTGTGGACACCTAGCCTGCAACCAGCAGCCGCAGAGCACATGTTTTCCGATTGTGTCTCATAGCCCCAGCGCTCAGCACGGCGCCGGTCATGTCACAGGAGCTGAATCAATACTGGCCGCGTGAGGTGGACGAGAACTACTGAACAGAACCCCAACCTCTAGTAACAAGGAATCTGGGGTCATGATATATGGCCCACCTGACTGGGGCAAAGCTTTGACTTCTATAAAGCTTTCATAGAAAATGAAATGCTGTCACTTTGGGAGGCGCTCAGTAGTAGAGTGGGGAAATCATGGGCTTTGAAGCCAGACAGACCTGGGGTCGAACCTGGGCTCTGCCAGGTCCCAGACTTCAGTGTGACCTGGGCGGGTGATGTCACCCTTCTGAGTCCCCAATGCCTGCTCTGTGAAAGAGCAGCCATCCTACAGCTGTGAGCACTGAATGAGGTGAAGTGGTGCTTCCCCGACTAGAGTTCACATGCAAATCTTCTCTTATAAGGAGGCTCACGAGGAACAAAGGACAACAGGGAAGAAATGGACGCAGGGTCAGACCTCCCTGCTAGGCATCCCTTCCCTCGGGGCAGGCGTAGGGGATGCCTGCCCTGCTCTGTGCTCCACAGCTCTGTCTGCCATGTCTCCCTGACTGAACCCGCTCATTCGTTTCGGCTCTGTCTCCCTGCTAGAGTGCTGCCCCTTGCGGCAGGGGCCTAGAGCTGACGCCTGTGTTCCCTAGTGCTGGGGTTTGACCCTACCAGGGCCTTAACAAATATGTGGGGGATGGCTTCTGCTCCTCCTTTTGTGGGAGACGGCATTAGCAGTCATGGGCCAACAGGAGTAGGGAGTGCATGGAAGGGTGACCGGGGTAGCATCTCTTGGGCCCCAGAGTCTGCCATTCCCTTAATGCCTGCTTCCATCAAGAGATGACAGTCACCCTTATCTGCATCCTCCTCAGGTCACCAACGGTGTGTGTCTGTCCCTAGCCCTGTGCATAGTCCCTCGTCACTATGACACCCCAATAGGGCAGCCCCATCTCCAGTCTAAAGACAGAAAACAACCGAGGCTCAGCAAGTTCACGGGGCCTTTTGAAGGTCTGCACAAGCCCAGTATGGACTGGGGATGGAACTGACGTGTGTGCCTGGTGCTGTGTGTGCAGTATTGTAAGTGGGTTATCTCAGACAATCCTCAAAACCACCCAGGAGCCCCACTGGACAAGGAAGGAGGCTGGGGCTCAGAGAGGTCAAGAGCTCCAACAGGCCTCAGGAGAGGAAGCAGGTGCAGAGCGGAACCGGGTTCAAACCCAGGGCTCGCTGACTCCGAATCCAGACCTCAAGGTTCTGACTCTAGGGCGAGATCACCAGCTCCCTAAGAGTAGTTACCTTCGTAAGAAGCCTTGAATCCCAGGGAGCTGCCGCTGCCGTCAGTCTGGAAGAGGAGCCACATTTGGTGGTGGGTGCTGACAATGAGATCTGGCACCGACGTACCTGTCAGGCTGTCCAGAGAGAGAGAGTTAGGGGTGTGCGCCCCACCATGGCACCCCAGCAGAATCACTGCCCGACCGAGGGCACCTGAAGGAATACCTAGGGGCCAGGCCCACTCGGGCAAATTCTGAGCTCCACGGAATCTCTGACACGGGAGCCCAGGGGCACGCGCTCCACTTGCTGGGAGACCCAGCCCCTCACCCCCGGCCACGGGCAGAACCTGCGTCTCAGCATCTACTCCCTCGCCTGGATCCCTGGACTCGTGAGAGAAATCTGTGTCCTCAGTGGCTCACAGGACTAGCTGGAACCGGATCTAATGAAGGGATGTCTACAATCCCGCAACCTCTGACCTCTTGTGTGAACTGTGCTGCAGAAGAGACGGACAGAAACCCCTTGCCCTGCTTGAACCCAGCCCTTCCTCTCCACGAGACTCAACCTTCCCTGCTGGCGTGAGAGGGGAGGCACTGACGGTGAAAGCAGAGCCGTCGCCCTGGGGCCCTATTTTTTAGAAGAAAAGAGTTTGAGTGTGGGGAAGCTTCTGGTTCAACTCACATCTACCAGGCACCTGCTTAGGTGAGACAACTTCGTGTCCATTAATTCCTGGCCATTATCTCCTTTAATGCCCCCAGGAGCCCCAGGAGGTCTGGATTATTTTATCCCCGCTGTACAGATGAGGAGACAAAGGTGCAAAGCGGGCAGGGACTTTCCTGAGGTCAGCTGGAGACTTGCTGGAGAGTGGCAGAGCTGGAGTCCACTGCCCAGGCTGGGGCTTCCAGAAGAATTCTGGCCTCTTCTTACTGTAGGGACCAGGCAAACCACCGGCACAGATGGGGACTGAGGGGTTATGGAGGGGGTGATTAGATTAATGGGTCTGTTTTACCCTGGGGTCTCAGAGCTGGGGTGGGGGTGTTGAGTTGACTGCAGAGTGTGGGTGAGCACAGCATGAGTAGCGGGGGTGGGTGGAGGTGGGACAGACCACCTGGGGTACACCAGTGCGGCCTTCGGGACACCCCTGATCTGGGGGCTCTGACATGCTGTAATGAGTGAAGATGGAGGCCAGGTCAGGGCTGGCTTCTGTCTCCAGGGTGGCAGGAAGCAAGAGAGAAGGCCAAGGCCTCTGCTTTTCCTGTTTGACCCAAATGGAACAACAAAGGCGCCTGACTATTTTGCATGTGCTTCCTTGAAGGTTTGAGACTGATATTGGCCTAAAGAGATGGGGGTGGGGGTGGGGGAGAACTTGCTGGGAGCTCAGACACGCTTGATTGGTCCAGAGATCTGGGGATAAGCCCTGGCTCTGTCATTCTTTGCTGTGAGACCTTGGGCAAGTGGCAGGGCCTCTCTGGGCTTTTTCACTCCACGTTAAATGAGGGGATTGGGTTGTGTGATCCCCAAGAGTCTTTTCAGCTCTGCTGTTCCAAGGTTCTGTCTATGGAAAAGCACACTGGGGTCATGGAGGAGACATGGCAGTATCCTTGTCTCTTGGGCACAGAGCTGATGCACCAGGTGGGTCAGCAATGCAGGGCAGGTGAGTGATGGGGAGGCACCAAGAGGAGGGAGAGCTGGGTGTGATGGCTAATTTGATGTGTCATCTTGCCTGGGCCCTGGCCAAACATTCTGGGTGTGTCTGTTTTTGGATCAGATTAACATTTAAATTGAGAGAGGAACTAAGCAGACTTCTCTCCCCAGTGTGGGTGGGCCTCACTTCATCAGTGGAAGGCCTGAAGTGAATGTCCCCCCGCCAAGTAAAAAAGGATTCCTCCTGACTGCTTGAATTCCAGCTGGGACACACTAGAATTACATTGCCACTGTCCTGGGTCTCCAGCTTGCTGGCTCACCCAGCAGGTCTCGAGACTGTCAGCCTCCTTAACCATGTGAGTCAATTCCTTATAATAGATCCTTTCTTCTCTCTATACATCCTATTGCTTCTGTTTCTCTGGAGAACTCTTGACTGGTACAGTGGAATAGGCAGGGAGTAGATGCCCTCTGGGCTCAGATTCCAGTCCTTTCTCCCGAGAGACCCCAAGTCCTAGCCATGTCAGCTGACCCAGTGGGTAACATCATGAGTCCTTAACTGCCCTGATAGGATCTTCTCCAGGTAGGTGTGAGGAAGGTGTGGGAAGTTCTCAGAGCAGGGCGGCTCCTGGACAAGCCAGCTATTACTGAATAGCTGTCTTTCATTCATCATTAAAATCAGAAGGTGTTAGCTTGGAGCTAGCCTGGCTGGAAGGAGGTATGGCCTAGGGTGCTACCCCTCACTGAAGTCAAGAGACATGATCTCAAGTGCTGATTCTGCCACCAAGTGCTGATCTTTGTACCCACTGGGCCTCTGTTTCCCCACCTATTAAATGGGATCATAACAGCTTTCTCCCAGGGCTATGTGGCAATTAAATGAGATAAGTGATGTGACAGTAGGGGCACATAGTAGGTGCTCAGTGTATGTGAATCCCCCCTCCTTTTTGCCAGGGGAGGTGGATGAGGTTGGGCCTGCCTGTCTGTCAGGCCTGAAGCTGGGCCATGTGCATCAAACAAGAACATTTTCCTGCTTCAGGTCAGCTAACGGTGTTGGGCCAAGGAGGAGCTAAGTGGCCCCTAGGAGCCCAGAGCCAGGGCTGTGGGATCCTAGGACAGCCTCACATCACCCTCTCCCTTGGCCAGACCACGTCATGCTGGCCTTTCTGGCCACCGAGTGCACGTGGTCCTACCTAATGCTCTGCAACCACCCATTTCCCAGATAGTTAAGAACATGCAGAGAGGTGAGCCAAACACTTTTATTGTCTGTCTGCCACGGATGTACCTGGCCTTGAGGAAAACTGGGTGGGTGGCAGAAGGAGGGTCTGCGTGCAAGTGGAGAGCTACAAGGAACCTCTGTTGCCCTGCTCCTTAAGAAACCGCTCCTCCTGTACACTTTTCCCACGAATGCCTCATGAGAGTTTGGCCCAGGGCCAAATTTCCCCCCTGGCTGGAGTAGGAAGAGGCAGAGGGGCTGTTGCTGGAAGGTGGAGCACTCCTGGACGCTTGTCCTGTTGCAGCCTGGTCTGGGGGACTAGGCAGGACCAGGCAAGCCCACCCCACCACCCTCAGCCAAGGTACACGGGCTCCCGCCCTCCCAAATGGACGTTCCACTTCACTTACACGTAGAGGACCGTTTTCTGGTCCCCGTCCTGCCCGCCATCCCCGACTGTCAGGGTGTCGTAGCCCCTCTCCAGGTCAAACTCTTCAAAGGCGAGCTTGATCACCTAGGGAGGGAGCACTGGGTTAGAGAGCAGGCAGGGGCAGCTGGGAGAGACTTCCAGAGCCTTCAGGATAGGAAGAAGTTCCCTTGTTCTATCCCGATGCCAGAGTCCCCGTGACACCGTGCTACAAGACCCTTAATCCAAACTGAGCATCTCCGTGGCAGCTTTTTGAGTGTGAACTATTTCCCTCCAGGCCATACAGTCTCTGGGGTGTCCTGATGTTTTCCAAAGATGTTCATGGCACATCTGCCCGATTCCGGGGGCTGTCATGGCAACACCAGGCACATCTGGCCGACTCTGAGATGATTAGACTCTTTCTTCATGCTCTAGTGCACAGAAATCCCCGTGGGTTTGGTGGCAATTTTTTAGGCCTCGTGCGGAATCTCAGCTATCTTGCCCCCAGGGACCTGCAGACGTCTCTCTCAGTCTCTCCTCTGCCTGCTTTTCTCCATCCTCTTTGTTTGCTTATTTGTTGAAGAAATGAATGTTCCAGGAAGGAGATTTCAACAAGATTCCTCTCTCTTAACTTGCTTTAGTTCTGCCTTCCACAAATATTTACTAAGCACTCACCCTATGCCCGGCTAGGAGATGGGGTTTTAGCATGGTCCTTGCCCTTGGTGAGCAGTGGAGACAGAAAAACAAACTGATGAGCATGACCCGGGGTGATGGACACTAGGGTGAGGGCTGGGGGAGCCTGTGGCTCTCACTGCCCCGAAGTGGCAGCAGGAGGAAGGGTCTTCGAGATGGCGGGGGTCTGAGGATTCAGAAGGCTATGGAAGACCGGCAGGTCGACAGGGGATCCTGGGAGTGGGAGGGGTATGTTCTCCAGAGTCAGGTGCACAAAGCCTGAGCTGTGACAGACATGGAACATTCCAGAACAAGTGTTCAGTGTCTGTCAACAGCAGGTCCACACACTGAGCACAACTGTAGCTGCCTCACTTGGGAGTGGGAGACAACTTAGAGGAGCCTTCTTGGCGAGGAGGTGACTCAAGAAGGGCTGGAACTAGGGAAGGTTGCTTGGGGCTAGGTCCGAAGGGTCTCGTAACCTCCCATGCCCGAGGAAATGGGGTTCATTCTGAGGGAGGGGCGGTAGGAGAGTTTTGAAGAGTGGGTGACAGGGACATAGAAGTGTTTGAGAAAAGTCTGGTGTGGAGACTGATGGGGCAGGAGTGAGGCCAGAGACGGGGAGGCTGGTGGCGGGTGTGTGTGCTGGTTGAGGTGAGTGATGGAGGAGGAGATTGGGGATGGGACAGAGACACGGGCCCTAGCAATCCCGAGGGCGCAGTGACTGGATGCATGTGGGGGCTGAGGGAGAGGGAGGGTCTTAGGATGACTTGCAGGTCTCTGGTTTGGGCACCTGGGTACATGGGTGAGGGTGTCACTCACGAAGTCAGGCCACACTGAGTCACCCCTCCTAATGCCAAATCGGTCTGTTTCTGTCCGTGGCAATCTGGTTTCAGTCTGATGAAGACCTTCAGTCTCCTGGTGGGGAGGCTGACGGTGCTCCTTTGTTCTCTGTTCCATGAGCCAAGGAGCAGAGAATTCCTGTGGACAGTTTTTCCTAGTTGTGCAGGTTTCCTCTGTCCCAACCAAACAGCCCAGCACCCACATACTGCCAGGGTGCGAGCAGAGCCTCACCCCAAAGTGCCTCCAGGTGCCTCAGAGGCAAACAGCTGCTGCACTCATTTGGGAGCCCGGTGCCATTTGTGCGGGGCCTCGCACTGGCGGAGAGAAGCATTTCTGTATGAGAATGTCCCTGAGCAGACAGATGGGACAGAGGAGGTGAGGGCCACTGGCTGGGAGGAAGACCAGAGCACGCTTCCTGGAGGAAAGGAAACCCAGGCTGAGTTTGGGAGATGAGTTTGGGAAAAGAAAGCAACCAGGTGGGGATGGGGGCAGGTGACCGGGCAAAGGCCGGGAACGCTGGACTTATCCAGACTCCTAGTTGCTCTGGAGTTGTTTAACGAAGGGATGGGGGGTGGGTGATGCGAGAGAAGTAGGAGGAGCCAGATTAGGAAGGGCTGTCTGTGACGCTAAGGGGTTGGGCTTTGTTCTAAAGACAAGAAAGAGTTATGAAGAGTTGTAGGCAAGGGTGTGATGTGACGCTTTTGTTTTAGGAGCAATGGCACTGAGGGCTGTTGGGAAACCAGGAGACAGGTCTCAACTTAGCAATACTGTAGGCGAGGGCTGGGTGGGCCCGTAGCAGGCAGCAGTTGGGGTTGTTGGAAAAGGGGGTGGAATGTAACTGTCCACAGTGAGTGGGGACACTGTGGCCCTCCTGGTCTTCACACTGAGCAGGCCAACTTGCCTCCCATGTTCCCTGGTGGCCAATGTCATCACCATGAGATCATGTACTCAGGCTGGAATCTCCTTCTCACCTCTCACCCTACCATCCTGCCCTGCAGAATGACGTCACCATTTCCTAGCCAGCACCCAAGGAGCAGCCCTCGGCACCTGCTCCCTGCTGTCCTCCTCATCAAACAGCCTCCTGGGCACCCCTTCCTCTCTATCCTTCTGCCCATGCCCCTGCAATGTCTCCTCATCCTTGAGCCCTCTGCTCTCCACGTGCTCCCTGAGGATCCTTCCTCTCTCCTCTGGGTCAGTACTTACCTGCCGTGCTGTGACTGATCTATTTACCTGGTCCTCCACTACACCATGAACTTCCTGGAGGGCAGGGGCCATGCTCACTGTCTGTGACAGTGCCCGTTGGCACGCCAGGCACATGCCAGGGGCTCAGACACTGTTGAGTGGGAGAACGCTTTCCAAACCTTTCCCGGTTCCCCCGAATGGACTGAGTGCTAGGTTCTTGGATCCCTCACGGGAGTTATCATCTAGAACAAAGGTCAGCAAACTGTTCTTGTAAAGGGCCAGATAGCAAACATTATCAAAGCTACTATGAATACCTCCATTTTACCCCTGGGAAAGCTCAGGCACTTAGGCTCAGGAGGCCTTAGGCAACATACTGAAGGTCATACAGCTAAGTGGCGGACCCTGGGACTCACCAGGCAGCCAGGGGCCAGGCTCCTTGCCACTCTGCTCGACTGCCTCACAGTGTCCTGGCAAGGTCTTGGGCCCATGAGGCAGGGAGCATGACTTATCCTCTCCAACCTTCCCTGAGCCTCTTCCTACCTGGATCCCAGCAGCTCAGCAGAGCCTTGCTGTGCATGGAACCCCTCGAGGCCAGCAGTGCTTCTGCAGGAGGAGGGGCCTGGCCTCTGCAGAGACTGAGGGTCCAGGATGCGCTTTCTCGCCACCATCACCTGCTTCCAGCCAGCCCTGGGCAGCAGGCACCAGCTCACCATGCCGCCTCCAAACAGGGGAGCATATGATGAGTAGGTCTCTATGGGAAACCATGGCTATGAAGGCCAGAACCCGGAGCCATGAAATGATTCACATTGCTGGTTAGAGCAGCCACCGATGTGAACTGCAGTTTAGAGCCTCCGACCCTAACAGAGCAGCTAACGACATGAGCAGCCAGTACAGCGCACACGGAGCTACAGCTTCCAGACAGGTCCCAGTGCACCGTGTACGGGGTGCCCCCCCCCCCCCGGCCTTTGTTGAAAGACAGGATCCTATAATGTTTAACTAACATGCAGATCAATTAAGCTTATAAGACACCTTTCTGAGGCAGGAGAGTGGCAGCACGTGAAATCTGAGGCATGATCAAAGAGGTACATTTGTCCATGGCTCAGACACGCACTTCACACCCATTAGATAAATGAATAAATGAACCCAGCATCTAGGATGTATTAGTGAGCACCTGCTATGTGCCAAGCACTGAGCTAGCTGCTCCCCCTAAGCTATCTCACTTGCCTGACGATTGGGAGCAGAACCTAAGTGCCCAGGGCGTGGTGCAGACGGTGAGTGCCAGGAGATCGGGAAGAAGGGAGAGATGGAAGGTGGTCGGGGGGAGGAGGGGTGCTCCAGGCCTTGCAGGGTGGAGAAGGGTGTGGGCTCTGTTCAGGAAGTGCTGTGAGTGGGAACAGAGGGATGGGGAGCAGAGAGGGCAGCTGAGGCAGGGGCGGGAGGTGAGGAAGAGCAGCCTGGCTGCGTCTGCAGGTGGCTTTTGCCTGGCAGGCCGGAGCAGGCCGTGTGGACTTACTGGGGAAGAAGAGGGAAGCTGTAACTCTGCATGAAGGAAGGGCTGGAGGCAGAGAGACCTGCCAGCAGCAGGTGTGGGGGCCAGAGTGAGAGGAGGGCTTACGGGGAGCCTGAATCTGGGTTCACTGCAGAGGGTGGGAGGTGGAGAGGGCACCCCTCAGCACACGGCCACTGTTCCCAAGAACCGCGGCGGGTGGGACCACAGAGGATACCCACCCTGGGTCCCAGAGGACACTCTGTGCTTCCTGAACACAGTCCAAGACCAGCCAAAGGACATGGGTCCCGGTCTCGCCAGCCTGTGCCTAGTGTTGCAGAGGACCTGACAGCTCACAGGCATTTGGGGGGGAAGCTGAAGCCCCAGGAGGTGTAGACTGAGGCTGTTTTGTCCGACGACCGCATTCCTACAGCCGCCGCCCAGCTGGGCCCAGCTCTGCCGCCTGACCTTCACCCAGTCCCAAGGACTCTGTGCCCCACGACCCGCAGAGCATGCGCTGGGTGACTGTGGCGCTCGGGCCACATCGGGCCTGTGGCCCGTTTCTGTGTGGCTCCTCAAGTTAAGAAGTGTTATTTTATTTTTAAAGGGTTAAAAAATTTAGCACTACAAAAAAGAATGTGCAACAAAAACCTGATATGGTCCTTAAAGTGGAAAATATTTATCATCTAGCTCTTTACAGAAAAAGCTTATCTCCAGCCTAGAGCAATGGTTTTCAAACTGGGTTCCCAGGCACCCCAGAGTCCCATAAAGGTATTGCAGGGGCCACCAGTAAAGGTGGAGAAGGAGCTAGAGTGGGCAGGGCCCTGTCCAACCAAAGCAGCTTCTTTTGTGCTAGTCCATGTTTTGGGAGTCCATGACAGACAGAGACAGTGGTTTACTAACTGTCCCTCCCTCCCTTTACCCATTCTTAACAGAACCCTGGCTTTGTCTGAAGTGTGGCAATGCACCTAGCTAACCTCAGGGCTAAGGAGCCTGGCTAAGTGACAGGATTCTAGGCAATGAGATATGAGCGGAGGCATCCTCAGGGCATTTTCCTGCCTTTCTTGCTTTCCTGGAATACAGATGTGAGCACAGAGGTGGAGCAGCCTTATTATGATCATGAGGACAAGAGTTGCATGCAAAGAATGACCCAGGGGAAAACGGAAGGTGCTCGACATACCTGAGGAAATTGCTAAACCAGCCCTGGCCTCTCCACCGCTGGGCCTCTCTGGTATGCGGGGAAAATAAACTGTGTTCTGTTTACGCTTCTGTGGCATTTTGTGCAACTCACTGCCAATGCCCCTGCCCCCTCCCGGCTAGTTAGAGCTCTCTCCACAATGCCCTGCACAGTCCTAGTTCCGCCATTCCTCCCCACAGCACTTCCCTGAGCTCCTGAGGGTGGACCTCAGCCCACCCGGCCTTGGTTTACCACCGATGCTGCTGTCGGTTTGACTATCAGCTCACGAAAGGAAGGGAGCTCCCTTTTCCCGGGCATGCAGGCACGGCGATCCCTGCTCAGGCTTGCTGAGGGCCCGGGGTAGGGCTCCAGAACTGGCTTTGTGGGGGCAGGAGGGGAAGCCGGGTAAATGGCTCATCTGAACCCTCAGGGGTTCAAGCATATAGCCTCTGGCATCTTTGAGAAAGGCTTTCTAAAAAAAAAAACACACCTGAGTATAACTGACATATAACATCATATTAGTTTCAGGTGTACGACGGGATCCAGCGTTTGCATGTACTGTAAGGTGAATAGCCCAGTACGTCTAGTTTCCCCCCTCACCGTATAAAGCTACAGAAGAGGCAACACAGCATCGCTGCCTACAGTCACCACGCTGTACAGCACACCCCAGTGACACTGATTTGATGACTGGACGTTGTACCTCTTGACCCTCTCCACCCATTATGCCCACCCCAAGGCCCCTCCCCTCTGATGACCACAAATCCGATCTTTTTATCTATACTTTTTTTTTGGTTTGCCGATTCATTTTGTTCTTTAGAGTCTACACGTAAGTGAAGTCATACGGTATTTGTCTTTCTCTGTCTGACCGGTTTCCTTCAGCATGATACCCTCGAGGTCCATCCGTGCTGTTGTAAATGGCAAGCTTTCACTGGTGTTATGGCTGAGTAGTATTCCACGCAACGTGCCGCATCTTCTTTACCCAGTCACCTACAGCTGGGCACTGAGGTTGCTTCCATATCTCGGCTACTGTGAATGATGTTGCAATGAACACGGAGCGCACATATTTTTTTGAATTAGTGTTTCTGTTTTCTTCAGATAAACACCCAGAAGTAGAATTGCTAGATCACAGGGCAGTTCTATTTTTAGTTTTTTGAGGAACCTCCACACTGTTTTCCACAGTGGCTGCACCAATTTACATTCCCACCAACAGCGCACAAGGCTTCCCTTTTCTCCACATCCTCTCCGACACTTGTCTCTTTTCTTTTTGATGAAAGCCATTCTGACAGGCATGAGGACATCTCACTGTGGTTTTGATCTGTGTTTCCTCGATGATTAGTTGAGCAACTCCACATCTTTTGGTCCTCTGTATGTCTTCTTTGGAAAGGTGTCTATTCGGATCCTCTGTCCATGTTTAAATTGGACTGTTATGTTTGTTTTGCAACTGAGTTGCATGAGTTTTTAAATAGATTTCGGAGGAGGACGCCTTTGAGGAGGTAGGGCAAGACAGCCCAGGGACAGAGCCTGAGAACTTGCAGAGGTTCTGGACCTTCGGGCACCACCTCCATTTAATTTTGGTGGCTCTGCAAGTAGCCACCGAAAAAAAAGTACTAAACCCTTTCACCCACCCGTGGCTCATTCATTCATTGATTGATGGATTCATTTACTCACACATCCATTCAATAGTTAATATGCACTTGCCAAATGCTGTGCTTTGGAGAGGCAACAGCAGGCAAGATCAACACGGCCACACCCGAGCGAGCTCAGGGTCTAGAAGAGACACTCAAGTCTGTGGAAAACCCGCAGGGTATGATGAGTGCTGAGATCAGGGAAGCAGGGGTGTGGGCAAATGGGGGGGGGGCACAAAAAACCCTGGCTGGATGAGGGGCAGGGCTTTTCTTCAAGACTGGCGGGGGGCAGGAAATGCAGGGGGACACCAAAGCCACAGCCAGTTCTAGGGGGAGATGAATGCTGAGACAGGAGGCGAAGAAACTGTAAAAAAGGGAAGGGATCAAGTTTAGGGCCTGGAGAAGGCCGTTAAAAATGGCCTCTGGGGACCCCTGACCTCTGTGCGGGCCAGCCAGCACCTCGCACAGAGCCCAGCACAGAGCGGCTGGAGCAAATGCTTGTTGCTTGAGTGACAAATGGGCCAGCAAAGGTGCTCCTGACATTTGCACCGCTGAGTGATCACTGGCCTGGGGAGTTGTTTCTTAATTCTCAGCCTGCAAAGGGAAGAGTGACACTGATAATCCTCAAGGAGTGAATAATCAAATCGCTATTATCTTTGGCTTTGAAGTTCAGGAAACGAGCTTTCCTTTCCCTCTCCCTGGCAGGCCCCCTCCTTCTCCCTTCCAGCCTCCTCCCGGTGGCTCCCTCTCCTGTCCCTCTCTCTCCCTCTCCAGCCTCACTTTACTTCCTTTTTAGCAAAGGTAGATTAACTTGCCTGACCAAATCCACTGAAGTTCATATGCAAATTGAATCATATGTCTTGAGTTCCTACTGAGAAGCTGTGCAAGAAAGGCAGATGTGTGCGGGTAGGGGGCACAGAGGCAGGTCTGGGCTTCAGTCCTGACCACGGAAATTTCATCAGCCACATCTTCCATGAGGCTGAATTGAAAGGTCCTCACAGAGGGTGGCCCTGGGGCCAACAAGGGTGGCTGTTCCTGAGTTGCTGCCTGAGGCAGCACAGAGCTCCGCCTCTGTACCGAGTGAGTACTGCGGTGATGCCGGAGAAACACTATCCGAAATTCCAGTGTGCTTTCAGGGCGCTTCTGAGCTACCGGAGATCCTAACCAGTACAACGTGGTATGCACACAAGGGAGGAGACACAAAAACGGAGGAAGGATCAAGACTTTGTGCAGTTAGGAAGGCTTCTCAGAAGAGACGGTATTTGGACTCTGTCTCCAAGGGGGAGAAGGAATTTGCCTGAAGGAAAAGGGAAGGTACACTGGGACTGGCTGTGCCTGGACAGAGGACTTAAAGGGCCAGGCGTGTCTTTGTACCAGGAGTTCAGTGTCTCAGAAGCTGGGGCTGCCTGACCAGGGTAGGTCTGGGCTCTGTGTCCTCTGCTGGGGTGGGGAGAGAGTTGTTTATCAGACATGTTTAACTGGTCAGACCACCAGGGTGTGTTTTAAAAGTATAGGTTTCAGGCATCTATCCCGATCCACTGAATCAGACCTTGGAGGAAAGAGCTTTGAAATTTGTGTCTTTAAGACTAAGACAGCCCGAATGGCCAAGGTGGGGTTCCGGCTCCCCAGGGAAATCCCAATCAATGCGAGAATGAGGCTGCATGCAGAGCAGGCCAGCCTCACTCGCGCTGAGCCTTCTCTTCCCTGTTTTATTCCTGGTGTGTGTGGTAGAGACACCCCCTTCACCTGCATCCCCAGTAAGACCGTAAGTTGTTGTTCCCACAGTGCGGGGCGGCACAGCCTAGAAGTGCTCAGTCAAGGCTATGTCAAGGTACCTTGACACAGGTTCTTGGCCATTCCCACACCAGGATGTTTTGCTTCTCTCTTTGGACTTTCTCACTGCCCTTGGCGGGTGGGGAAGACAGTCAATGCAACACTCCCAGCTCCCTCTCAAGCTCAGGCTGCAGAGGTCCTAGGAGGGGGATGGAATTCCAGGAAGGGTCCTTAGTTCTACCCAAATACAGATACCTGGGATGCATAATCATCCATGATCATGAGGAGACCAAGGGACATGTGTTCTGGCAAAAGTCTCAGACCCTTCTCATAACATCATCTTTCTCCACTCCTTGCAAAGGGAGCCCCTGTGTTCTCAGTCCCATTGGCCTGTCCCTTACTCCAGAACCTTCCTCCACTCAGCATCCTCTTTCTCCTACATCTTCACCCTTCCTCTTTGCTTGCTCTGCCCTCAGCCTATAACCACGTGCAAGTTTCCAGTATCTTAAACAAACAAACACCCTAAGTAACCCCAAAACCTTCTCCCCACCCAACCTCCCTCACACATCCTGTACTTCTTCCTTCACTTCACCATGAAACGTGTCGAAAGGGCTGTCTACACTACTGGCTTCTAGAGCCCGTCCTCCCATCTGTTCACCCCCCACCCCACTACCATGTCTGCCCCCAGAGCTCCACTAAAAGGTCTTCTTCCAAGGCCAAAGCCAACAGCCTCTTCAGTTCTTTCCCCACAAGACCTTCCTCATCATTGCCATCATCAGACATGTCCTGGTTAGAAACCTCCCTGCTTCGCAGGATGATTCTCTTCCTGCCCCTTAGATTGCTCCTTCTCAGTTTCCTTCATTGGTTGTCTTTCATCTGTGAGGATGATATTCCCACATCCATTCTGAATCTTCTTATTCTCTTTGCTCTTTCCAAGAAGGGTTGTCCATTCCTCAGGCTTCGTTCCCACCCATGTGCTGATGAACCCAGATTATTCCAGTTTCCAGCCAGTGCATCCAAATACCCTTGATGAACGGCAGGCACTTCAAATGCACCACATGCCCCTCTTGGCTGCTGCAACGCTTGTTCCTCCTCTTGTATTTTCCCTTTAAAGCCTCCCACTGGCCCAGTCAGAGAGCACCGAGTCACATTCCTTCGTCCACGGAATGCATGTTTACTGAGTGCCTACTATGCGCCAGACACTGTGCTGGTCACTTGGGATATGTCGCATGGAATACAATGTTGAAGAAGACCCCTTCTTCTCCCTCAATCCTCACATCCAATCAGTCACCAAGCCCCGTCCCCTCCCCTAAATAGCTCTCAAATCTCTTTCCTCCTCCATGTTTCCAAATTTTGGTTGATGCACGCATTTTTTTTTTTACTTGGGTAACTGCTTCAGCCTCCTAACTGGTCTCGCTCCCTCTGGTTTCCCTCTGTAACCCTCCCCACTCCTGCCAGAACAATCCTTCAAAAACGCAGACTTCCTGCCACTGCTCTGGTTCAGGAGAGGAGTGTGGCCTTCATCCTTCCCAAAGCTGATCCCAGTGCTGCCAATCCCACCCCCTCCCATCTACTCTGAGACCCTGTTCCCTCCATCCAGCAGCACAGCAAGTGCGTGGGCAGTGGAACCGGAAAGACTGGGTTTAAATCTCAGTGCCACCACTTACCGCTACAAAAAAAATACTAAACTTTAACCTATTATGACTCAGTTTCTTCATCCATCAAATGGGTCTATCAAAACCTAATTAGTGGTGCTATTATGAGAATGAAATAAACCCATTTACATTTAGCTCAGTGCTCGGCACCTAGTAGGCATGCAATAAAAGAGAGCTGTTATTGTTATTAACAACAGTCTAACACGTCTACCCTTAAAAACCTCTTTCAGGATAAAACCCAAGCTTCTCGGGCAAGATGTGGGTTCACAGTGATCTGGATCCTGCTAATCTTTCCATCCTCGTCTTGATGGAGGCGTGTCGAATTACTTTCGGTTCTAAAAGGCTGTTCCAAACCTCAGTGCCTTTGCACATGCGTGCACTTGAGCTATTGATGGCCAAGCCTACTCATTTTTCCACACCCCTCTCAAACGTCATGTCCTTTGTGAAAACTTCCCTGCCTTTCCAGGCAGCGGCATCTTCCTAGGTCTTCCCGCAGCATTCGGACACACCTCCATTAGCATTTGTCTGACTCGACGTTTTTATTCACATGCCCATCTTCTCTCCTTCTGTGCATGTTGCCCAGGGCGGATATTCCATCTACCATCGGCGAACGAAAGAACGCTCATCTCAGAAACATACTGCGGACCTGGAGAGGCTGTGCTTTTGGCTGAGGGGAATATCTCAAAGGTGACTGGACAGGCAGTCCTTGAACACCCATGTGTCTCTCCTGTGGGCTGGTGAACAGAGTTAGGAACACACTCTCCATTTTCCCCGCTCTTTGTAGGAAGTCAGCTCTGATTCTTCCGTCACAGACAAGTTTGCACACTTACACCCTACTTTCTGTACCGTGTCTCTGTGGCTCTTCTCCCACAAGGCACTGGGAAGAGACGCCCTGCAGCCTTTCCGGGCTTCCCCAGGACTGCCAGAAGCTCACTAAGAACCTGTGAGGGTGCTGGAACACCCTTACCCTTTTGCACAGCTTGACCCTGAGGGAGTGCCTTTCAGAGGGGTTGGCTTTAGCCAGGCTGCAGTGACCTCCGGCAGGTGTGTGGGGGACTGACCAATAAACACGGGACCGCTGACTCCCACACGCCGGCTAAGGGTAGGCCTTCGGGGGGTGAATGAAATCGGTTCTCAGAAAATTATCGCATCTTGCTGACAAGTCCCTCTGTACCCTACCTTCAGGTTCAAAAGAAAACAGAAATAAGCATCTTTAACAATGCCCAAGAAACAGCATTCCAGCCACCAACTTAAACTCATGGGAGTTAAGTCCTTCTTCTTGTTCAGCCTCCATCCTCACCCCCATGTGGCTGGACCGTCCTTCCTCATTGACTACATTCGTCTTCAAACGGTTTGAGGAAATGTGAAATTTTCTTTGTAAAATGCTATGCAGAGGAAATCTATTTCCAGTGTTCCCAGCACTGTGGTCCTAGGTTCCTTGACCAAACAATTTAAAAATGTTAAGTAGAATGTAAAAAGAAAAAAAAGCAAACACCTTTTTACTAGTTAGGAAGTGTTATGATTGAATTAGATCTGCCCAAAACTCCTGTGTTGAAGTTCTAGCCCCCAAAGTGATGGCAGTTAGAGACAAGGCCTTTGGGGAGATACTTAAGGTTAAATGAGGTCATGAGGGAGGCCATGAGGGAGGGGAATCCAATGGGGTCTGTGTCTGTATCAGGGGAAGGGAAGCCATCGGGGGTCTCTCTGCAGGTGCTCAGAGGAAAGGCCATGTGAGGACACAGTGAGAAGGAAGTACAAGCTAGGATGAGAGTCCTCCCCAGAAAGTGAACTTTCTGGCACCTTTCGTGTAGACTTCTCACTTCTAGGACTGTGAGAAAATAAATATCTCTTGTTTAAGCCACTTAGTCTGTAATAATTTGTTGTGGCAGCCCGAGAAGACGAATATGGGGAGAATCCTCAGAGCCCAAAACACCGTGACTGTGTGGGCACACACTGTGACTCAGAGCGTGAGGCTGGCCTTGAGGGCATTTAAAAAAAAAACAGGTAAAATAGAGCTTTGGTTGTCAGGGCCTTGTGGAAAAGAGAAAACTAGAAACAAAGGTCAGAGCCCACCCAGGTGGGGGACTCTAATGTGACACCCCTGAGTAAAGCTGAGCTACTTCAGCTGCTCCCTGAGGGTGAGCTAGAAATAAGCCTGTCTTCCTTCCTATCGGCCACTGCTACCCTCTGGGTGGACTGGAGGCTGATTGTTTATCTCGACCTTGATGCTGGCTGAGTGGACAGCAAACCGAAGCCTCCCGCCAGAGCCTAGCACAGCAAGTCCACTGTTACAGGGGTTTTCCGCCTTCAGATGACTTGGGTTGTTTGGAATCTTCACACTGAGAATTTATTCTGAAGATGTTTCTGTGTACTGCCAGGCACCAGGCAGCAGCGAATGCTAACTCCCTCTGGAAGAAAGTACCTTCCCCTCAGGTCTCGAGGAGCCCCACACGCAAGTCTAACCGCCTAGTCGAAGCTACGAAACACAGAGGGAAACACGGATCGGATCGGAGGGTACGAGGTGAGAAACCGCGAACGGCGACGTCAGACCTGCAAAGGCTGCAGATGCTGGGATTAACAGACACAACGTGTAAAACAAACACGTTTGATACCTTTAAAGAATTAGAGAAGGATCGAAACAGGAGTAAGTCAACGTCAGTGAGGCACTATAACACATAGTCAGGAACATTGGACAAAGGACCAAATAGAACTTTATAAAAGGAAATACTTGCAATTAAGACAAATCTTCAGTGAATGCGTTGGACAGAAGTTGGACATAGCCGAACAGAGAGTAAGTAACCACAGAAGATACGACAGGGGTTAACGGACACAGAGGACAGAGTGGGAACGATTAATATGCCGTGCCAGTCTTCCAGAAGCAGGAAAGAGAATAAAGGAGAGGCAACAGTTGAAAAGATAAGGGCTAAAAATTTTCTCAAACTAATGCAAGACACAATTCAGAGGTTCAAGAAGCTTAATGAAATCCAGCAGGATAAACACCAAAATACCAACATGATCTCGAAACTATAGAA
This sequence comes from Desmodus rotundus, assembly GCF_022682495.2. Taxonomy (NCBI): domain Eukaryota; kingdom Metazoa; phylum Chordata; class Mammalia; order Chiroptera; family Phyllostomidae; genus Desmodus; species Desmodus rotundus. The sequence continues at coordinate 21,169,065 of NC_071389.1, forward strand.
CACTAAAGATAAGCGAAAGATGATAAGAGCGGCCAGAAGACTGTCACACAAAAGGACGAGAGGAAACTCACAGCGACGCCGGAAACCAGGAGATGACGAGTGATATTTGTGAGTGCGCAGGCCATGTAATTATCAACCGAGAATCAGACAGCTCGTGAATATCAATGTTCTTTCAAGAAGAAAGGCAAAAACAGACATTTGAAGACAAACAAAAACTGAAAAAGTTTGTCATCAAGAGGAAAATAAATTTTAAAGCATGTATCTTGGACAGAAAGTGATTTCGAAGAGAAGAACTGATACATAAGAAGGAACAGTAAACAAAGTAGCAGCAAATATGTCAGTAAACCTAAATGGACATCGGTTTGATTAAACAGTAGCAATCGCGACTGTGAGCAAACACGTTCTAAGACCTCTGATTTTTCAGGAGGAACATAAATTACTGTTTACATTTGACTTTATTAAGTGTGCATGTGAGTACTTTAGGGTGCCCCTAAAAGAACACAAATGATTGCACAATTTTAACGGTCTAAGTTTTCCAGCTGCAAGAGAGATTGTGAGAATGGATTTTTAAAAGCCCATCAACACACAAGACACACACAAGGCATTGGGAAGTGGAATGGCTGAAAGCAAGAAGAAAAGATTGAGTAAACAAAAAGGAAAAGAAAGCTTATGTAACAGCTGGGAAAAAAACTTCAAGATCGAAACATCACTACAGATATAGAGAGTCGTTACATAATTATTTTTGAAAAATTTCAACTCACCAACAGGATATATAATTCTCAACTTGCATGCTCTAATAATATAGTCCCAGAATATATAAAGCAAAAACCAAGAGAACTTCGAGGAAAAACAGACAAAACCATCATCAGAGTGGGAGGTTTTAACATGCCTTTTCTCTGCGGTTGACGGATCAAGAAGACGAAATCAATGAAGATATGAAAGATGGAAGCTTGATGTAACGGAACATAAAAACTACAAAACACACAGTATTTTTTCAAGCACATGTAGAATATTTGTGAAAAAATGACCATTTCTGGTCCAAAAAGGAAGTCTCAACAAATTTCAAATGATTCAAATACAGACAATGCTCTGGGACCATAAGCTTTAGAACCAACAACAAAAAGGCAGCTAGAAAAAATCCTTTGTTTGAACATTAAAAAGTACTTCTAAAGCTGTGGTTGGAAGGTGAAAGAATAATGGAAATTGGATAATATTCAGAACTAAACTATAAGAGATAGACTACATATAAAAACCTGTGGGAACGTAGTCATACTAGTCCCTAGAGGGGCACTTATAGCATTAAATGCTTAAATAAGATCGAAAAATAATAAATCATGCATCAAAATTAAGATGGTAGAAAAAGTAACATCATAAATCCAAATAAAATAGAAAGAAGAAAATAAAGATGAGCATAAACTGATGAAATAGAAAATAAATATATCAAAAGAAATATTAAAAAGATCAAAATTGGTTCTTTGCAAAGACTAGCAAAATGTAAAACCTATGGCAATATTGCTAAACAACATACAACAGGAGAAATGAAAAAGGGAATAAAATATATGATAACAAACAGTGTGTACAACTTTAAAGTCAGTAAGTTTGAAAACTTAATAAAATGGCCTCAAGAAAAAAAGCAGATAATCGAAATCATCCTTTTTACATCTAACGTAAAAAGAGTACATCTACAGTTTAACATATTCTAACAAAGGAATGGCAGACCCACACGGTTTTGCTCAAAAGTTCCACAAAATTTTCAAAGTGAAAGTTATTCCAGCCTTTCACTTACAACTCCCCAGAGTACGTGCAAAGGTTCAGGCAACACTCGCCGCGTCGTCTTAGGAGGTTGGCAATGTCTTGGCAAAAATATCTGACACAGGTAGTATGAAAAAAGGCCAATCTCACTAATGAAATACAAGCAGATTACTAAATAAAATATTAGCAAACCCATTACAGGCATGTATAAAAATGATAACACTAAGTGACCAAGTTGGGTTTACACCAGGAATCAACTAATGTAGAAAAATCAACTAATGCGTGTGACTCACCACACTAACAGAATAAAGGAGCAGACCCAATGATTGTGTCGATGTAGAAAGGTGCTTGATAAAACGCAGCATCTATTCCCAGTTAAAGTTCTTAGCAAACTAAGATTGGAAAGAAACTGGAAAAAGCTCCAGCAAACATCATAATGATGAAGTGAAAATGTTCTATTTAACACCAAACAGTGACAAGCGTGCCCACTGTCATCACAGTGGCTTGGTATGACCTTTGAGGATGAAGCTGGAACACTGGGGCAAGAACAAGAATGAAGAGAAGGTATAAGGATGGGAAAGAAAGAAATAAAACCATCATTTTTGAAGATGATTGTCTTATGTAGAAAACTGCAAATAATTCACAGATAAATTATTACAAGAGAGTTGCTATACGTAAAAATCAAAGAATAAAAAAAAGTTGCATTTCTAAACACCAGCAAGAAATAGGTAGAAAATAAAATTTTAAAAGATATGATTTATAAGAGCAACAACAAATATAAGCTCTCTAGGAGTAAGTAACTATACAAAGACATGTACAAGATCTGCAATGGAAACATTCCAAAAGCTTATTGAAAGCCACTAAGAAAGCCCTACGTCAGTAGAAAGGTATACCATGCTCGTGGACTGGGAGACTCAGCATTCCAAATACAACTGTTCTCCAGCTGATCTATAGTTTTGGTATAATTAAAGATTCCAGCAGGTTATTCTGTAGATCTTGGCAAGATACTTGTAAAATTTATGAAAAAACAAAGGGCATGTCATACACACACACACACACACACAATAACTAAATGTGAAAATAGCACGTGAAATGGTGTATAGCAGTGCAAAACACACACACACCAGGTAAATCTTAGGGACATAATCTCTAGTGAAGTTGATTAAGAATATATACACCACAATTACATTTATATGAAGTTCAAACGCTGGCTTACTCAACAATTGTGTTTTTAAGGGTTTGCATCTACGTGTGAACTATAAAGAAAAGAGGAATGATAAGCACACGATCAAGGTAGAGCTTGCATGAGGGACAGGGAATGGGATGGAACTGGTGACGGACACGCATCACTAAGGTAACTGATTCAGCTACGCAGGTGTCTACTATATTGATGTTTTTATATCTTGTATTTTACAAATATGCTTTTTATCTATTTGAACTTTAATGAAAACAATTTTAAAGAACTGCCTACAAAGCCACCACAACCAAGTTCGGGGTTTGGAACCCTTGCAGACCAACTGCCCCCAGCACAGCCCCGCCCACAGGAAACCCGCAACGCTCCCGAGAGCCCTACCTTGGCGGGGTTGAGCGCTGTGATGACCCACACGCAGTGTGCGTTGTTGTCGTATTGAATAGGGAAATTGGGGGAGGTGATGATGCCCGAGGGGCCACGAAGGTGGGCATCACACATGCGGGCTGCAGAGAGAAGGCGAAAGTTTAGTTTAGACCCAGTCCAGTCCCCGTCCCCACCTCTCACTCCCAGCCCAGGAGAGGCTGAAGTCTGTCTCAACCCAGACATAGCCTTCTGCTTTCTTCCCTCATAGTTCTCTGCAGGATCAAGGGGAAGTCACAGTTCCTGGAGCACTGGGGTAGGAGCAGGCCCCATGTGCCCCGCCTGGCCTCCTGCTCTGTGGGCAATGACGAAATTCCATGGTCAAGCTAAGTGAACCCCTCTGCCTCCTCCCCCCCTCACTGTGATCAGCAAATCCACCAAGAGGGTGAGGCCTAGCACTCCTCCCGCTGACCTAAATCTAGGTGGGCACCAGGCACCTACGGGCCTGCTGAGGTGCCCGCCCCTTGCTCTGCTGACCGGTCTGTGCATCCCCATTTGCTCTCAGGCCTCCTGAAGTAGAATCTCAGGATGTCCTTGTCAAGGCCACTTCATTAGGTCTTAAACATCTGTGCCCAAGGCCCCCAGCTCAGCCCAGGACCAGGCACCGGTGTGATCTCAGTGCCAGTCACGGACTTCCCAATTCCCTCCCCACACTCAGCACATGCCCAAAACTGGCTTTTGACAGGAAGCATAAAGATTCAAGGTGAATCAGAAGTGCTCTACTCAAGTAGATATAAAGTGTTATCAATCACGGCTTAATCTAATTAAGCTCTTTAAAATAGCTTCTAAACTAATTAGATTAAGTAGTGATTGATAACAGTTAAGGTACTACATTGTACCTAGGTGTTTGCCTTCTTTAAAAACATGTTCTTTAGCTCCAGCCACTTCATTCTTCAATGTTAGCGCTCAGCGATTTTATTAAAAAGAGTTCTAAGAGCCTGTTCCGTGGCTGTCTGCATGGCAATTTATCCTAATTGCAGGCCAAGAGCCTAACAGTAAAGAAATAGTGAGCCAAGGCAACGAGCCTAAGTATATAAAATGAAAGTGGTGTCAAGCCTGGTTTCCTCTGACGGGGTGTCCGAGGGGGGATGGGGCCATGATAAACCCTTCCTGCGAGCGGCTGGGAAGCAGTTTCCGTCGCTCTTGGACATAATTCATCTCTTCTCATTTCAAGCGCTCATTCCTGCACTCACTCATTCCAGCGTTTACTGAGTGCCTATTACAGGCCAGGCAGAGTATGGGGAGAAAAAAAAAACGTTGAAGACACAGCCCCTCCCCCCTGAAGAGCCAGAGGCAAGTGGAAGAGACAGGTACGAAAAATGGAATCGGGCAGGGCCAGTGCTGTCTGAGGGTTATTTGCCAGAAGCCCCTGGGTCAGATTTGCTCCTTCTTTTCTTCTAGCTCATCACCTTCACTAAGGACGTTCCTGGTGGCTCGCCCAGCTGCACCTAAAGGATCTTCCCCTCACCATGAGCTCAAATGTCAGGTGAAGCAAGTTTGAACAGAGCCCTAGGGGAACCCTCTCCTCTGCTCCCCTAGTGTGCACCCAATTGCTTCTGTGATTCTCTGCTGAGAAACACTTCCATTCACAGGTTGTGTTTCAAGGCAGTGGCCAGGGTGAGGAGAGTGCAGGCTGTGGGGTTCACCAACTTAGCCTTCTGCGTGTTAAATGGACTTGCTGGTTGTTTAAGCCAGGAGAAGTCAGAAAAGCTCTGTGATTCTCTTGTGGCCTGTAGAATGGGGCAGTGATATCGCCCCCTGAGGCACGGTTGGGGGGCAGTTATGTGAGATAAAGGCTGTGAAGGCTCCCCCGGGGCATGGGCCACTGTCTGCATCCAGCAAAGGGGAGCTCAGACTGTTGGACTCTGATGCCGTGTTCATTCCATTTCACTAGGCCCCAGATTTCTCTCCAGGCCCAACAGCTTTTTTCTATCTTTCCTGAAGTCTCTTTAAATAGGATTTTTTCTTCCTGTGACCAGGCTTGAGACTACAACATCACTAAACAAGCGAGAATAAGATCATCAAAAGCAAGGCCATGATCTCAGCCCACCTCTGCGAGGAGGACCCGGGGATTTGGAACCCTAGTCCTGCAGGGAACCCTTGCAAACCTCCACCAGCATCATCTTACCCCTTGTCTGGAAAGCCAGGCTGTGCTGCCTTAAAAGCCCTCAGCTTCAGGCTCATTTTATCCTGCACTTGTTTCCAAAAATTAGATGGTATTTGCAAGCTGTTGAAATATGCTGAAGGTAATTAGAGGGAGCAGGTCAAAAAGGCATTTACCACTTTAAGAGCTTAGAAGGAATTAATTAAAATATTACAATCTGCAGATATTTAGCATGGAGCACCTTGAAATAGGTTCTGAATGGAGCATCAACTCCTTTTTCCCTCTGCTGCCTTGGTAAGGTCAGGGTGTCCGTGGACAGACAGACTTCCTCCTGAACGGCCAGCCCCTGGGAGCCCACCGCGGATAGTCCACGGCTGCACCCCACATGGGCTGGCAAAATGGTAGATGCTCAGACAAGTTCTGAATACATAAATAAACACATGTTTATGTTTCTCTTTTTGCCTTTTCTCATGAAATTTTCTGCTGGATAACTGTCAGGAGACTTCCCCGGGACCTCCCATGCAAAAGCTCTGCAGCCACTCCCGCTCTTCCCCTGCACATCACTGCTCCATGTAACAGGGTCAATATTCCAGGGACCCTGGGACGACAGCATCTGGACCCACAGCCAGTTCTGTCACTGAAACAACTTGGCACCAAACAGGAAATTGCTTCAGATGCAAATGCCTTTGGCCTTCTATCTCCTCCCCTAATCTGATTCCCATACTATTCCTAGCTGCCCTCCCGTGCTGCTACTACTGCTGACCTGCCTCCGCGTTCCTTGCCACAGTCTTCTGGAACCATGTCCCCACCACCAAGTCTAAGGCAAACAAACCTGACTTGCATCTGCAACATCTTTCATCACCTCCTGCTCCAACTCCTGCGTGGATTGAAGCCCGTCTCCCCCTCCCCAGTCCACTGCTTCCTCTGCAGCCCTCCGTAGTGAAGAGCTTTCTCCCACCCTCCCGTATGCTGCCCACAGACATTTGCTTGACCCCCTGGAGGAACTCTTCATTGGCCTTCATCTAGGGCTCATTCCACTGGCACCAGCATTTTCTCTCTACCCTGTTTTCTCTTCTGTCCTTACCCAACTTAGAGCCCATGGCCCACCCATGATCATTTTCTTGCAAATCCACCCAAGTTCCTTGCTCTCTTTTCCTTCAGAAGACATCATCTGTGGACGAACCGCTCCATCTACATTCTCTAGACTTAACCTCATATAGTTGAGCTTTTCTGGAGAAAAAAATCACATGCATGAAAGACTGATAGCACTGTAAATTCATGATTACTCACTCACCTCTGGAAAAAACCCTAGACATTGCCCAGCAACTATTAAGCCTATCTTCCTGCTCTGTGCAAAGATCTTCTAATGCCTCCTACATGCCCCTCGGAACTCTTGCCCTCCCCTCACCTCCCTTACTGTCAGTTGATGACCTTGCTTCAGTCTTTGTGGATGGAACAGATGACGTCTGGCAGGCATACACTTTCTCGCATCCCTCATTCTGCAATCCTGTCTGCTTACTTCTTCCTCATTTACCTCATCTTCTTCCCTCTGGTTCCTTCACCTTTTAGAGACCAGCCTCACTCCTCATGAGCTCCAGTGCCCCTGTCCAAAGTCAACCACGTCCACGGCCATACCCTGGATTTGCTGTTCTGGACCCCACGAGAGTCCATCTGTGAGATCTTAAGCTGCATCGTCCCATGCTTTTCCCTGCCACTTGTGCACCCAGCAGAGCGACTCGATCCTGATGTACTTGCTCTCCTAAATCCCAGGCCCCTCCAGCCTTCTGACTCCCTCACGTCTACTCATCTGTCAGTGTTCCACTGACCCTTCTTTTTTCGCTAGTCTGGACCTCAACACCCTCGCCCATGGCTCCCTCGATGCTCTCAGACCTGCCTGTGGTTAATCCTCCCATCCACCTTCTCTACTCTTAGTCCTGGGTGCCACGATGCTGCCCGGAGACCACGGCACCACCACAGGTTCACCGTTTGTCACTGTAATTGACGCGTCGGCCCCAATTAGTCCTTTCCCTCATCTTTGTCCAGTTTCCCTGACAATTCCTTCCAAGGAAACTTCAACCATTTGCCACTTGGTTTAGCCATCCAGTTGGCCTCCTGGAGGATCTGGCCCCACTGACCCTTCTCTTGTGAGACTCGCATTCATCTGTCACTGCGATGCCTCTTGGCTCTTCTCCTACCTCTCTAATTGACCCTTCTCAGCTTCCTTAAAAGTAGTTGTTTTAGAGATCTGGGTACAAAGTATACAGGAGTTCTTTGCACACTTCCTGAAAATTGCCTGTGAGTTTACAATTTTAAATAAAAATAAAAGTTACGAGAAAGTGGGGGAGAGCTGTTCCATGTGGTTCCATCGAGTATACTGAGTCCGAAGGACGTGCAGGAGCAATTTCCGAGAAGTGTAGGGTAGAGCATGTGGAGTCAGGGTTTGAATTCCAGCTCAGCTGGTCAGCTCTGCGCTCTTAGACAGGTTGGTTGGCCACACCAAGCCTGAGCTACACGTAAAATGTGGATAACGCCACTTTCCTCATAAGGAACTTATGAAAAATGCCTAGTGCGATGCTTTATATAAGTATAAATAGCTCAGTAAATGTGAGCTTTATCACACTTAGTATCTATAGTATTTATAGATTTAGTATCTATATACATGTAGGTAAGGGACTAGGAGCAATGGGGCGTGTACTCTAGCACAGTCGTGAGTCACTGACTCACTGAGTCAGCAAGAGAGTAACTGCAGAGGAGAGGGGAGGAGAGGAGGTAGGTGTAAGACTGGGGTAGGAGTGGGGGGCAGGCGAAGAGGATGAGACAAAACTCTGAACATCAGTGTATAAGGAGTAGGCCCAGGAAGCGGATCCAGCGAAGTCCGCCAAGGATGATACCTGTAATTTGTCATGGCCTTTAATTTAGCTGGTCTGTACCATATTTTCCACATTTCACTCCCATTTTATGAGACTGAGGGAGAAGATTCTGAACATTTCAGTAATTTTTCCTGTGCTATATGGTATGTGAAGAGCAAGGTTGGAACTTGAACTTAGGTTTCTGAGTCCTGAGTCTGGTGTTCTAGCCACGAAAAAGGCCTTTATTCGAAACAGACATATGAGGCCTATCCGGAAAGTATCCAGCCATGTACTATGACAAAGAGAGACATTTATTAAAGGAGATATAAGAAACATTGTACATATGACAATGACACCTCAGTCCCCTTCAAAGTAGGCACCTCGGGACCTCATACAGTTTGCCTAATTGCCATTAGCTGCTCCATTGTATTTTCCTGAATCTCATTGAAGGTCTGAAATCTCTGTCCTTTCAAAGGAGATTTTAGTTTTGGGAAAAGCCAGAAGTCTCAGGGTGTCAAATCTGGGCTGTTGGGGGTGGGGGGGGGAGCTGAGTCATCTGGGTGAGTTGATGTTTTACCAAAATACTCTGCATGAAACATGATGCGTGAGCAGGTGTGTTGTGACGAAGCTGCCAATCACAAGCTGCCCATAGCTGCGGCCTTCTGAATCATTCGAATAGCTCTGGTGGAGGAATGTTCAAGCTTAATGCAAAATTTGACACAGATTTGTTGCTCCACTCACTCAGTCATTTTGAGTGTGACAGTCACACAGTACGCATGCTCACTCAATGGCATCTGCTGCCCCCACAGACTAGTACAGTGAAGTCGTCATTGTTCAAGCATGTGCATTCCAGTCCACTCTCCTTGGCTGCCAGGTTACATTGGTTTCATGCAAATCATTCTCATTATATTAATAATGGCTGGACTTTTTCTGGACAGGCCTCATATAAATATGCATATATGTAATATGTATAAATATATACACATATATACTTATATAGGAAATAGTGGGTTTCTCCACAAAGGAATAAAATTAATGTGTTGTTGATTATCTATTCTGTGACTCAGTAACTGTAAGTATCTCATTGGGGCTGGTACTTAGTTCCTATTCTGTCAGCCCCAATTTGTGGTCACAAGAAACCAGGCTTCCTGGTTGTCACTTTGGTGCTGTTATTCTATCAGTGGTTTATAAACAGTGTTCCCTGGAGCCTCAGGGGTTCCTCAGGGGTGGCTCAGGGCTGCAGAAAGGGTGGTGGAGGAGGCAGCTCCAAGCCCCTGCCCCTATCTCAGGGAGAGACCTTTCACTTGCGTCTGTTTTATGTATCGGGCTTCTGTGAACGCTTACTTTAAAATATCAGGCTCCCTATAGAAAGCAAGTCCTGCAAGCCCTATATTACACTGTTCTGCCTCTGCCTGGGGCTGAATAGAATTTGTAGAAGAGTGTTTCAGTTGCTTCGATCTCCTTTGGATGATCAAAGTTTTCTAGGAGTCAAATTAGAAGCTGATTTCTTCGGGTGGAAGGGAAACAAAAGAAAGGCCCGTGAAAGGCCCTGGTTTCAGATTCCAAAATGAGGGCACAGTGCCATAGTGTTGATTCATTTCAATCACCGATCCATTCAGGTCATCTGGAAACATTTGTGGAGAACCTATTATTTGCCAGGCCTCATGTTTTAGTATAATTAACTGTGTGGAAAAATGAATATTGAAAATCAAATCATAATTTAAATGCATTAGAGGAAAAATAATACCACTACGTGTGTGGCGGTGAATGCTTTTCAGAACGTGATCTTTCGGTCACCTGCTTCGTAGGGGAGCTGTCCTGGAATTCAAAGAGTTTTGTCCCTTTTTATTCTTACAGTGAGGTTCACTTCAGCTCAAAGCAAGGGATTTTAAAAGAAAATCCTTCAACGCTGCCCAAATAAAAGAGTCCTTGAATCAAATATATATGCCTCAGCCCTTGGCCTTCATGGTTGTCCAGGACAGATGGCCCAAGTTCAAACCCAGGAGCCTTTGCCTTCTCTCTTCCTCCCTCCCAACGACCTACGGGAGAGAAAAAGCGGGGGAGAGTGGCAGGAAGGTGAACCTGTCTGTGCTGAGAATCCCCTCTCCACTGCAGTCAGTGCTGGGCTGGCCGGCAGCGCTCTGCCACAGGACTGATTTAAATTTGCAATCACTGCGCAGGGGAGGTTTTGTTTTCCCAGTTCACAATGAGGGCCTGTGGCTAAAAAGAGATGAAGGAACCCGCCCAGGGCCAGCAAACTAAGAGGGGACCGAGTTGTGATCTAGATCAAAGCCCATGTGCCTCCCAAACCGTGCAGCGGCAGTGACTGAGCAGACAGCGAGGCATAGGCTTTGAAAGAACCTGTGGCCGCTAGAGGCTGTGGCGGGCTCCCGGGCTTGGGGGAGCTATTTCCCGGCAATGCGGAGTAGTTCCCACCACTCGTGCACAAAGGCCTCACAGACACACTGGGATGCTTCTACATGAACGCTTTCAGGCCTACTGCCTCATCTAGTCCTTGCCGTAAGGTCACGAAGTCATGCTCCATACTCTGCCTTTTAGCAGGGCAGAGGAGCTTCAGCGAGTCAAGGAAACTGGCCAAGAACAACTAAGAAGTGGTGATGGTTGCATTCGAACCCAGTTCTGCCTGGCTCTGTTTTCCATGATTTTTCCCAGCTTCCTAGTGGCTGAAGATAAAGTGAGAACGGATGTGAAAAAGCTCAGCCCAATGCTTAGTTAACAGTGTGGCAGGGAATTCAGAGTCCACTGGGTGAAAAATCACTGGGGGGACTTCAATGGGGCACACAGCATGTCTGGAGGAAAAGATGAGCATCGTCCTCAGCTGTGAACTTTCTTCCAAAACAGCAGCCCTTCCCCAGCCCTGGCAAGTTTATGTAACCAGTCGCTGTTACTGACAGAACCACCTTCCAGGAATGAAAAGATCTTGGTGAGAGATCAGATCTCACCACTGCCTAAAGGTATCATTTTTCAGGCTCCTCAAAAGGAATTTGAAAACAACAGATTGGTACAGGGTCCCTTGGTCTTCAGATTTGCTAATTCTATGTCTCTCTCAAAGCCACAGCTGGTTCGTGGCTTCCTGGAATGGGAGGGGTGTGCTATTCAACCATTCATTCATTCAATCATCCATTCAAGACATACTGCTGAACAGCTACTAAGTGTCAGGCCCTGTTTTGTGAACAAAACAGAAGTCCTTGCCCTATATAGTTTATAATCTATCCTGAGAATATTTGTCTTCCTGTCTAGCACTCTCCAATTTATAAAGTGTTACCATATCCACAATTCCATTTGACCTTCACATTAGCACAAGATGGGTTAGGGTGTGCACCCTTCTACCTTTACAGGTAAGAAAAATAAGCCCAGGTAAAAGGTGATTTGCCAAATTGCCCATGGCCAGCTGGTGGCAAAGCTAAGCGTTCTACCCAAAAACTCTTCTTTTGTTTGATTAAAAAAAAATATTAGCTAAGTGGAACCTTTGAAATAACATAGCTAAAATTAGTGGGGACTCAAAATTACATTATTAATTGTGGATCACGGCCACCTTGAAGTTGAGTGAGAATGAATACATCTAAGGCTCCTTGACAACTGTGCTCAGGACTCTCTTCCAGGTTACTTATCAGCACACTGAAAAAAGGGGGTGGGTCTCAGCTCCGACCTCGTCCCTTCCTCCGTGGGGCCATGATTGCAGTTCTTTTTCCTGGACCCTTCTCTGCATGCCGTTCACTGAGATGCATGTGCCTTCAGAGAGGCAAACAAGCATCTGACTCTCCTTCTTAAGGCAGGAGAATCCAGAATGTAACTTCCAAACGGGAGCTCGAAAGAGCAACCGTTGGCTTTGTTCACAAACTCTGGAGTGTGTGCTTACTCTCCCTCGGAGCCGGAGTCCTGGTCATGTGCACACACACAGGAAGAGGAGAGGTGCACCCAGAGTGCAGGGAACGAAAAGCTGTCTCGTGGTGCCCTGGGGCGGTGTGGGGGGCAGGGCAGGGGCTTCCCTACCACGGAAGCACTGCTGTCTGTCCTCACCACGGAATGCATGCAGCTCTGCTACTTTAAGATTATTTGGGGTGGGGGGCTGAGGGCTCTGCCAGCTCAACCTCAGTGCACGTGTTATCTGGGAACATGAGTGCCCTTGGGAACCAGATGCCCAGGTACAGAGTTAGAACAAAGGAGCCTGTGAGACCATGGTCCTCATACTTCTGCTTAGCAGAGGGCATCTCCAGAGGTGCAGGTCTGTTTATTGCCGAGTATGAAGAAAGAAACAAGGGCATTGAAGTTCAGGGTTCGGGATGCATGTGTATTAAAAGGAAGGGATCGAAGGTGAATGATAAGGGTGACTCCCCTTCCTATCTAGGTGTAGGTGTAACACCTGTGCGATGAGCTAGAAACCTGCTCCATCTATGGCTCCATAAGACCGACAGGCCCGTGCAGGGCAGGCCCATGTTCTCTTCCCCATTTCTGGATCTCCTCATTCTAATGCAGACCTTGACACAGAGAGGGGCTAAATAAATGTGAGTTAGTAAATGAATGCAGAATCTGAGGCCTGGGGAGCAGCAAGTGTAGGGCCGTCCAGTCTGGATGAGAGCCCAGACCTCAGGGGCTAGGAGCTGGGCTCTGTCTTCCACACCCAGCCCAGCTATCTGGCCAGCCCCCCTTTCCCAGGGCACCCTCACCTCGGCAGACCGGCCTGTGGTCGCTCCAGGCAGCAAACATGTCGCTCACTTTCATACACGTGATCCGCTTGGATCCTTGCAGGTCATAGCCCTCGTTGCAGGTGAACTGGACGCTGGATCCTAACCTGGGAGACAAGATAAGCCTGTGAGCTCCATCCCTGGGCCTTCCAGGCCCACTCCAAGTGCTTCCTGGCTCCACAAAGAAATATCACACCAACCTTCTGTCTCCTCTTGCCCTTAATCGCTACAATTGTATCACTTAAAAATCTCCATTTCTTGACCATTGAATGGTTTGGGGATTAAGTTAAAAGGTAGGACTATAAGCAAAACAGCTATCTTCTCAGTATCCATGGGAACAGCTAAGAGGGGGTGGATGATACATAAGATTTTAATAAAAATGGAGAACTACGAGAAGATGCCTCGATAGAAACTTTGCAAAATGCACCATCTTAGGGCCCTAGGGTCTCCCAGATTATCAGAGACATGAGCTGCCTGCTGGCACCTCACTACGGATGACAGCAGTCCTCTGGACCCTAGGTGCAGGTTTGCGGGGTGATGCTGGCAGTCTACAGCCCTCCCCTTGCCCTGGAGGCATGGCGGTATCCCCAGAACTGCAGCCGGAAAGACCGTCAAAGGCCACAGCTCTTCTCCAGAAAGTGTCTGTTCCTGCATCCATGCCATCCTCCGTATTCCACCTCCAGGAAGGCCAGCCAGCCCCGCTCTTCCCCCCACCGCCATCCGTCCCACCCTTCTTGCGAGCAGAAAGTTCCCAAACAGATCTTACCTGAAATCCGAGCCTAGTCTTTTGCCCCTTTCGGGTATGCCAGGGTCTGGACACATATTATGCCCTTGGGACACACCAATCTGAGTTACTACAAGGCAAAAAACAGCACATACAGAGATGGATAACCACAGGAAGGCACCGGCTGGGGCAGTGTCTCGGGGGGGTAGGTGGACCCAGAGATGGAATGAGGCCCTGCTCCGGTCGGGCTGCGTGAGGTTGCTGGGGTCCACTGGGTGGGGGTTTCCTGAGTGTGCAAGGTGGGGAGCTGCTGTTGACAAATTCCTTTGTGAGCAAAGTCCAAGTGAAATTCATCAAGAGCATGGAGGCCCAGAGGGAGGCACCCCAAACCAACAACCACCCCGTTCCCTCACCCCACACCAGCGGCCAGAGGTGGATGGTCCACAGCCCCCCAGGTGACCTCCCTACCCTGAGCTTCGGATCCGGGGCTGGCGACTCTAGATGAGATGAGCCCCCACACCCCGCCCAACCTCAGCCCCAAATGGAGAAATGACTCAAAGAAAGTTAAATAAAAGGTGGATGTGTGATCAGAAACGGTAAAGAATGTAAGAGAAAGCAGCAGTCTGAAGTTCAAAGCAGGGACTTTAGCTCAAACACAGATATTTCTGCTGAGAAACCTGTCCGCATCAGACACTCCTCAAGCCAGAGTGAGCAGCAAGCACAGCACCCCCACCCCTGCCGCCCAGTGCCTCCGCCCAAGGGCGCCGAGCAGAGATGGCACCTGCGGGGGTCCTGGCCAGTGGTGTGATGCTCTCACACTTGTCAACACCAGAGTCCTGTTTACAAAAACCACGTGCACAGTCGTCTGGACTAAAGGAGACACTTGATCGGGGGCGGCGGCCACACACAGAGTTTGTTTTCTCCTGTTTCCAGTGGGGCAGGTGTAAACACTCTGCCCCCCACCCCACCCAGTTCACTGTTCACCCAGTTCACTGAGATGCTGATACTCATGAGGCTGGAACCCCCTCACTCCTCTGGATTCTTGGCTTTGGGGATGACCAGGAGCTGAGGCCAGGCAGACAGCCCCACGGTCCCCATACCACCCTTGAAACCAGGGATGACAGGAAGTCTGGAACAATGTTCCCTGAGTTGGCCCATTTCTGTCCCAACCCCTCAAGGTCCCACAATATGAGCAACGTGCTCCATCGCTCGCTCACTCACTCACCCCCTCACCCGTTCTCGCACATGAGTACACAAAAGGCATTGACTGAGCACCTACTGTGCACATGACCCTATTTTATACACCATGGGAAATGTCAATATCAGATGTCATATATGACCTCTGTCCTCAAGGAGACCCCAGTTGAGTGAAGACATGAAACATGGAAACTAACTGTGAAACCACATGGGGGACTGATGAAAGATGCAGCTATAGGGAGACTAAGAGGGAGGACCCATCTCCTATTGTTGAGAGAAGCATGAAAGCCTTCCTGGAGGAGGTGGCATCGAATATGGACCTTCAGAGAGAGTAGGACTGGGATACATAGTGACCGAGGAATGGCAGTTCAGGCAGACAGACAGGCATGGGGAGTGAGGTACAAACATGGCAGCAGAATTGGAGTTCCCCAGTGTGACTGGAACAGGAGGGAGGGTGATGAGTGACACGAATGAGTGAAAGGTGAGATTTCAGAGGGCAGACTTTTAAGAAGTTTGGGTCTGACCCTGAAAATGATGGGGGGCTACTGAAGAGTCCCGAGTGGGGGGAAGATCTGGTTGCTCACGAGGTAGCCAGTTCCTGAACGATGAGTTAGGAAGTTTTGTGATTGTCTAGGTAAAGGACAACAAGAGCCTGGCAGCAGGGACGGACATAACGTAGTGAGAACGGATGTGGCCAAGAATCACCTGGGCCCACGGAAGACTAGTGAGTAGAGACAGGGAGCAGGGGACTTCCCGGCCGAGGGACCTGTGACAAGTTGCATTTTAGATTCACTGAGTCTGAAGAAGCTCATTTCCACAGTTAGATGCCTGGTATAGACCCCATTCAAATCTCCAGGTACCTCAGGGTGTGGATGGCCAAGGGTCCTGGGGATTTGGACAGACTGCAAGCTCAAGCCGGGCGCCTGGTATCCTCTGGGCTGTGTGGCAATGAGCACAAGGCTTCTTGGCAGCCTTCCTTTCTTGAATGTTCCACATCACCAGGTTAAATCCAGTCACTCCCACTGGAATCTTATCCCCTTCTCACCACCCCTTGCTTGCCAAGCCTCTACTTCCGAAACTTTCACATCCTAAACTTAGTGACATTCCCATTCTCACCAGTCCAGGACCCTCCAGGCTGGGGTGATAAGAGGGAAGTGCCATCTCCAAAAGCAGAGCAAGTTCCTGCCTCCTGGAGCCTCAGTGTTTTGCAAGCAACAGGAAGGAGATAACTAAGGCCTTCAGGACCCCAAGAGGGTGGGAAGGAGAGAGAAGGCTCTGTTCTAAGAAGATGAGGAGGTCAGTCCTGATCTGGTCTTGTGGTTCATCTGGTGGTAAGTCAATCTCACATGGTCCCTCCCTCCTGAGGATTTCTCGGCTAGGCTCCCACCTTCTTTAGTCCCAGCCTACTCAACCCTGCCCACCAACCACACCCATCCCAAAGTCCCAGCCGACCACCACGTGGGAACCACACAGCCATCTGGTAGCACGTTAACAATGGACAGCAGTGTCCTGCCTCATTCTCTTGCCATCTCATTGAGTACTGACACCACCCAGTAAGCATGCAGAGCAGAAGGCTAACAGATGAAGATGTTTCTGGACCAGAATGAAGAGACCACGGCATAGCCCACCTACCGAAGCACAGCTGCCGACCTACAGAGCAAACCGGCTGCCTCCCCTTTAATCAGCCAGCCCAAGGTAAGGCCCAGACCCCATCTAGGAGGTTACGAGCCCAGCAGTGAGCCGCTTACACCCGAATGGTGCCCTATCTTGTTGGGGGGACTGGGGAAATGACAGCAGCCCCATGTGGACTGAAAGGCTGCTCAGGCAACATGAAAACTTAAGTTGCAGGGAGCAGTTAACTGCCTGAACTAGAGATACAAGGCTTTTCCCTTCTCTTTCTTTAATTCCAACCTCCCCTGACTCATCAAAACAAACCACTTATGTTTGCAGCATTGATTTGCTATTGGCTGCAGAGGGAAGAAAGAGAAGGGGAGGTGAACCTCATCCCCAGCCCAGAAGGACCCTTATGGTGAGGAAGAAGCTGACACACACTTGGAAAGGCAATGCCTTCTACTGGAAGTGGAGGGAGGCAGGAACGCGTGGGTGGTCAGAACTGATCGGCGGCAGGGGGTCCATGGTACCCATGGGCTGTCTGATGAGCATACGAGTAGGATCCAGGATACGTGAGAGTGGGACTCCCCTCCTCTGAAGTTCAGGACCACTGTCCATAGGGAATTGGGGCAGAACACCAAGGGCCAGACACCTGCAGACATTTGGTTACCTGCCTTGGAGGCGGCTCGCATCACACACTCATCCCTCTCTGAGGAACTCTCAGAACAAAGAGCAGTACCTTGTTACAGAGATATATCTTTATCAAAGAACTTTTGCATTGTTTCAATAGAATAAGGCTCATTCATCTTTCTAAGGGAGTTCTGGGCACCTCTGAGTAGCTAACGAAAACCACGGGCCCTCTCGCACACAGAATGCGCCCACGGCATCATGTGTAACTTTTAGCCAGTTCATGGACCGGTCTCCTGAAGTCCTAGGCCAGGAAGGCCCATCTTAGATTCAACAGCATCCTTGGAAGGAAGAGAGGGTAAGGTCTCGTATCCCTATTTTACAGATGTAGAAACTGAGACATTAGTGCCTGGGGTAACACGGTTACCTGAAGACACACGGCTAAAAAACTTGTTCTCCCAAATCGGGGCCATTTCCTTAACGACAGCCTGTGGCTGGCTCCAGGACCAACTGTGAAGTGAGACTGTGCCTGCCTCTGTTCATCTGGTCTCCTGTGGCTATAGAAAGAGTGAGCCCGTGAGGGCCAGGCCCACAGTTCGAGCCTTCCTCACAGGCTCCTGGCCTAGTCTTCAGCTCTCCTTGCTCCCTGCTTCTTCCCCTAGTCCCTAGTCAAGCACAGCTGTGGGGCCTCCTGGCTGCTCTCTGCCATCCAGCTCCCACAGGGTGCAGTGACTGGAGGACTCCAGAGACCAGAGACAATCCCACACCCAGGCTCAGTTCTGTAGGGGTCTCAGGACCGAACTGCCTTTCCCCCAGCCCTGCTCCCACCACATACAGCACAGGGCTCTGGAACCACCAGTGGGGGCTCTGTCTCTCTCAGGAAATGCTTCTAGCACCTCAAGAGAAGTGAGCACGTGCAGGTGAGATGAAAGGAGAGGGTCAGGAGGGAGGAGAGAAATAGAGAAAGAGGAGAAGGCAGAGATGGGGAGGAAGAAGGAGGGAGGGGAACATGGAGGGACAGACTGAAGGATGGGAGATGCAGAGGGCAAAGGAAGGAAAGGAGGAAATAGTTCCCCAAAGGCCAATCATTTAGAACCAAGGAAGGCGCCCCACACTCACCTCCAGAATGAAAGCAGAGAGGTTCTTGGAAAAATCTCCTCTGCTTTCAAGACCAGCCTTCCAGGATGGCCCAGAACCTTCCCAAGCCCCCTTCCTGCTCCAGCCCAGAAGCCCCATAGCACAGGTTCCAACCAGCTGTTTCTGTGACATTCCAGCCCACTCCCCTAAAGCACTGGCTGTCCCCCTCTGAATCTTTCAGACACCAATAGCAGGAATATATTCCATAAACATAATCATCCCTGTGCCCACACAGAGAGCCCAGCACTGCCCCACTGGCTCAAGAGGCAGGACACGCACCCTCTAGTCCATGTTCGCCCAGCCAGGTCCAGGGACCCTGGTGGGGGCACTCAGCAGTGCCCTCTCTCCCCTTCCCAATCTCGCCTGGGGGGCTGGAATCGGGGCCCTGCAGCCTCCGAGATCCCAGTAGAGGTTACCGACTCCTAGAGGAGGAGCCAGAACTGTCTTAGCAGGTGGAAGTGATTCAAAAGGAAAAATAAAGAGAGAAATGGAGCAGTAATGACTCCCTGGACTGTAGTCAGAATGGGAAGTGAGGGGAAAAAGAGGAGGAAGGAGGAAAATGGGAGGAAGGGGAGGAGGGGAAAGCCAAGGACAGGCCCTTGGGCTGCTCACTGGCCACTAGGTCAGTGCATCCTGCTTAGAGCCTGGGATGGACGGGGGCAGGATTGAAGGGAAATCATTCCAGCATCATCTGGCTCCCCTATGGTCACAGCGCCGGCAGGTGTGACCTGAAGCAAGAGGCCTGGCGGGCGGGCCAGCAGATGGACACTTACACACAGATGTCTTCTGGTTGTTATCTTTGCTGGGCATCAGCTTCACACCTCGAGACTTCAACTCAATCTGCTTCTTGACTAGAGAGGAGGTAAGAGGGAAAACAGTTTAAGTTATTGTCTGTGACTGCAGATGGGGTCGCTTTAGATTTCTCCCTGTCTTGGCTTGGGACATTCCATGGTGGGTGAATGCCAGTGGCCCCTCTGGGCGAGGATATGTCAAGGGCAGCGTCCAAGTGCAGCAGGCTCTCAGATATTCAGAAAGAGGCTGGTCTTCTTGGGGAGGCAGACAGGTGATCTCCTGTCCACATGCGAGACCCTGCCTTTCTGGTCCCCTGCAGTTTCAGTCCACAGCCCTGACCAGGTGTGTGAGATTGGATTCTGGCCCCAAACTGTCGTCCTCCCTGAATCCACACCCTCTGCAAGGTGACGTACTCCTTCCCATTAAAGAGGTGGAATGTATTTCCTCACCCCTGACTTTGGGTTTGGGCACTGGAATTTTGGAGGGCTTGCACATGTCCCACTGCTTTAAAAGTGCTTATCAGATTAGACTTGCCCCCTTGCATCTCTGCTGTCTGTTGGGAGAAGACACGGCTGGTCCCAGGGAGATTAAGAACCTGTGGAGCCAATCAGCACAGCCTACACCAGCCGACCTATTGTGGGCAGGAAAAGCTGAGTCCTGGAGGCCCTGGGGGATGATGTCTGGCTCAGTGGGGGCCTGATGGACTGAACTGGGGTTTGATTCAATCACTGGGTCCAGTCTATAGCTCTTCAGGACTTTGTCAAATAATACAGCAAGGGCACCAGAGCCAGAACTCCACAATTCCGAAGGCCATTCCTCTGCATCCATCAACCTTCTTGTGTCTGACTACCCCAGTTCCCCAGAACCCTCTGCTGGGTTTCTCCAAGGGCTTCATCCTGTCTCTGGTTATTTGGCTTGGGGAATCTCTCCAGTCCCAGACCCCTGTGGCATCTCATAGTTGGCCCCTGCAGGGTGACTCAACCCCACTCAGACTGGTACCCAATTGTGGTAGCAACACCTGTGACCAGGCACTTCCCATGTGCAAGGCCCTGGGCTGAGTGCCTTTCAAGTTCTTCATCTACAGCAGCATCCTTGACTGCTGTCTTCCCTCTCGCCCACAAATGCTGCATAGGCGAATCCTTCCATTATATCCAAATGTAATGACCATGTCCATCACCCTGGTCCAGCTGTGCACTGCTCCTCTCCTTTGTCACCACGGCCTCCCGTCTTCCCTCCTTGCCCCTGTTATAATCTGTACTCGACACAAGAGCCAAAGGGATCCTTTCAAAACGTAAGTCAGACTGTATTACATCTGCACTCAGAACTCTTCAGGGGCAACCCACGTCTCCTAGAGTAAAAGCCAAAGTCTTTAAAATGGCCTGTACAACCCGATCTGCCCTGCCCATGACCTCAATCATTCTCCTCCAGCCACGAGCCTCCCTGTTGTTTCTACAATATGCCAGGCATGTGCCTGCTCCAGCCTGCCAGCTCCCAGAATCCTCTCCCCCCAGAAATCGTCACGACTCGCTCCTTTTCCTCCTGAAGTGTTTGTGCGAACACCTCTTCCTCGTGGAGGCCTTCTCTGACCACTCCATTGAAAACCATACCTCCAACCCGAGCTCTCCCTACCCCTTCCCTCTTTTATCCCCCAACTTTCTAACATACTATGGCATTAACTTAGTGATTTTTGTCACCCTGCACTGCAACATGAGCTCCTTGAAAGAAGGGGTTTTTGGCTATTTTGCTCACTGCTGTCTCCTCAATGCCTAGAATAGTGCCTGGTACAGAGCAGGCCCTCAATAAATGTGTCATTTGGTCCTTATACACTCAACAACCTTGGCCAGTAGTTATCATACCTATTTCACAGGTAATAAAATCAGGATTCAAAGTGATGAATGGGATTTGCTATAGGCCACCCTCAGCAACTTCTCTTGTGACCTGCTCCCAAATCAACCCCAGAGGCACCATTAACCTTCTCCGGCATCTCTCCCCTCCTGGCTCAGGCCCCCGAAACTCAAGTACTCGCCCTGTACTGGAGGTAACATGCCGACCCTGAAACTAAAGTCCACAGTGACCAGTGCACCAGGGGACCAACTCCCAGCACCCCCACCCCTCTCTGCCTACATCAGAAAGCTCCCCAAGGATTTGTTCCCCACCAACTGCTGTCTGTGCTGAATACTTGATAGAATTCAGTTACTACCACAGAGTTACTGCTTTCCAATGTGCATTCGAACCCTTTTTATAAATGTGCTTTATAAACGTGCATTACTCTTCATGTGTATCCAGCAGGAAAATTTCCGATGAACACCAACACGGGCCCATTATGAAACAGAGGGTGTTAGTAGGGGAGCATGCATTATTCAAGCCCAGCTAATACAATGTGGCAGGGAAACATTTCCTCTGATTTGATCATCCCAAGGGAACAAGAGTGGTCCCAGCACAGTGAGAATACTTGGAGCTCTTCTCCTGGATGCCTGGCATTAGGGCAGATGTGGGGAGTGGGCCCTCTGTCACCCAGCATGGCCTGTTGGAGGTCAGGTCTGTGGAGACGGCCCACGGCACCTGGCCAAGAAGGAGGTGGTGTCAGTCTTCCCGTCCCCTTGTTTCTGGTTGCCATGTCCACTGAGGAAGAGGGATGGGGAAGGGGGACAGTACACCATGGAGGTCATTCCCAGGGGCAAAGGCTGCTTGAGTTCCCTCGTGGCTGCTGAAGGGGGACTGTGAGGTACAAGTGGACAGGAGGGGGACAGTAGGAGGGAGCCCTACTTCCTATCTTCTCAAGGTTGCATTAAGGAAGAAGCTCCTGGTCTTCTCCCCTCTCAGGACCCCAGCAAGAGTCCTTCTAGCCTCTGTGTCCCTCCTGTCTGCTCATCCTCCCCAGAAGATCAGCTACGTTGATGGCTCTGTAATGCCTCGGGCCACTTTTAGTCCATGACATCATCACATCCCCAACAGGAAGCACCGCATTTTGCTGTGTATAATGCACACCAGTGGTTTTGGCCCAAACTTTTAGGAAAAAAATCTTTCATTTAAATTTTTTAATTCAATTATTTATTCATATTTAGAAACAAAACCAATGACCATATTTCAGGGTATTATTTTGCATATGGATATCGTTATCGCTTTCTGCAGTTACACTTTTAATGCATAAGCATAAATAAAAGAATTAAAACATTTATATAGATAGGGAATTAGTACTACCCATGTATAATGCACATGCTTATTTTTCCCTCAAAAATGTGGGCAAAAAGTGGGCTTTATACACAGCAAAATATGGTAACTCCTATCCCTTCCTCCATTCCTTCCTGCCAGTTACCACAGGAAGGTGCTTGAGAGGAGCTGAGGCTACAGGGGGCTCCTTAATGACACATCAACTTTGTGACCGCTTCTTCCTGTGAGCTGGGTCTGGAGGGTCATGCCGCCATGTTGCCTGTGAGCATCACACGTCAGCCTGGGGAATGCAGGGCTTGCTTTATGGGCAGGGGTTTGTCACGCCAACAACCCATCTCTAAAAGATGTGTGTCCAGGCCTCGCTGGCCCAGGCCCATGCTCACGCTGGGGGAGATGGAGCCTACAGTGGGCCCACACCATTGCCACTGCTGATGAGTGGGTCAGGAAAGTGTCCCAGGGAGGGAGGGAAGCTCTGAGCACCAAGGACGTTGGCATCAAGATACCCCCTCCACGTGCTGGAGCCTCAGTTTCTGAGTAACTCCAGGGAAGTGGTCACACCCTGATTAAATATGTGGTTAATTTATCTTTTAAACCATCTGACCAAGTGGGTGGGGAGCGATCATGGAACATGGAGCACCATGGGAAATTGGCTACAAAATGAACTCATCACAAAGCCAGCTGGACAGACCAGGGCAGACGGAGTGTGAAGGCTCAGACAACAAGGGCACCTCTCCCTCTAGATCTCTGCAGGCCGCCCCAGACAGGCCCGGTCCGAAGGAAGAACAGAATGGCAAGGACCTAGAGAATTTCGGGGATGTGTTCGTTCATGTCGTTTGTATGTTCATTCATTCGTGGAGCACGGTGACAACAACATTGCACTGGAGCACTGGCCTCTAAAGGGGATGCTGAAACCGCTGATGTAGCACAGGGAAAACAGAGCCTGGGGCTGGCTCCACTGTTCTGGCTCCACACAGAGGAACCTCCCCAATGCACATACACGTGTACATGTACCCATCCATACACACACGTTCAATGTCCACAAGAAGCACAACCATGAGACACATTTGTGCACTGGGGTACCCATGTCTATCCATACTCACATGCAAAATATAACTCATACTTACTCATGCATTTGTACTGTGTATGAACAAAGTCAGGACTCCCAAGAGAAGAGCTGTGGCTTTAACTGGTTGATGGAAATCTCACTAGATGCTTCATCTCCTCTGAATGATAATGACTACAGGAGACTGCCAGGCTGCTCCATTCATCCTTTATATTCTGGTTAATTACAAGACATTTCCCCGCTGTTGTAAAGGTTAGCGGGACACATGGTACACATTCAGCTAGGAGAATCTGGCAATACAAATGCCTGTCCGGCCTGCAGCATGAGTTACTGGGCTGAGGTGGCAGGAGACAAGGACTTGTTAGTAGAGGACAGGGAGGCCTGACCTGTCTCCGAGGCTCTGGGAGTCATGCATGGTGGACCCCGCCGCTTCTGTTTATCCCAATGGATTCAGATTTCCCTCCAAGAGGGTGAGCCCCTGCCCTAACCTTGATCATCTGCTTTCCCCACCACCCGGCTGTCCTGCTGGCTGCAGCGTCCCTTCATCTCCGCCCACACCTACTCTTTCACCAAACCCAATTCATTCAACCGTAAAAAATCTTCCAATGTGAACCTTCTTTCAATGTTCTAAGCCACGCCTGCCCTAAACACATCCTTCTTTGCTTGGATTTTGTTCACTGATTCACTCTCTCTGGCCCATCTTTTAAAATGTTGCAGAGCATGATCTTTTAAAAATGGAGATCTGATCTCCCCTTTGAAAACTTGTTGTATGTGCATCCTGCACTCTGTCCCTCGCACCTTGTCCCAGAGGGCCTGCCTCGCCGCCTGGCCACCAGCCTGGAGAGATGCTTTCGTGACTCACAGCCCTTTGCTTGACAAAGCCAGTGTCTAGCACACCGGCTCCTCATCTCACTCAGATTATGCCATAGATGTAACATTTGGAGCAGATGCCCGAGACCTAAGGCCTCCAGGTACGGACTTTCTAGCAGATGCCGAAGCCCTTACTGTGGGGAAGAGCAGTGGAGAGGACGCTGATTATAGGACAGAGCCGGGAAGCCTCACACCAACAGAAGATGAGGTGTCCGTTGCCTTAAAGGATAAATATAAAACCGCTGCACCAGATTTGATCAGGGTGTTGGCAACACATAAACGAAGAGGCTGCGGGGGCCCCACCACTGCTGTGCACTGGAATGTTCGATGGCCATGGAAGGCCTCCTTTAAGTTTACCACAGGTGTTCATCCGGGGGAAATCAGGAAAGTGTGATGTTGTCTGTTGATGCTGTAACTATGACTGCGGGAAGCAGCCTAAACCCATGATAGCCCTGAAGAGATTGCTCACTTTGCCGCAATTTCTGCAAATGGAGACAGAGAAATCAGCCACATCATTGCTGATGGAATCACAAAGGTCTGAAGAGTGTCCTCACAGCATAGGGCAGAAAAACACTGAACGGTGAATTAGGAATGGAAGACACAGAATTCAACTAAGATGGCATGTCCCCCAAGCTGAATAATCCATCAAAAGTTCAGAAATGGGAATTCTAGGATACTTATGATACAGTGTCCAGTCCACTGTACCCACTCTTGAAATTGCCCAAGGCCACTGAAAGTCTTTGGTTGTAGTTGCAGAAGATGCTCTCGGCGGCTTCATTTTGAGTAGGATGAAAGCTGGTTTTCCAGTTACAGCAGTCCAACCTCCAGGTGCGGGCATCACAGAAAGAACCACCAAAGCCGGTGCTACTGATGGTGCACGGGGCTTGGAAATGAGGCCTGGGCTCTAAATCTTTAACATGTTTCACTTCATGACTCGGAAAAAGTTGGAGAGGTTATTGTGACCTGGGACGATGTCACGTTCTCGCAAGGAAAAGGTGACAAGATTCAAGTTGAGAAACACATTCAGGAAACCACCGAACAGTCAGAATGTTACTACTGCTGATGGTGACAAAAAACGACTAAATGAACATCACACAGTCGTTGCGCTGAAGATTGCTGGGACAAATGACGTGGAAGACAATGAAAAGAAAGAGTCAAAGACAAACAGAACGCTATAAAAACTGCTGGTGAACAAGGCTTCGTCTGGGTGCTTTGCTCTGGTGCACTCCGGGGCTGAAGTCATTGCTCCAGCTAATGAAGAGCAAAACATTGATGTGGAAACCATTCAGAGACCACTCCACGTTCTGGCAATGACCATTGCTAAGAATGCAGGTGTCGAAAGACTATTGATAGTTAAGAAAATTATGCAAAGTTCCTCGGCAGCTGGTTATGCACAGTGCTGGGTAATTTTTTTGAAAAGGGAGGGAAAAGGAATCATCAAGCCAGCTTAGGCTGTAAGAAGTGTCCTGTTGGATGCTGCTGGTGCGCCTTCGTGGTTAACCACAGCAAAACTGATAGCTCCTGGAGTTCCTAAAGAAGAGAAGGACCCTAGCATGGTAGATGGGAGGCAGCATGGAGGTAGAATGTTCTAATGTCTAGAACGTGCTTTGCCATTATTCAGGGACTGTGCAGTGGTCTTCGAAAACGACTTCTGGGAAGTCAGCTGGAGAAAAGGACTGGAAGAAAGATGTTTCCGGGAATCACTATGGCCACGGGTTCTGGTTGCCTTGGCAATGCTGTTCTCTCTCCCTGAAACGTCCTCACTCCTCTTCTCTGGGCTACTTCTTGTGGGTTAAGGCCCCACTCAAAGATGATCTGCTCTCTGTGGCTGTCTCTACATCTCAGGGAGAAGTCAATGCCCTCTCAAGACTGCACTCAGACTACTGAACCCCTTAACGCACTGCAACGTCATGTCTTGTTCTCCTACCAACTTGTCCTGTGAGCTCCTATGTGTGTATCCTATGGCTGATGCAGAGCCAGGTACAGAGAAGGCTTCCGATACTAGTCTGATGACCAAGTGGACGAACGGTCACTGTTTAGAAGGATATGTGCTTTGAATTCATTTCCTGCAAAAGGAACAGGTCCTACTCACGGATGAAGTGAGAAGTGCCATGTTTTCGGTTCAAGCTCACTTTGCAGCTCAGGCTCACTCTTAATTGAATTCAGAAGCCTGGCTTTGTGGGCTCCTGAGCCAGGTAGCAACAACTCTGCAATTTGTGCAAAGGACCCTGGAGACCCAGAACCTGGAAATGAGGCTGGCAAGAGTTTGGCAGCTCAGCAGGCCAACGGAAGAGGACAAAAGAGTCAAAGCTTGGACCACGGGATGCCTGAGGCACTTCCTGCCCTGGTAGGAGACTGCAAATCAGTCACAAGCAAGAACACAACTGTATTCAAGTAAAAAACAGAAGCTTCAGCTTGTTACTATAAACAGCCTCCAGCATCTCAGCTAATGCAAACTGTTGTCTGCAGAACGAAAAAGTTCATGCGAGTGAGATTGAACTGTTTCACTCTGCAGACACCGAGTTTACAGGACTTCCAGAAAGCCGAGGAGCCAGTGACTTTCCCTGTAGGTTACCTTCCGTCTCCTGGTCACCAGCACTGAATTGATAAGAGGGGCAGGAGAGGGACAGCGAGTCCGAGCTAGGATTTGGGGGAAGAGGAGGATGGGCGCTAGATGATGGTCAACAGGGCAGAGTGGCAGGCAAAGGAAACACCTGCAAGGAGGAGCCCGGCCGCCAGCGTGCTCTCATCGCACCTGGTTTCCCCATGCAACCGAGCGTCAAGGGGATGGGTGGGGCGTGAGGCTTCCAGGTCCCATTTCCTGCGCATCTGTCGTGTCCCAGATATTTCCTCGGGATCTCTTTTAATTTCCAATAGCCCTGTGCGGTTAACATCATTCCCTCTCAGGGGAGGAGGGTGACGGCGGGGGGTGCTGCTCCCCCCACCAGGAAGTCTCTCACTAGTGTGATCATTCACCTCCGGGAGCATTTAAGAAAGATTCTTCTCACTCTGATTCCTTGAAGTCTTGGGGAAAAAAAAAAAAAAACCCAAAACAAGGAAGCAATTAACACTGAGAAGGCCTGGAAATAACCCTGGAGGCAGAAGGATTGATTGCACACTTCCTGTTTCCAGCACTGGAAGGAACCTTAGGGAACGCCAGGTCCTGGGGTTCCCGCGGTTAGGTACGGGAACCTATCACTGTAATACTCTCAGGCAAATGCCTGCTCCACAAAGCAGGTCAAAGGGGAACTGCTCTGGGTGAAGCTGGGGTGGAAGCCTGGAGTCCCACCCACTCGGCCACTACCAAAACAGCTGCCGGGAGAACCCCTTGGCCTCCCAGGAACCCACTTTGCAAACCCACTCTTTTGCCCCCTCCTCTCATGCTATATACCTGGAGAGGACTCCTGTCTAAGAGGGGTTTGGTGGCCCCAGCCTCTACTTTGCTTTGAATCTCGCACATCTCTAATCCTTCTTCTCTGAGCTACAGACCGGCAGAATAGCCAACTGCCTACTAGACAGTCCCCCAACCCCTGATATCCCAATACTGCTCAAGAATCAATGTGTGCCAAGCAAAACTCATCCCTCATCTACCTCTGCCTGAGACCATCCTGGTTAATATAACCATTTTTTACTCACTTACTCAACCCAGAAACCTAAGATTCATCCCTGACT
Organism: Desmodus rotundus; assembly: GCF_022682495.2. Lineage (NCBI taxonomy): Eukaryota > Metazoa > Chordata > Mammalia > Chiroptera > Phyllostomidae > Desmodus > Desmodus rotundus. The sequence goes on from NC_071389.1 coordinate 21,196,952, forward strand.
CCTCCATCTCCCTCCCTCACCCCCTCTCACTCCCAAATCTAACTAGTCGTGAGTCCAGTGGGGTGGACCACGGAAGACCTCCTCTGCTCTGTCTCCTCCATCTCCACTGCTTCGGCCTAAACCAGGGGGCTCCAACCTTTCGGCGTCTCTGGGTCACACCCGAGGAAGAAGAGTTGTCTTGGGTGACACATTAAATACATTGCGACACTTAATCACACAAAAAAATCTCATAATGATTTAAGTAAATTTGCGATTTTTTGTTGGGCCACACTCACAGCCACCCTGGGCCACATGCGCCCTGGCCGAGGGTTGGGCACCCTACCCTGTCCTTGTCATCTTCTAATTCTCAAAGGCTCCTCACTGGACCCCCTATTTTCCTTCTACAGCAATCAGAGAGCTTTGTAAAATGAAAATGGGATCCCATCTCCCTTGCTGTTAAAAAGTTCTGATCACCTCTCATCACCCATGGGGGGAAGCCCAACTTTCCCACAGCGCTGGACAGCACGACCCCACCTGACTTTCCGGCCTCTGGCCTGGCTGCCCCTCACTGCTTACCTCTGCTCTAGCCTGCAGACTGTTCTGGCTCAGTAAATGTTTCCTGTAGGAGGCCTGGGAGGAAATATCTTAGGCTGCGACCATCCATCTCAGCTGCAAACTGCTCAGCTCGGCCCAGGTAGCTCTAAAGCAGCCATAGACAATTCATAAATCAGGGAGCGAAGCTGTGTTCCAATAAACTCTTATTTATGGTCACTGAAAATTTGAATCTCATACAATTTTCATGTGTCACGAAATCTTTTTCTTTTGAGGTTATTTCTTCAACGGCTTAAAAAGGTAAAACCTACTCTTAGCTGGAGGACCACATAGACAGGCAGGGGGCCAGATCTGGCCTGAAGGCTGCAGTTTGCCAATCTCTGCTTTAGAGACACATAAATATTTGTGGTTCTTCAGACTAAACAATTTCATGCTTTCTTGCCTTCCCGTACCTGGAATGTTTCTTTCTATTGTCTGTCTGGCATTTTTGTGAGACCCATGTTGAAGTCAGTGCCACTTTTTTGTGGGATTTTTTTTTTTTTTGGTGGTTTCTCTTAAGTGCCTCCAGCAAAACTAATTGCTCCTTTCTCTCTAGTCCTAGCCCTTTATGGGGCCTCAATTATAGCTTTTATCATCCTGTACAGAAGGCATAGATCTGCGTCTGTTCCTCTCTTTACTTAACCTGTTCTCCTTAAGAACAGATATTGGTCTGGCTGTGTTCACCTCCCTGTGCTGTCACGCGGTGGTGTCACCCAGAAAATGCTTGTTAAATTACACACAACTGCGCACCTTCCAACAGCCAGCGGGAGGCAGAGCCACACTAGAACTCAGAGCCTCTGATGCCCTGGTATTAGTCAAAATTGTGCCCAGCCACGAACAACCCTAAATTCTGATTGGCTGAGACAAGAATGGAGTGGGCTTCATTGCAGCTTACTTATGAATTTAATTTATTTTTTGTTTCTCTGGGATAACATACGCATCCACACAATTAGGAGTTGGTAATTAGTAGCTCAGAAGTGCCATGAATCACTGGGACTCTAATGCCATTAACCTGAGCTCAGGTGAAACTGACCCTGTGCCGGTGATCCCCCAAGTTCATGCTTCGGACTCCTCTGTCCTGCTCTGTCTTCCCAGAGGCTGACCTCTGCGGACTGCCGGAGGACCAGGGAGCTCTCTTGTTGGGTATGGCAGGTTAGTCCCCCAGGGCACAGAGCAGGCCAGAGCGGGAGTCTGCTCTGTTCCTGGCTTCCTGGTGGATTGGCAGGTGGGAGGCACAGCAGACATGAGGGAGGGAGGGAGGGGGGGATCTGGTTACTGATTCCAGGGGCTCCCTCCTGCACCGTGGGTTGGCAGGGGCCAGGCTCCTGAGTTCTGCCAAGTGGCCCCTTTTCAATGGCTCCAGCCCTCACTACTTCCTCCCCTGACCCTTCCCCCAGCACAGTAAAGGCTGAAGGCTCCCCACCCCATGGATTCCTTGAACCCACCCTTACGTCTGTAATTGGGCCCTTCACTAAACCTTCAGCTTAAGCCATGCAGTATGCCTTCTGTCTCCTGCTACACCCCTGACCGAAACCTATCTTTGCCACTCTTTTGGACTGAATTTGCGGGCAGGAAAACAGTCGATTGGTCTTTAGGAGTTCCAAAGCGTTCATCCTTTAGAGCAGTGGTTCTCAGTCAGGGGTGAGCTTGCACACAGGAGACAGTTGGCAATGTCTGCAGTGCCACTGGCACCTAGCTTCTAGTGGGCAGAGGCCAGGGATGCTGCTGGACACCCTACAATGCGTGACAGTGCCCCACAACGGAATTATCCAGGCCACAGTGTCGATAGTGCTGAGGCCGAGAGACCCTGCTTGGTGACTGAGTTAGTAAGTGATTAGCGGACACCCTTTCACTATGTACGTACACTCAGTGCGGGAAACCCCAGGAAGAGAAGGTCCCAGGGAAGAATCATTTACTACTGCCTCGGCACACCAGCATGCTAGGTCCAGATGAACAGTGCCGGCTGGGGTTCAAATCACTGCTCCGGCACACCAGCATGCTAGGTCCAGATGAACAGTGCCGGCTGGGGTTCAAATCACCGCTCCAACACACTATCGACGAGACCTTGAGCCAGCCCCGTACCCTCTCTGCAACTCTTCTCCCTCACCTATCAAAGGGGGCCGATGGGAGCACCTCCTTCACACAGTTGCTGTCAGGACTGAATGAAGCGATACCTGCCAAGTGCGGGAAACCTGGGAAGAAAGCCCTTCGTAAACACCAACACGCTCAAACGTGCGAAGCCTGTTCTGGGCTGCACTGAGGGGGACAGAGAGAGGGTGAGACAGGGCCTACTTCTGCGGGGCTCATAAGTGATACAGTTTTCCAGATCGTGCGCTGTTCCCCGCTACAGACTTGTGAAATTCTTTCAGAGGTTGCAACTAACATTAAAAACTGGAAAAGAAATTTTCAGGGTGCATCACGTTAAGTCAGGGTAAATACCACTTGGTGACATTTTCCTTTTAGTTCTACAGATATATGTGTGTACTGGGTTGTGATGGAAAATGTAGTTTTTTACAGTGGGGTGAGATTAACAAAACAAAGTTTAAAAGCTCCCAGTCAAATAGGAAAGGTAAGACACCCAAAGCACCGGAAGAGAAGGTGCCGTGATGTTGCAGAAAACTCACACAGGCCTGCGAAGGCAGCTTCGCCACTCATGGGCCGGGTGGCCTGTGTGTGTCGGGCTGGTTATACAGTCGCACTGAGTCTCAGCTTCCCCAGTGGGAAATGGGAACCAGCCCATTTGCCAGTGTGCCTGGGGGAAGCTCACAAGAGGCGATGGGCATAGAGTGCATAATCTAGGGTCTGGCGCACAGTAGGTGTGCAATGCACGTGTGCTCGTGACCCCCTAGAGCCTTCCTGGTCCGGGTTCTCTCTGCCCATTGTCTGGCATCAAGCCTTAACCTATGACCAAGACAAATGGGCCCTCAGCCCACGAAATACGAGAAACACCCGGCGCCTATTTAATCAGATGAAACGACAACCTTCAGCGCTTTCCTATTTTGGAAAACACACAGAAGGGCCCAGACAGGCGCTCACCCCCACAAAGGCCCAGCCTCGGCAGTGCGGAAATGTCGGCAGTGCGGAAATGTCTCCAGGAAGGCTTTCTGAGTGAGGCTTTGTGAAGCTCCTCAGAACAGGTGGGTCACCTGTTTATTTTTCAAATGTTTCAAAGGTATCCTGCTACCCCAGGCTGAGGAAATGAGGCTGCTCGTAAAAGGTTCAGATTTTCAAGGTAATGTGTCTGCTGCCAGTGCTGCTTTCATCCCAGTTTCCAGCCAGAACGCCTGGCCCAGGGGCCTCGTGGGGGCGGCTCCACTGTGCTCTGCCAGGGCCCACCTCTGGGGCGGGCTGTGTGCTGCGCTCTTGTGGCCCAGCCTCTGAGCCGCTGGGGTGGGGCTGGGGGGACAAGCTGCCACGATCTCCACTTGGAATCAGTGGCTCCCTCCTCAGTACACCTTCGGCGGGGGACTGACCATAGCTCACTTTCACTCTTCCAGCAGGCCTGCCGGGTGCCATCATTTTATGAGCACTGATTTCCCTCCCTTACTCCCTCGCTCACTCAGTCCCTCCCTCCATCACTCACTCACTCAGTACAAGGTAAGCCCACTCCTCATTTCACTCCCCAGTGCCTCATAGAGGGCCTGAGACTTAATAGGTGCGCAATCCAAGTTCATCATCAAATCAATTAGAACCAACATTAATTTGTAATTGGTAACAGTTAAAGGCTTAATGAGCAAGTTATAAAGCAAACCACTAGTGTTTATCTCTGTAAAGTTTGTGTACTTTGAATAAACACAAGGTTGAAAAGGAATGTCGTAGTCTATCCCAACCATCCCTTGGAGTTTGCATCTCCTGGGGTCCTGGGGAGCTCCCAGCTTTGGGGTTCACCCACTCCTCTCTAGAAGCGGCTCTAGGGGCTAGGAAATTCTTCATGCCTGGGGCGGAAATCTGCTAACCTGCACGTGCCCCCTGCCATTCCTGGTCTGATCTCTTGCCACCAGGCAGAGACTGCAGCCTCTCCGCCCTAGTGCTCCTTGCTCCTTACATTACTTTGCCTGCTGTTTGTAGTGCAAATGAGAGAGCTGACATGTGGCTGTTCTGCTTTATACAGGATGGGCTAATCTCTGGTGGTCAAGAGGGTGAACTCTAGATTAAAAAACAAACTAAGCAAACAAGAAGAACAGAGACAGAATCATGGATACAGAGAGTGTTTTGATGGTTGCCAGATGAGAGGGGTGTGGGGGAATGGATGAAGAGGTGAGGGAATTAAGAAGTACAAATAGGTAGTTACAGAATAGCCATGGGGATGTGAAGTATGGTGTAGGAAATGGAGTAGCCAAAGAATTTATACGCATGAACCATGGACATGAACAATGATGGGGGGAGTGCCTGAGGGAGTGGAGGGTGCTGGGTGGAGGAGGGCAATGGGGGAAAAGTGGGACAACTGTAATAGCATAATTAATAAATATAAGTTAAAAAGATAAAATGCAAAAAAAAAATCACACAAAAGGCAGGAGTTCAGATGGCCCTGGGAAACTGGATTCATTTCTCTTTGCCTCCGTTTCCTTGTCTGTAAAATGGGCATGACGATGGCATTTGCTTCACAGGTTGATGACGAGGATCCAGTGTGATGATGCCTATCAAATGCCCCGCTCGGTATTAACGGTTATGATCAGCCTGGCCTGCAGAGGGGTAGCCTGGCCTACACAATTTACTCCCTGGGGCCCCAGACCGTGATGGCAGATGCAGAGATGCGGAGAGGCAGGTCTCTGGGTCTGCGACTACGAGCAGGACCTCAGAGGCGAGTGTGCCCTGAAGCCACAGGAGACCAAGTTTGGGGCAGGATGAGCTCCCCAAAGGAGTCACCTCAGCCGTCCACCGAGGAAGCACGGCAGCCCTGGGCCTGCCTACCTTGGTACTGGGCACTGAAGCCGCGCTGCCGGTGGTTGCCGTCCGAGGTGAAGTGCAGCCGAAGCCAGTTCTTGCTGCTGATGACAGGGGCTGGGAGGCTGGCTCCAGTGAACCTGTGGGGACAGGAAGGGGGCAGGGTCAGGAACCACAGATGGCTGGGACAGGAGACTCCCCACTTCCCATGCAAGCCAGGGCCTCTGCCCGATGGACTGTCTAGCTGGAACCCTCCAGCAGCCGGGGGCCTGAGTGGCTTGGGGTGCTCCTCCAGGGACCCTTCCCACCACTGGGTTTCCCTGAGATGTTTTGGGGGTGGGGCAGGACCTTCAGGTCTGGAGCAGAGGTCTAGCCCCCCCAGAAGAGAGGTCTAGACCTCTGAGCATAGGCCCCTCCCTGGCAGATGTCCACATACCCACCCCCAGGAGAGGCCCAGACCCCCCAGTGCAAGGTCCAACCCCCATGTAGAGGACCAACGTCCAGCTCTCCAGCAGAGGTTCAGTGCCCCAGTCCCAGGCAGAGGGTCAGCTACCCTAGCAAGGCTCCCAGGACTTCCAGGGAGTGAGGAGAAAGGGCATGGGCAAATACATGGGCAGTGTGGCACCTCACGTGTGAGAGCCCATTCTGGCACCACTCGCTGGGCCCTGGGCCTCCTCTGGCTCCTCTCCCTGTCCCCAGTGGCTCGCCCCTCCTCCCTCAGGTTAGCCTCCTGAGTTCCAGCCAGTCCAGCTCCGTGAGAGTGGGGTGCGCCAGGGTATCTCCCACTGTCACTGGTCACTGCACCCTCCTCTTGACCAACTGCTGTCCTGGGCCAACTTCCAGGTCAGTCAGATCTTTCCTCCTAGAGTCACTCAGACAGAGCACAAGAACCTTCGGTGGCTCCCCAGTGTCTATACAAGACTGGCCTCCCAAACTTTCCACCTGGCCCTCTGCTCAGCGCCAGCCCTCTCCACCACAATCTGCCGATTCCCCTGCTCCTCAGAAGTCCCCTCCATCTTCCCTCCTCTACCCCACAGCCCCCAGTGGGCCAGGAGCTCGGTGTCTTCCCTCTGTTTCTTCCCGCCTATGAATCGGGCACAAACCTGCCAATGCGTCTTCCCCTTGGGCACCATCAGTCCTGTCTGCTCCCACTCCCTGGACACTCTGCTTACGTCTTCTGAGCATTCCACATGTTTCCTTTTCTATGTCTTTGCCTTGTCTGCCTGGAATACACCCTTCTGTCACCCTCACCCCTGCACCACCCACATCACCGAGGTGACTCTGGGAAGCCCTCAGATATCACCGCCCCAGGAAAGCCTTTCCTCCTCTCCTTGGTTCTGCAGCCACACTGATTTTTGGTTCAGATCCAGGTTCACCACTAACTACCAGTTTGACCTAAGACCAGTTACTTAACCTTTCTGAGAATGAGAATAGTAACCCCAGCCCCTGAAGAGTTTGTGGGACTAAATGAGAGGCCTTATGGGATAAAGAACCTAGCCCAGTACCTGACATGTATTTGCTCGGTCAATATAATTTCCCTCACCCCTCCTCTGTGACGCCCCAGAGTTTTATTCCAATCATAATGCATTTATCCTGGGTGTGTGCCTCCCTCAGAAAACTCCCCAAAGAGGGCAGTGGAGCCTCATGGTAGAGATGCTCGGGCTCTGGTGGGATCAGCTGTGTGATCTTACAGAAATTACTTAAGCGCTCTGTGACATTATCTATAAAAGGAGGACCATTATGACACCTCCCTTGAAGGCTGCACGGATTAAAGGAGATAATACACAGAAAGACCCTAGCACAGTCCCTGGCAAAGAGAGGTCTCTTGGTAAGTGGCAGCTGCCCTTGTCTTCCTCATCATTGCACCAAGCACCTAACAGAACGCTGGGGTACAAGGCAGGTGTGTCAGGGTTCCAGCACAAAACAACTGGCAAGGTCACAGGAGAATTATTCCAGGAGCTCAATGGATTCTTTACAAAGGGGGAACCACTTTTCCGCAGAGGAAATGGTTATCTCTGGAGGAAACAGCTGCATATACGGCAGATCTTCCCTCCGGAGTACAGCCAGTTTGTGCAAATCACACCTGGAGAGAGCAGGGAATGAATACTTGGAACTCACTCTCCTTCCTCCCCTCCTCCAATCTCCTGCTAATGCTTCTGTTGATCTTGCCCGATTGACAGCCACAGGGCAAGGGAGCACACTGAAGCAGGCCCACAGGTAAGTCTTCCTAGGCGTGGAACAGGGTAGAGGAGGGAGGGAAGAGGAGCTGGAGGAGCAAACGGAAGAGATCCAGCATGGCAGGTCTCCATCAGTACGAACTAAACAAAAATGCTACCGGATGAGCTCCCTACCCTGCACCACTGAATTTTTACTGTAATGAAAATGCTGACACACACTGAACTCCAGGAATATAACCCATATTGTTATGGTAAGAGCTATTATAGAAACCAATTACTGTATTTCACCAGATTCCATTTAAAATAGTTTATTACAGGCTGAGTCATTTACGTTTTCTAAGGAGCCACAAACAGTATTGTGGGTTGTGTTTTTTTCCCCCCAGGCCAAATTCAATTCTATCTCAATGACAAAACTTAGAGGCTATTTACATAAGGGAAGTAAAAAGAGGGAGAAATTACCTGAATAATTCAAAACCAAAAGCTGTTTTTTTGCAAACTGGAATGCAGGGAGGGTGCTGGGGTCCATCCGAAGAGCAGGACGGTCAAGATTGTAACCAGAAGTCAGAGAGGCTTTCCTGCTCTTGGATCTGCTTGAAGCCCCCATTGTACAGCCTGGCAGAGCCCCGAGGGTCATCTCCCTGCTCCGCCTTCTCCCACACTTTTACCTGCTGCCAGGAATCCGGTTAACTCCTAAGGCTTAACCTTGCAGGGTTCTGAGTTGCTTGTGCATCTTTGCTCTGCTCTGCTCCTGCTGCCTTGGACATAAATGCTGCACATTTAACAGTTTTTTTTCTCGTCTGTGGAAAAACTTGGAGCTTCCTTGTTGGAGTGGGGAGGGTGTCCTGCCTTACTCAAAGCCCTCCAATAAAAAGTCCCAGCACATGAAGCGACACAGATGACTCTCAAGAGCATTATGCTGGGTGATAAGAGTACATTCTGCACGACTCCATTTGTATCAAACTCTAGAAAGGACTGAAAGGCTAACTGACAGAGGGAGAGAGCAGATTGTGGTGGCCAGAGCTGGGGGTGAGAGTTACAGGTGGGAGCTGCCTGGGAAAGAAGAGTATGGGGGAACCTTCTGGGGTAACGGAAATGTTCTCTGTCTCAAAGGAGACGGTAGTGACATGCAATGTACAGATTGGACAAAGCTCTGAGAACTATGGGCAGGTTTACTTTATGCACATTGTATCTTAACAGATCTAGGTAAAAACAAACAAATCTTTCACTCTGAGGCTCCAGCCCTCAGAGTAAAAGACCTTACTATGGCCAACAGACCTTAAAAAAAAAAGTGTGCCTTCCCTCTTCTCATCTTTTTATTCTTTATGCCTGGCCACGTGGTCTCCTTGCTGTTCAAAGCTGGCGGGGCCTGCTCCTGCCTCAGGGCCTTTGCACTTTACATTCCCCCTGCCTCCCTGCTACCTGGCTCTTCTCCCAGACCCCCACCTGTCGCACCCCCTCACTTTCTCCGAGCCTTTGATCAAATGCCACCTTCTCAGTGCAGCCTTCCTGGTCTGACTCCCACCCGTCTGCGCACCCTGGGTGCAAACTGGAATGCAGGGAGGGTGATGGGGTCCCAAGAGCAGGATGGGAGTAACGGTCAAGATTGTAACCAGGCACGCACGGGCGCGTGCACGCACACCACACACACCCGATTCTCCAGTCACGCGAGTCGGAGCACACACTGCTTTTTTTGTGCTTTTCTGCTTTTGCACTTGCTTTTTATGCCCTTCTCCACTGTACCAGCTGGCTGCACAGAGAGGTCAGGTAACTTGCTCAAGTTCACACAGTTATTAATTGGCAGAGGTGGGATTCAAACCCAGGCCATTGCGCTCAGAGCCTATGTACTCAGCCACTGCATTATACTGGCACACACATGCAGGCATGAAGTTTAGGCTGACTTCCGTTCTGTTCCTGGTGTGCCCCTCCTTCTCCCCGCAGGATCCTCTTTAATTTTGCTCCCTCTTAGAATCATAATTAAAGGAGAGAAACACAAAGAGAGAGTCTCCCCTTCAAACCTTTCTGTCCACATTAATTTCACTACGGGGGGCCTGGGGAATTCCAAGTTCACCCAGGAAATTGCTATTGCAGTACCACATAAAATGTATTTAAGCAATTACACTCAATTTTTTTTCTTTTTGGTAAATTGACTTCTGTTAAATGGGGCTTCATTAATGGAATCTGGCTTGGGGAGGATTAAAAAAAAATCACTCCCTTTAATGCGTGTAGCTGATTATGGGAAAAGTGGCCTTCCGTGCCTCTGCAGAAAGCTCCAAGCTCTTCTCTTGGTAACGGCAGAGCAGACTGTGGAAGGCACTTCCTCTTAAGAAGTGACCTAGAGTCAGGATGTCAGGGTGCTGAGAGCCTCCTTAAAAAGAAGACCACACTGACTCTGCAAAGCACTGCTGCCTAATTGTGAGCTGAGGGAGAGGAATGTCAGGGAATCTTGGTTTAAATTGCAGTGTTCCTGAGAGCTGACATCCTCAGGAGAACGTTCATTCGTGTGTTTACTCACGAAGCACCTGTTATGTACCAGGCACTGGGTTTGCCGGTGGGGGCCGCTCCCGCTGTGGTCCCCTAGATATGGGGAGTCCCTGCTAGGCCTGTAACCTATAGGAGGATTCAGCTTGATGTCCCCTTCTCTCTGTAGCTTCCACGCTCGGTCAATAGCATCTGGTCTCTGTGCTCCCAGATCTCCTCCTGTGGTCTTTATCTCTTGTCTAACTTACGAGAGATATGGTTCAGAGTTATGGTTAATGTTTGGTTCAGAGTTGAAGCACCTCCGCACCCCAGGGCCAAACACAGACCAGCCCTCCATCCCCAAGGCTGGCGGGAGAATATGAAATACAGGAGGTATTCACCACCCTATCCCCACTCCCATGCCCTCTTTCCTTTCCACCTACCCACTGAGCTCCTCCCTGGGGGGTGGAAAGGACACCATGAGGCAACAGGGAAACCTTCTGGAAATGCCCTGGACATGGCCAAAGGGCCCCAAGGCCCTGGCTGGAGGCCAACTTCTGCTCCCTGCCACCCACGCTACCTCTCATCCCTGAAGTGAGCTTTATTTAATTCAGCTCTGAGTTAATCACAAATGACTTCTGTATCTGTTTTCATTTAGCCAAATTCCTTATGTCAAAGTCAAGTCTTTTCCTTAAAACAAACCCATGATGATATATATTTTTCAGGAAGTGGGTGAATGCCTCAGATGAAAGCAAGTCTTCTTGGAGTATGGGCTGCTGGAGTCTCCCAGTCTCTGGCTTTGTCTTTGGAAAGAGGCCTTTGGCCTCCCGAGGCTCTCGTTCAGCAAGTGCCTGCCCACCTCACTGGTACAGACAGCTCCAGAGACCTGAGCAGCCTATGAAGATTCAACTCCTGGCTACCTGCTTATTCTGTGTGTTTGGGGTTGTTTGCTCTGCTCTGAACAAACCAAAGCTCCATGCCCCCTGCCAGTCATTTCTGCTCCTGGTGCTCCCTGGCCCCTGATCCTCACCTTCCTCCCAGTCACCCAGCCCAGGCATCATCCTGAACTCCTCCCTGCCCTTCCCCCACTTGCCACCTGTGGCCAATTCCTTTCTCCCTCATCACATCTCCTCATTTCTCACCTGGACTACAGCAATGGCCTCCTGATCTGCTCTGCACCTCCAATCCCGCCTCCATACTGTGGGAGATTCGATCAAGTTCCTGCCTTGCTGGGAACCCAGCAGTGAAGGCCCTCGGGCTCCAGGATCAAGTCCAAACTTTTTAATGCCTTCCCTCTGCAATGACACCCACTCTGACTCCCGCTACTTTCACTCTCCAAGCCTTTGCCTATGCTACTACCCCACCTGGAGTGCACTTTCCTGTTGCCCCACCTGATCCCGTAAACCTAGCCAAAGTCTCTTTTTCTCCACCTCTTCCTTCCCTCGCCCACATCCCCCGGAGGATCAGCTCCCTCCATGGTGTCCCCTGTGTGGCACAGACATTCCCCTGCCATTGTACTGGGCACACCAAGTCGTAACCACCTTTGGACTTGACCACTGTCTTGTCTGGAAGGCGAGCTCCCTAAGAGCAGGGACAGGACCTTCTTTCTCTCGGGGTGTCCAGCAACACTGCACAGTGCCTGGCACACAGAACAAACAAACCACTTCCACAGGACAGGGGCTGGCCAGCTACAGCGTGCTGGCTGTTCGCAAGTGAAGTTCCACTGGGTTGCGAGCACGCTCATTTGTTTACCCATTGCCTGCTTTCATGCTGCCATGGCAGAGCTGAGGAGTTGTGACAGGAACTATAACCTACAAAGCCAAAAAAATTTATCTTGCCCTTTACAGAAAGATTTTACTGACACTTACCACAGAAGCCTTTCTGGTGATGTAGTTGTAGTTGGTTGGTAAAATAAATTTTTTTGTAAGTCAGGAATAATACAAATATGCATCCATAGCTCGATCATTTCATTATAAAATATTTAAATGTACATGCATTTGCCAATCCATTTAATGCAGGAGCAAGGCGTCTCCTTCCACCATGGGTTCGTTCTCTGCATTGTGGATCTTACGCAAACTACACCCACAATGCATTGTTTACCCTTTCCAATTTTGCTACAGCTCGTCCAGACAAATACTTATTGAGCACCTACGACACCACAGACATTGTACTAGGCACGGGGGACGTGGCGGTGAACAAGACAGACCTGGTCCCTGTCCCGATGTCACTGAGTGGGTGCAGCTGGCTCACTCACTCACACCTAATATTTAGGAGGAAATTCTTTTCAGAGCTTCCCCTTCATGGAGCCATTTCAAAGCATTCAATTTAATTTCCATAGATGCAACTATATTTCCTTTCACACTCATATTTCATCAGTTTATGTGATGTTTTAATTTAAATCACATAATTACAATAACAAGTATGACTGGCACCAAGAGAGCTGGCAACAAACCCATCTGATTCTCAGAAAGAGCAAGACTCAGCTGGTGGGAGCAGGGAGTGCACGGGCATGGGGGTGGGGTGGGAGCAGCCTGCAGGCAGCTGGGCTTAGAGTACCACAGGCATCGGTTAGGGAGATCCGTCGAGGCCATGGGAGTGCCAGCTACTCCAGGGAGCTGCTTTGGTGGCGATGGTAAAGCATACACACGCTTTTGAATGAATGAATGAATCAATCAATAGCATTCTCTTGCTTTCAATAGTGGGGTACCTGTTCTAATTTGCCATCAGGAGAGAAGAAACCAGCTAACTTTAAAACTTTGTTTGAGAAGGCCTTCAGAGGTCTTCTAGGTCTAATGCCCAGCTATGTATGAACCCCAACTGGAGCATTCTGACAAATGGTCAGTCAAGATCTGTTTTGAATGTCTCCGAAGATCAAGAACTCACCTCCTTGCCAAATCTTCCCTGTCTGTTTTGATCCACACCCATCCTTTTTTCTAGCTACTCCCTGCTCATCCTTCAGGTGTGATCTTATAGCCTTTGGCTCCAAGTTGGCTTCTTCTGTGTACCTCTGGACTCCCTGCCCTTTCTCTACGATAGTGCTCGGCTCACCAAGCATTGCTCTGGGGTTGGCCTCACCCACCAAAGTGTGAGCTCCCTAAAGGTAGGAGCTATTTATTTCTTGCTCAGTACTTCCTTAGAACTTTGCAGGGTGCCTGATACAAAGAAAGGGCTCAGTAAGTACTGCTCACCAGAAGGAGGAACAGTTGAATGAATGAACAAGTGGATGAGATCTTGCTGGTGGGAAAAGCAGGGGAGGAGGCAGATGAGTAAGTGAGCCTGAAGACAGGAGGCAGGGCCTTGAAGGCCACGCTGGGTTTCCTCTGGGTTTCCCATGAAGACACACTGCCCCACCCCCTTGGTCCCTCAGCCTTTGTGGTGCTTCCCATTCACGTGGCAGCTGCTGGTACCTTTAGGGAGGGACTCTTCTCATGATGACATATCCCTTATACAGCAGCAGTGGAATTTGGTACAACATGAGCAAATGTTCCTTCCCCAGCAGCAACTCAATAAACTCAACAAATTATCAGGGCTTTTCCCTGCGCAGCTAATTGCTAGCTCCAAGGTGAATGCTGTTCCCTCTCCACGCACTGCACCCTGGAGGCATGTGTCTGAGCTGGGGTGTGCTGAGGGACAGGGCACCTGGCTCTGTTTGCTGTCAGGTGGGATGAGGGTGTCATCTCGATGTCCTAGGGATATCACATTGAGAAGGCCTGGGGAGTGACTTGGGGTGTTAGTGCCTTCCATTCCCCAGCTCAGCTGCTGTCCCCGCAGGGTGAGAGGCACTTCGGGACTCTGTGAGAGGCTCTGTCCATGGTGCCAAAGTGAGCAGAATGTGTTAGGTCTGGTGCCAGGTGCCACATTCTGGGTGAGTAGGCTTGAGGTGGATCTCCATCAACCTTTCAGGGGATGCCCGATGCTCTCCCCTTCTGTCTGCGGGATAAATCGGGCACTTCCACTGTTTTCTGAGTGCTAGAAGTCTTAGAACATCAGTCTCCCTCTGTCTCAACCCACTGCTCCGGAAACCCTTAGGACATGGATGTCTGACTGGAGTTGGGGGGGCATGTGACCCCCATGAGGCTGGGCCAATCAGTCAATGGGACTGTACACTCACTTTATGAGGAAAAGGCTCCACAGGCCTAGAGGAGATTTGCGAAAAGGGTGTCCCGGCATTACTTTGTCTTGCTGCCTGCCCCGCCCCCTCCCTGCCCCACTTCATCCTTTTACGATGTCCTGCGCCTTGTACAATCACCCTCCTCTAGCCCCACTGGGACTGAATCTAAGAGCAGCCTCGGGCCTGACTAGCTGCTGGGCCCAAATCTTCGTTACTATGGGTTAGGCCTGAGATCCGGCCTGGAGACCTGGTGGTCCCCATGCTCCAAGACGCTGAAGCCTCCTTGCCTCCATTAGGCTGGGCCCAGGAACAGAGTGCAGGCCTTAGGTGTCTGGTGACCAGGGCACTTCCACTCCACATGACCCTCTCCCTTTCCTGGCTCAGGTCTCTGTCTACATAGAGATGTCACCTGTCTGGTTCGTTCCTTCTCTTGTTTTAAGGCAATGGGTTTAAGAATGTCAAGGGTGAAGGGCTGGGCCTCTGGAGTCAGGAAGTCCTGTATTTGAATATGGGCTCCACTGCTTTCCAGCTGCGTAAACGTGGGCATGTGCCGCAGCTTTCTGAGTCTCAGTCTCCTCATCTGCGCAGCACAGCTGCGCTTGTGTATATGGTATGTTCGGAACTCTGCCTGGGACACGGTCGGTGCCTCACAAATGGGAAGTACTTTCCTTCCTTGCTTAGGTCTGAGAAGAAAGGGGACAGCGTACTATCAATGCCTTGAGCCCTACTCTCCAGCACTTGCTGGGATTAAGCAGACCCGAGAGCAGCCGAGGCTTCCCTGGGGAAGTAAGGACAGTTGTGTCTCCTCTAGTGACAGAATAGCATGGGGGAAAGGACAGGGCACTCTGTGGCACTCGGGGTAGCCAGTATCCTTGGCAGCCACCTGTGCTGTCTCCCTGATGTGGCCCCAGCCTGGCCTCCACCGGCTCCTGCTTACTTGGCCTTGCCTGTCTTCTGCCTGACGCTGTCAACATGACTCGGAGAAGGGGCCTGCTCACTTCCAGGGAGGGTGGCGACGCATGCCTCGCAGAGGCCAGCCTCCCAGGGTCACGTTTGGATAATACTTCTCCTCCAGAGGGAATGTTTGCTGATGTCTTATCGAGGGGCCTCCCACGCCAGTCTTTACCGACTGCTTGACTGCCATTAGGAATTCGAGCATCATCGATGCTTCCTCTCTCCCTCCAGGAAGCAGCTAGCCAGCCCTGTGGGGGAGTCTGGCAGCTCTGAATCCCTGGCTGAGAAAGTGAAGCTTCCCGTCAGCTGGAGAATGGAGGGGCTAAAACATCTCGGAGATGCTAAGGTCAGTGAGCAAGGTGACCCAGAGTCAGGTGGAGCTGGATTCTGATCCATTGCTCTGTAACCTTGGGGACGCTGCCTCACCTCTCTGAGCTCCCTGTTCCCAGTGTGTGTCTCAGAGTGTGATTGTGACAATTAAAGATGATGCACCAATGCTCCTAAGTTCATGCTAAGGCTTCAAAACACAGCGGCCACAATTCTTGGCCAAGTCACATCTCAGGGAAATTCATAGGTAAAGGGGCTCACATTTCCTGAATAGAAAGTATTCTAGAGACTGAGCACGTGGGCCCTGGAAGGAGCCTGCCTGGGTTCAAGTGTCAGCTCTGAACTTAACAGCTGCCTCACTTTGGGCAAATAACTGACCTGCGCTGGGCCTCAGCATCCCCATCTATTTAATAAGGATAACAACGGCACCCTAGACATAGAGCTACTAGGAGGTTTAAGTGAGAAAACGTATATAAGAGCTCTCAGTACAGGGCCCGGCACACGGCAAACTCTCAAAAAGCATTTGCTATTATTATTCAGGGCCCAGTATGTGCCAGCGTTGCACATCCACTATCTATAATAAACTACATGATGAACTACAATAGACCAGGTCCAGCCATCGGTATGGTGGAGCAAAAACAAGGAGGGGGAGAGGAAGGAGACGGGAAGGAGAGAAGTGGAAAGTAGGGGTGAGGAGAGCTCCTGCCCTCTCCTATCACTCACTTCCATCACATCTGGGCTAGTGTCTTATCTGTTTGGTTTCCAGTGGCAGAAATCCAGATCAAATCAGCCTGGAATTAAGAAGAAATTATTGGTGGCTGCAGCCAGACTGTAGGAGGAGCAAGGCTGTGGCTGGGATGACTAGAACTCCAGGGATGACTAGAACCAGGGACTCAGATGCCACGAGACCCCTCCCTCAGTACCTATCTCTGCTGTACTCTGTCTTGTTGGCTCCCTTCTCTTCACTGCACAGGGTTGCTGCTGGAGGCTGGAGCCACGCCCACCCCTAGGGGCTGTCTGATTCACCCCCTCACCTTCATCTGCTGAGACAGAAGGATTTCTTCCCTTGGTTCCAGTTAGAAAAAGGTCACAAGAGGCCTCTGATCAGTCTGGCTGGGAGATGTGCCCACTTTGGGGGCCAAAGGTATGGGCCTCTACCAGAACCACATGTTTGGGGACAGTTTTCAAAAGCAGGAATATGCTCAAAGGAAGGGAGAGGTGCTAAGCAGACAAAGAAAAGATGTCCACTGTGGCTGAAGGAGGCAGGGGGATGGACTGAACGATTGGAGGCCACTCTGCCTACTCTGAGGTGTAAGGGAGGGGCTCTGACAAGGCCCGTGAGAGGTACCCACAGCTCACTGTGGGGTCATCTCTCCGCTGTTGGTCTCGTTCTAGATCTCATCTTTTCCCCTTCAGCCGCATCCTGCCAGAGGTCAGCAGGCCTACCTGGTCCCCACCATGCTGATCCCATTCTTGTGCCTGATCATCTGTACCATTTCCTCTCCAGCTGTCCCCTGGTCCATTGGGCCGGGTGCTGATACCTCGGACAGCTTCAGTCAGTGTCTGTCCTTAGGAGTGGACTCAGGCTCCACGTGTCCCTGCAGAGGCTGGTGTGGTTCTGTGGACCACGCTGGTGGGTCTACCTGCTGGGCTCGGGGCATCCTCTGAACTGGGGACGACCTGACCAGATCCATCTGGAATGAGGATCAACCTAGATGAGACATCTCCCTGAATCCCTAAAGTGTTGAGATTTGGACTTCATATTCTCCTTCTGCCTGCCTTCTTCCTGCAATGCGTGGTCTTGTTCCTTTCCAGCTTCCTCCTTTTCCTGTTCCCAGCCAAGGGAGCTCCTAGACTACCAGTAGAGGCTGAATACGTGGCCTTAGGAGTCAAACCAACCTAAATTTGAGGCCTGTCTCTGCCACTCACTACTGTGTGACCTTAGGCAAGTTGACCTCTCTCTAGGCTTCTAAAGATGCTAAACTAAAGCATTATCATCATTTTAATTACAATATCACGGTCACACTGGATGGAGCGCAGTGCTTGGCGCGAGGTCAGTGCCACAGAGCCTAAGTCTGGCTCTTTATGGCCCTGTCTCCCCCACCAGTTTGGCTTCCAGGAAATTTCAGACACCTCTCTCTAGTACCACCTTCTTTTCTAGGACACAGCCATCCCTTCAATGCCACTTATCACCAGAAAATCAGAAAATCAGTCATCAGAAAATCAGCCACACTGCTCCAGGAACTCGCAGGTATTATTGAGGGTGTGTGTGTGTGTGTGTGTGTGTGTGTGTGTGTGAACGAGTGGTGAATGAGTAAATGAATGAACAGAAAGAATATATAAATGAATTAATTGGTAAATAAGAGTGAATTAGTGACATAGTGAATCAATGAGTGAGTGAAGAAGAGTGTGTAAAATTGAATCGACTGTACTTCCTGCCCCCTCAACTCATTCAGCAAGCAGTGGTGTAAATTTTTCAGCTTTATTAACACAAGCAGGGATTCAGAACAGCACGGGGTAAGTTACAGACCAGTTGGATGAGAAAGATACTGTGTTCGCTTCCTGTGGCCCCTTGAACAAATTACTACATATTTAGTGGCTTGATACAACATAGACTTCTTATCCTACAATTCCGGGGGTCAGAAGTCCAAAATGGGTATCACTAGGCCAAGATCAATGGGTTGGCAGGGCCGTACTTCCTCTGGAGGGGGCAGGGGAGAAGCCATTTGCTGGCCTTCCCCAGCTTCCAGGGGCCGTCTCACTTGTTGGCTTGCGGTCTTTTCATCTTCACAGCCAGCACTGCAACACCTTCAAATCTCTCCCAGACTCTGCCCCTCTGCATCGGTCATCGTGTCTCCATGTCTAACTCTGATGCCCCTGCTTCCTCTTCCAGGACCCACGAGATTACACCGGGCCCCCCTGGATGATCCAGGCTAATCTTCCCATCTCAAAATCTCACTTGGCATAATCACAGCTGCAAAGTTCCTTCTGCCTTGGCAGGTAACATACCACAGACTCCGGGGCTCAGGGTGTGGACAACTTTGTGGCGTCATGACTCTCCCTAACCAAGACCCCGGGCTCAGAGGGCACTTGCGGCCATTGATCCCCACCCCACAGGAGGAGCCGGAGGGGAGGGAGGAAGCCTCGAAGCATTCATTACACGCCTGTGCCAGGTACTTTTGCTCTTACGGTTGCTGCGGCCTGAGCACTGGGACTTTCACAAGCTTCTCAGGTGGTGCCAGCCTGCCTCCACGTTTGAGAAGCGCTGTGGCAGAAAAGACGCCCAGATCGTATGTTACTGCAGTTGAGGGTGAAATCCGCCCTGTGCGTCCTGAAGGAGACGGGGCAAGAGCAGGCTGTCTCCACCCTGCGGGCACAGTACTGCCAGCTGGAGAGATTTTTTTAAAAAAACTTTAATTTTGAGATGAGAATAGAGTTGCAAAGACAGGATAGAAATTTCCTGAAGAATTCTCACCCAGCTTCCCCTAATATTAGCATCTTATGTAACCCAGGTGCATGTATCCAAACTAAGGTATCAACGTTGGTACAGCGCTATCAGCTCCATGGAAGACTTCATGCGGATTTCCCCAGGTTTTCCACGAACTGCCCCGCCCCTTGTGTTTCAGGACCCAGTCCATTCAGTTATCACATCTACTTCGTCTCCTCCAACTGTGTCCGTACCTCAGGCTCTCCTTGTTTTCTCAAGACCTCGGCACTTTTAAAGAGTACTGGTCAAGTATTTTCTAGAATGTCCCTTAACTTGGGTTTGTCTAATATTTTCTCATTAGACCAGGGGTTATGGATTTGGGGAAGAATACCACAGAGGCGAGATGCTCTTGTTAATGACATCCTAACAAGGGGGGATGTGGTATTAACATGGCCAGTTACTGCTGTTCATTTTGATCCTGGGCTTCTCTACTGAAAAGATACAATTTGTCTTCCTCCAGTCTCTATTCCTCAGCGCAAGTCCCTCCCTAACCCAGTCTACACTGCAGCGGGAGGAGGAGAGACAGGGGCTTTTATTCCCATAACCTCAATGAGTTAATCCTCACTTTTATTATCACTTCACTACTCCTTACAGATAAGGCTGTAATCAGGCAGACTTGCCCAAAGTTACCTAGCTAGTAAGTGGTGAAGCTAGAATTTGAACTCTTGTCTGTCTGGCTCCAAAGGCCATGTTCTCATGTTCATTTCATTGTATCGCCAAGTAAAGGGAGGGGAGCTCCCTCCCAGCTTGTCTAGACAGCGTTTCTCAAATTAATCCAGGAGATCAGTCTGTGGGTTGTTATTTTAAATAACAAAATAAAGTAGAGGAGACTATAACAGAATAGAAAAGAGAATGGAAGTTTCGCAAAAACCTTTGTTTCTGTAAGATCTCTGTGCTTAGAGACCTTTGTCTTTACAATGGGAGGGAAAATATCAACCCCACCCCCATACACAGGGCTCTTAGGAGGACTAAACCAATTGATATAGGTGACACGCTTAGAACAGAGGCTGACATAAATTAAGCATTATGGAAATACTATTATTATGCAGTATGCGTGTGCCTAAATGGGTCATGACATAAAACATATTTCTCACCGTAGACTACAATCAGAAAGTTTGAAAATACAGAACCCCATCCAGAGATGGGGTTGGCAGATCTACAAACTCCACCCCATTGTCTGTTTTTGCAAAGCTTTATTGGGACACCGCCACACTCATCTGTTACATATTATCTATGGCTCTTTGAGCTATGATGGCAGAGTTCCGTACCTGCAGCTGAAACTGTGTGGCCTGCAAAACCTATTTACTTCCTGGCCTTTGAGACCAATGGCCCTGCCTATGGGTCATCTTATAATGCAGAGGACATCAGACACTTCCTGGGCCCTGGGGCCTTGTCCTGCCTCTGCCCTCTTGCCCGTGCAGGCCACTCCAGGAGGTGTGACTGCCCAGCTCTGGGTATCCAGAAGCTCAATGCCCTCCTACCTAGCTTGGACTGACACCACACTTCATTTATCCACCTCCACAACTGTTCATAGTGGAGGGCTAGAAACACGACGCACTGATCAGGGTCCCAGCAGAAAACAGATGGCCACTCAGATGAGATGAATTCAGGAAGTGTTTAATAAAGAGGCTATTTACAAAGGGAAGGACAAGGTGTGGGAAAGCCACAAGGGAGAGCAGAGTCCTCTGAGGCTGGTAACAGCAGAGAGCTCTATCCACCCATGGCAGGAGGGCCAAGGAGCGGGAGCTGCTCCTGAACCCGAAGGAGTCAGTCATTTAGAGAGGATGGTGTAAGAAGAAGCCAAGGCTTTTGCTCCAGGGATGGAGAGCCAGCTCCAGCTGAGCTTGCAGGGAGGGAGTCAGGGAGGGACTCCTTGACCTCACCTTCCTCCCTCCCTCATCTCCTGTTGGGGTCCCTGCTGGCCAAACAAATGGAAGTCAGAGGACACAGGATCCACTGATGTGGTCCATGTGGATCAGTTTATGGGCAGAGAGCAGTGTTGGAAAGGGGATGGGGAGGGGGGCACACCTCGGCCACCAGCACACACAGCACTGACGTGCAAGGCCGGGTGTATTTATTTACCCTCCTGAAGCTTCATACAGAGAACTCCCTTGCTTTACCCCTCCACGAAAGCAACGTGGCCTGAACAACAGAGGGCTGTGGTAGCTCTTACCTTTTACTACCTTCTCTTCCTAGATCTGTTGTACTCCAAATGGTTATCATGGGTTAATCTTCCTGGATCTTATCACCGAGAGGGGTGAAGGGGGTGAACAGAGACCTAGAACAGAGGCCCAGATCAGCTGCTGGGTTTCTCTGGGAGTCTGAGCAGGGTCTGATTGATACACAGAGACAGTTAGCCAAGCTCTTCCTCGTGGCCCCTCTGTCTTTCTCAGGAAGAAGCTGTGTCCCATTCATCTTTGCAGCCCAGCTCAGGCCTAACACACAGGTGAGCCAGGCTCTGGCTCCTTGGGAGACAAAGCATGGGAAAAGCCACCTGGGCTGACGAATGTCCTCAGAGTAACCCGTCCTCACTGGCCAGACCCCTCTTCCCCCTCCACTAAGCCCAGACCTTCTGGTGGGCATCTGACACCTCACAGGCCCCCAAATCCAGCCACAGAACTGCAGCATGTCGCCTGGAGGGTCTTTCCTGGCCAGTCTGCAGCACTGATTTCACAGATGAGAAATCACAGGCTCACAGCAAGACAGGGGCTGGCTTGGGCAGCCTGGCCACCTCTCGGCTGAGCCGGGCCTAGAATTCAGGTGGGACTGGAACTCTAATCAGTGTCCGCCTCTCACACAAGATGGAAGTTAACATCCATCTTGGAGCCTTGGGAAGGGGCTGGGTGGAAATTCTAAATGTGCTCTGGTCTCGAGCAGGCTTCCTCGTTGAGCTCAGTTGCTGAGGCCACACAGCTGGACCCTCAGGAGGAAGCAGAGGCTCGAGTTGGACAGAGTTGTCCAAATCCACACTCCCACCTCCTGGTGGCTGTTTTACCTTTAACAGGTTAATTTTATGTTCGTGGGGCTCAGTTTCCTAGTCCTGCAAATTTGGAGCTATCATCACTGATGACTTGTATTAACTCCTTTACCATATAAGTGCCCCCGTATCCAAAGGTCAATAAAGGACACTTTCTTTCCTTTTTCTTCCAGTTGGAAGACTGGTGGGACATTTGCAACTGCTTTTAGAGAAGGCCAGAAGCCAACTCATTTGAGTGTAGATGTTAGTTAGAACTTTTTCTCTAACCCTGAGAAATGGGGACCCCAGAGATGAGGCCTCCTGGTATGCCAAGAATTAGATTTCCTCTTCATGGACTCAAGTGCCATCAGTAGAATCTCAAGGTTCCCCCACTTTCCCCTCCCCCCTGCAAATTCCTTCAGAGAAATGAAGAATTTGGACCTACAGTCCAAGTGCTTGGGTTTTAAATCAGACAACTTTGTCCTGATGGGAACAGAGTCCCAGCTGTCACACCCGATTATTTTTAGAGTTACTACTAAACTCTTTGTACATTATGAGCTGCCCCCATTCAAGGGAAACCGAAAGACTTCCCATTTTATCACGACAGCTCGGGAGCCATCCACCTCCTCATGTTCATCATTTCCAGCCTGTCTTTGGAAGGGATGATGCGACATCTTGGCAATTTTATGCCGAGGAAGGCAGACCCTGAGGTTTGTTTCTGCATCTGAGAAGCTGAAGGCTCCTATAGCTGAGCAAAGCCCCCTGCCTCCAGGAAGCCAAGGAGAAGTATTCCAGGGGAAGTAGCTGCTCCGTAGCTTTCTCCAGAAGAACAGTCGTCTTTCACGAGAAGCAAAAACTGGCCGTCAAGTAGCCAACCAGTAAGAGTACTTGTATGCAAATGCCAGGAGTGGCCTGCTTGTAAGTGATGTCACAATCCCCCCCTCTGACCCAATAATGTCACTGCCACTGAAAAGGCCGACCCTTGACTGCAGCTCTTGCAGAGAGAAAAATTCACCGCAAGTAGAGCACCTTCTAGATTGCTCCTGGAGTGTGGGGACTAAAGTCTCTGCTGCCCAAGTTACTGGATCCAGAAAAAAAAATGACCTTATGAACATGGCGAAGGAAATCCAGCTCAGGCCTAAGGTTAACGTCTCTTCTTACATCCACTTTTTACTGAATTACAGAAACAAGTTTAAGGAGCAGCAGCCAAATACATTCCTTGGATTTAAAGAGTTCTCTAGAAAGTGTTCAGAAAAATGGAGGTCCATCTCAAAGCACGAGAAGTCCAAATATGAAGCCCTGGCCAAGCTCGACAAAGCCCGATACCAGGAAGAGATGATGAATTACGTTGGCAAGAAGAAAAAGCGGAGAAAGCGTGACCCCCAGGCACCCAGGCGGCCTCCATCATCCTTCCTGCTCTTCTGCAAAGACCACTACGCCCAGCTGAAGAGGGAGAACCCGACCTGGTCGGTGGTGCAGGTGGCAAAGGCCTCGGGGAAGATGTGGGCTGCAACAGCTGACGCAGAGAAGCAGCCATACGAACAACGAGCAGCTCTCCTGAGATCGAAGTACCAAGAGGAACTGAAAGCCTACCGCGCACAATACAAGGCCAGAAAGAGTTTCCGAGGGTCGGTGAAGCGCCAGCGCAGAGGGTGTAGGCAAGCTGAGTCAGCTACAGCTGGTGGATCCAATTAAAAATAAAATGCCACTCAACTGTACTGCCTGTCCCAGGTCTCGTGTGTGGCGTTAGGGTGGCCATTGCTGTTGCTTTGGGGGAGTGGTGTGGTAGAGTGGAAATGGGGGTTTGCAAAATGATCCTGGGGACGGGATGGCTTTGAGAGAAGTGACAACAGTGTCTGTCCACAGGGGTGTGTGTGGTCAGCACCTACGAGGCTTGGTTTGGGTGGCTACGGTGGCGGTGTCTGGGTGTAAAGAAGCTAGGAGTCACGAAGGTAGGACCATCCAGTTCCAATTGCTTATCCAGGTTGGAAGGCCCCGCTCAGGGTCACGGCCCTACTCAAGGCCAGGTACATGAACACTAGTCCTGCCACTCGCACCAGGAGGTCAGAGGCCTGGAGTGCAGGTGGGCCTTTGGGGATGAAACTCCAGTGGTGCTCCCTATGCTGGTCCGGATGAAGCTGGGGGCTGATTTTACAAAAACAGGTGCCTGACTCGGCCCCAAGTCCTAGAAGTTGGAGAAGACCCTGTTGACATTTTGGTGGGCACCCACGCAGTCATTCTTCTGTGGATATAGGCACAGCACAGATTTGTTGCCTTTCTCACCACCCAGCATCCATCCCTTTTCCTCCAGCTCACAGTGCCCTGACTCCACGCCAACTGAGAGTTGATGAGATGCAATCCCCTTGGCCTCAGTGATTGGTTCGGTGATGAACATAAGACCTGACCTGGTCCAATCAGAGTGGATCTCAGTACATATGCAATGAGTCCTAGGCGCATGCACAGCCCTGGCGGCTGACGACAGCCATTTGGCTCATTCTGAGGCCAAACTGTTAGTCCCTTTGGCATCACAGCGTGTTCTTGAACTTTCCACTTAAGATGGGCCCACATGTTTCAGTTTTTGTCTAATGGTTTGAGTTAGGTTTTCTGCCATTTACTTAAAATGAGTCAAAACTGAAAATCTTATATCAATAGGATTATTCTGGGTCTGCATTGTAACCATATTTCAGGCAGCAATTTACTATGGGCAACGTTTCATACCAATCAATATAGATTCATGAGGAATATTTTGAAATGGCTCTTAACTTCTTGACATCAAACAGATTGGGCCAAAATGTAAAACTGCCTCTTTTTTTGTCAGCAGATTATGCATACAAGACTTCCCTAGTTCCACCTCTAACCCTTATCCATGATGGACTTACATTTTGTACTCCACTGTTTGAAACGCACTTTTACTTTCAAAAGTAAAAGTACATGTTTTTGAAAAGTCTTTCGGAACTGGGTGAACCTTTAGAAGATGAGAGGTAATATGGTGGATTCACTTACAAACACAGGGTCTAGAATCAGGCAGGACTCCCTGGAGTCACATGGGCGATTCCCATGTGCCAGACTCTGTGCTGGGTGGCAGGAGGTCTGACGGGGACTCCTATTAGGTTCCTGCCTGGCGAGAACTTTCCCTCTGAAGACAACAATGAACCACAGTCCTGCAAGGCAGGATGAGGGAAATGAAGACTGCACACAATGCTGGGGGCAGGATGGGTACCATCCACTAAGGCAAGCATGGAAGTCTTCTTGGAGGAAGCAGTTCTATGCTGCTTGGCAACCTGTCCTTATGCTGGGAAGGTTCGCATCCCCCATTCCCCACAGCTGCTGTTCCAACTCGGCTCTGCTTCCCTCTAGCCTAACCCCTACCCTCTCAGGAGATGCCCTCATTTTCTGCTTCACTGAGAAAACAGAAATCATCAGACATAAGCGTTCCCAGTTTTCTTTCTTAGCATGCAACCCACACCCTTTCTTCCTGGTCTCATGAGAGCTACAACCTTGCTACCTACTCCTCCGCCTCCCGGAGGCCCTGTTCCTCACTATAAAGATGCTGACCCTTCAGACTCTAAGCTTGCACAGGTTAGCTCGGTGTCATGATACAAGTGGCTCCTGACTTAACCTTCACAGGACCTTGGTCAAGTTCTCATTCCTCTGTGTCGGATTTCTCATCTATGCAATGAGGGTGATGCCTGCCTTACTTAGTGATTAAATGATGTAACACATGCAGAAGTATTTGCCATAGTCCTTAACATGTAACAGGGACTGTGCTAGACACCCTCTAGGGTGTCTGTCCCATGGTTCCCCCTCACTGTAGGATCCCCTCCCGTTAAATGTGAGTGGAATCTGTGAGTTGCTCGTGACCAACAGAGCAAGACAAGGATGATGGGACGTGACCACTGTGATTATGTGATGATATATAAAACTCCTTCTTGCTGATTGATTTGCACTAGAGGTTCTCCTTGTTGGCTTGACAAATTAAGTGGCCAAGCTGGGGAAGGCCACGTGACAAGGAACTGTGCCATGTCTCTAGGAGCTGGGGGTAGCCTCAGACCAACAGCCAGCAAAAAGCGGAGGAACTGAGTACTACAGCAACCACGCAAGCGGGGAAGTAGGTCTTTCCCCGGGGGCTCCAGATGAGGACTTAGCCCAGGCTGATGCCTTGATTTCAGCTTGTGAGACCTCATGCAATGGACCCAGGTAAGCTGCTGGAGCCTAGACCCCTCAGAAATAGTGAGATAATACGTGTTGTTTGAAGCCAGTAAGTTTGGGGTCATCTGTTACCCAGCAATACATAACTAATACAATACTCAGAAAATGCCAGCTTCATTATAATTCTAGAAGAGACTGTCTTTAACTGTATTTCTCCCTCCAGCCTCTACCCTGTGTAATTGCCTTTCCTTTGTTACCAGTTGCTTGAAGTTGGAGGGGCTGTCTGCCTTCTACCACCCTGTGCTAATTCGATCTTGATTTGAATTGCTTGGAAGTGGTTCTGGTTGGGTTCTGGTTGTCTTGTTTCCACCCTGACCCACGGGCTCTCGGCGGGCAGTGGCTGTGTGTTGCCCCACACTCTTCTCTGGGAAGAGGGCCCCCACACAGCTGGGCCCCCGCTCTCATGCCACCCCTCCCTGATTTCCTGTGTGATTAATTATGTGAATGTGGGTGGCCGAGTCAGAGTTTTGACAACAGTTTGCAGCGCCCCTGCTGAAAAATAACTCCATTAATATTTCTTTATGAAAAAGCCGACAGGAGGGTGTGAATCTGCTGGCTGTAATGTAATGACAGTGAAGGGGGAGGCAGGGAAGGCGGGGGAGAGGAAGGGGAAGCCTAGGCTTAAGATAAACAGGAACGGGGGGGGGGGGGGGGGGGTGGAAGCCGGTGGAAAATCTGCTGAGGTGCCAGCACTGCAGACCCGCTCAGCTGGGCTCGAGGGCCCTGCCCTTGGGACGAGGAAGGCAGAGTGTCTGGGCTCATCGCCCTCGTGTTGATGACTGAGTCCCTCCACTCCGATCCTTCCCACCTAGAGCCTTTTCCTGTGCCCATTAATTCATCTATTCACCTATTCATGTATTCAACAAATATTTATCTAAATCTTAGGCCTGCAATATACCAGGAATTGTTTTTGATGGTACAGATACAGCAAGGTTCCTGATCTCTTAGATTCCGGTGAGGGAGAGCCAAATAAATAAGTCAACAAATAAACACTCCAGGTCATTTTTTTTTTATAGTGTCAAGAGTTCTGGAGAAAATAAACCAGGGCAACGGGCTAGACAGTGATGAGGGGTTGAGGGCACCTTCAGTGGGTGGTCAGAGAAGATGATATTTGGGTTTGGATTGGGAGGACAAGAAGGAGCCAGGCATGTCAGGGTCTGAGAAAAGAGTTCTTCAAGCAGCAGGACAACAAGTGCAAAGGTCCTGAGCCAGGGGCAAGCTTGACATATTGAAGGGGCAGAAGGGAGGCCAGAGAGACTGGAGGTGTGAGCGTGCTGGTGCGACGAGGCTGGAGAGGGGTGGGCCTTGTCAAGGAGCTCATTTGGAAATCTCAGTGCTATGGGGAGCCCCAGAGCATGAAAGCCAGATGGACGCCGTCGTCCACGGCGTTTCCAATGTTTTCCCGGGGGGGACTTCCAGATACTGGTCATTCCCGAGTTTTCAGAGACTATCAAATGCCAATGAGGAGATGCTAGTCCCTCTACGGTCTGTGAGAGGGGCATGGCTGGCAAACACCAAACGGGTGACATTTTTCCCTTTTAGAGAGGAGATTCTCCCTGGTACTCCTTGGAGCAGCTGTAAGCTAAAAATCAAATGTGGGAACTTATAACCCTGTGATTCATCTTCCTAAGAATGGGAGGGCAAGGTGGGCATCGGTTGCAGAATATTCTGGGGGAACATTTCTTCCTAGGTCTCATTTTCCATGTGGAACAGCTACCACTTGACCACTTGAGGCTGCATTAGAATCACCTCCCAGCTTGGTCAAACACAGATTGCTGGGCGCCATACTTAGTCTGATTCGATTTTTCTGGGAGTGGCACCTATACTTTGCATTTCCCAAAGTGCCCAGGTGATCCTGATGCCCCTGATCCTGGTGGTCCCAGGACCACCGAGGAGTTCTCTCCCTCTTGCCATCTGGCTATACACTCTGAAGAGGAGGCCTGACTTACCTGCCTGGTGAGTTTGGGAGGAGGAGCTGACCATGCTCTTCTGTCTCCCGCCTCTCTCCTGGCTGGAGAGTGTGTTCAGGTCTGCTCTCCAACTGGCTCCTCAACTTTCTCCTGCACCTGCCAATTGATTCTGAACTTGACAGGGGAAGAGGTCTATTTATTTATTGGGGTTCCCTCAAATCCCAAAGGAGAAGCTGGTCCCAGCTGCAAACAATCAGCACTGGGCCACACGTCAACCATTTCAGCCTCCACCACAGCCTCAATTGTTTGAAAACAAAGAAGCCCAGCTCCTGAACCTTTAAGGCTGAGGATCAGGTCCACGGAGAGGGTGAGGTCATCAGGGTGAAGTCACAAAGGCAAAGGCACCCTTTGGCCCTGGCATGTACCTCTAGTCACACTCCCACGTGTGTGAGAGAGTAACCGAAATGCCTGGGACATCATCGTAGATGAGGTCTGGTGTGCAAGAAGTGCTCCATGAGTGGTGGTGTCTGCCCTGGACCTCAAGGATGGTTTACAGAAAGCAAGAACAACACTCCAAAAGCAGTTGAAACAGGAGAAAGAGCATGGCCAGAAGGCCCAGAGGGGGCCACGTGACCCTCCAGGCTGGCCTTGACCTCTGGGCCAGATCAGCAGCGACACAATGAGCGTTCTCGTGTGACCATTCCCTTGTGACGATTTCCGTGCAACAGCTGTCCCTCCCTATCACTCCCTTTCCAACCCTCTCTCTGCTCTGGCTGGCTGAGGGATGTTTCCAGAATCCTCCCCTTGGACAGTGCAGTGTTTCCACGGTTGCCATCACCTATGGGAGTCTGACACGGCATAGTCAGGCCATAGCTGCTTCGCCACTTGCATTGTCACCCACGTGGCGCTTCTGAAATGGCTCCCAGTGATCCCCAGTTCCTGGGCTTCACACTCTTGTAGAGAGTGAGGGCTGGACCTAGTGACGTACTTTTAATGGACAGAATAGGGCAAAAGTAATAGGATGTCTCTTCTTCAGAAGTGACAAGTCTATAAGATACTCT
The DNA here is from genome assembly GCF_022682495.2 of Desmodus rotundus. Classification (NCBI taxonomy): domain Eukaryota; kingdom Metazoa; phylum Chordata; class Mammalia; order Chiroptera; family Phyllostomidae; genus Desmodus; species Desmodus rotundus. The sequence continues at coordinate 21,226,055 of NC_071389.1, forward strand.
CTACCCCTCTCGCTTGCTTGCTCTAAGCAATCTGACAAGTTGAAAGCTGCCCTGTGGAGGGGCTTGTGTGGCAAGGAACTGAGGGTGGCTTCTGGCCAGCACCCAGCGAGGAACCTAGGCCCTCAGTCAAAGAGTCTGCAAGGACCCGAATCGTGCCGACAACCATGAGTAATCTTGGAAGTGGACCATTCTTCAGCTCCGGTGGACACCTTTACTGCAGCCTTGTGACGGCCCATCTAAGCTGTGCCTGATTTCCGGCCCAGCAGAACTGTTGTTCATGCCAAACTAAGGTTTGGGGTAATTCGTTACAAACCAAAATAGAGAATGAATGCACAATTTGGTACCGAGAGAAGGATGATGTCATGAAAAATGTCTAAAATGTGCGATGGCTTTGGAGCCAGGCAGCGGGGAGAGGCTGGGAGTATACCGAGGGGCTTGCTAGAGAAAGCCCGGCTTTAAGCACACTGCGAGCGAAGGCTCAGAGGAAACGAGCGTGTTACTGGAAACCGGAGGGAGGGGCCCTTGGCGGGTGGCAGCAGAAAGCTTCGTGACGCCGTCGTCCACGGTTACGTGGAGAGCAGGCAGGTGCCCACTGAACTCAGTGATCGAGCTAAGGAGACGTCCAAGCTGAGGGCTGAAGGTGCTGTCAGCTTCTTCTCGCTGCTCAGTGTGGGAAGAGATGTAAAGGGAAGGGGAGATGTGAAATAGAAAGGAGCCAGGACTTGACAGTTTTGAAAATCCTCAGTTTCCTAAAATTTAAGAACTGGTTTTTGAGCACTAGCAGGAAAAGGTGGTCTGCAGAGAAAGCTGAGGGGTGACTGTGCGGCCTTTGGTTAAGACCTCAGGCAGATCAAGGGGTCACAGTATTAATTATTCAATCATACAGAGTCCCCTTTAAGGAGATGAGAGTGGGCCTCCACACCCTCTGGGCCAAACAGTAGGGCCTCTGGGGAGCATGAGAGCATTGTCCCTTGGCCACCTCAGCAGAAGCCCAAGGGAGACAAGGGTTTAGCTCAAAGAAATTTATGGGTATCACTTTTGTGTAACAACGAATCTCAATGAGATGCCTAGAAGACCCACAAAGTTTCTTGAGAAACCCTGTTATCAGAAGAAACACTCCTGTCTTGGCCTGATAGGGACGGAGGCGATGCAAAATGAAAGGAGGTCCGTTGGACAACCAAAATCGTCAGTGGAAAGCAGATTGAGGGAAAGCGAACTTCAAACAAGCATTTGCCTTCCTGGAAAAAGAAGGATGACTCAGGAAGGAACCAAGAGCTCAGAAGTGGAGCTGAAGTCATAGAGAATTACTTGCAGGTTTTGAAACAAATCAAAAAACTTCCAATGTTTTCCCGGGGGGGAATTCAGAATTGTCACGGCTCAGGGACCCCTTCAGGCCTCACATTCGCCCCCCATTTGAGGAGGAGTGTCTATAGCTGTTACCCGATGCCTATCCTCGCTCTGTATTTCAGGTGCGTCCGGGCACGTAGCTGGTCTCCTTAGGTCCACAGATCTACAGACCCAGAGGAGCAGTGTTCCAGAACCTGTACTTAAAAAACTGGACCCAAGAGCCTCACCCCGCCCCGAGCCTGACTGAGATCGGGAGATTCTGGATGCTGAGCTGATACTATCACAGGATGAGACTTTGGGGGACCTTGGGAAGGGATTCCTGTATTTTGCACATTGGAGGGACATTAATCATGGGGAGCCTGAGGGCAAACTGCGGTAGGCACCTTCAGAAATGACTAAGTGATCTCTGTCTCCTGAGAGTCACGGCCCAGCACACCCTCCTCTCCCCTTGCGTGTGGGCTGCATTTAGTGACTTGCTTCTCACAAAGAGAATGCAGCAGAAGTGATGGGCTGTCACTCCGAGATGAGGTTCTACTAGACTGCAACTCTTGTCTTATTGTCTCTCCCTGGCCTGCTCTGCTGACGTGAACAGCCATGCTGGAAGGGCCCCATGGAGAGGAACTAGTCAATAGCACTCAGTCCTTCAACAACCATGTGAATAAGCAGGGAGGGACCCCTTTCCCCCAGTGGAGCTTTGAGGTGGGTGCAGCCCTGGTAGACACCTTGGCTGCAGCCTCGAAGGAAACCCTAAGCCAGAAAACCTGGCTAAGCTACACGCAGGCTCCTAACACACAGAAAACGTGAGATAATAAGATGCTTCAAGCCACTCATTTGGGGGTAGTTCATTACACAGCAATAGATTCTTAGCACACCTTATCCTAAGATCCTGCTGTACAGTACTGCCCCTTCCCTCCCCCCAAACACTGTCCTTGGGGCCTTTGCACATGCCACTCCAGGCTGGGACCAAACTTCCTACCTTCTAAGTTTTGTAAACTTCCACCTGTCCTACAGGACCCAGGTCCAGTGTTCCTTCCTCCAGGAAGCCAGCCCTCTTTCCTCCTCTTGCACCTCTCTGTGCTCCCATGAGACCTCACTGAGTATCACACTCTATCATTCATCACCCCGATTTGAGTACGGCAGGGACCTTGCCTTATTCCTCTCAGAAGCCTTAAAATAAAATGTAATGCTTGACATGAAGTAAAGTAATAATGCAGTCGCGCCCCTGCCCCCTTTCCACAGGGGCGGGTTCTAAGAGCCCTAGTGGATGCCTGAAGCCGCAGAGAGTACCGAACCTGACGTATACTACGTGCACATAACTATAATAACGTTTAATTTATGAATAAGCACAGTGAGAGATTAACGACAGTAACTAACAATAAAACAGAACAACGGCAGCAATATACTGTAGTAAAAGCTACGTGAATATGGTCTCTCTCTCCCAAAACGTCTTGTGGTGCTGAACTCACCCTTCTTGTGGTAACGTAAGATGAGAAGGTGCCCACACAATGAGGCAAATGACGCAGGTACTGTGACCCGACATATTTGACAAGCACTTTAGGGCGTGTCTTTGGCACACCCGAATTGCCAGCATAACCACCCTTGCACTTGGGGGCCACTATTAGCTAAAATAGAAGGGCTCCCTGCACACAAGCACTGCGGTGCGGCGGCAGTGGATCCGGTCACCACGAGGGTGCTGAGTGGCTGTCAGGCAGGTGGCGTGCACAGTGCGCCGAAGCTGGACAAAGGGATGATGATTCCCATCTCGGGCGGGATGGCGTGGGACAGCGTGAGGGTTCGTCGTGCTGCTCAGCACGCTGTGCAGTTTAAAGCTTATGAATCGCATATTGCTGGAATTTACTATTTAATATTTTTGGACCACGGTGGGCCGTGGGTAAGGGAAACCACAGAAAGCAAAACCATGGATAAAGAGAGGCTGCTGTAGCAAACTCTGATTGAATGCCTATGCCTTGCCTGGTGTGGCTTCGGGTGATTTGCATATACCTGTCTTATTTAATAAAAAAAAAAAAAAAAGTCCAAGAAGGCATGAACTTCGAACACCCCTGTTTCACAGAAGAGGAACTGAGACTCCAGGCGACGTGCTAGGTGCTCAGCGCGCACTTGCTGGGAAAGCAGAGGCTTCTGCTCCTCCTGTCCTGCCCCTCGTCCCCGCTTCTGTCAGGGACTCTGCAGAGTTGGGCCAGGACTCCTGGGCACCTAGACACACACTCTGTGCTTGGCTGCCTATGTAATTTGGTATTTCCAGAGAAATACCTGGATGTATCCCTTGGCACCTCCGAGGAAGGGCCTGGCTGGCACCCAGAGAATTTACTGGGTGCCAGAAACCACACCTCCAGCTCTCTGCTCACAGCTGTGCCTCTGGCCCGCAGACAGAACAAGCATTTTCCTCCCCGCACACCCTGTCATTACAAGCCACGTAAATTCCTCGACACTCATATTGCAGGGAACAGATGCGGCTCTGTGTTTTTTAATGCATTATCTGCAATTAGCAGCAGTGGGCATGGAAGAACTCCACGGTCCCTGGGGCTGCCCCTCGCGAGTGCAGCTGTGAGTACATTTGTGGGGAAGAATCTGGCAAGTGGGTGAGGGAACTTCCATTTGCAGAGTGTCTGCTCCACCAGGGAATGCAAAGGGGGTGCTGAAGCCCAGCTGTCACTCCTCTGCTGGCCTGGCCTCTCACCCACCCTGTGAGGATGTCCTCCAGGGCGGGGGGCGGGCCCAGAGGGCACACTACAGCCCCGAATGTCACGAGCGACAGAGCCGTGGGGTCTGCGTAGCCGTGGGGTCTGCGGTGAGGAGCAAAGGCAGGTGAAGCACAAACGGGGGATGCTGCAGTGCCAGGACACACCTGAGGGGCGCTGCGCAGGCTTCAGAAAGCAAGGGGCTGGTCAGTGAGAGTTGGTGCATACCAGCTCTGGCCGAATTATAGGTGTGTTTTTTGGTGTAAATATAATGCTAACAACTAGCCCACACTGGGCATTTACTGTGCACCAGGCCCTATTTCTACGTGCTGTCCAGGCAGCATCACATTTAATTCCAGAAGGCAGGGTCGACAGCCACCCATCCCCCCACAGCCAAAGACCACCAGGAATCCAGCTGTAGCTGAACCTAGTTGCGATTATTGGCTCGTGGCAACAGGGGCGACTGCATACTGCAGGCACTGTGGGGCGACTTGGAGGGTGCTGGAAAGAACTTACTGCAGGATTGGGGCTTGTGTGAGGTGATTTGGGGGAGGGCTCAAGGAAGGGGAACTTGGCTCTGGATTGGAGGCTTTCAGGAAGTAGGTGTAACTCTACGATTGGGCGCTTAATAAATTTCCTCCAGAAGGCGGGAGGAATAAAGCCAGACTACAGTTGTCATTGGTAAAGAACACCTTGCGGTTCATATTAGCCAAGATGCAGAGGGAGGAATGTTCAGGGGCTTTTGTATTTTATCAATGTTCTCGTTTTCGTCTGAGTTCATACATGATCATGAAGTGGTCTCGTCTGGTGCTGAGGTTTCTGTTCAACAGGAGAGTACCACGGTCAAGGTGTGGGTGCCGGGCCAGCTCCCAGCAGCACTGTGGCCTGCCTGAGAGTGCTCGGCCAGGTTCCAGCCCTCAGGTGCCTCTGCTCTCTTTTTCAGCAGGCCCCTTCACTGTGACAGTGGACAGAAGTAACACAACTGAGGCTCAGAGAAGATCTGTCACAGTAGGGAAGTGGTACTGTGATTCCAGCGTCCGTGACACTTAGGCAGGTGCTGAGGGACTCTGCCGAGGGGGTGTGGTTACAGGTACAGGACGCCAGGCTGGCCATGATGCGGACTGTCCACCATCGCTAAATAGACAACGTGGGATTCGGAGCCAGAGATCGCCAACTCAGAAATCTGTCCCTGCCACTTACTAGCTCCAAGGTCCTGGACAATGCATTGTACATCAGAGATGCAATTTCTTCTTCTGCATAACGGGGACACAAAAATCGGTTGCCCGAGGTTATTGTGAGAATAACATTAAAAGACATAGTATAAAACACCTGGGAACAAGAGATAGCTCACTGAGCACTTCCTGTATGCCAGCCACTGTTCTCAGTATCTCACATGTGCTGACTCGTCTAAGACTGCCACCCCAGGAGGCAGATTCTACTATAACCTCCAGTGAGCAGGTGAGAAGACAGAGGCACAGAGAGGTTAAGCAACAGATTTAAGGTCACACAGCTATCAAGTAGCAGAACTCAGGCATCCTGGCTCCAGCACCCTCACTCTACTGCCTCCCATTGCAGCTGTTGGATCACTGCTCCTTCCCTTCCTTTGCTGCAAGGACTTCAAGACCAGTTATATTCTGACAGTGACTTAATGGCCTAGAACTCCCTGGTCCCAGAACTTTGACTGTGGAAGGGTCTAAGCTGCTTGCTGGGCTCTGGTTTAGAAAGGACTCATTTCCTTTTAGAAGGTCGAAACGTTCTTGGCATGACAGATAATACAGATCCAGGTCGCTGTGGCTGATAGATCCAATAAAACACAATGTTGCCATATTGGTATTTCTGCGCCTTTTGGTAAGTACTGAAGTCAGAGAAAACCACTGGCAATGAGTGAAAACTAAAGGGAGTGGGGGAATGACCCACTGCTGCAGCAAAAGCCCTCTTGTGGCAAGATCGAGGTGTGGGCAGAAGGCAAACGGTTGCCCAGAGGAAGTGGACCAGACGTGGTCAGTCTCCTTCAGTCCTGTCACAGCAGAAGGCTGTTCAAGGTGGCCACAGTGCCATGGCCAAGGTGCCCAGTGCTGCCCAGTCCTAACCTGATGAGTGGGTCTATAGGTTGTGTCACCAATCCCAGGAGACTGGGAGGCAAGGACTCCTGCGCCCAGTGACTCCAGGAACGAAGGTCCTTCAGCCACTGACACCCCCCCACACACACATACACACACATACACAAGGTCACGTTCCACCACCCCCTGGGGGAGAGGAAGTGCTGGAACCCCCATCGATACTCTCGGTGCTGTCTGATACAATGCCAGATCATCGTCTTCAACCTTCCCGAGGCGCATCTGTTCTTAATTACATCTCTAAATCCCAAGGCAGTACAACTCTGAGAATTTGGGAAATTTAGCTGCTTAGAGGATTTGTAATAATCACAGTAATCCCTGGCATTTACAGAGCTTCCTTTGGCAGACTGGAGCCCAGACAGACACTATTGTAGTGGTGAGGACACCCTGAAATTGCTCTTGAGTTCTCTTCAGAGAGTGCCAGGCCCTCAGCCTAACTTATTTTGTTTTGCTCAAGGAGGTGGATAAAGAGAGTGGCTTCATCCATTACCTCTTGAGGGAGAGCAAAGAGAAGATGGAAAGGTTAACCCACTGTAGAACACTGTACACCTTGGGTCGCTTGCCCAGCTCACGCCCTCCTCTCCGAACTGCCCTCGCCCTCCCACCCGCTGCAACCACTGAAGGGATGATGGGCCCTTGCAGGCAAGCTTGTAGCGGGGGGTGTGCTCCTTCTTAGCGTCAGCTGATTAGACAAGGGGGTGATGCTTGACTAATGAGCTGAGCCAATCAGATTCTCTCTCTTGACAATTCAAAACAAGAGATGTAGACACTGGGAGTCAGTCGGGTCTCTAGAGCTAGAAGGTCAGGCAGATCCGAGGGCCAGAATGACCGTCTGGAACCATGTGTACTGACTACCGAGCAGAGAGAGGGGGAATAATTGTGCAGTGCTGGAGAAAGCTGTTCTCCAGCACTTTCCGGCTTTGTTCAGTAACCCTTTGGATTCCCAAGCCGGGAGCCACCCTGTGAGGCCATCGCTGCACGAAGGTCCGGTGTTGGAAAGGACCTGACACCCCAGCTTTGTTTTCTCCATCACGGCATGTCTTCCCATCAGCTGCAGCGGAACCCGAGGCCAAGCCCCACGTGCTCCACGCACAGGAGGTAGGAGTGACTGCAAGTTCACTCTGCTGGGGAGCAGACGTGCACAGAGGGTGGGACACCAGCACGCGGTCCACACTGAAGACCCATGCTGACTTTCATCAAAGCTAACACAGGCCTCCCCAGAGCTTCTGGGATGGGGGAGCTGCCCCTGACCTCTCCAGCTTAAAGGAGAAGGACTGAGAAGTCTCAGCAAGGAGGCCATTGTTGGACATGACACAGCCATCTGGTACCCCGCCCCTCCACCCCCCACTGATCTGATGGTGACAGCAGGGGTGGAAGGCAGCAGACACAGGAGCCCTGGGGGCACAATTCCACGAACAGCCCTTATTGATCCGCTTACCGGCCTGATGGCTGGCCAGACTCTGCATTTAAAAGATACCTGTAGAAGGTTACAGCTGGAAGAGGGGGGCGCAGGACAACCCGGGATTGTCACAAATGGGGAAAGCCAGCCCCAAATACACTGCTGAGATGTGATCTTTCTGCTTTCCATCAAAGGAATGCAAACAGCTCCCACTGTTTCCTGGGCGGTTTGGGGGGCAGGAGGCGGGATTGTTGTGTTTTGTAGCCCTACGGTTCCCATCGGGAGGAAAGCAAAGAGAACATGTATCTATGTGGAGTCTGTAGGACTGAATCATAAGCTCTTGGACTAAGAGAAAAAGCACCTTCTTACCACTGCGCACCGTGCCGTCACTAATTCAGAAGCCCCAGTCACCCCGCTCCATGGGATGCAGACCAACACAGTCAGGTTTTTCTGGGCTGGAGGTTCCAAATGGAATATGTGTGACAGTGGCTTCTGTGACGCCAGCTTTTGCCCAGCCTTGGCTTAGCCACATATTCAGGATCAAGCCACCCCATCTCTTCAGTGAGTGGCCAGCTTACAAATCATCATGAGCCTCTTCCCTTTTGTCTAGTTGGATTCTGGCAATAGCCTGTGACCCACCCCCTTCCCCACCCTGGGTGCCCTGTGCCCCCTGGGGCTTAACCACCACAGCCCCCTCGGCCTTTGTGGTCAACCAGTCCACCTATGTGTGGCCCATCTGCCGGCGGGTGTGCTCAGTCTCTGGTCCCCGTTCCGGCTTCTGCACAGGCTGGGAGCCTGGCGCGCTCTGGATGGCTGGGCTTTGGCCCCATTCTCCTGAGGGCTGGGATGTATCCTTCCCATCTCCGTCAACCCAAAATTCGTACAAGCACCTGGGTCATGGCCCATCCCATTGCCTCAGAATCTGCCTTTTCAAAAATGCCAACCAGCTGAGGCTGGAATTTGCCTTGCTTCCTTGGTTGCTGATCTGGACAGTTGGTCTGTTTTCAAACCCTGCTCTAAATGGCATCACCATCATTCTGAGCTCTGGCTTTAGCGTAAAAAGAGCCGGCCCCGGATTCTGTCCACACCACTGACCAACTGTATGAACTCAGGCAGGTTAACTCACTGTCCTCACCTATGGATCCTACGTGACTGGTGCAGAGTAAATGAGAGTGTAAATAAAACAATGGATATAAAGAAATAAGCATAATGCACCACACAAAATACAGTCATACCTCGGTACTCATCAGCTCCAGAACTCATCAAACCCTGTAGCTGTGGCATTTTGATGAGAAAAAAATGTTTCAGCGCTCGGTGCGTGTTCAGGACTCGTCACACCTGCTAGAACTTTTATGAGTCACAACACCGCCCCGCAAGAGAAGATGCTTCATTGTTCAGTACTCATCAATCCCAGCACTTGTCACGAGTGCCGGAACGAATTAACGAAGAGTGCCAAGGTACCACCGTACTAACATAGAACGTTCGTTGAGGGCTTATAATATGTTAAATCTTGTGCACAGTACTTTGCAAGCATTACCTTAATTTGCACAGTAATCTTGTGAGATCCTATTATTCCAAATTTTTAAATGAGAAATCTGAGGCTTGACAGGTTCAATAAATTGTCCAAGGTCAACAGCTGGCCAGTGGTTGAGCGAGCACTGATCGTGGTATCATGAGGACCAAAGACTAGCATTTACACTTAATGTCTTAGTCCAATGCCTTGTATACAGTAGGTGCTCAAAAATGTGTGTTGAATTAATGCATGGCTCCCAAGTCAGTGCTCCTCTGTGTAACTGGGTTGAGAGCTCAGCTCTATCAACTTATTCTCTCTCTCTCTCTCTCTCTCTTTGTGGAATGGGGGGTAGGCACTGAGCTGTTCATCTGTGTTTCATTTCTGCCAGTGTTTTTCTTCTTATCCCCAATATGGTTATTACTGGATGTTTTAAGACATTCAAACCTTCTATCAGACATTCAAACCTTCTAACTGAATAAATACGTAATTTCCAAATCACCTACTTTTTAATCAGAGAGTACTCGCGGATTCAGCACGTTGGTCGGAGCTAATGTCTAGTCAGTGTAGGATTTGCATTTAAAAACTATTTACCTTCACGTGTGACCCACATATGCGGAGAAAATACTGCACTCCACTTCTAGCTCTCTCCCTTCCTTCTTAGAGTCTATGAGATGAGAAAAGATTGCCATAAAGATTTTATGAGTCCAAGAGAAACATTACTCAAACGGGATTTGTTTCAAAGGCATCATTCTGAAACTGTGGCATGTTTTTTAAAGGGGAAGCAAAGCTCATATTGGTGGAATTTTTATACTTAAATGAAGTCCAAATGTTGCAGGAAATCTTCTTAATGTCCACCAGGTGAGCAACGTCTTCAATTTCGTTCAAATCAGCAGACAATTTATAGAGCATTTTCAGTGTCTCTGAGCCTGTACTTGTAACCAGTGGTAGGAAAAAGAATATGTTCCTTTCCCAGTTTGCATTAAGACAAGGAGAAAGGTAATTACTGGGTCCATAATTTCAAGCCTTGATACGTTGGGACAAAAATGTGTTTATGATGCCCAGCAGGTGTCAGTCGCTGTGCTGAACACTGCAAGGAAAACAAGGCGCATTTTCTGCCCTCAAGGATCTACTGTTTGCTGGGGGAGAGACTCACCCCCATGCAGCACACTTTGCAGTGAGGTAAGGATTATGATGGAAGTAGGCACAGGACCTTGCCAGCTGGGAGCTTGTTCCAGAATTGTGTGGGGGCGTCTACTGTCTTTTGTCTAATCAACAAACTCCTATTCATTCTTCAAGGACCCAATTGAACATCCTCTCCTCTGTGAATTCTTTCCTGACTCCCCAAGACAGAGTTAGCCTTCCCTGCTTGGGGTTCCCACACAATTTTAAAGAAAGGGAAAATGATACACTAAACACTAAATAGTACCTATTAAGTGCATGTCAAGGTCTACAGGGGCAAAGAGCAGGAAATAACTGTCAAGGAAGGGGGAGAGACACTTGAATTGGTGCGGACAAGGTCACTCCCGATGGAGAACACAGGGCGAACAGAGGTGTGATGGGACGCAGAGCTACGATACACTTATAGAATGGCATGTAGTCTGCGTGGCCACCGCAAGGCACATGGGAATGGTGTGGGAGCTGGTGATGGCGGGGAAAGGCGGAAGGAGAGGAAGCTGCCGCATTGAGATGGGGTCGGTTATGCAAATCCTCTGTGAATAAGTTTGTTCTTCACCCTGGGTGTGGTAGGGGCTATTAAAATGCAGTTGAACTCTTACTTATTTTTCTGCATCCAGAAAGTCATATATGCTTGTTGTAAAACTTTTAGAGAGTACACAAGAACATAAACAATACATTAACACTTCACTCAGAGCTCATGGTGTTAACATTTTTCTCGTCTTTTTTAATGCCTATTATATACGTATGTGTGTAAAAATTCCAGTTCGTACTATATATCCAGTTTGTATGCTAATTTCGTCACTTAATATATTAAGTATTTTCCAATTTCTTTGAATGCTCTTTGAAGGTAATTGCTACCTGTTTTATTGGCCACAGTTTGTTGAACCAGGTATGTTGAACACATATTGTTTCTTTTTCCCCACTGTAATAAATAACACTGCAATGAACATCCTTGTACACATCATTTTACAGCAACCTCTCGCTATTTCCTCGGGATCCATTCCTGAAAGAGGTATACACCCTTTACATTTTAATCACTGCTGTCAAACTGCCTTCCAAAAAGGTTGTGCCAATTTACAGTCCCTCCAACAGGGCATGAGGCTCATAGAAGTTAAATGACTCGCCTGAGATTAAACAGCTGGTGAGTGGCCAGCTGGGGATCAAACGTGGGCCTGGTACCCACAGGGCTACAGCAGAGCTCCGGCGGGGAGATGGGGAAGGGTGGCCCGAGCTAACTGAGTCTGGAGGACTGAAATCGACTCGGATGAAGATGGTCTAATGAGACGCTTCAAAGGATGAGCTGTTCAATGGACAACACTTGTAACTCCATGCTCTGGAGGGGCCTACGTCGTGGCTTTTCACACTTGAGGGGTTTAGAACAAAGAGAAATGGAATATATCTACCTTTCTCTTCACTGGTATTCTCTCCACAGGCCTCGTGCCGGCATTAGGGGGAATGGTATGTGTGTGCACTTGCCTGGTCATCTGAAGGTTGATTCAAAGAGGATTCCTCATTAAAGCCCTGGGTACCAAACAAGACAATGCCAGGCACACCCTTCCATCAGCCTAAAGGAAATCAGAGCTACTCCGGGGCCACAACAACGTGTTTTCTCAGTTGTCTCGTAATTAAATGACTCAATAAGCAAGAAAGATTCAGCATCCTTAGCTCTCTTAGTCCTCATACCTTGGACTACTAACTTACTTCTTCCCCCTCTTTCTGTCCCTTTCCCCCCACCCCACCTCTCTCCTCTCCCCTCCCTTCATGGCTACAAATGTAATAACGGAAGTCTAGGGTGAACCCGAGGACCAAACTCAGGGAGTTGTCACATCAAAACACTGTATTTTACAAATTCCAGGCTTGAAAGGGATTCAAGGTCACCCTCCAGTCTGCTCCGTAAATCCCCTCTACAATGCCTCCAGTGTTTGTCCAGCACCTACTTAACTCCAGTGGTTTCTGCAGAAAGCTATTCTCTTCTGTTGGATTTTGCACTAAGTCAAGGTCTGACTCTTGCTACTATTGATTGTTTCAGTTTCTGCCAATTATCTAAACTTTCTCCCATATGAAGGACAGACATTTAAGTACTTGAAAACAGGTGCCACTTCCTCTTAGGAGGTGATGTGTTAGAGAATAAAGGGGGAACCACATAAACCTGGGGTTCCACTTCTGACTCTGCTAGTAACCAGCTGTATATCTTTGGAAGTTGCTAAACATCTCCGAGACTCAAATTAGCCCCTGGACCACAAATGATGGTGCATTTCCCTCACTGGAGAGTAGTGAAGAATAAATGAAATGCCAATAGTATGACAAATGGTGGGTGGCTGTTAGATGTCGGGTGCCCTCACACTGACCTTTTTGAAGTTGGTATTTCTCAAAGGTCTTCTCTGATCTGTTGCATCAAGATGGCCTGGTAGGTATTTAACTTGTAGATTTCTGGGTCATAGCCCTAATCTTCCAAGTCATAGTCTGTAACAGTGAGGACTAAAAACTTCCATTTGCCCAGCTGTATCCATGTGCCAAGAAGTTGGAAGGCCTTAACACATATGGGAACTCTCTAAAGCTTCTTGGGGGTCCACATTCAAGGGCTGTCGGACCCCTGGGTGAAATGCCCCAAAGAGGACACAGGCCTCTGGACTAGAAAACACCTGCATTTTCAGGGCATTTCATTCTTTTGCTCACTCTCAGATACAGGCCTTCCGTCTGTACTATGGGATTTGGAAGGTGGAAATGGGAGGGTATTGGGAAAGACGTTACCGTGTAGACCAGAGCTTGAACTATTTCTATAATCTTAACACAGCTAGAAAGAAGGCGGAGAGGCCAGGCAGGACAGGGGCTCATGGGCCAGCTCAACACACTCATATCCAGGGCACACTCTAGTTCTCTACAGGGTCACCTGTGATGAGAGCAGACACACAGTGGACAACAGAATTCCCAGGCTTTTCCCTGACACAGTGGAAGGCAATGTAACCAACTTGAGGCCCACCCTCCGATGGAGCTGGGGCCCCCAGTGAGTCCTGGGAACTCCCCCTCCTTCTGGGGCCCCTGACCTGACCAGTCTCCCTGAAGATCAGGCTTCTGATGACCTGCCTCTGCCCTTTCCTTACTGCTGCTGCCCCCAATCCGCTGCAGCACAGAGACCAGTGAGAAAACAGAGGCTCAGAGAGGTTAAGTAACTCGCCCAAGATCATGCAGCAGGTGAGTGGTACACAGGATTCTTAAGCCCACATTGTCTGACTGCCGAGGTGTATCAGAAAACAACATCAGAGAACATGTACCACTCAGACCTACTCGTATTTCCAATGGTCTATGCGGAAAAAGCTTCCCTGTCTGAGCAGACACCTTTACCCTCAAACACCCTGGTGCTTGCCCTGACTTATGGAGGGGACAGTGGACCTACCACAAGATGACGAGGACAGCAGTGAACTGCAATCCCAGGCACTGCTGGGGAACATCTGCTTCTGAATTCAATTTGGTTCATTCCATTCCAATTAACTCAGAGCAGATTTGAGTGCCACTGTGCACCTTGCAAGGCCTGCCTATGGAAGGTCCAGGGAGAAAGGCAAAGGCTTCCCCCGGGAAATCATGACTAACCCAGGCACGGGGTGCCACCTGAGGAGGCAGGAATCGGGGTGCTGGGACCTGGGGTTCAAGGCAGGAATCTAGGTGCTGGAGCACTCAGGAGGTAGAGAATTGCCAAGTTCTTGCTCTGGTCCCTGGTCAGTGGTGAGTCTTATAATTTTGCTGACTAGAATTGTGAATTCTCCGTCCATATTTCCTACGAGGTAAGTATATACAGAAGACCACCGGTTCAGTCTAACAGGAATTCTCAGGCGTAAGACACATGAAAGAAAATGGGATTGCTGAGTAGTTGAGGGCATGGGCCCTGGTGACAGAGAACTTGGCTCAGTTACTTCCTTGCAGAGCCATCTAGAGCATCCTGTGATAACTTCCTGAGCCTCAGTTTCCTTACCTATAAAAAATAGGATGAAAATAATACCTGCCTCAAAGGGTTACTGAAAGGGTTAAGAGAGGTTATGCATATGAAATGCTTAGCCCAGCGTCGAGTGCCCAGAAAAGTGTCTGCTGGTACAATCCGTAACCTGGACTGGTCAGCCTGAAACAAACCATAATCATAGAGACACACTGCTTAACGAGGGGACGTGTTCTGAGAAGGGCGTTGTTCGACAGTGTCCCAATCGTTGTGTGAATATCACCAAGTGCACTTCACAAACCTGGATGGAACAGCCCACTGCACACCTAGAACACGTGGAGCAGCCCATTGCTCCCAGGCCTCCAGCGTGCACAGCCCGTGACCACACAGAACAACAGGAGGTGAAATCAAGCACAAGGGAAAACGGTGCGGTCCAGAGGCGCAGTAAGCACGAGACGTATGAGGCCGCTGCCAGCATAACAGTAACTGTTTGACAGCAAGCTTATTTTATTATGAGGAGAAAAAGTACACTTTAAAATGACGATGAAAAGTATAGTACAGTAGATACACAGAGCAGTAAACTCATAGTCATTTATTATCATTAGCAGGTATTATGTACTGCACATAATGGCGTGTGCTTTACTCTCACACGACTGGCTGTGCAGTAGGTTTGTTTACACCAGCGACACCACGGACATGTGAGTAATGACTTGCACTATGACATTATGGTGCTACGCTGGCGCTAGGCAATAAGAATCTGTCAGCTCCATTACTATCGCATGGGGCCACCACTGTGTACGCGGTCCTTTGCTGACTGAACGTGGTGGTTATGCGGTGCGTGAATATACAGCTCCAGTGCCTTGCTGGGTCCCTGGTACTTAATAAATCTCCTGAATAAACAGATGCATAAGTGGGATGCACGTGTAAGGAGTGCCTGCCAGCTGCAGGGTGCCCTGGGTGCTAGGTGAAGCGTCTGCACTATGGGCGACAACAACCAGCGAAGAGGTTTCAGCAGAGAAGTGGCAAGGCCAGATGTGGGCTTTCAGAAGGAGCACCCTGGGCCAGAACACAGGACCGACGGGAAGGGGGAACGACGGACACCAAGAGGAGGCCGCTCTGTGTTCCAGTGGTGAGAGCACCTGAGTGAGGCACTGGCATTGCAGAGAGAGGGACAAACTAGAAAGACAGAGCTTGGCAACTGAGGTATGTGAGCAGATGACAACGGCCCTGCTCTGTGCAAGAGCCATGAGCGGGAGGACCCAGGAAGGCTGGGCCTTGCTCTTTCTTGTCCCCAGGCTCAGGAGGCTTGTGAGTGGCCCATCCACTGGGCAGGGCACACTGGGGGGCCCGGAGGAAGTTCTTCCACAGAGCAGGCCTTGGAGCTCACGGAGCGGGGGGGGGGGGGGGGGGGGGGGGGCAGGCGGGCGTTGGCTGAGGTCACTCTCCTAATTTTATAGCATGCTTTTCAGAGGAAGCCTCCAAAGCTGGTAAGAAAGTAAAATCCTCTGAAAACAGTCCAAGTAAAAGGAAGGTGACTCTCATTGGTTCACAGCTACTTTGTGCCAAGTGACATCCCATTGGGTTTTCAAAACATGTTTTACTGTTGTTCAATTACAGTTGTCTCCATTTCCCCCCAGTGCTCTCCCCTGCCCTGCCCATGCCCCCTCTCCCACATTCAATCCCCTCCCCCCACCACTGTCCTTGTCCATGGGTCACTTACACGTATTCCTTGGCTTGACCCTTCCCCTTCTTTCTGCCATTATCTCCCTGCCCCTGCCCCTCTGGCCACTGTCAGATTGTCCTTTATTTCCAAGTCTCTGGTTCTATTTTGCTCACTTGCTTGTTTTGTTGTCTAGGTTCCACGCACAGGTGAGATCATGTGGTATTTGAGAGTAGTGTGTACGCTAGGCGAATAAGCCAGGAGGTGAAAGACAAACACCTATTGGTTTTCACTCAGCCTCCAGCATGACTGCAGAAAGAAACAGCTACTCATTTTACAGACAGGGAAACTGAGGCTCAGAGAAGCTTCTTCTTCTTCTTTCATTTTTAAATCTGACCCTCTCTGTCAGTAGAGGAACCAGGATTCAAATCCAACTATCTGACTCCAAAGCCCATTCTCTTCCCTCTACAACATATTTCATAATTTTTAATTCTGAAAGTCCCATTTCTTCAGACGTTCACATACTGCCGGTGGCAGCGTAAAATGATGGAATGCTTTCGGAAAGCAATTTGGCAATGAGAATCAAGAGTCTTAAAAAATATTCATTCTGGGAATCGTTCCTAAAGAAATAATCATAAATTCAGAGGGAAAAAAAAGCGTCACACACAACAACGTTCTTCACAGCAGTATTTATAACGTGAGCAACGGGAGTCGGTCTAAATGTCAGCGGAAAGGGGAACGGTTGAATGAACTGTGATACATCCACTTAATGGAGTACTGGGGGCCAAGGCTCATAACAGGGGAAACCCAACGTTGTAAGTGCAAAATGATCAGGACACAAAATTATCCACAACGTCATCTAGTGATGGTGCCGTAGAGCCACTTGGGGCTCTATTTTTTGGCACTTCCGCCTCCAGTTGCCATCAGCCCCTTCTAAATCACTCCCTATTTTTAAAAATAATAACATTACTTAATACAGACAACACATGATTTCTCAATCTCATATAAAAGGGGAATGAAGACATCTTTAGCAGTTCTGTCATTTTTATTGATCTGTAATACAGACTTTAGTAATGACTGTGCTTGCCTGGAAGCCTCTCCTATGCAGCAATCGTGGGGCCCCCTAAGCCTACCCTATCGCTCCTCTGTAATGTAGTTCTGGAGGCGCTAGCTACGCAAGAAGCCAAAAATGAAACAAAGAAGCGCATCCATACGGAAAAGGAATAAACAAAATTACATTACTTGCAGTTAACATGATTGTCTCACCTAGGAAATCTAAAATAATCAACTTTAAAACTATTAGAGCTAATGAGAGAGTCCAGTAAGATGTTCGGTTACAAAAGAAATATATAAAAATCAATAACTTTCTTATTTATCAGCCAGAAACAATTAGAAAATGTAATGGCAAAATGATACTATTTACAATAACAGTAATAACTATAAAACTACCTAGAAATAAGCCTAACAAGAAATTTACTAGGCCTAAATGATGAAAACTACAAAGTTTTATTAAAAAACATAAACGAAGATAGGAAAAATGAGAGGAATGCCATGGTTCTGTGGAAGAAGACTCCCCACTGTAAAAATGCCAGTTCTCTCCAAATTAACCTACAAATTCAGCGAAGTCGCAACCAAAATCACAATGGAATTTCTGGGGGGAAATCTGAAAATCTTATTCTAAAATTTATCTGGAAAAGTAAATGTACAAGAATCAACAATAAAATATTTTCAAAATAATAATGAGGGATGACTTTTTGTATTAGGAAGCAAAAATTACCATAAAGCTAAGTTAATTGAAATTATGTGCTTCTGGCACATCAATAGAGTAACAGAGAAGTAAAACAGAAGAAAAAGTCCAGATGTAGACCCACAACTAGATGTGGATTTAATTTATGGTAAAACGGCCATTCCAAATCAGAAAGGACAGGCTTGGGGAAAATTCATTATTCATTTGGAACTAAAAGTTAGATCTACATCTCACACCTGGCACAAAATATAATTCAGATACATTAAAGAGCTAACTGTAAAATATAACACTCTGAGAGTTCTAGAAGAAATAGAGAAGACTATTTTTATAATCTCCAAGTGGAGAGCTATTCTGAGCTGACACAAAACTCAGGAGTCACAGAGGAAAAGATCAACTGAATTGATCCCATAAAAATGTAAAATGTCTGCTGTGAGGAAGAACAAAACAAGGGTAAAAGGCAAGTTACCCACGGACAGAAGATTTTTACCACACGTGGGACTGACTGCTATTGAATGTTTGCATCCCCCCAGAGCTTAGATGTTGAGACCTAACCCCCAACGTCACAGTGTTGGGGGGTAGGGCGTTTGAGGGGTAATCAGGTCATGAGGCTGAAGACCTCCTGAATGGGACCAGAGCCCTTATAAAAAAGACCCCAGAAAGGTCCCTGCCCTTTGTGCCACGTGAGCACACAGCACCGAGACTGCTGCCTTTGAACCGGGAATCAGGCTCCCGCCAGACACCGAGTCTGCCCACACCCTGATCTTGGACTTGTCGGCCTCTGGAATGGTGAGAGGTGAAATTTCTGTTGTTTAGAAGCCACGTGGCCTGCGGGACTCATGTTACAACAGCTGAATGGACTCTGACACAGACACAGAGTTAATATTCAAGACACACAAAGAGCTCCTAAAGGTCAATGGGAAAAATACATGCAACTCAATAAAAAATGGGCAAAGATCTAAATAGGTAATTCAGAAAATAAAATAAAAACGATGACAAACTCCTGCAAAGATTATCAACTACAAATAATCAAAGGAACGGAAATCAAAAGAAGAATGAGGCGATATTTTTCACATACTGAGATAGATAAAAACAACGAAACTTTAATTGGAGAAGAATGTGGGGAAACAACCAGCCTTGTCTGTGGTTGATGGAAACATTAAATTGGCACAGCTTCCTTTGGAGTACACTTTGGCACAACGTAAATTAAAAAACAAAACAAAACAACAAAACAATAAAATGCTTTGACCCCAAAATTCCACTTTAAGGACTCCGTCTCCTATAAATGCTCCAATATACACACCGAGGCACATGTGTGCAAGTGTTAACTGTGGCCCTGTGGAATGGTGAAAAATGCAGTATTAGGCAATTGTCCAAAAAAAAAAAAAATTGAGGCAGATATAGATACTGACAAGGAAACATATCCAATATCTACGCTTAAGAGAATAAAAACAAGCTGTAAAATAACATGTTTATGCTTAACTCTGGAGGGTGTGTGTGAGTGAGAGTGAATTCATGAGGACAGGTTACAAAGCCACGTACCCACTTGTTAACAACGTTTGCCTCTGGGGAAGAGAGCAGAACTGGAGTAGGGGGTTGACAAACAGCAGACTTTAAGGATTTATTCTATACTCTCGGGTAGGTTTTGAATTGTTCACAATGAGCATAAATTGCTTTTGTAAATAACGAAAAAGGATATAAACTCCAAGAACATGGTTCTTTAAATTAAAAACAAAGCCAGGCCTACAAAAAACGGAAGGGAATACATCAGTGTGCATGCGTAAGAATTTTTATTTATCTAGCATTTCTCCATTTTCTAAATTTTCTTTAATGACCAACATGTTACATTTATAACAGAAATAAAAAAAACTAATAGTCTCTTTTTAAATTGTTTCTTTTTTGCTGAAAAGTAATTCAGTAAAATAATTGCTTTTTCCCTCTTTTCCATGGAGGCCAAGTGGGTGATTTTGAAGCAGAAACTGGTTAATATCCAAAATATATAAAGAACTCATACAACTCAACAGTAAACAAACAATCCAATTAAAAAATGGGCAGAGAACCTGAACAGACAGCTCTCCCAAGAAGTCATGCGGACTGCCAACAGATATATGAAAAGATGCTCAACGTCACTAGCTATAAGGGAGATGCAAATGGAAACCACAGTGAGCTACCACCTCACACCTGTTTAGAATGGCTGTCATCAACGAGACAGGTAACCAACCACAAGGGCCAGAGAAATTCTCTGTGGAGAAAAGGAAGCCCTCACTCACTGCTGGTGGGAATGTAAACTGGTATGGTCACTATGGAAAATAGTATTGGCGTTCCTTAAGTAATTTAGAACAGAGTTACCATATGACCCAGCAACCCCTCTTGGGGATCTACCTGAAAAATGTGAAAATGTTTGCAAAGATTTATGTACCCCTATGTTCACTGCAGCATTACGCCCAGTGACAAAGAGATGGAAACAACCGAAGCGTCCTTCACTAGAGGATTGGATACGGAAGACGGAGTGCATACATACAATGGAATAGTATGGAACAGTCTTACTCAGTCATAAGAAAAGACGAAATACTGCCATTTGTGACAATGTGGGTGGATCTTGAGACTATCACGCTGAGTGAAATAAGACAGAAAAAAATCAACAATCATATGACTTCAATTGTATGCAGGGTATCAAACTGAAAGCAACAAGTGAACAAACAAGGAAAGCAAACAAAAGCTCACAGGAACAGACAGTATGGTGGTTACCAGAGGGGAGGGAGTTGAGGGCTAGTCAAGGGCAAAGGGGGTCGAATATATGGTGACGGTGATGAAAGAAGGTTTGACCTTGGGTCAATGCACACAACACAGTATACAGATGACGTATCTCACCATCGTACACTTGAAACCTATATAATTTTATTAGCCAATGTCACCCCAATAAATTTAATGAAAAAGGAAAAAAGGAAAGTGGGGGCTCAGCATTCCTGAGCCCCAAGCACAGACTTGAAAACGTCTGTAGGAGGTGAATGACCAAAATCAAATGGGAACAAGAGTGAACAGGTCTGTTAAGAAGGTCAATGTTTTTCCCTTAAAATGATTAACAGGCCCTGTGGGGTAGCTCATTTGGTTAGAGTGTTGACCTGATACGCCAAGGTTATTGGTTCGATCCCTGGCAGGGCACATACAAGAATTAACCAGCAAATGCAACAATAAGTAGAATAACAAAATGATCTCTCTCTCTCCCTCCTCTTTCCTCTTTCTAAAATCAACAAATTAAAAAATGATTAATGGGATGTTCCAGGTATAGTGGTAGGTGTGTAATAAGCTGATAAAGTACATTATGATTATGAATGGATCATCACACTATTCATCCTTACCCTCCCCACATCAATAGAACCATCTGGGTCACATCTCTGCCTTGTACAACTTGGATGCCCCAGGAAGGAGAGGGAATTAAAGCAGAGAGAGAATTAAAATTTTAAGAAAGGAAGGGGGGCAAGTAGCGCTTACTGAGCATCTATTACAGTCCACTTTCGTCCTGAGCACCATTCGTGGCACTCCACCGCCCCCTCCGGGTGGGAACACGGCAGAGGCTGCCCAGTGGAGCTCAGCTGATCTGACTCCAGGTCCCGCGCTCCTCCCACTGGCTTCCCAGACAGGAGAGGAGGAA
The DNA here is from genome assembly GCF_022682495.2 of Desmodus rotundus. NCBI lineage: Eukaryota > Metazoa > Chordata > Mammalia > Chiroptera > Phyllostomidae > Desmodus > Desmodus rotundus. The sequence continues at coordinate 21,247,290 of NC_071389.1, forward strand.
GGGTGTGGAAATGAAGCACATAGGAGTTTCACCCACGTACTTCAGAAAAGAAGAATAAATGGGTCATGAATGTGTCTGAACTCGAGCCCCTTTCCCTTCTCCACCCCCCCACCCCGATGAGTTCTGAAGAGTCTCATGATGGCTCCAGAAATGATGCGGGGGGGTGTCTAAATAAAGCTCCCGAGTGGGCGTACCTGCTCAACTATGCATGCGCTCTCTGTGACTTCACCCCGATGCCTACAACTTCAGGAATAAGCATGACTTCACTCAATGCACAGCCAGAAAAAGCAGAACTTTCCAAAAATATTTGAATGTTGACAGCAGACTCCTGCAATCCAGTGAATAATTGGTGTGTGTGCCTGTGCATGTGACCTAAATCTACAGAATTTACCATGCTGCAGCTACAAAAGATGTTTCGTGCCTCTGGCAGGCAGCCTAGCCTTACCCAGGACCCTCAGGGTGGTTGATAGTGGTCCCTGAAGTGGTCCCCTTGCCTGCTGGCCTCAGCCCGCTGAAGGGCGGAAGATCCAAGGACATCCTCCCATTGGGTCGATACCTCTTTCTGTCCTCGCAGGTCTCCATGCTGTTGTCTGCCAGTGGGGAAGAAAGGGGTTCAGTGCCTTAGCAATGGAGCTCCCTGGATAATGAAGTCCTGCTGTCCTCTGTGCCTGCTCTCCAGAGTCTCAGTGGCTCCTCAAAGCTTGTGGGAAGACGCTCCTTCCCCAAGAACACATCCAGTGAGCTGGCTCCCGCCACAAAGCTGCCTAGGCCCTAGTGTTACAGCTCTTACGGTTCACCTCCAGACTGCCACGCCACTGCCCCATTGAAATGTGGAGCAGGTGCTCTTAGTGCCCTGACCTTTCCGAGAGGGCCACCTAACTGCCTTCTGCCAGCATTTGCATCTCCTGGAGGGCCACACGCACAGCAGGCTGGAAGGAAACTGCTAACCCGTCAGGAGAAGCCCTCTCGCGGTGACTTTCAGGGATAGGTGTTTTGGTTGGGCCAAAAAGTCTGTATGGCTTTTTCCACAAAATAAAAGATAGATTTTTCATTTTTACTAGTAACTTTATTGATTTGGATATTTTGAGTATGTTAGCCATCTCCCACGTGGTATAACGTTGATTGTTCTCAGTTAATGTCTCGATTTGATAGCTATCAACTTCAACTGGCCTACCCGACTGTGGAGCATCGTCCAGCGGGAAATCTCGAGCCTGAAACCTCACAAAACCACTTTTGACACGTTTGATCAGTCACAGCACCTTCTCCGTACACTACAGAAATCTTTTTTTTTTTTTGCATTTCAGTTGCGTTTTTACCTTTCATGAAATAATAAAATATAACATGCCAAAATGTTGCTTATTTTCTTCCATCTTCAATATTGAAATGGCTACACAAAAAATCACTAATTTTGCTAAGTTTTTCTAAATGCACACTGATATGAGAGCTGTCACAATACAAGCTAACAAAATTGTTTTGAGTGAAGTTAAGGACAACAACTAAGCACTACTACACCCATTTTACAGAAAAAAAACAAATGAACTTTTTGGCCAACCCGATATAAATACCCCAGCTCCTTCATTCTTTCCATGGGATAATTCTGTGACCTGGGATGTCCCAGGCCACCACTGTGGTAGCTGGTGTGATTGGCTGCTGTCCCTTCCCTGTATCACATACCTCTTCCCTACTGGTGTTATGTGCATCTCCTAATAAGATACTTGCCCTTGAACCCTTGTCTCAGGTCTGCTTTTGGGAAACCCCAAAGTAGGATAATAACCTAGTATCAGAGGGGGAAAGGATTCCAGTGTCAGATATGTGGTGGCCAAGAAGCAGCCTTCCTCTGCTGGGACCTCTGTCTTTTTGGGCTGTCCAGGTCCCTGACTGGGTCCCCATCTCCTATAGGTCTCCCCTTGGAAATCCCCATCTTCCACAGGGACCCAAACCCTTTTCTCCCAAGAAGATCCAGGTACTTTTGTGGAGCAGAGGTGCCACCTGGCTCCTCTCAACCATATCCCAACCTCAATGTCCTTGCGCTTCCATCTCCACATCAGAAAAATGGGGGTACCAGCCCACCTCAGTCAGTGGCTATGAGAGTAAGTAACAATACTGGCTACATTATTGTTGAGTGTTACCTACACGCTAGGCATGCTGCTTAGAGCCAATGTGAAATTCACACCAGCCCCCAACAGTACAGAATATTATTCCTGATAGCCCTCTTCTATAGGTAAAGAACTGGAGGCTCAGAGAGGTGAGACACCTTGACCAAATGCTGGCTCTGAGGTCCGAAGCCATGTCTGACTCTAGAGTGCTCTCATAGAGGCACCTGGCAGGTGATCCTGTGGGATGTGTGGGTGTAGGTATGGGTTTGGGGGTCAGGGAAGAGGGAGGCTGAGAGGCAGGGGTGGCCTTACCTAGGAGTATGAGGCAACAGTCTGGGGCCAAAGAAGCATGGACCAAAAACCTGTCCAGTCTGTGCCCCCAGCAGAATCTGGTGATGGAGGAGGAGTGGGGATGTCTAGTGGGCGAGGTCAGAGGGGTTAGGTGGCTGGATCTGAAATGGAAGGCATCTTCTCTACCACAAGAGGTGAGCAGCAGGACCAGCTCCAGGGGCTAGAGCTGTGGAAGGCATGCTCCAGGTTGCTTTTGAACTTGAGTCCTCCTTCTACAGAGGCATGAGGATATGTGCAGGGATCAGGCTTACATGGCTTTGGCTGAAAGGTGGCTCGGCACCCTGGCTCCCCTCCAGAAAGGCTCAGAAGGAAGCTGCTGCCTCTCCTCCGGGTCCCCAGACACAGGGTGTGGGCTATTCCCAACCCCCATATGTTTGTGACTGTTGAGTAGCTCTGTGTCCAAGGCTTTCAGGGTTATGAGACAGCAGGTCTGAAGCTGCAGTGCTTGGCATTCCAGGGCCTGCCCGCGGAGAGGCCACTCTCCTCTCAGCTGAGGTGCCCACCGGCACTTTGTCCCATCCCAGATGAGCGACTTGGCCATTCCCAACACAGAGCCAGCAGCATCCCCCACACTCTCTAGAATCCCAGAGGTAAGGAGACACGTGGACCCCCCAAACCAAGCTGGGTTTTCTCTTGTTAAGTCACTGAGTAAAGCACTTTACATACTAATCAGGTTAGAAATCTGAGAGTACATATCAGGGGATTGAAATATGTAGATTTTGATGATGAATTCACGCTCATCAGAAAACCAATGAATCATCCTAACTTCATTATTAGGAATTATTTGATGGGGGAATTGGCAGGAGGGATGGGGGCTGTGGAGAGCAGTGCCAAGGGGAGAGGATTTCTTGGTTCTCAGCCCAGACTGAGTTCTCCTCCAGCAACTCAATTTTACAGCAGAACAATTTGTTTCCCCGATGTGGATCTTGAACATGGCCGCGTCCCGGAGGCCTCAGTGAAGGCCGCATCCAGGGCAGCACCTAGTGAAGCCAGATCCCGATGCCCGTCGCTAACCATGCAGGCAGCCCCAACCTGACAGCACAATGACCTTCACAGCTGGTTTAAGACCACCCAGCACAGTCAATTCTGTGACACCAACTCTCTGGGTGTCCTTGGGCAGCCACATGGCACCCCCTGTGCCTCAGTTTCCTCATCTGGAGAATAACAGGATGGCCCATAAGCAACAGAGCTTCCAGGATGGACCAAGGGTGCGGTTGGAACCCTGAATTTCAGGCCTCTTGTGTGTGAGGATCCAGCTGAGAAAACACAGACAGATGTGGACATTCTAAAGAATGGAAGAGGCACTTGTCTAAAGTGACAACAGAGCTATTTAAGATAATAGGTGGTCAGGGAAGTCCTTGCTGTGACTGTGACCTTAGAGGTAACACCTAAAAAAGGCAAGCTAGTTATGTGGATGTCTGGGACGAAGAGCATTCAAGGTGGAGGGGACAGCAAGTGCAAAGGCCTTGAGGGGCTACAGCGTGTCTGGCATCTGAGAATCAGCAAGGAGGCCAGTGCAGCCGCAGAAGTGGATGAGAGAGAGAGAACAGGAGGAAGTAAGGGCAGAGGTAATGGGGGAGGGAGCGGGGTCAAAGCGGGTAGGGGCTTTAAGAGAGAGGGTTGAAACCAAAACAATATTAAGGAAAGGTGAGAAGAGGCCCCAGAAGATAAAATGGCTCCTCGATGGGGTAACCTGAGGCACTGAGGCACAGGCAACGGGGCAGTCCAGACAAGCAGACAGGAGAGGAACACGGCGTGAAGGAGGGTTTTGTGCGGACACAGATCTTCAGAAGATGCTGCTGCTGTGACATGCTCTCCCACGTGAGGCCTGGCAAAGGCTGGTCTGGAACAGGCAGCCTGGAAACATCCAAGGTGGTAGAAAATGGTCTCTGGGTCAGACTTGGAGGAACTGGATTCCACCCTGGCTCTGCTCACACTTGCTGGGGGATGCGGGGACCCAGCGTCCTTAGCTATGGAATGAGGCAGTAGGACAACAATGCGCTTTCTGCAGAACTTTCTGGAAACCTCTGATTCTGGTACTTCTCCCAGTCTTCTCTTCCCTGGGATACCAGAGCTGCAGCTGCTCTCTTTAACAATGTCAATAAAAATCTGTGGGGTTTATACCGGGTGTGTCCACTCATATGGTCATGTGGATTTCTGGGCATTGGGCCCCGGGGAAAATCATGGCAACCAGAGGTGACCCCACCCTCTTGCACTGCTTCCTGGAGCCATGGAGGACACCACATGTCAATCAATGGAGCTCAGATGATAGAGAACTGGTCGCAGTCTCAGACACACCTGTACTTTAGAGTCACCCAGGGAACAACACCAGGCCCCACCGACACAGAATGAGTTCAGTTCTCTCAGGGCGGGGAGCAGGCATAGCTTTCTCCAAGGATCCCCACTGGGCTTTTTGAGGGAAACCCAAAAGGGGTTGATTCAGGTTTGACAAACATGTATTAAATGCCCCCACGGGCAGGGTGCTTTCACTGTCCTCCTGTTTAATCCTCCCAGAGCCTTGGAGGAGGGATTCCCCTCCCATGTGACATCGGAAGACATCAACACTCAGAGAGGTTCACTGGCTCAAGGACTGCAGGCTTGTATGACACATGCCGATATAAGGTCAGCTCCGTCAGGAGCCTGGGTTCTTAGCCACTTTCCTACACCGCACCAACCTACTCCTACTTCTCACTGCAGCCCCGGACATAGATTGAGAAAAGAAGAGACCGAGGCTCAGAGTGGCTAAGCGCCTTGCTCAAGGTCACATGGGCAGAGCCGGCCTTTCCTGCCAGCCCATGAATCAGGTTGCTAAAAATTGCCATTTCTTTTGCAGTCCTCCTAACCAAACATCCTGTTCCCCAATACCTACCTGGGGCTGTGGTTCTTGCTAAGGGGATACAGTGGAATCATTACCAGACTCTGAAGAGATAAAGCATTGCAAATTGAATGAGAAAATCTATTTTCACGTCCTGATGAAGACATAACTGACGCTGAAAGAGTAAATTGTTTTAGAAGAAAACACAGCCTCTGGTTTTCTCCTTTTTCTTTTTGAACTTGGAGTTATAGCTTTAGAAAAATAGGAGCAGCTGACTATCACAGATAAAAATGCCCTTTTGCCTAATTGGATCTTTAATAAGGAATCCTAATTAATTCCCCTGAATAGAGAACTTTCGCACTGCTGTTATCTCAGTCCTATGCTGATGGGCCTAGTTATTTCCAGATATAGAATAATGAATCTTTTCCAGCCGGGTTAGAAGTCGCTAGAGACTTGTCAACTTCCTCGTGAAGGTAATTACCTGCCCAGGCACCAGCAAGAGGTGGAGCTTGGGGAGCGCAGTTACAAGCAAAGAGACTGGGGACTTTCCAGGAGAGCTTAGGAGGAAATCGCTGGGCTAGGGTTGGGAGAAGATGGGCAACTGCGAAGGTAGTTGCTGGTGGAAGGACAGAGGCCACGTTAGCATCCATGATGTCACCTCCTGCTCACAGCGAGGCCTCAGGGACACTCGCCTTCATGAGAAAAAGGTTACCTGACAGAGCTTGACAGGTTCTGATAATTGCGAGAACCGTGAGAACGACAGGCATCAGGAGGCAGGCCTGCCTGTGTCTCTTCTTGGCTAGGGAGAAGGCTGGGCTGCCACTGCCTGGGGGCCTCCAAGGCATCCACAAAGACAACACTCAATGAACAGGATTATCTGCACAACTCGGGCCACAGACCAGCGAGAAGGATGGGGCTGCACTAAATGGGCCACTTGCCTGCAGTAACAGGGCTCTCCTGCAGGGGGAGGCAGCTGGCAGTCTGTCCTGCATGCACTGGGTGTCTTCTGGGGAGCTGGTAGCTCGTTGTGGCAGATGAGGCCTCCCTGAGATTGGCTGCCTGGGGAGCCAGCCTGCAGCTCCAACCAAACACAAGTTCAAAGGACAAAAACAGCACAAGGTGCAGAGAATGAGAGTGGAGGGTGTAGGTCCAGGGCCATCCTCCAGGCCACCCAAAGTCTCTTCCCAGCCTGGGTTCCCACCCCAATCTGGTGGGGCAGGAAGTGCAAAATGGCTGGAAGGCAAAGGGTCCTTCCTGGCCTCAGTCTGCAACATCCTAGTTCTGTGATCTTGGGCATGTGACCTCACTGAGCCTGTTTCTTATGGATGCAAAGGAAATAATAAATATAATTGCCTGGCATGTAGCTGGCAGTCTCTACAAAGAGCACAACTGACCCTTGAACAATATGGGTTTGAACTGCGCAGGCCCATGTATATGTGGATTTTTTTTTCAGTAAATACACAGTTGGCCCTCTGTATCTCTGGGTTTCCCATCTGTGGAATCAACCAAACAACGATTGGAAAGAATATTTTCTGTCTAAGGTTGGGAAACTGTACACAGAGGATCAACTTAAGTCATACTCGAATTTTAGACTTCGAGGAGATTGGTGCACCCAACCCGCTCCTCACCCCCGCATTGTTCAGGGATCAAGTGTGCTTGTCATTTCTTCCTCGAATGCTCCCAGTTCCAGAAAAGCCACCTTAGGCGGGTCCCGCTGGAGGGGAATCTGCGGCGCTGTGTTCCCATGTGAAAAATTAGGAAGTCTCTGTGCACCCAAGCCAAATGTTCAAAGCTGGTTGGGAGGTGGGGGGATGGGGTGGGACCCACCGCTTTCCTTATAAAACTGGGGTCACCGAAGTTCAGAAAGCCGAGTGCTCTGCTCAGACGGAAGAGTCAATGCCATATTGTCCATCCCTATCTTTCTCCGTGTGCCCTTGCCGGTAAAGTCAAATGGCCCTGGGATCTCAGAGCTGCCTGGCCCAGAGGGTCATGACAACCTCCTGCTGTGGCCTCCTGCTGGGGGCCAGCCTGAAGCCACCTCCCTGACTGAACAGCCGCAGAGGTCAAGACCCACAGCACCTGGGAGCCTCTGAAGGGAGGTTGTGCAGCTGTCTGCAGAGAGCACATGCTGGGAGGCTCTGCCAGAGGGGTGGCCTGGGGACCAGCAGGGCAGCCCTTCCAGGTGCTTCAGCCAGGCAAGGCCAGAGGAAGGACATGTGTAGGATGATGTAAGAGCGGGGAAGCGGCACCTATTCAAAGTCTTTCACACCAAACATTTCTTGTAAACTCCACATAAGGCCTGAAAAGTGAGTTAGCTGAGGTCACACAATTAGTTGGCTCAGAGATGATATTTTGAACCCAACTTTAACTCCTAAAGCCATGTTCTTCCCCATACTCCACACTGCCTTCCATGAGGTTCAGAGATGAGCAGGCATCCTGGGGATCTTTCCCAGGATGCTGGAGGGGAGCCCCTCATATATGGTCCCTTTGTCAGCAAGGTCTGCAGACCTGGGCTCAGGGCCCAGACCTGGAAGCAGAACAGGATGAGCCCGTGCTACCGCCCCACTCGGGGATGGAAACCTGGAGTTGCAGCATCATGGTCCGTCCACATAGCTATGGGGGCCCAGCCAGCACTGGGGGTGGTCGGCATCCAGCTTGGGAGCTAGCAGCCCTGGTTCCCTGCCAACAAACATTCTCCAAGGTGGTTTCACATCTATTTCACAGAGCTGGCATTATAGAATGCCAGGAAGGAAAACTGGGAGGAGGGAGAAGCATTGCGTGGAAGATATATTTTCCCAACCCCCTACTTGAGAAGCAGCCTATGAGTTTCAATGACCTATCGCAGGAGCAAAGAAAGACCCTAATCTAATTCTAGGCAAAACTACATGCTTTGATTCAAGGGCTGGGGACTCACTGCAGTTCAGACTATCCGGGGACGTGAGGAGGACTGGGTGGGAGATGTAATCCTAGAGACATCACGGTGTGCAGTGGGCAGGGGTCACTCTCTGCTGGATGGGACCCAGGAGCAACTCACCATAGGCCCTTGGATAAAGAGCAGAGAGGACCTGTAACTCCAGAACAGAGAACCAAAGAGTCATGTGAACAATGGTCTCAGGGCAGAAACTGAAATCAGAGCTCAGGGATCACAAGAGAGGGGGATAGACCAGGGCTTAGAGTCCAGACAACGGGTTCCAACCCCTGGCTTGGGCACTTAAGAGCTGTACTTATTTGTTTATTTATCCTGACATCTGGCCTGTTGCCAAAGGGCTCTGAGACCAGGCAAGGTGAAACAAAGGACTTTATGCCTTTCTTTTTGCAGGTGGGAGATGCAGCTGCAAGGAGGGCACTGAGACTCCAAGACCTCAGAGGCTTTGCTCAGTCAACAAATCGTCAGCATATCTTTACGCTTGTGCATTGCAGGGACTCCGGCCGGGCACCGAGGATTCAGAGAGGATGGACAAGTTCATGCTCTTTAGGATTTCACGTTGGGAGAAGGATGCTAGAGAAGCCAAGCGGCTTGTGCCAGTGCAGGAGGAACCTGGGGGTGGCGGATGGGAAGGGGTGAGTGGTATAAGGGAGGGCAAAGATGCCACCACATCTCAAGGCTTCAGAAAAGAGACAGCTTTTCATAGGCTGACCCCAGGTGGGCAAGTGAGGCTAGAATTTAAAGCCCAGGGATTGAGACGTTCCCGTTCAGTATCATGATGCCAGGGAGGATCACAGAACCTGGCACAGAGCAGGCAGGCAAAGACATTTGCTAAATAAACTAATAAAGTCTGTTAGGACTTCAGTACGCTTCATTTTATGTAATAGATGTGCTTGTGCACGAGCCATAACCAAACATACAAGTCAAATATACCCAGGGAATTTCTATGCCAAGAAATTCAATAATGGATCCATTCATAAGAAAATGGATCATTTCATAATGGACAAAAATCCTCCCCCTCCATGTTATTGCTCTGGAAAGAGTTCTGATAGCGTCCAGTGTGGCTCTCAAACTTTAATCTGCTTCAGAACACCCAAGAAAATGGTTTAAGATACTGAATTTGGACCCAGTCCTCAGAATTTCCAGAGTTCGTAGTCTAGGATGGGACCAGGAATCCGTATTCTAAGAAAACGTCAGGTAAGGCTTCTGCAGCAGGAAGCTGGCCCACGCATCACGGTGTGAGAAACGAGGGTTGAGTTCTAAAGAGCAGTTTCTTAAAGCGGGAGATATAACTGAGACAGATCAGAAACTTTGGGGCTTCTAGAGGCTGCTGTGCCTAGCTGCATCTTTTCCCTTCACCCTGCCTGTCGCAAGACAGACAGACAGACATCCTTTCATTTCTGGAGGAGACAGTCATCTCCGGAAAAGCCCATTTCCTCCTCCACTCTTTGATGTCCTTCATCATCTCTTTCTTAAAAGCCTGTCGCACCCCATCAGTTTATGGTTCTCCACTTGGGTGCACACTGGGGTCCAAAGGGGAGCTTCAGAAAGTACTGATGGCTGGCCCCATCCCCGGGCGTTCTGACGTAGCTGGTCTGGGGTATCGCCTTTCCATCACTGTGAGTCTGAGGGGCATCGGGGTTGCACTAACTGCACTAAATCCTACACCCCCCCACCCCAGCCCAGAGATCAGTGTCTACAGACACCCCTGCTCTCTCTGGGTCTCCCCGTCAGCCGTATCTCCAGTGACCAGAAAGAATCTGGAAAGGAAAGATGAAAGTCATGCAGGACCAGCCTGTGAGGGTGGAGGCTGCAGCCCGAGCATTAAAAGGGGCCCCAGGTGGTCACTGAGTTCACTCCCAGCAGTGGGAAGCCTGGTCATCACCCTCTGATTGCCTTTTCTCCTGTCTCCCTGGGGTTCGTAGGCAGGACACAAAAGCACTCTAAGGACTACCGGCGGCACAGGTTGCTGGCAAATTGATTCCTCCCAATGGTGGGGCGGGCAGAGCCAGCAGTGCCCATCAAATCTCTCACCTCCTTATTGCCAGGCCCACGTGCTGCTGCTCAGAGGAAGGGAAGAGGTCACTGAAGCTGATGTGGCTGCGGAAATTGACATCGGGTGCCAGACAGGCATTTGCTTAACAAACTGGCTAATTTTAACCTCTGTCTCCCAGACCAAAACTCTTCTGAAGGGAAGGAACAAAAAAGAAAGTGATATTTAACACATTTCTATTTCTGTGCTACACAGTCCCTCTCTGAGGTTGCAAGTTGGAGCCTAATTGATTTCTTAGTCAAAAGAAAAGAAAGGGCAAAAAAGAAAAACAAACAACTGTGAAGCCTTACCTCCCTCACGTTGCAATCAAACCTCTCCAGTTCTGTCGACTGCTGAGCTTTTTATTTTTTAGGACTGGCCAAGTGACTTGCATAATTTCAGATCCTTTCTAGCACTGATCAGCCTGCTCTGGCCACACAGTTTGCTGATTAATTATTAATCAGAATGAGTTTAGGATGAATAATCAGCAAGAGTCAGGGCTAATTTGCAAATGTCCCCCAGGAAGGTTATTACTTAAAATACTTGGTGGAGAGGCTCCACATTAACCTTTGCAATTAGCCGCAGGCCATCGTCATGGCTGTGGCAGAAGCAGGTCTCTCCTCCAAACAAACCAACCTCGGACACCTGCTGCTAGGTGGCAGCCCTGCATTTGGGGCTGTTCAAGGTTCTGCAGGGAGGGCGGGAGAGGGGAAAGGCAGAGAAAAAACATAAATACATAAGTAAGCAAGGAAATGTCATGTATTGAGAAATGCCTAAGAGTGAAACATGATGCTGTGATACAGAGTGAGGTCCGGTGACTTTAGATTGCAAGGACAAGGAAGGCCTTTCTAGGGAGAGGAAATTTAAGTTGAACTCCGCATTTCAAAAAAGCCAGGGTTCGTTTTGGTGGTGGTGTTGCTTGTTTCTTTAAACAACTTTGAAGGAAGAGGCTCTTTTAAGCCCAGGGAGCAGCTAGTGCAGAGGCCCTAGGAGGGAACCTGCTTAGTCCATCTAAGGGACAGGAGGAAGGTGAGCATAGCCGAGGCACACAGAGTGGGCCTGAGTGCTAGAGGGAGGTCAAAGGGGTGGGCAGCGACCCGACCATGTGGTCTGACTATAGGCTTTTATTCTGAGTGTGATGGGAAGCTGTTGTCAAGCCTTACACCGGGGAGACATGATTTCACATATGAACATCAGTCAGTCTAGTTGCTGTACTATATGGAGAATGAGTTACAGGAGGGGTGGGAGCTGGGAGACAAGGCCATTGAGCAGCCAGAGATGTTGCTGGCATCGAATGGGCAGAAGCAGCTTCCTCTTGGGAGTAGAAAGAGGTGGAGAAGGCTGGGGGAGAAAGAGAATAAGGGTGAGGAGGGGGTGCCCAAGGACACATGAATGAATAAAAAATGCGGAATGTACATATGATAGAATATTATTCAGCTTTACAAGGGAATTTATATACATGCCATAATATGGGTGGACCCTGAAAACATTATGCTGAGTAAAATAAGCCAAGCACAGAGAACAAATACTGTGTGATTCCACTTACATGAGGCACCTAGGGTAATCAAATTCATAGAGATAGAACGTAGAGCACTGGTTGCCAGAGGCTGGGAGGGGAGGACGAGTTACTTTGACAGGTAAGGAGTGTCAGTTTGGGAGGGTGAATAAAGTTCTGGAGATGCGTGGTGGTGCTGGTTGCACAAAAACATGAATGTGTTTAGTGCTGCTGAACTGTTAAAAATGGTTAAAATGGTAAAGTTACATTATGTACATTTTACCACAATATTTTTTAAAAAAGTATGCTTGGAAGATTTCATTTTGTGATTCCTGTTAATATCCATGGATCCCCCCCAAAATCCACCAGGGTTGAATATTTAAGTTGAGAGCCACTGGCATATAGATGATATTAGAAGTCAACCTGTGATTGGTGGAGGTTACTTGAAAAGAAGATAGATGGGGAAAAGGGGTGTCCCAGGACCCCCGAGAAAGTCCACAGGTAACAGCTGGACAGAGGTTGAGCAGTTCAGTAGACTGAGAAGGGATGACCATGTGGTTTCAAGTTAGTCAAGGGAAGAGTCCAAGAAGGCTAGACGAACAGAGTCATGTATTGCCAAGAGGCCAAATCACATAAAGAGAGAGAAGCGACACTGCATTTGGCAACATGGAGGTCACTGGCAATCTTAGCAAGGTCAGTTTTAGTGGTGGGCAGGGTAGGACTGAGAACGGGACCTGTCTCAGCAACTGGTGGTAACTGAATGGGGCTGAGAGAAGGGGGGGAGTCTGGTGCATGCCGTTTTAATTTTGGTTTTAGATGGTATATATCAGGGCATGTCTTTATGTTGTTAACAATGTTTAACAGAGAAGGAAAAATGAATGAATGCAAAAAAAGATGAATTTAGTGGGAAGTCTTTGGGGACAATGACATCAGGAACATAAAGGAGGGGACTGGCCTTTGACAGGAACCAGGACACCTTGTCTATTAAAACATGAGGTATAGCTGAGATATTGGCTCACCAGGCATTTCATCTGCTCACCACATTTCCTGGTTCTCTTGGGGCTATGCTGGACCATGTGACTATTAGTGGCCAATGAATTGTGAGTTGGAAGTGATGTGCACCATATCTGGGTTGTAGCAGTGAAAAGCCCATGCTAGATTTTCCACTCCATGTCCCTGCCGTGGCACTAGAGAAGGCCACATACTCTCCATGGTGCAGCTACAACCTGGTGAAACCTCCTTGTGCCTGGACCCCCACCTGCATGACTACGTTAATCACAGCCACTTCCAATGACCCATCACAGACATGTAGCATGAGCAAGAAGTACACTTTGTTGTGTTATATCATTGAGTTTTAGGGTTAATGAGAGTTCAAAGAAGGAAGTGGTGAGAGCTGAGGCTGGGGTAGTGGGCAAGGGTTGGATCAAAAGGAACCTCTCTTGCCCTATGAAGGGCTGGAACTTTATTCTGTAGGCAATGAAAAATGATTGAAAGCTTTTGCCTGCGGCTTACCATGCTAGACCTGCATTTTAATTAAACCATTCTGGTAGCAGTGGGGAGGATGAGTTGGAGAGTGCCAAGAAGCTGGGAGATCAGTAAAGAGGCTATTACAACCCACAAAGAAGAAAAGATGATGGGCTGAACAGGGGGAGTGGTAGTAAAGATGCAAAGATATGTTATTGGAGGCACATTGGAAGAATTTAGCAATTGATTGAATGTGGCTGGTGAGAGAGCAAGATTAAACGGAGATGATTCCCAGATTTTTGGATAACTAGGTAGAGGGAGGTGCCATAAACTAAGATAGGAAACAAACCAACCAATTTAGGAATCAGTTATGAGTGAAGTTGGGACACGCTGAGCTGGAAATGTTAGAGGGACACCTAGGTGATGTCCAACAAGTAGTTGGCTGTACAGTTTGATGCTCAGTGGAGAGGCGAGGCTAGGGAGCCAGACTTGGGAATGACAGACAGATAGGACGTGTCTTAAACCAAGAAAGTGGGTAAATAACCAAGGGAGGAGGTGTAGAGTGGGCACAGCAGGAAGGCAAGAGCAGATATTAAAGGAAACAGCGAAGGAATGGCCAGAGAGGTCCAAGAAGATCAGAGAGAGTAGCATGAGGGCGAAGAGAAAGGAGAGATCCAAAAGGAGAAAATAGCCAACAATGTAAAAGAATGCAGAAGTGTCCAGTAAGAGGAGACTGTATTTGGCATTGGGAGTGGTAGTGTTTGGGGTTGGGGGATGGTTTTCTGAGGATGAATGTGATGAAGGTTTGAATGTAAATGGTTTCAGGGGAAGGCGGGGGTAGAAGACATGGTGAAGCAGGTGAAGAACTAAGGGAGACAGAAGACTGAGAGGCAGCCAGTGCAGACCACCACCCTTCTAAGAGCTTAGATGAAGAGTTCATAGAGATGCTAGAGTTCCATTCCTCCATGAAGCCTCCCTGTTTTGTTCAAACCAACCCTGCCCTCTAGTTTCCCAAATGGCGAAATCTGTTGAGTTCAACAGTGATCATCTTGCTATTTCATCAGAATGTTAAATGCTGCTTTTCTATATGAATCCCACTTTTTTGGTGAGTCGGTAGGTGACACACGCCAGCCACTGGATGAGGAGAAGCTGGGATTAAAAGAATTATAGGCTCAGCATTAGAACCAAGGACTTAGGTCAGTTTTAGGAAGCCAGAAGAGGTTGTAGGAGCAAGAGATAGGCAAAACCAGTGTGAAAGATGGAATGGGTGAAGCCAAGAGTGAGTGGAACAAACATTCATGGCCAATAGTAAAAAATGAAGACCAGAATTGAGGCCTCAGGCATTCTGAATGAACTAAAATCATCCAGGAAGGCAGGTCTTGCCAGAATGAGAGATCTCTGAATGAGGAGCCCAGAACAGCTCCTTCCATCTGTCTTAGTGGCGCCATCAGGCATCTGGCAGCTCCTCGAGAGAAGTCGAGGAGAGCATCTTGTTGTCTGCTGCCCTTCATGGTCCTGGCGTGGGCCCCTGCGCAGATGACACGCTTAGTACAAACCTGTTGCATGCAGTCAGACACATGGGGGGCAGGCCAGCTGCCCGGCCTCTGCTTCCCACGCATAGAACTTTGCCAAACCACAAGCTCTGAGCAGAGCCGCTGTGCGGACAGCGGACAACCAAGCTCACTTCCTACTCCTTCCTGCTGAGGCTTTTGTTCTCTTTCTGAGAACAAGTTCTCACAGGTGGAAGCCAGGAAGTCATGTTGATTCTCTACAGAGTGTACAGGAGTTCTTGCCCTGGCTCTCCAGCCATGTTTGTACCAGCAGCATGCTAGGGCACTAATCCTTTCCTTCCGCTCAGATACAGAGCTTGTAATGCTATTTTCAACTCGGAGAGATAGGGGAGATGAGATTATAAAGGGCTCATTGTTTATGGCCTGGCTCCTGATGGCTACAACAGATGCAATTTCATAGACTCCATCAGAAGAGCTTCTTGGGGTGGCTTAAAGCATTTTGATGTGGCAGGGAAGGGGAGAGGAGCAAGAGTGTCGCAAATCCCTAGGAAGACACGAGGCTCTGAGTCTTGGCTGGAATGGATCCCTCCTCTTATCAGTTCAAGGTGCCTCTGGGTTCAGCGGTCTCAGTCCTGCACCAACCTCAGCTCACCCTGCCTTGCTCCTGATATTCAAACAGGCTGAAACCCCAGAGGACAGGCATTCAGCCTATGCCACTTCCATGTATGAAGTTTAAGGGCAAACAGGAACATTGTGATATGAGGGCTTTACATGTGAGATTTCCTCTGCCTGAAATGCAGATCCCCCAAGTGCTTCCCATGGCAACTCCTGCTCAATAGTCAGATCTCAGCTTAAATCCTACACCCTCAGAGAGGCCTTTCTGACCCTTTTATCTTAACAGGGACCCCACCACTATTATTCCCCACCCTGTTCATTTCCCTCATGGCAGTCATCACAAGTGTATTTTACACTTACTTTGTGGTTATTTTTTTAATGTCAGTCCCCCCAAATAGGCCAGAAGTCCCACAAAGGCAGAGGTTTTACTGTCTCCTCTGCCATTGTATTCCCAGTGCCAAGCCCAATGTCAGACAACAGAAGCAGTTTGTTAGAATGAACGAATTATAATGGAAAATGTTGGTGATAGAGATGGGAATGGTAAGGCTGACTGTAATGGTGGAGATGCTGCTGAGAGAGATGATGCTGGTGCTGAGAGAGATGATGCTGGTGCTGACCCTGAAGATGACTTCTCAAAGCCCTGCCAGAGTGTTTACCTGAACACCAAACTTTTCAGGCACACCCACTGATTTCTCTGACCATCTCTACCATCTTATCTGAAAGACTGTGTATCAATAACCGAGGGAACCTGTGTTCCTGCGTCTAGGCTCATCTCCTTCCCTGCTGTGGAGGCCAGTAAGTGCACCATCCCCCACTCTACCCCAGCCCTGCTCCTTCCTCTGTTTGACAAAAGACCCTACCACAGTCCTTCACAGAGAAACTTGGAAATCATCCCAGATTCCTTCCCTGCCTTTGCTCCTCCTTTCTAATACAGCCCCCAGAGCAGCTGAATCTGCCTGAGATGTTTTTTTGATGTCACCCCCTCCTCTCCATCCCTTCACAGCTGCCACAGTTCAAGGCTGGATTAGCTCATGCCTGAGTGGTCCCAGAAAAGTTTTACAGCTGGTTTCTCAGTCTTATATTTGGACCCAATTAAAATTCAGAGGGATTATGTTACTTCTCTGCTTAAAACACTTTAATAGCTTTCTAAAATCTATGGAATTCTCTCCCCATTTATGAACAGGGGAACCAGGTTCTCCATGACCCATGCTCTTCCTGTGCTCATTTCAGGCCTCACATCCTGCCCTTGCGCTCTTCACCCTGAACCCCACGTGCAGGGAGTGCCCCAAACACAGGGAGGCTCTTTTCTGCTCCATGCCGGTGGCAAACTCTTATTCACCACCGCCCCCCCAGTTCAACTCAAAAGTCACCTCATTTAGGACTCGTTTATCTGAGTCCTCCCTTCCATCATGACAGGAAGACTGACACTTTTTTCAGAGGACATCCTTCTTTTTTTGTCCCAGTGACCCAGTTTTCCTTTGGTGACCAACCCTCCAAAGCATGAGGTTTAGCCAGGGCAGATAGCCATATGGCCTGGGCCTGGCCAAGGAGAACACCCTCTGGCTACATTGGTATTAAGGGCTGGGCCCATGACTCAATCTAGTCCAATCAAAGTTTATCTGGGGGCTTTTGCAGGAACCAGTAGGTAAGAGATGGTTTCTTCCTTCTGGGACTGCTAAACCAGTAGGATGGAGGGAGCTGATGGTGGTCACCATTGCAACCACCTGGGGAAAGCCTGCCTGAAAATGAAGCCAACACACAGGAGAACAAAGCCCTGAGAGAGAAACAGAGTCAGATGACGTTATCTGCACACCTGGATCCAGGAGTGCCTGAAGGCAACACTAGACTTTTCAGTTACAGAAGCCAACACATTCCCTTTTGAGTTTGAATCAGCTGGAGGTGAGTTCCTCTTTCTTGAACCACAAGAATCCTAGCTACTACATTTCTCTTTTCAGTTCCTATGGGAACTTCTTTATGCCTCTTAGAAAGCACCTCACACACGACATTGTAAAGCAGTTGGTTACATTCTGCCTGTTTGCCCCATGAGCGTCAGGGTCCGGCATGGTGCATGGCTGTTACATGAACATCTGTGGAGTGAATAAGTAGCTCCTTGGGCACGGGACTGCGTCTTTGTCTCCTTAGCACCTAGGAGAGCTTAGTTTATGGAAGTCTCTCAATAGGTGATTACTGAAAATAAATAGGGGACAAGTAACAAAGAATGTGAATGATCTAAACCAATGGTTTGATAAAGCATATGTGAATGTAAAAATAAGCGAATAGTTGTTATTAACAAATCCCCACTGGCGTGCTTTTCTCACTCTAATTACACCCAGATCTAATGGCTCCTGATGAAACATCCAGTTAAAAGTCACTGAGATCAAATGGTTCTAGTGGCTCCAATTCCATGTGCAAAATGCTTAATAATTAAAATGAGGAGAAAGAGTGTTGCTTGCAAAATTCTCAAAGTGAATGTCTTCTGTAAGGCAGAGGAGAGTTGTACCCCAAACTATAAAAATAGAAGCAAGCAAATGGAGGGGAACAAAGTAAAGGAACCCCGCAGAGCTAGATCCAGAGAGGAGGCTGAAGCTGCTTTCTAGGGAAATTCTCTTTCCAAAAGCAGCGTAAGTCCATTGGGCAGCCCCTGCGGGCAGGACCAGGGAAATCCAGAGAGCACAGAGGACCTCTCTTCATCTCCAGGTGGAGGGAGGGGGCAGCCGAGGAGTAGTGGACAGAGCCCTGCTGGTGGTGATGGGGTGGGGAGGGCATTGTGGAGAGAATCTGCCCTACAGAATCCTGGGACCACTGCCTGGACCTGTGTCTCAGGGGCCAGGGGAGCTCCCACTTTGGTCAAGAGGTCCTGTCAGCAGCCCTAGAATGATGCCCTCCCAGGCCCATCATCTCACACAGGAAACGGTACCTTCATGGCCTGTATCAGATGCTGCCTCCCTCTGTCTTGAGGCCCTGGTCTCGGCCCTAGGACAGTGTCCTGCTCTGAAAATCTAGAGTGGGCTCTCCTTCCTTTTCCTACTTTAAATGTTTGGTGGAGGCAGGTTGGTCACACGCAGGTCTGTGGGGGCTCGGCTCAGGGGTGTGGGACATAGAGAATGGACAGACAAACTGCAAATGACCGAAGTGAAACAAATAAAGAATGAAAATCAAAGTGAAGGGGGCAAGGAGGAGAGGCCAGGCACCACTGGCAGAGACTGACTCACAGAGGTAACAACCGAGACATTGGGTGTGCTTCTAGGGTCAACGCAGCAACCCACAGGGGAAGGACTCTGAACTCCCTGCACCACATGCACCACCACAGGCATGCAAAAGCACTTCCACTGGCCCCCAGGACAAGGGTGACTGCTGGGCCTGCCCAAGGTCTGTCTTGGCCTGCCTACTCTGCTTTGGGAAGAAACTGCCACTGGAGAGAGGAGAGAAACAGCAAAAGAAAAGGAAGGAAGGAAGGAAGGAAGGAAGGGGGGAAGGGAGGGAGGGAGGGAGGGGGGGTGAAGGGAGGAAGGAGACAGAGAGGAAGGAGCAACTGAACTCTGCAGCCTCACTGACCAGAGACAGTGAGGGGTCCTAGGCAGAGATGTCCTCCCCTCTGTCTTGGATAGTGGTCTCCTTGAAAGTCTCTCCATATTCTTGGCCCCTTCTCCCCTATTGTGTGGGCCCCCTAGGGCAGGGGCTGTGCCTGACTCCTGGAGGAGTCTCCCCCCAGCACCTAGCCCTGCACAGAGCATCCAGTGCAGGCTGAATGAGCTGAATCTTCTGTTTTCCTAACAAAGCAGCCAATTGGCCACTCTGGGGTGGGTCCAGGCAGTGATGCTGCCCACATTGCGCTCACAGAGTGCAACTCTGAGAATACAGTTTCAACAAAGTCACTGCCCCTTCTGACCTCTGCATGGGTGTCCTCTAGTCTGATCCAGGGACTCTGTACCAGTCCACCTCACATTGGTTTATAGGCAGTTCCCCTGCGGGTTGAGTCAGTGACCAGACCAGGCCCCGCTGCCTGGTGAGATGCTGCTGGGCTGGTAGGCTGGGCAGTGGGTCTCAGTGGAGGCCCCAAGAATGGGGCAGATGAGGTTCGGAGTTGCTGGAGATGCCTCATCTTACCCTTTTCCCCTCCAAGAGCGAGTCCCTGGCTCTGGTCCCCACCCCAGGAGTGCTATATCATACTAACCATGAGCCAGTGTACGTGTTTAGCCCTTTCAACATGCTTTACAGGTTGGGACGATGACCCCATTTCTCAAATGTGGTAACTGAGGCTCAGAGAGGCTAGTAACTATCCCATGATCACACAACTATTAAGAGTAGATCTCATCTGACTCCCAAGCTGGCTCTCTCCCTAGTTAGGAACCAAGACCCAGGCTCAATGTCTAACACTGGAGGGACTACGTGGACCACGCCCTATTCTCAGAGAGGATGTCTGACTTCCTCCTCTTCCTTATATCCCAAGGAGGAGTCTGGAGAGACTCAAATGGAGAGTGTCGGGCATGAGGCAGAGGAAGGAGAGTCTAATGACTTCTTACTGGACTTTCTTTCATTGACTTTTTTCCACAGTGGAGAGGCTGGCTCTGTAATGGGCTGGCAATCACTTCTACTCATTATGGTAACATGATTCTGATACCCTCCAGGGACCCCTAGGCTCCAAAGACCCGGAACCCTGGGTTTAAAGGGGTCTCTGCATTGCATCCCTTAGTCCCAGCCCTCTGAAAGGTCCCGAGGCCACATAAGGAATGAGGTATTTTCCTAGAATCTGAGGGGAATGATGGGGCTCCTCGAAGGTCATGGCCAACTGAATGGGTCAGAGCAGAGCAAAGACCCACCATCCCTCGAAGGATCAGTGGGAGGAAACTTGGCCCCTGAACTGAGTTCAGGGAATAAAGACAGAAGTATGTATGCGTAGGGGGTTGACTTGGTGACAAGTATACATCAGGGACTCGGAGGGGTATGTGTCAGGACTGATTTGGCTGTGTGTGTGGTGAGGGAGTAATACCAAATATACTGTCTGGATGACAATATTTCAGTCAGTTCAAACCCAGCTGTTTGCTCATGGTCAATCACCAAAAGGAGCAATTAACTCAAGGGACAGTAAGTCTAAAACAGGGGTCTCCAACCTCTGGGCCACGGACTGGTATCCGCCTGGGCCTGTTAGGAACCGGGCTGCACAGCAAGAGGTGAACTTGAATGTAATGTGCTTGAATCTTCCCGAAACCATCCCCCAACCCTGGTCCATGGAAAAATTGCTTCCACAAAACCGGTCCCTGGTGCCAAAAAGGTTGGGGACCACTGGTCTAAATACTTGGAAATCTCTTAACATGTCGGGTACAGGGTTCAGTGCTCACCACCACAGCCTTTTCCTATGGAAAATACATGCTGTCTGATTCCCAGAGGCCTGTGGTTGGCCCTCAAACAGGAAGTAGCAGCCCACTGACTGATGCGTATACAACCGCGCGGCTCTCCAGTTACAGCCACTCCGCTACTCCGGTGAGCTCCTCCAACCCAGCTTCCACCGTGTCAGCACGCGGCTGCCCACGGATTATACCCTGCCACGCTCTGGCTTTGCACTCGCCTTTGTTTTATGAAATAATGTTCTGAGGAGTTGGCAGGTTTTTCTCTAATCCTTACTTGGCAAAATAAAAAATTATCAACCCTATGTTTCCCCAACTGTTTGGAAATGTTACTGGTCCATGAAATTCAAACAACCAGAACCCTAATTAAAACTCTCTCGTTGTTATCCCACTTGGGAGAGGAGAGGCTTGTGGAAACTGAGTCAGAACACGCCACGCTGCCTGCCCTTTCCGAATCAGTGGGAACCTACTATCCAATGAGGGCGGGAGGGGATTTTTTCTCTCAAAGGCCTGTCTTCTCACTAGGTGAGTTGTTCAAATCCATCTTTTCTAACAGGATCTGCTGCCTTCCTATGCCTCGGTGCAGAACTCGAGAGAACATCCTAAAATCTTAATGTGAGTGGATAAAAGCAGTACACTCATAAACCAGCAGCATTACACTCTCACAAGAATCCGGGGATCCATAAAGGGATGGGCAGGGGAGAGCGCAGGTTCCTTGCACATACGTCCTGCACCTCCAAGTTTATTTATCTGTAATTGCTGTGCAAGGATAAATCAGAAGCGGAAATGCATCCTGCCTGGCAGTGGTGATACCAACCCTGTAAATAATTATAATTTAATCTTATAGCAAAGAGTTCTGAATGAGTCCCCTAACGATTTCCTCTGCTTAATTCCTTCCCCACTGAGTGACTTAATAGGAAAAGGAATAGTCTTTCAGATTTGTTTCACTCCAGAAGTTTAGACAACATGTAGGCCCACACCTGGAGAGCAGAAGCTGTGGGAGACTGTTGGGCCCATGGGTAAACAAGCAAGTCCAAGAGGCCTTCAGACTGGAAGGGAGGGAACTGGCAGGGATGTTCATCTCGGCATCGGTTTACAGAAGCGAAAACTTGGGAACAACCTAACACCAGATCTGATGCGTGAAGAATGCACGGTCTGATGAGGGCGTGCCATGGAGCCAAGATAATCCTTCAGTACCATCCAAGCTGAGAAGATGGGCTTTCAAGGCCGACTAACCTGGGGTTGAGTCCCAGCTCTTCCCCTTACTAGCTGTGTGACTTCAAGCATATCACGTAACCTTTCTGGGCCTCATTTTCCTCATCTGTAAAAGGAGGACAAGTATGCTACCCACTTCCTAAAATTTTTATAGAGATGAAATGAAATTATAGCTTTAAGAGCTTAGAACCAGGCTGCCACATGTTGATGATAAATGCTCAATATATTGTATGATACTATTATCACATCTATTATATTTTGTAAGTATATATAATGATATTGGAAGATTTTCATGATCTAACGTTAAAGTAAAAATATGTAACTACAGATATACTAAGATCCTAATTTTGCAATATTAAAATATATTTAAGTAGCTAGCTAGCTTGATCTAGGCGAAGCAAAAAGCCAAAGGAGAATACACAAAAATTTTAATACCAGTTATTCATTTCTCTATAACTTTTTTTTTCCTGTTTTCTGTAAGGAACATATATGTTACATTATAATCCATAAAACAGGTATTTTACAAAAAGATGCAGGCGGACAGATGGTCTTCAGGTGGGGCAGGTTACTGGGGCTGCTGTTCAGTGAAGGGTCATCTAGATTTTCACCCAACTCCTGCTCCCGTGTCCAGCTGTTGCCCCTAGACAGAACATCAACCTCCTCACAGCGATTTAACTCCTGGGCTGGCACGTGCTTCTCCCAGCACCTGTCCAGGGCGGTCAATGACCTGGCCAAGGTGACAGGCAAGCGTGCAGCACCCAGGTCTTCGGACTCCCTCCCTGGTCGGTTTGCCATCCACTGCACCAGGAAGTTCTCTGGGCTACAATGGTCCCCAAAGGTCAAAGTCCATATTCAGGAGGAGTCCATTTCCACTTGCTCCCTTTCACATAGTCACATGTGGCTCCTACCGTGGGATTGTCCAATTTTCTCACCCTCAAAGGACCATGTCTCACTCAACTGGTGTTTCTACCACGGTACAAAAGCTGGGATAAAATAGGTGCTCAATGGACATGCCCCTGCCTCCTGTCTTCTTCCCCTCCCTTTCTTCCTTCCTTCCCTTCACCCGCTTCCTCCTGAGCCCCGCTGATCCCCGCTGATCCCCGTGCTTGGCAGTTAATCACTTCCTGCTTCACTCAGAGTCCCCGTGACACATCCTCTGCCCCACTGTGGGCCCTGCGCCCTGCCTTCCCTGACCTTGTGCAGCAATGAAGGCTGCAAGGATGCCCCTCTTGTCTGAGACACATCTGGACACACCCTTGTATTGACTCCTGATGTGCTGACACGGGTCCCCCTGACACCCTGATAACACAGCGACAAGGACAGCACGAGAGGGCGCCTGAAATGCCACACCATCACCCCAAGGCTTGTCATCCAAACAGGAAGCTGGACACTTTCTGAAGGCAACCTCGGACTGGGCATGTCCCGCGGGTCCCAATCTAGAAGATGACAAGCAGCTAAGGCCGGTAAGTCTTCACGGCCCCTCTCCTCCTGAACCTGGAGAGTCCGCACAGCTGGCAGAACACAGCACAGGAGAGCTGCGCCTTCCAGTGCAACCAGGACGACGGGCAGCCGATGGGTCCTCCCTTCAGGAACCTAGACGCAATGCCTTTCCTGTCTCAGGACCCAGGGGGTGGGAAAAGCAACGGCCACTTAAGGTGCTATTCCCTTTGTTGGATGCTATAAATGTCTTCCAGAAATGGAACGATATTCCAAATCATTTCACTGAGACCCTGTCGACATCCTAAGACCAGAACATTTCTAGTCTTCACGCAAGTTACTCGACCAAAGCCCACCATGAAATTCTTCCGCAAGGACGCGCTTCAAATAAGATACCAAAATCACTGTAAAAATTTTCCTGGGCTCTAAAAATATGCAGCGACGTCTCACTGTGATGAGAGGAAAACTTCCAGCAGCGGGTATAGAAGTAGCAAAGGAGCCTTGGGTGATGAGGACACTGCATCCCAGGGAGGTACAGTCAGAAGGCACGGGGGTGGGGGGAGCGGGGATAGTGCTTACCAGAGGGAGGAGCCTTCGGTCCCCGTGACTTCCAGAAAGTCGTACCCATCCTCCAGCTGGAAGTCAATGAAGACCAGAGCGATGGTGTCTCCCAGCTCGGCCAGGATAGTCCACGTGCAGTCGGCATTGTTATGGTACTCCAGGGGGAAGTGGGGACTGGAGATGATGCCACTCTGGCCCCGCAGGGTCCCGCCACAGGCGTCGTCCGCTGTGGGCAAGAGACAAGAGGCTCCCGTGAGTGGGTCCTGTTTGCAGGTGCTCACTGTGCACTTCCCCCGTGAGAAGCAGAGAGGGTCCTGACACCTGGTGCACAGACTGGTGTGCCAGATCCTAGTATGAACTGGCCTAATAATAAAGATACCAACACTTCCACAGCCCTTACCACGTGCCAGGCCCTGTTCGGAGAATCTTAGATATTATTGTTCTTCCTGAACAGATGAAGAAACCGAGGCGCGCAGAGGTTAAGTGACCTGTCTGTGGTCACAGAGCCAGTGAGCTGGGATTTGAGGTCTGCCCTTCAGAGCACATTCTTAACAACCACACTACAATATTCCACAATAACCAGAGAGGTTGGCAAAGGCAGCGGTCACGGTTATTTCTGCATTCACAACTGTGGTGAATTGGATGATTCTTCCTCCAGGTCTTAGTAAACCTCAGATGTATGGAGCAAAACAAAGCTCAACTCTGCTCCTGGGGACAGAAGTCAAAGGGCATCCCAAGCCCATCGCAGCCTGGCCAGACCTCTGCCATCGTTCCTCTTGCCCCTTGGTCCCAGGCCAGCTCTGCTTTAGCACCTCACACTTTCAGACCTCCTGCCCACACTCACACCGTTCCCTCTGCCTCTGTGCCTTTTATCCGGAGCCACTCTTCTTATGCTTTGAGACCCAGCTCCAATGCCACCTCTTAGGAAAGCCTCATTTCCCCAAGCTTTTAGAAACCACTCTCTCCTCTGGGCTCCCTCAGCAATTTGTCCGACTTCAGACGTGGCCTCCACACAGCCTGAATGACCTGTTCACACATCTGTCTTCCACTCAGGGGTCTGAGCTTCGCTGGGAGCCCCCGAGGGCTGGGGCATGTTTTACACATCCCTGCAGCGTGGCCTGGCGCCATCTCACTGTTCCCAGCTGAGACCTGACATTCAGGAAAAATGACCCGAGGACCACGTGCTCACATATAATAGTTAAGAGCACTGGCTTTTGAGTTATTTCTGACCTCAGTTTCAGTCCTTCCCCTGTGGCTTACGAGCTGGGCCACTTGCCCTTCTGCAACCTGTATGAAAGGGATTGTAGAACACTTAGCATGTGCTGCGTTAGAGATACGGACTAGGTTGGAAGAAAAGGAAAAATGTGATATCAGGGTTCACATGGGTATCAGAAGGGGCAGAGTAATATTAATAGAAGTAATATTTATTGAGCACTTTTCCCATAGCAGGCACTATCCTAACTACTCTATATATTTGACACTAATCCTTACTATGACCCTATAAAGTATCATTCCCATTTTACAGGTAAGAACACCAGGGCACAAAGAGATTCGCTGATTTGTCAAAGGTGACACAGTTCATAATGACGAAAGGAGCTGGAATTCTAAACCCCAGAGTCTGATTCCAGGGCTCACGCTCTTAACCAACACACTCTCCTGTCTCCTGGGAGTGCAATCCACACTTTGAGGACACAGGCAGAGCGACAATTATTTTACGTGGGTAAGTCAATCTGCGAAAGCTTAACAGGGGAGGTGCTATTAGAGTTGCATTTTGAAGGATGAGTAGGAGTTCACTAGAGAGAGAAGAAAAGGGAATGTATTTAGGAGAAGAGGGAACCAAATATAAGCAAGAAGCATGAAAGTACAAGGCATGTCTAAGATAAGCAGCTCCAGAAGGCTTATCACGGAGAAGAAAGAGAAGAATGACGGGCCGTGGTGCTGGAGATGTAGAGGGAGCAACATGACAGACAGCCCTGGGCCAAAAGGATCTGGACGCAGAGGAGTACATTGGAAAGAAGATGGATTTCAAAGCCAAGAGAGCTAGATCCAAATTCAGGCTCCACAACTTCCTAGGTATGTGACCCTCGGCAATTTATTTCCCTAAGTCATTTTGCTTCTCTACACAAAGGTCTGTTGTGATAACTCAATGGGATAATGAATGTGACACTACCCAGCACTCACCAGTGACTGGCATGTGGTAGATGCCCAGCAAATGCTAAGTTCTCCTTTTCATTCCATTTTATCTTAAGGATCAAAGCTAGTAAAGAATATGACTGCACTGGCATCTGAGAAAGGTCCCTGTGGCTGTGGCACAGAGGACGTCTGAGCTGGGGAGGTGCACAGGACGCTCTGGGTAGGCCACAGTTACCTAAGTCCAGGTGAGGCTGGCTGAGATTTGAGCTGAGGTCATGGGAAGGGTGCAAAGAGCTTATCTGAGAGATATTCAGGAAGTAAAATCTACAGGACTTAGCAACTGGGAGGCATGGGCTCCAGGCTTCCGTCATGAGCACAGATGGATGGATGGAAGGTGTCACTTGCTGTGGCAGGGACACCAGGAGGGGAGCACCCCGTGGTGTGGAAGGCTACCAGGAGGGAGGGCAGTTTTGGACACCAGGGCTGGGTGTGTCTGTGGGATGTCCTAGTGGGGAGGTTGAAGTGACAGCTGGGTATACAGGAGTAGTGTGAGACAGAGACAAAAATGAGTTTATTCAGTGGCCCTGAATTATTTTTAGTAATGTCATTCTACAAGGTCAAGGTCCATTTCAGGAGAACTCATTTCTAAATTCCAACTCTTAGGTATGTCTGAGAACAGACATGAAGGGGCTCACTCAGTAGGTGCTCATGAATGTTTCCCTCTTGCACCCATAAACAGAGCTCCTACTGTGTGCCAAACACTGGGCCAGGGCTAGTACTACCTTATGAAAAGCTCCATTTCATCCCTGCCCCCAGGCGTTTCTCAGAGTGGGGCCACCCGTCAAACACACAGTGGCTCCCCAGAACTGTTACAGCTGAGGTGTCAAAGCGTAGTGACAGCGCATGGGACTCAGGAAAGGCTTCACAGAGGAAGTGACATTTCATGTCACTGAGACATGTCTCTGAGACATTCATTCAACAAATGTTTATGGAGTGTCTACCTTGTATCAGGCAACATTCTAGGTGTTGGGGAATTATCTGCAGATAAACAAACTAACCCTGCCTGGGTAGCTCAGTTGGTTAGAGGGTCATCCCGATTCACCAAAGTTGCATGTTCAATCCCCAGTCAGGGTACATACAAGAATCAAACAACGAATGCAAAATAAATGGAACAACAAATCAATGTTCTCCCTGCCTCAAAAGTCAATTAAAAAAATTATTAAAACAAAAACCCTACCTTCATGGAGGTTACGCTTTAGGCAGAGGGAGACAGGCAATACCCAAGACAAAGAATAAGCCCTGTGGTGAACGAGGTGGTGATCAGTGCAGGAGGATGGGGAGCGGGGACATGGACCTTTCAGGGAGGGCCTCACTGAGAAGCTGACACCTGGGCAAGGACCTGAAGGAGAGAGAGGAAGCTAAGGGGCAATCTGGGGGAAGAGCATTCCAGATGGAACAGCAAATGCAAAGGCCACAGTACAGAGAGGCACCACTGAAGAGCATCAGGGGACCCGAGGGGCCAGAGTAGTGCAGGTGAGCAGGAGAGTGTAGGGAACGAGGTCCCACAGAGAGCCTCTGTAAGGGTGTGGGCTTTGAATTCAGAGAAATGAGAAGCCAGTGAGGATTCTGAGCAAAGAGCGACATGATCTGATTTGTGTATTAAGAGGATCCCTCGAGCTGCTAATGTGGACATAGACCAAAGAGGCAAAGTCAGAAGGCAGGGCCTCTAGAGGTTACTGGGATGAGCCAGGTGACAGATGATGGTGGCTTGGCCCATGTGGTACCAGGGAGATAGAGTCAGAGTCTGACTATGTTTTGAATGTCAACTGGGCAGGATATACTTCATCTGGATCTGACTGCCTGGCAGGAGTGGGTGTCCTGGGCAGAGGAAACAGCAAGAGCAAGGCAGCTGAAGTGGGTGTGTGCGGTGCACTCTGGGACTTCCCGGTCAGCATTGCCTGAACTCAGAGGGAAAGGCAGAGATGGCGGCGCTGCCAGGCAGGAAGTCGTGGGCTGCACTGTGAAGGGCCTTCGACACCCAAGAAGCTGTGATTTGATTCTCCTTCTCATCCTCCCTTCCACCTTAGCTACCCCCTAATCTAGATGCCCAGGGCCCAAGAAGAAGGCAGGGAGAGGAGGAAGGCATCTTTGCCTTGCCTGGCTTTAAATTCAGTGTGCCGATGCTGTTTACTTGTTGTATGAAGTGGCACAGTATTTCCACCCTGGGTACCTCACTGGCACAAGGCTATGAAGTCTGACATCCGAGGCAGAGTCTCAAAGTCTCTTTCTGATGTAATAACTTCACTGTGACCATTACTGTGGAGATAAGCTACAGGAGCCAGGCAGCAAGCCAATTTGTCAGTGTCGTTCCAGCGAGCACAGGCCTGCTGGTCCCCGGGAGTCCCGCACGGGCCCGGTCTGCACCAGGTGAGACCAACTACACCCTAGCCACAATAGCTTCACCTTGACTGCACTGGACGTTAGGAAAGTCATGGTGAAGGAAGGGACACTTAGCCTGGACCTTGAGAAAAGAGTCGGGGTGTGCTGGAGGGAGAAAAAAAGGGGGTTCCCGGCAGAGGACGTGGACATTCAAAGGCAAGGATGCCTGAGGGGTGTGGTGTGCTTGGGGGATGGCGGCTTTCCAGGTGTCAGAGCCATCGCAGGATGTGAAAGCCCAGCCCTGTTTTGGGGAGGTGACTCCGTTCCCCACGTGATGAACAGGTGCTGTGGCTTGGGGAGATGAGGGTGGCTGGTGGGGAGACAGCAGTGAGGAGAACAGTGAAGAGGGTGTTCCAGTCATCGAAACCTGAACTAATGGCAATGGCAATGGCAGTGGGAAGGAAGAGAAGGAACAGGAGATGTTCAAGTGCCGGGGGGTGCGGTGGGAGAAGCCAGAGGATGTGGTCTCCAGCCAGGAGAGGGCAGTGAAGGAGAGGTGGAGGGAGAGAGGGTGGTGCGGTCTCTAACAGGACGACAGGGCTGATGATGACGATGATGATGACAATGACCGTGATGATGATGATGCCGGACAGTGATGGCCTCATCTCTGCCCTTCCCATGCTGACTGTGAGTTCCTGAGGGATGGCCACGTCTGTGGGCCTGGGGGCAAAGTCAAGAGGGTGTGGAGCCTGCGAGGCAGGGAGTCAGCAGGACGAAGAGGGAATGGGCCCCATGGGAGTGGAGGACACTGGGGTAGAATTGGCATTTAATGGGCAGAGAGCAGAAGCCACGGCACCTGAGAGGAGGCTGAGAAAGAGCAGGCAGGGGAGGGACTCCCTGAGTGCAGGAGGCCAGGGCATGGTGTCAGGAGGGCAGGGACACAGAGCTGCTGGAGACGGAGCAGGCCCCAGCCTGTGCACGGAGAAGTCACCAACCAGGCCTCCCGTGTACACCGTGGCATCTAGGTGGATAAGGCAGCAGCAGGGAATGCCAGAGGGGAAGCAGGTCTTGGGGAGAAGATAATGGCCCTACAGTCCCCTGCCTAGTTCTGGCCCTAGAAACCTCGCTGGGTATCCCACATTGTTCTCAACCCAAATAAGATGTCTTCATGCTTGCTCTGCAGCACATATACAAACGAGACATCTCCGTCTGCTCCTCCCACTAAACCCAACCTCTTCCTGTGTTGAAAAATGGCAGCACTATTCGTCCAATGCCTTTGTGCCAGAACTGGGGGACATCCTCAACTCCTCCCGCACCCCACACCCAACCAGCAACCAAGTCCTGTCTGTCCTTCTAAGTGGCTCTCAACTTAGTCACCTGTCTTCACTGCGGCTCCACTCTAAGCCAGCTGAGCTCCAAGTCACCCCGCCAGGAAGCCTCTCTCCTGGTCCAGCTGTCATTCTTCACCCAGAGGTTCAAAAGCACAAACCTGCTGTATGAACCTCCAATAGCTCCTGCTGTCGCTCAGGGCAAAGCAGAATATCCCGTGGCTGGACAAGAACCTTAGGAGGCCTCAGTGTGTACTGGCTTCTCCCCACGGCTCCTGCAACAACCCTCTTCTCCTCCTGACTCTCTGATGCACCAAGCATCTCCCTGCTCGAGGACCTTTGAAAATGCTATTTTCTCTTTCTGGGACCATCTTCCCTACCTTGTTGGGCCTGGTTGGCCCCTCATCAGCCTTAAGGTCTTTGTCCCTGCTTGGTACCTCGTCCTCAGATCTTCAAAGTTCCCAACTTTAGTAATGACTCCTGACCACGCTGGAGCCGAGGCCTCGGGAAATGAGACCCTCTGGCCAGGGCCACCAGTGTGCCCTGAGGATGGCACCTTTGCGGTGTGAATCACACCTGCTCTCCGGCTCCTCTGACACCCTCGTTCCTGCCCTGTCCTCTATTGATGGAAGATGCTGTAAAAGTTGTTTGGGGATTTTCTCACACTTTAAATAAGGCATCGTATTTCATGGTTACAACTTCAGAGTTGTAAAATATAACCTTCAGCTGACACCACCGTCCTAAAACAGTAATTTACACTGTCTCCTTCTCCGGCCACGGGCATTCTGCATGGCCATGGAGTCACGGATATTCGAAGGTGCAGGTGTGTTAGGCTGATAGTTTCCTTTCCAAGTTTATGACTTTATTTATGATCGACTTTAAGTTTCATTGAAATGTCTTCAATTAACTATAATTTTAGACAACTATTCCTCAGCGCCGTTTGACATCCGTGGACTCTCTAAAGCCTCACAAATTTCGGGCAGGGGTGGAGGAACCTGCATCCGCTCTCCCCGCCCCCAGCTCCAGTGCACACTCGGGGGTGCCTGGAAGCTCTGGGGTCCTCATCCTGGGCTTCCGTCCACATCCCCCTGCCCAGGGCTGCTCGGCCCCTGAGGAGACACACATCCCATTAGGCCCTGGGTGTTTGTTAGAAGCACCCTGACAACTCAAGTGCAAGACTGACCGAGCCAGAGCGTAAGGTCCCAAAGCCACTGTGCTCCCTTTTCTTGTCCTGTGTGGCTCAGTGTCCCCCCTGCTCAACCTTGTCAGTCCCCTCTTTCGGGGGCTCAGGATTCTGTCTCTTTATCCATGGTCCTCTCAAGGACCTCCCTTCTTAAAATTAAGAAACTGCCAATTACGTGAGAGCATCACTATTTCTGCCACTACCAGGCTCCTTCTGTAGATACAGCCGTCCGCCTGCATCCATGGGGTATGTTCCAAGACCCGTGGTGGGTGCCTGAGACCACGGACAGTGCTGAACCCTATATATACTATGTTTCTTTTCCTATACATGCATACCTATGATAAAGTTTAATTTATAAATTAGACACAGTAAGAGATTAATAGCAATAATTCATAGTAAAATGGAACACTTATCACAATACACTATAATTAAAGTCATATGAATGTGGTCTCCCTCTCTTCCCTCAAAATGTCTACGTACAGTACACACCCTACTCCCTGGGTGACATGAGATGGTCTGGTGCCTGTGTGATGAGATGCAGTGAGGCACTCGGAATGTGTGCAGTTTAAAACTTATGAGTTGTTTATTTCTGGCATTTTCCATTCACTGTTTTCAGACGGCAGTTGACCACAGGTAACTGGAACAGGTGAAAGCAAAGCTGCAAATGAGGGGGGACGGCTCTCGCGCCACCCCAGGTAGCCTTTGGAGGGGATGAATGGGGACGAGTCCTGGTGTTCGGTTACATCACTGTTCCTTGTTGAGCTTTCCTTACAGGCCAGGCTTTGTGCTAAATGCTTCCCCTACATCTCCTCAAACTGCTCTCACTGAGAGGTATTATTATATAGCCCACACTTGACACAGGAGGAAACTTGAGTGTGGCCACCCAGCTACTGGAGCCAGGACGCTGACACCAGACCACACTGTCACCCACCCACTTCCTGCCCCTCGGGCCTCAGCCGCCACACTGGTTCCTGATGCGAGCTGGGGCTGGCTCCCGGGAGCCCAGGCCTGGGAGAGGGCTTTCCAGGTGTGAGCAGTCCCCTCCTGCCCCCCTCTCCTCTGCCTGAGGGGCCTGAGGAAGGGGCTCTGTGCTGCCCCCACGGTGCAGGCCAGCTCCCCATGCTCATGTAGAGGTGGCCGTGGCCTGGGTTAGAATTCATTCTAAGAAGGAAGATAGCTCCTGGCAGAGCCTGGCCCCACTGTGAAGCTGCATCTGTGCAGCGGAACCTCCTCAGGCCCTTTCTCTGAGGCCTCTCTCCTACATAACTCATGGGGCAAGTAAACTAGAAGATCAAGGGGGAAATCACAGGAGACCAGGGAGTCCCTGACCTGGTGGACCCACGCAGGGGATGCACCTACAAAAGGACCGAGCTCTTGGGCCTCAGACCATCAAACGGGAGGAGCTCCAGAAGTAATGGGGTCATCGTGAGCCTCCTGCCATGGGCCACTGGTCACTGTCCCTGCCTGCAGTAAACAGTGGTGGTCAATCAAGATCATGGCTGATAGGCACTTGGACTTGGGTGGAATCCTGGCTCCACTGGCCTCTAGCTGTGTGATCACAGGCAAAATCTTCGCCTCTCTGGACCTCAGTTTCCTTACCTGTCACAGGGGATAACAGTATCTTAACCTCCTAGGGTTTCTGTAAGAATTACATTAGGTAATGCAAGGTCTGGCACATAGCTGGTGCTTGATAATGCCGGCCACTGGTGGCTGTGGCAGTCCCAGTTACGACAGCTCGCTCCCAGGGAGCCATTGCTATGAACAAGGCCCTCTGCCGTGTGCTCAGCATTTAGCCACTCGAGCCTCACTGCCACCTTGTGAGTTAAGTACTCTCATTACTCTCATGTACAGAGGCACAAATGGGGCACAGAGAGGTTGAGCCACTAGCCCAAAGTCACTCACTAACGGGTGTGAGTGGCAAGGCCTCGATTTGAATCCAGGCGGTGGGACCCCAGAGCCAGGTTGTGAATGGTTCTACTGCAGGAATGGTGATGGCAAAGGTGAGAGAGGGACTAGCGGTCCCAGTGGGGGTGTCTGGGAGCCGCAGTCCACCCAAGGCCCCATGCTCACGGCACACCGCCCCCGGCGTGGTGTTCAGTGCTTTCTGCATGCTGTTTCATTCGATCAGCACAGTGGGGCCTAGAGTAGGTGCCCACACCCTCCTCGCTTTCTACGTCACCACCCCGGGGTCTCCGGGTCTCCTCCCGATTGCTTTCTAGCTCAGAACTGCCCCAAGCCACAGTATTAATACCCCTGCTCAGGTGCTCACAGGCAAACTTCAGCTGGACAAAAGAGCTCTCTTTATTCTCCTTTGGGCACCCACTTCCTGCTCCCTGGCCTGGTCCTCCCCATCTTGGTCATCAGCATCCCCATGTGGCCAGCACTCCAGAAAGAGCCTAGGAGTCAACCTTGACCCTTTGTTCCATCAGCGCCTACATCCAGTCCACCAGCAAGGCTGTCGGCTGTGCCCTCAAACTACGGCCTCAATCTGTCCCCCTTCTTGTCCACCTCTACCATGGCTACCCTCCACCGAGATGCATCATCTCCATCGGCCTGCCCACAATATCTGTCTCCTAACTGGTCTCCCGGTTGCGCCTCTTGCCAACGATAATCATTCCCCCTTCTAGCATCCAGAGTGATCCATTAAAAAATTAAGTGAAATCATACCACAGCTCTGCTTAAAACTCTGCCCTGGCTCTTCTGGAATGTAGAACCAAATCTGAACTTCTTGCCCTCCTTCACCACCGCTCTGCCCTCTCCACCCACTCCCCCTGCTCTACTTTGCCACATGGGCCTGTGTTTTCATTCCTCTGACAGATCAGGCTCTTTCCTGCTTCAAGGTCTTTGCACATGCTGTTCCTTTTGTCAGGAATGCCTTTCCCAAGGTACTTACCTAACAAACCTCCTTCTTGTCATTCAGAACTCAGTTCGAATGTCACCTCCTCAGAGAGTCCTCTCCTGACAGTGTCATCTAAAGTAGGCTTCCTCGTCAGTAGCTCTTATCATGGTCTGAAAAATGTTTACTTGGTTTTCGCCTGTCTCCTGCCTCCTCGCTTCCGGAATGTAAACTCCACGGAACTTGGTCTGCCTGACTGAGCACTACAAGTCTCTGTATCTTGAACAGTATCTGGCACTTAATAGGTAATCAGCCCATAATCAGTAAATCAATGACTGTCTGGCACATAGTAGGCACTCAACAAAATGTTGCTGAATCCGGAGTGAATGAATGAGTAAGCAATCAGCCCTGTAAGGCCGTGACGCATGTCCCCACTTTAAGAACACACTAGCCACCCCAGCTCTGGGCTGACATAACCAAGGTTGAACGTAGCCAGTCTGACTGCCTGCTCTTTCATGCCCGACACACTGCTTCTGCTTCACAGTCCACAGGTTCCTCCCCCGGGGCCAGGGAATTTGGAATGCAGCTCAGCTCTTGCAGCCCAAGCTTCTGCAGACCGAATGCCTGCTTCCCCGGGTCTGGTGGCAGCCTGCAGTGTTTGGCTTGAACCTCAGAGGCCAAGCATTTCTTGCTCAGGCTTTCTTTCTACCACCTGCCTCTCAGCCCCCAGCACATCTGAACCCTGTTCCTTCCCCATGAGGTCTTCTTTGATCCAGGGCCAACGCCCTGCACAAGTCAAGAGCCTGGTTGCTGAAATCCATGTGGTTTTCCTTCTTGTGGATCAAAGAGGTTCCACAGAGCTCGGTGCCTCCCAGGGACGTCTGCCTTTGAAAAGGTACAGAGTGACACAAACAGACAGAGGTCACAGGCCCTGCCTCCTTCCCTCTGCCAGCCGGCCCAAGCCTCCATGGGCCTTGGGATGGGCCTCCTCGGAGGTCAGCTTCACATTTGCCCTGCCCCAACTCCAGCTAGTCTCTATTTCCTCTAAGTTCTGTCCCTGGATCAAGCCCACCTTTCAGCTGGGCACATGGCATTTCCTCTGTATATCTCTATGCACAGTCCTTCAGCCCGCTCCTGAAAGCTTTGGACTCAAAGACTTCGTGTCACTCAGAGCCACTGGGCAGGTGGGCGAAGCCAGGCCAGCGATTTCCCTTTGGGGCCAGTATGCCTACGCGACCCTGATGGTGAATCAGACCCATCCAGCCATCCCTTCATTCAGCAAACATTTACGGATGACTGCCCAGTGAGTGAGGTTTATCCACTCATAGATGCCAGCCCTTGAGAGCTCTACTCGAGAGGAAGGCAGGCCAAAAAGGCTTTAATCCTTCCTGAGTATGAACCCGTTAACTCTGGCAAGACCACAGCTCCTGGCACAGCATGGCACAGAGTGAGCATCTCTGCCCTTGTTTAGCTCAGTCTCCTAAGGAAGGGCAGTTTACAAAATCACTTTCAGGAAATCACTGACGGTATTGAGAGTGCTTCTCGGGCTATTCTTGCAGCTTGTAGTGAATTAAAGTGGGTGAAGCACAGGGGTGGGGGGGCACTGGGGGCTCGGGGAGTGGGACAGCCACATCTCAGTCCCCTCAGGCACCCAGGAATCTCTGGCGCTCGAAGCCCTTCTGAAAGCAAGATTTGACATCCCTGCCTGGCTCCCCTGGTGTGTTTCAGGAGGGAGCATTCTCTGCTGTAACTGAAGCTGCTCGGAGAGGACTTAGAGAGGTCGGCTTAGGACTCTTTCTGGAAGGGCCTTGTGCTCCACACTAAGGAATGTGAACCTGGCCCTGTCAGTGATGAAGACCCGCTGGCAGGATTCTAAGCAGCGAGTGATTCTGTCAGATCTGTGTCTTAGAAAGTTCGCTCCAGCAGTGGAGATGGGTTGGGATGGGTGGGGTGGGGGAATGGAGGACAGTTTCCCAATGACAGGCACTTTGCCGTGAGACAGGTGAGGGGTGAGAGGGCCTGGGTCGTCACCAGCCAGGGCCCCCTGCATAATGGCAGAGGCGGGGAGGAGAGGGCAGGTGCAGAGAATGACTCGCCAGGACATGGTGACTGATGATGCAGGAAGCAAAGGTGAGGAGTGTAAGGAGCCACTGGGGGGTCTGGCTGGGCTACCCTGGGTGGTGACCCCCTTCCCCGAGCTGGGGAAGGCAGCACAAAGAGCAGGTTTGGGACATGCCCCATTCAAGGCACCCCTGGGGAGGAGTTCAATAGCATTTGATCCCCATGTGGGCAGGGCTGGAGGTAGAAATCAAAGTCACCTCCAAGCAACGATTAGGAGGTATATAGTGGAAGAGAAATTCCAAGAGATGCAAAATGTTTGTAGAGGAGTGACACATTTAAGGAGAAGAATCACTATCATCTGGGAGGCCAAAAGAGAATCAGGAGAGACTTGGGAGAAAGTTGTGTCACCAAAAGGCGCCCTAGGTCCACAAATTACAGTTGTGAGGTGAATGTTGGGGGAGCAGTGTCACCCCGGCCCACTCCATCCCACTGAGAGACCAGTCCTCACTCCCCCCCACACCTGGGTGCACAGACACTGCACCCTGATTCAACCTGGCGAACGAAGACCTCCGAGAGGTGGCCCTTGTCACTGTCTTTTACTAGTGAGGTGACAAAAAAAGGTATTTTAACAGCCAGCAGAGTGCAGGTGAAAGCCCTCTTCATGCAGGAAAATACCACCCTGTACCTAATAGTTTGGGTGGGGAAGGGAGACATCAGCCTGTAAGGAGATGGCAGAGCCGAGGGCCAGCAGGACTCCTGTGCCCAAGTCAACAGACGTCCCCAAATGGGGCGGAGGTCGGAGGCAGCCGCGTGGAGGCTGGAGAAAGAAGAGATGGTACCACGCACACCACAGGGGAAGACGGAGCCTGATGAGACAGAGCCAGGGAGAAGCTCCCAGGGAGAAGGGACGGAGAAATGAGGAGGCTCCTGATTGCCCAGGCTTCTTTTTAAGCCAAGTGCGCTGCTGAGAGGCGCACTGCCTCCCTGCCACACACCTTCACTGAACCACACCTTCGTTAGTGGTTTTTGTTTTCTGTTCTTATTTTTGTTTTGCTTTTTGGGGGGGTGTGGTCAAAAAAACGGGCCAAGTTCCTGACCTAAGATGGCAAAGCAGAACCCAGGGAGGTAAGGCACAGCAGCGAGTTCCAGGCTGAGAGAAAGCTACAGCTGACAAAGCTTCCTGAAGATTCTGAGAGGGACAGTGCTTTGTACCGCATCGGGATGGGATGTTGATGGGAATTACACTTTGCCGGACAGGCGGCAGCCCCTCTGCCTCTGATGTTTGCCCTCATACTTGCGCTATATTCGTTGTTAGTTGCCGTGTTGATTAACGGTGGTATTTATAGTGCCGTAAAAAGAAAGTGAACTGTTGGGTCTTTTCCGCAACTCAGGTATTCATTGACTATCATGTTTTCCGTTATCATGTCACGACTCTGACACCCCTCCTTCAAGGAAGGCCAGTCTGTAGAACTGTGACCTCCGGGTGCAAATGCTGTACGGAAGGGTGGAGACAGCAGATTTGAGCCATGGTTAGGACACTCAGGGCCACATGCCTGTATGCAGGGGCCTGAGTGGTCTGGCCATTCCTGATATCAGTCACATAATTGATTTGGTCATTTCCCTCTCCATCCACATAAAGAGACGCGTGTCCCATGTGAGAAACGGAGCCCAAGAGGAAGGGACTTAGGAAGGCAAGAAAGGAGACTCCAGTTCCCTTGGGCTCCACTGAGGAGGACCAGTAAGGCAGAGACTGATACTATTGGTTGAGGAGGGCTAAACAAACCTCAGATCGATTGGTTGTGGCTTGCCTGTGGGGAAGGAATTCACAGCTGTGTCTGGCCTCAGGCAGAAAGGGTGTTGTAATCAATTAGTTTTGTCTGCCATTGAACTGGGGAGAATGGGAAAAGAAGGATGTGCCAAGTATTTCCCATTCCCAGTGCAGACTGTAAAAAGGGTGTGGGCACGCGGTGGGAGTGATTACAGAGAATCTTCCTCTAAGAGAGAAAGGTAGAAGTTGAACCCAAGGAGAGCTACTTCTTTCAATCATTTTTCATCTCCTTGCAATGGTCTTCCTAGACCTGTATGTGGGTGTTCCGGGATCCACAGAATTTAAAGATGAGAATTTCAAGAAGAAAAAAGTGATCAATATTGCAAAGGCTGTTGAGAGATCAAAGAATATAAGGGCCAACATAATTTCCATCTGAGTTGGAAGCAAGATGCAGAACACGGGGGGCAGAGGTCAGCCTGCAGAGCAGGGAATGGGAGGAGAGGAGCAGAGGCTGCACGGAGCTTTCAAGATGCTGGGCGTTTCTGGTGGTACAGGGAAGCCCTGTGGTGCGCTATCAGTTTTTAAAAGGTGGCTAAAGATGTGTACATGTGTTATAATCTTAATTATGTACCTGTTCATAATATATGCTTATATGTAATATGTACTAAAAGAAAATGGGCAGGAAATACATGAAAATTGTGGTTAAAACAGGCATGTTTTGTTTCTTCTTTATTCTTTTCTGTATTTTTTAATTGACTTTTAGAGACAGAGAGGAAGAGGGGGAGAGAGAGGGAGAGAGAGAAACATTAATTCGTTGTTGCACTTATTTATGCGTTCACTGGTAGTCTCTTGTATGTGCCCTGACTGGGGATCGAACCCACAACCTTGGCGTACCAGAACAATGTTCTAACCAACTGAGCTACCCGACCAGGGCCTGTATTTTCTAAGATCAGTTATGTGTTATTTTTATCATCACATAAGAAGCATGTAAGAGTTAAAAATGGAAACATCCCAGGGAAACCAGGACAAATTGGTCACCCTAACTGGTGGCTGAGACCAATGTAACTTTGAAGGGAGGTGGGCTTTTTGTGGGGGGGGTGCTGACTGTTGGCGTAAAGAGGTTCTGAGCATTTCTGCAGACTGAGAGGAGGACACCATTAAATAGGAAGAGAGGTTGGGCTCATAGGAAAGAGAAAAGCATTACTGCTGGGGTGAGGTCAGTAGGAGAGCAGCAGGGAGAGAGACCGCGCACGAGAGGGGGTGGTCCACAACGGGGAGGGAAGCCATGTTTCTTCTGAGGCTGGGGAGCGGAAGGTGAGCACAGACTGACTAAAGACACGTTTGCTGATGTGTGGGAAGGAGATGGAGAGAGTGCACGTCCGAGAACAAGGAGGTCAGGTGAGGTTGAGAAGACCCTTGACTACCTGAGGACCCTCGGTGACCCCCAGGCATGGGCTCCCCAGAGTGAGTACCCCATGCTTTGCTGGAGTGGCTGGTGCAGCTTCCCCACTAGAGACTAGGTCCCACTGAAAGCTCTGGCATTCCCTCCTAATCTCCACCCACTTGTAGGGCCCTGTCTGGTCACCTACCTCGGCAGGAGGGCAGAGGGAAGTCCCACGTGGCACTGTTCTCGGAGCCAGCGTGGCAGGTGAGCACCGCATGGCCCTCCAGGAAGAAGCCAGGGTTGCAGCTGTAGCGGACCTTGTCTCCCAGGTTGAAGGTTGAGCCCTGCTGGACGCCGTTGGGCAACCGCCCAGGGTTCCCACACGTGTGACTCGGGAGCACTGTAAGAAGAGGAAGAGACACGCAACTGTGAGCTGGGCTCACCCCCTGACGCTGCTTCCAAGCAGCACCTCCCTGGACATGCCCCCTCCCCCAGTCCTTTCTCCTTAGGGAAGGGGTTGGCCCTCTCCAGTCTGCCTAGTCCCTGAATACTCTCAATGGTCACATGCTAAGGAGGAGCCATGTTTGTGATTTATAACGGAATGTCCAGGCTTCCTGTCTTTTCTCCTGCACAGCCCTGGATATGGAATACATCTGGCCCGTCATTCAAGATGCCCCAAGGAAATCACTTTAATCTCTTGGGTTTGGTTGCCCAGGTTTCAGACTCTACACTCTTTCTCATAAACACCATGGAAGGGACACAGAGTATGATGTGGAGTAGGTAGGTGCTCATTAAACCCAGTGTGCTTTCTTTCATGTGTGTCCTGCCAGCCAGAGGGGTACTTAGGCCCAGTAGGTTTGGGGAGTTGAAGGGGTTATTAGTGCTGGAATAGGCAGTGAGGTGGGAAGACAAGAGTCATGGAGTTCCGATTCGACTGGCCTGTTTAAAGGAGAAAATGGGGGGCTGGAGAGTACAGCCTACAGAGTGCGCCCTGAGACAAAGGCGTCGCGGCCAGCTGCAGTGTTCTCATTATCCAGGAGAGACAGATTCAGTGAGGGTGTGAGAACATCCTGACCCACC
Source organism: Desmodus rotundus (assembly GCF_022682495.2). Taxonomy (NCBI): domain Eukaryota; kingdom Metazoa; phylum Chordata; class Mammalia; order Chiroptera; family Phyllostomidae; genus Desmodus; species Desmodus rotundus. Next base: position 21,287,305 of record NC_071389.1, read on the forward strand.
AATCAGGAGGGAGGAAGTGCGCAGCTCCTCTGCGCCTGAGTCACTGTTCAACTTGACCCAACTCCCCCTACCCTCTGCCTTTCTCCTCAGAGTTGGAAGTGCCTGTGCCCTGAAGGTCACACCTCCCACCATTCCAGGATGTCCCAAAGGGTGAGGACAAGGGGTCACAGCTGCATCCAAACTCCCATCCACATACCTCTCTGTGAATCTACCCAGTGATGATGTACTGAGGCAGGAGAACAGGGTGGGGGGAGTACAGATGCGAGGGCCGCAGTGCCTAGGTTTGCATCCCTGCCTGCCAGCTTACCACCTATACAGCCTTGAGCGAGTCTCTCAACTCCTGTGTGCCTCAGTTTCCTCATTTGTAAGACAGTGATCACAAAAATAGCTTCCTACCTCATGGGGTTGTTGTGAGAATTGAATGAGTTAAGGCGTGTAAAGTGCATGGGACAGAGTCTGGTATACAGTAAATACAACATAAGTGAATCGCACTCCCGGTTCAGTGGAAGGTGTGGGCAATTAAAGGTATGCTCTGTGTTATGATGAGATTGGGGTGAGGCAGGGGACCAAACCCAGCGTGGGCAGGTCAGAGGTGGCTTCCTGGGAGAGGCAACATCTGTGCTGAACCCTGAGAGATTAGTAAGAATTACTAGCCAGGACAAAGAGTGCTCTAGGAAGAGGAAATGGAATGTGCAAAGGTCTTGAGGCTAGAGATAAACCTAGGAGCTAAGGGAGTCTGCAGTGAGAGGAGGGGTAGGGGACAATGAGGAGGAATAAAGAGAAGCAGAGATGGCCAGCCCAGATTCAGAGCTTCCCAGGCTCTTGCAGTGCCCTCTTCCTGCCCATGTTGCCAGGGATGCCCTGGCAAGACCCCTCTGCCTGCCAGGATGGTCTCAGAACCCACAGAAAGGAGGCTTCCCCCCGCCCCTCTTCTCCTCTCCCTCCAGGAGACAGCTTGGTGTAGAGAGAAAGGAAAGACTTTGGAACCAGCTTGAGATGTGTCTAAAGCCAGGCGCTGTCACTCTCGAGTCACGTGGCCTCCCTGAGCCCCAGCTTCCTCAGCTGAGGAGGGCAGTACTATCTAGTGGTTGAGAAGACTAGCGATCATAAACAGTCGTGCCTGGCACCATGCCCAGCACATAGCAGATGCTCAGAAAATGCCAGATGCCATTCCCTTGGGCTATAGGGCCTGAGGGCAGGGCCTGGCCTGGCCCCTGGGTGTACCCTGGGAGTCTAACACAGGGCCAGACCCTTGTAGGGACATATTTCCGTGTTCATTTATTAGTTGTCTGGGAGGGTTATCATCCATACATGAATTCCTTCATGCAACAAAAATTTACTTTGAGCCTACTGTGCATGGAGCTGGGACTATAGTGGCAACAGACAGAGCGGGTCCCGGCCCTCAAGAGGCTTATGTTTTTGTGAGTTATCTTAAGGAAGGAAGAGCTCTTCCTTGCCCATTCTCTACCTCTGACAAGTGAGATGACCCAGATCAAAGAATCTACCCCCATCAGCCATTAGCCCAGCTTATCATTTCCCATAATCCCACACTGCTGGTTTCCCTGGCATGCCCCATGATTGGCTGCTGGCTTCCTTAATGTTTCCCATGATCCCATGCTGCTCTCTTGCTCGGCATCACCCATGATCCTGTGCTGCTGGCTTACTTGGCGTTTCCCATAATCCCACATTGCTGGCGTCCCTGGCATTTCCCACAATCCTCCTGTTGCCTTCCACAGCATTGCCCATGATCCCGTGCTGTTGGCTTGCAGCAGAGACAGTGACTGCGGTGTGTGCTGGGGGTGGCAGGGGCGGGTCAGGTAAACATTCGGAGAAGAAAGCAAGCTAACGCGAGGGGAGGGAGCCCACCCGGGGAAATGGGCCGAGAACTGGTGTAGAACTAACGTTTCATTTTCCACAACGGGACGCAAAGACCCAATTTAATTAAATTACTAATGTCAAATCTTTAATGAACCTGCTTCTGCTGTGGGCTTTCTTCCTACAAAATTAATGACTGGAACGTCACTATAAATAAAAGTCGATTCTTTTTATAAGAGTCACTCTCAAACACTCACTGCTCTTTACTTAATGAACTGTTCATAATCAGACCACTCGAACCTGGCACCTCCACCAGGGCTTGGTGTGTGACGAACGGGAGCTCGTTTCCAACACCACCCCCTTTTCTTCTTGAGCTCTGCTCCTGAGAGGCCACACAGTGGTCAGAGAGAGGGTGGACACTGGGCTCAGTCTCAGCCTGCCCACCTCTAGCTGAGGGATCTTGAGACGTAAACTTTACCTCTCTGGGCTTCAATCCTTCATGTAAAAGTGAGAATACTTTCATTGCAATGGCGGGGGTGTATTCGTTTGCTAGGGCTGCTGTAACGAAGTGCCACAAACTGACTGGCATGAAACAACAGACACTTCTTGTGTCTCAGGTACGGAGGCTGAAGTCCAAGATGGAGGTGTTGGTAGGGCCGTGATCTCTCTGAAACTTATAGGGGAACCCTTCCTTGCCTCTTCTTAGCGGCTGGTATTTATTTCACCTTTTCACAAGGTGAAATAGATTGGTGAATCACATTGGATCAGGACACACCCTTTTAGCCTTATCATCTGGAAAAACCCTATTTCCAGATAAGATCACATCCACAGGTACTGGGGGCTTGGATTTCCACATATTTTGGTGGGGACACAGTTCCCCCTATAACAGAGCTATTGTGAAGATTGAATAAAGTTAGATGTATAATATCCACTATTGAGTGCCTGGTATGTTTTGGGCTCTAGGATACAAGTTTATTTTATTTAATCCTCAAAATCATCCTGGGAGATACCCTGCTATCCTCATCTGACAGATGGAAAAACTGAGGCACAGAGAGCTGAAGCCGCTTGCCCAAGGCCACCCAGCGAGAAAACAGAAGAGCTAGGTCGTGACTCTAGGTCTTTCTGGCTCCATCGGTCAGCACTCCGAATTGGAATGCAGAGCTGCTTCTGAAGAGACAAAATACCCAGCACATAGTGGGTGCTTAACAAGCCAGAGTTCCTTTCCTTCCTTTTTCATTCTAGGAGCTGCGGCACGATGAAGGGTGATTATCTGACTTTCCAGATTTAACAGTCTGTTTTCTTCCCTCTGGTTTGATTTGCCAATCCTGTACTTTTTAATAATGTCAAGGGCAACATTTAAAGTGTGGTCTTTTGTAATGTGTCTGATGCGCAACTTGCTGGACAGACGAGATGGGAGATAAGCCACAAAGCGAAGCCTTTCTAAGGCACGGTGTTCTTTGATTTTTCGATTTTGCCCGTGTGTTTCTTGGCACAGATATTATAACCGTTCATGCTCTTCCATCTATAAAACTTCTCTTTGATTGCTTACAAAATGAAGAGTGGGATATTTACATCCAACGCAGCCCAGAACAATATTATTAAAGCTGTGCCTGACATTGAACAATTCCATTGTAGATGAGCAGTGGGGAATTTTGTCCCCTCTACAAAGCCAGGCTCTTGCCAATCAACATAATATTCTCCGTGATTGTATGACAATGAAGCTCCTCTGTGGTTGAAGTGCGGTAGAAGCTACATCCTGTCTTTTATTTTTAATTTGAGACTTTAGTTCCCGTATTATAATGAAGAGCCCTTTATGCTCTCTGGACAAGCACCCTCCATATGTTTTGATTTCTTATCTCCATCAAGTAACTTGTTTCATCTCCTTGGCCATACGGTTGATACAAAGTTGCGGATGGCTGGGAAGAAGGATTCAGGGAGAAGGATTTAGTCTGCTACAACCGTGAACAGGGAAACGGGAGATGGTGTTAAATGTGTAGGTGGTGTGTGCGCATGCATGTGCATGCGTGTGGTTGAGGGATAGTGGGCATGGTCACGGGAGAAAGGAACAAAAACCACTATCTTTCGAGCACCTGCACTGTGACAGGCACTTCTGCCTCACACATTACCTTAGTTAATCTTTATCAACCCGACTTGTAGCTGTTTGGCCTTGTAAACATAATTCATTGCACGTCCTCAGCGTCAAGTGCTTTGTAGCTACATCCATCCCCAAGGAATTGTCTATACTTGCTGTCTCCACTTCCTCTCCTCTCATCTGACATATTATATTTTTGATACATTTGCTTGTTTATGGTTTTTCTCACTCTGTTACAATGGAAGCTCCATGAGAACAGATATATTTTTGGTCTATTTTGTTCACTTCTGTGTCCCAATTCCTAGAACAGTGCCTGCTGTATAAAAATATCTTGATTAAAATTTATTAAGTGTTTTAATGATCTTATTTAATCCTCCCAACAACCCATTGAGAGAGGAGCCATCGTTATCCCTTGCTGAGAGAAGCATGATAGATTGCCAGAGAGGTTGGGGCATTTACCCAAGGCTGCACAGCTCCTTGGGGGGAGGCAGGTGCGGTGCAGCTGGGTTTCCACAGCTGTGCCTGGGTGCTGTGCCTGCAGCCCGTGCAGTCCACTGGCACTAGGCCATTCTTGCACTGACCATTGCATATAGAGTCTGTGGTGACTGGTGTACCTCAAAACACCCCCCATAAGGGATTCACACTCATTCTCCCTGGGGGGGATGACTTAGGGTGACAACCAGGCAAGTTGACACCTTGCCTGGTCCTGTACATTTCCCTCCACCTGTCAATCAACCAAAGGCCCTTGGGCTTCAGCTGGGGTGTGCCACCCACTAGTCTGCAAGGTCCTGTTCTGCCAGGCCTCTCCCTGCCATCACAGGGCATAAGCCCTCCACTGAGAGCCTGTTCTCTCGGCTCACGTTTGCAATTTTGCATCAGGGTCACATGGAATTTTATAAGGATACTGGTATAGACCCATCCCCAAACCTACTGAATCAGAATTTCAGAGGTAGAGAGAGCCTGGGCTCCTCTAGGGGACTGCAAAGCAGAGCTGACACTGGGGGCAACTCGCGGCAACTGACACATACAAGTCATTCCATTAGCCCGGTTGGGTTTATCTCTCTATGCTGTGTAGTGTTCACTCTTCCAGGGACGTTCTTATGGCAGAGGCTTTGGCTGCTGGGGGCAGGGCTAGCCTCTCCCTTGAACTTGCCTGTCTTCTATAATTCGCACTCGCCCCATCCTTTCTTTTCATTTGAAGACCCTGCTCACCCATCTCCTGGACTGCTGCACCCAGCCCCGACTTCCCTGCTGCTGGCCTTGCCCCGCCCCATGCATTGCCCCATTGATGCCACAGCCAGGGTTCCACAATGATAAATGCACCGTGGCCCTGCCCTGTTCTTCCACCAGGCACATATATGCCAGAAGTGGGTTCCCTATCACCAAGGCACACACAAAAGCAGGCCCTCTGGTCTTCTGCATGGTTCATACAAGAATAAATAATGACTTAAAAGATGAATAAAGACAAAAGGGAAGAAAAAGGCAACCCTGAGAGCCTACCCACTGCCGTAAGGATCAGTCAAATGTTAGGCTTGCACAGCCCATCGCCCGTGATCTGACCCCGCGGACGTGTGCTGTTTCATCCCGTCTCCCCATTTGTCCCCCTCCAGCACTGCTATTCCAAGCCACAGGCTCCCCAAGCACACCTTGCCTTTCTCTCAGATCCTCCACCTGGCAAACTCCCACTCACCCTTCAAGGCCACACTTACATGCCCCCGTCTCTGTGAAGCCCTCTTTGACACCGCTGGTGTCTTGTAGGAACTGTAAAACCCCGCAACAACACATTCGGCAGGGATGTAAATTCGGGAATAACGTGACTGACAATCCGGCCCCAGAATCCTGGAACCCCCAGCCCATTAACTAACTACACAGGGACTCACTCTGGCCATTCCATTAACTTTGCAATCTCACAATCCCGTGTCTCACAGTGGATTTGGGGGACCCCACTCATGGAGTCCTGTTGGGTCTCCCTTGCACTTCAGTTCCTGCTCTTGGCATACAACATCACAATCCACTCATCCATTACTTTGTAATACCCCGTCTTTCACGCAGGAGCCGAACCTGCTTGAAATTGTTTGTTCGGGTGTCTGTTTTCATCTCCGCACTCCCCCAAGGGGCAGGAATGACTCTGTGTTCCTTACTGATCTAGTGTTTGATTTAAAGCCTGGCAGGAAGTGAGTGCCCGGGGTGAACGTATTAAATGAAATATACGTACGCAATTAACTAGCACAGGGTCGGCACACGTCTCTGTAAAAAACCAGGTCTGAATACTTTTGGCCTCATGGGCCATCTGGTCTTGGTTCCAGAGACTCAACTTTGCCAGTGACTCAACTGTCGTGTTAAAGCAGCTCAAGACAAAACATGTCCCAATAAAACTTCACTTATCAAACAGGCAGCCACCCGGGGGCCCTAGTCGGGCGGCTCTGAATTAGTGGCTATGCAGTCATGTCTTTACGGCCTCGTGTGGCTTAGATCTCAGGAAACTCCCATGGCCCCACAATACAGAAAGACTGTTTTTGCTGGAAGTCAAGGATGGGAAGGGGCCGTGGGCAGAGGGGGCAGCACAGGGGAGGGTTCTGGACAGAAGGTAACTGGGAGGAGGGGGCAGGGGAAGGACAGGCATTGGCACCTGAGGGCTGAGATCAAAACCAGGTTTCCCTTCCCCGGCAGTTTGGCCCTGGCCCAGGTGGGAGTGCTGGCTACAGGGAAGGGCTCATGTGCGTTTGGTCTTCATGCTTTACCATTAAAATAATATTTATTTTAGTCCTCATAGCCACTCTTCAGGTTGGTATTTTGAACCCATTTTACCAAAAAGAGATGAATTTAGAAAGCTGAAGAGTCACACTGCTAGTAGTTATGGTAATAATAGTCACCTCTGGGATGTTTGGCATGAGCCAGGCACCCCACTCATCTGGACTCCTCTATTCCATCCGCCCTGACAGAGCTACTCTGACAGTCCCCTTAACATGGGACAGGGATGGGGACTAAGGCACAGCAAGGCTAACTCTGACGCAGGGTCACACACTATTGGGATCAGGGATGGGGTTGAAAACCGAGACATTTGACCACAGTGCCCGTGTCCTGTATCAGGTGGGAGTCTTGATGGCCCAGGCTCCAAGGTCTGTGTCTGTTTCGCTGCTTGCCCAGTATGGAGTCAGCGCTCCGGGCCCCTGCACAGCTCCTCTCCCGGCCAGACTAGAGCCCGCCCAGCCCACACCCGATTAGCCGTCGGCCCCTCTCCCCGACCCGGACTGGCTGGGGCTGCACGCACATCCATTGTCTGCCAGCAGGAGCCTCACAGGGCTGCCAGTGTGGGCTTCTCCTTGATGCTTCAGAACGACAGCGCCCCTCGGCCTTCTCTCTTCCACCTGTGATTCTTTAGAAGCAACACCCAAAAGCCAACATCCCAGTACCCAGAATAGAGTTGTCAGGGAAAATACAGGTTGCCCGTTAAATGTGAATTTCAGAGAAACACAAATACTTTTTTTTAATCCTCACCCAAGGATATGCTTTTATTGATTTGAGAGACAGACACATCGATGCGAGAGAGAAACATCAATCGACTGCACCCCTGCCCCGCAGGGGCCCCAATGGGGGGGGGGGTGGTGGAAGCTGGAAACTCTTTGGTGCACGGATGACACTGCACCGGGCTGAGCCCCCGGCCGGGACTCACATACTTTGTTTTAGCAGAACTCCATCCCACGCAGTATTTGGGATGTACTTACACTGAAAACTGTGTGTGATTTGAAATTTAAATTTAAGTGGGTACTTTGTATTCTAATCTGCCAATTTTGGCAACCCGGCCCCAGACAGCAATGTCCTCTTTGCCAATGACTTCAGCTTCTGAAAACACTGGGGACTTCTCTGAAGAAAAGGGGAGCGTTGGCCCTGCCTTTAAGGAGCACAACCTTGAGGCGGGGGAGAGGCTTCAGAGAGGGAGTCTTCAGAGTGCCCCTAGGTCTGTGGAGGTTTAGGGCGCAGCAGGACTCCAGGGCCAGCCTTGGGCTGTGCTGCCTCCTCCCACCTCCCCCCTCCAGGGACTCTCCAAGGGAAGCTCAGCGCGGTTTTCGGTACCAGCTTGCCCCTCTCCATGGCACGGTCTCCACTGACCTCTCCAGCTCAGCCCTCCCTGTCCCCCACACCCCAGCACAGGGGTTCTCCCACTTTTGTAGACAGAGCGATGTGTGGAGAACCCACGGGGCCCAGCGGGGAGACACTACAAGACACTGGGTGCTAAGCTTAGAACAGCTAAACAGGCATTTGGGGGAGAAATCTGAGGAACTCAGAATGGAACCTGGAAATGTTTTCCAGAGCATGGCCACAGACTACTTACTGGCTGAGAAATAAATTCCACGAGGAAAACATTCACTGGGTCAAGTCATTTTGAACAACACCGCAGAAATGTCCTCCTCTTGAAGAAACCAATACTCAGGAGGTTAGTTTATTGGAGAGGTTCTGCAGGAGAGAAACCCATTTAACTCTGCTTAATCCAGAAAATCCCAAAATTTAACTATGGGATCTCCCTCGCTACCTTTTTTCCCCTTCGAAATAACTACTCAGTTCTGACCTGTTCTGTGGAACACACTTGGGGACTTGCTAGATTCCAAGATAAGATAAACCCGAGTTGCTTCCTTCTCCTTATTAATCATCATCAGTGTAAAACAACAAGAGCAATGACGGCTGACATTTCCAGAGAACATTCCAGGTTAACTCGCATTGTTTTTACAAACACAACCCCCTCTGGCACATCCAAACCTGTTTTTCTGGGGGCTGCAGTGGCCTGCGGTCTCCCAGCCCTGTTGGTCAGTAGCTTTGGGGAGTGGGATCCCCAAATGAGTAAACTTAGCATAGCACTTTCTGGTGAACACAGCACATGGTACGGAAGGGCAAAGGCATTGGCTCTCTCTTTCCATCTGACAACTTTCACAGCAGGGTCCTTTTCCTGTTTGGCTGGGCAGAATGACCCCTGGCCTGGTGGTGTGTGGAGGTGTGTGGCCAGGACCAGCCCTGTCTGGCCCTCAGCCCTGCCCAGCTGCAGACAGGAGTCACACACCTGGAACCAATCCTGGCCAGGGAGCTGTAAGAGGAGTCTCCAAGCTGGCTCTGCAGGGGGTGCTAACCTGAGGCTGGAACTTGTAACCCTGAGGGCCAATGCCCCTGAGGGAAGTCCTCCTGTCCTTTGCTGGGGCTGTCGCACCAGGTTCCATCACTGACCTTGCTTTTCCCTTAACCTCTCCCTGGGTGGGAGCACTACTCTGCACCCAGTCCAGGCTTTGCATCCCACTCCCCAAGGCTGGGCCTTAGTCCCTTATATCCCGTTGGTGAGTGGGGAAGTGCTGCCTCTGAGCACTGGCACCATTGGGGATGCCCATGGGGATACCACCTGCCAACTGCAGCCCTGTGGACAATGGAGCCCCAGAGACCCCATTTCCTCCACCTGGCTCTCAGTCCAGGGTCCGGAAGCCCTGGCATTCCTCACAGCCACCTCTTCTTAAAGCAGCAGATAGTTTAACCTGCACCCCACTGGAAGCAGCACACGGTTCCATAGGCTCCAGACCCCTTGGCTCCCTCTCGCTAGTGGAATCAGATGGAGGGCCTGGAGCGGAAGTGAGAAGTCAGGTTTCCAGCCAGCACCAGCCCTTTCTTTTACCTTCTGCAAAGGATGGTGGATACAATGACTACAAAAGACGCCGATTAAAAAGTGCACCTGAGTAGGATCTCTAAATCCTCCTGCTCCTCACCTTGTTCTTCACCATCAGCTCCACTGCTTGCTGACCCCATTGTAGGGACTGACTTTACGCTGAATCCTGTCTCATGCCATCCGAAGCTGTGAGGCAGGCTCCATCCCCATTTTACAGTAAGGTAACTGAGGCTCAGAGAGGTTACATAGGCACAGTCACAGGACTAGGAGCTGGAGAAGCTGGGTGTATACCCGTTCAGCCTTTCCTTCTTTCTCAGCTACTGCCTTGCAGTGGAGAGGCGCAGGACAGGCTGGCGAGGCACACGCCCATCTCACTGGCTGCCACATGGTTCTGAGGCTCCATTTCCCTTGGGGGCCCCTCCTCGGCCAAAGGCGCTGCCTCGTGAGTTTGTTTGTATGTGTGGGCGACTGTGCCTGTTGTCATATATGTATGAATGCAAGAGCTTCTGCAGCTTGAGAATCAGGAACCGTAGGAAAGGTAGGTCCTGCCTCTTGCCTGTCATTCAGTTTTACCCACCTCTGGAGCCCAAAGTCCAAGGCTTCCTGGAGGCCCCCGTGCAGGTGGAAAGCCTCTGTCTGGGTCCTTCAGGGTTCAGGGTCAGGAGACAGAGCTGGCTCTGCCCTGGAGAAGCTCCTTCCTTGGGGGACCCCACAGTCTCTTACGCACATCACAGGCATGCATACCGACACACTTCACATCTGATATGTGCATCCAATGTGCACAAGTCCACCCATTCACATACTCCTGTTTACGCATGCATGTGCTTGCCCTCTGTCTCTCATCCATTCTCATACACACACATCATATATAAAAACAGACAAATCCAGAAGCTCTTGCATTCATACATATATGACAACAGGCACAGTCGCCCACACATACAAACAAACTACACTTGTTTGTATATCAAAGTAACAGTCTTCTCATGGGTTAATGACCCTTCCTCATAGATAGCTCCTTCTACCACCAGGGCACCCCCTGGAAGCCAGTGTCACTACCTCGCACACTCACAGGGCCTGCCTGGCACCTGTGTTTAAGCTGGTGTCATCCCAGACCCAGCAGGGGATGCAGGGGAGGGGGCTGGGATGCAGACCTGACCCTGGGGATGCTTCAAGCCGCTGTTGGCTCAGTAATCCAGGAGGTGGGCAGCGAGGACTATCGGGGTCTGGGAGGCACAGAGCATCACAGTTCAGATAGCGGCTCTGACGTCCCACAGGCCTAGGTTTGGGTTCCTCCCATGCCTCTCCCAGCTGTGGGTTAGCTGTTATGATATTGATATGATACTGATATAACACGTAGCACAGTGTAACCAGTGGTTAGGGGAGTAGACTCTGGAGACAGAGGACCCAGGTTCAAATCCCAGCTCTGTTACTTAACTATCAAGCTGCTTCCCCTACCCGCACCTGTTCCCTTGTCAATAAAGTGGGGGTAATGACCCCAACCAGCTCAGAGAACTGCTGAGAGGATTAAGAAAGATCAACAGGGCAAAGTGCTTATCTCAGTGTCTGGCACACAGTACATGCTCAATAAATTTGGGATGTGATTACATGTAAGTCCCTAGAGCTCCCTGGAAGAAGATGCCAGGACAGTGTGGGAGAGGCGAGAGCAGAAGTAAATAAGGAGAAGAAGCTGGGAACTGTAGCCGGGGAGAGCTGATGGGCCCCAGAAGCAGGAACACAGGGAGCCACCCCTGGGTCTGCCAGGCAGGTGGCATCACATGGACTCACATCCCTCTCACGGAGCCAGGCAGAAGCCTGCTACTTCCGGTCCGAATGGCCTCCCCTGGATCTAATAATTCATGAACAGTCCCACCCATCCCCAGAGTAACTACGAAAAGGCAGATGACACCGTGGCCCAGGACCCTGTCCTCTCTCTACCCTTCTCCTCAGCTGTCCTGCACTGCCCTGGCCCACCAGTCAGTGGCATGCAGCCTCGGGGATGACGGGAAGGGATAATTCAAAGAAGTTTCCTGGAAGAAACATTCAATATACTCTTGGCAGAGAAGGGAGGACATTCCAGGTAGGGTGGCTGGCACATACCCAAGATCACGCAGCCCCCATGCGTGTTCTTGTTTTCCAGGCTTTTGTCCCTGTGTCACTGATTCCTAAATCCATCCGCAGCCAAAGAGCCAGCTCAGACTGTCCTCCAAGTCTTCCTACCTCAGGGTTCTCCACATGGGAGTCTTATGAGTGTCCGTGGCCCAGCTGAATTCCCACCTTTGCCCTAACCCAGGCCTCCTCCTGGGTTCCTTGCAACTGCGACTGGCCTGTGGTCTTGAGTGACCTGTGCTGTTGTGCCTTGTCTCGTGATGACTGCAGCCTGCCTGACCCAGGAGCCTACCCCTCTCTGAGCTTCCAGCGTAACACAGTCTCTGCTGCTCACAGGCCTTAGAACCTGTGGCTCTTTCTGAGATCCGTGGGTTTAGAATTCAAGTCGGTCTTTATTATTTTGGGATCAGGGACCTTTTGAGAAATGATGAAACACATGGACCCTCTTCCTGGGAAGACAGGATTCACAGATCTGAAAATCAGGCGTGCATTCCTCGTGTGCTTGCAAGACCGGCACGCCTGTCAGCCCAGCCCCAAGTTCAAACTGTCTAAGCCCAGAAAGGAACTTGCCTGTTAAAGCCACTCTGCTCCCTGGGGGAGATGGATGGATTTCATCAGCCCCGGAGCCTGCTCTCACCATGTTCAGAATTCACTGAACTGGTCCCATTTGCCGGGCACTTCCTGGGGACCAGACCCCATGCCAAGTGTCTTCCACGCATGGGAGGCAGAACCAGGGGTTAGATAGGGGTGCCAGTCCAGCCCTCAGAACCCCAGCATCACCACTTATGGGTGAGGGGCCTCAAGTGAGCCCTTCACCTCCCTGAGACTCAGTTTCCTCATATAACTTCATAGAGTTATACTAACTATATACCAGCTAAGGGGATAACTGCTTCTTGGGGTATCTGTGAGGACCAAGTCGGATAATCCATGCCAAGCACCTAGCATCATGCTAAGTGGGCTTGTATTACCTCCAGCAACCCCTCCCCTGAGCTGGTACTCCTAGGATCCTGGTCTGCAGGTGAAGAAACTGAGACCATGGATGTGAAATAACTCGCTGGAAGTCACCAAGCTGGTGAGCGACACAGCATGGACTCAAACCACTATATGTGACCTTTCACAGCTGACTGACCCAGGGTTGCTATGGAAACCTATGGGGCCTGCAGTGAGACCTGGCCAAGGGAGGTGAGGGGCGTGTGGGGGCACTGGGCAGGGTGGTGGCCCTGTGGGAGATGCCGACGTCACCCAGCCACCTGCGTACCCTGACTGTCCACGATCATGGTCAGGCCTGGCTGGAGAAAAGGGCGTGTTCCTAGCAGGATTATGCACCGCGGCCAGAGGATGGAAGCAACCCAAGTGCCACTGAGGAATGAATGGATAAAGAAAACGCGCACATCCACACGACGCACGTGGAAAGGAAGGCAATTCCGACTCACGCTGTAACACAGATGAGCCCTGAGGAAACTGTGCTTATTCAGGCACTAAAAGATACATATTCTACGATTCCACTGATGAGGTGCCCAGAGCAGTCAAACTCACCGAGACAGGAAGTGGAATGGAGGTTGTGGGAGCCGGGGGAGGGAGGAAGGAGCGGGGGTGGGGGAGTCGTGTAGCAATGAACGGGCACAGAGTTTCAGGCAGCGCAGATGAGAAGCTCTGGAGCTGGGTGGCGGTGATGGCCGCACGACAATGTGCGTGTACGTACTTAATGCCTCGGAAAGAAATGCACACTTGAAACGGTTATGATGGTGAACTTGGTTATGCCTATTTTACTAGGATTAAAAATGAAGGAGGGGGAGGTGCCCTGACTCACCCCCGTGGGCCCTGCCTCCCTGGCTGCCCCAGGAGAGGAGGAGCCGCAGTGGAAACCGTCTGTGGCCACGCTGCCCGGACCGCCGTCCGCCTCCCTCCTGCCTCATTTCCAATTCCAGAATTATTTATCATCAAGGAGCTGCTGGAGATGGAATGTGAATTAGGAGCTCAGCTTGATTTTGTTTTATCTTGTTTTCCCCCATGAGGTGCCGCCTGTGTGGGGCGGGGCGCGAGTGTGCAGAGCCTTGTTGTGACTTGTCGCTGAGCAAAGGTGGTGGCAGCTTCCACGCAGGAGGCTGAGTGTGGAGCATTCTGGGGGCCTGTGCAGAAGATGCTCATTCCAGGAAATAATTAGTGTCCCTTCAAGTTGGCCTGAAAGGCAGAACCGAGAAGCCCCACGGCTTTGCCTTTACTCAGCCCCCTCATTTAACCTGGGCCATTAATGGAAAGATGTCTGGGGCAGGCAGGCCGGGCCTGGAGAGTTTAGTCTACTTACTGACGGGTGGCCTTGGACCAGTCTCTTAATGTCACTTAGCCTCCATCTTCTCATCTGTAGACCGGGGACAATGGAAGTACCTACACTGTGGGGTGACAGTGAGGACTGATAAAGTATTATGTGTGAAGGGCTTAGCACACTTATGTCCCTGGGTGGGAGCCGGTGGGAGCTGCCAGCGTCATCATTTTGTCATCGTCATCAGCACCATCCTTTCTGAAGGGCTGCTTTGTACATAGCGACACCAGGGTTCAGTCTGCTTTCTATTGTCCCCCTCTCCATTCAGAAGTTCCCAAGCAGGTGCCAAAGCAGTCACACCTGGGCTGGTGAGCTCACAGGCAGCCTGGGGCCCTGGGGTACTGGAGGCAGGTGACACACAGTTAGTCACCATTTCTGGAGCTCGCTGGGCTTGGTAAAAACCTGGCTTCACCTCTTAACAACTGTATGATCCTGGGCCTGTTTTCCTCAAAATCATGTTAAATTTCTCACAAGACAAAATTTACCATCTTCGTTATTTTTCAGCGCACAGTTCCGTGGTATTAAGCGCATCCCCATTGTGCTATCCTCCTCATCGTCCATCCCCACAGCTCCTTTCATTTTGCAAAACGGAAACCCCGTGGCCTTTAAACCCTGACTCACATCCCTCCTCCCTGTGATCCCTGGCCACTGCCACTCTGCTCTCTGTCTCTACAGATTCAACTACTTATTATGACTCAGCACAATGTCCTTAAGGCTCAATCGTGTTGCAGCATTGGTCAGAGGTCATGGGCCTGCTTTTTAACTTACAGAACGCAGATGACAGATGCAGCATAGAGCTGTTGTGAGGGCAGAATCTCATCTCCCCTGCTGCTCAGACCAAACACCAAGCAGTGTTCCAGAATCTTTTCCCCACCCCCACATCCAAATTGTCCAGCGGCCCTGCTGACCACACCTGAATCCAGGTGCTTCACTCCAGCTGCAGTGCTACCTCCATGGCCTTGACCACCAGCACCTTCACCCAGTCCCTGTACAGGTCTACCAACTGGACTCCCTGATTCCACTCTCATCGCCCACACGGCCATCCTGTGCACAGCAGCCAGAGCAGCCGTTTCCAGCACCAGTCAGGGATGTATCTCCCCGCTGAGACAGCTGTCATGGTTCCTCATCTCCCGTCGAAGCTCGTTCTCATTACCGGACCACACAGTCTGCCTGGCCAGCCTCTGCCCCTACCCTCCACTCCTTCCTTGCCGTGCCCCAGCCATACCGGCTCTTCTTTCCGTTCCTTCAACTCACAGAACCTGTTCCTACCGCAGGGCCTTTGCATCCGCTGCACCTTCTCCCTGGAACAGCTTTTTATTCCGATGTCTGCTTCACGCTCCACACAAACGTAAGACATCCCCTGGGGCCTCACTACACTATTCTGTTGTAATTCTTTGCATGACACTTATCACGACTGAATAGCGTTTCCCTTTTTGTTTATTGTCTGTCTCCCCCAGCACCCCAACTCCAGAATGTAAGCTCCCTAAGTGCTTCTCTTGTGCACACCCACCCAGAGCCTGGCACAGAGTCATTGCTCCATATGTGTGTGTTGCATGAGTTGACAAATGAGCCATTAGGCGTAATGTATACAAAGCACTTTGCATGGGGCCTGGCAAGAAGTCGCACTAGATGGCAGTCATTATGATCATCGTTGTCATCATAATTATTATCCTGGACCTCCTGCTTCAATGATCTGCAAGGCTGGCCCTGGTTTTAAGATTTGGGACAAGATTACTAAGTGTCCAGGGCCTTCTGTGTCATGATGGGAGCTGGAACTCATCCAAGGGGCTTAGTGAGTGGACTTCGGGCCTTCCCAGGTCTGCGGTCCCAGCTGGGTTTCCATGAATTCTGCACTGTCCTAGACCTTTTCCTCCTTGGGCAGAGGCACCAAGAGCAGGCCCAGGAAGGGGAGGGCTGGGAAGACCAGGAGTGTAGGCCTGGTGGGAGGAGAGAGATGGGTCACTGAGAGACAGTACCTCTGAGCCCACAGAGAGTAACAGCTGCAAGCACTGTGACCAACAGACCTGGAGTTCACCCGATCTGGGTCCCCTGCGTCAGGGACACCGGCCACGACCTCAGGGTGCCAACGAGCACACTCATGTATCAGCAGATCTTCCAGACCTCCTGCCACATGCCCACCGCTAGACCCATTAACTCTTCCGTGGTGCACACGTGTGCTGCTGCTGCTGCTATGTGCCTGTAGATGCCACACTGAAAAAACAATCAAACGGCCCTTTAAGTGATGCTTCATGCAAGGTCTCCATGGCAACACTTTATGAAATAGCAGTGAGCACTTCGGTGGGCTCCCCTCCTTTCTGACAGCCATGGGGGTCCTGGCTCCAAACGGCTGTGTTCTGCCGAGCGCCAGCTCCTCCTGGCTACGGACCTTGGACTTAGTACTTACTCTCTCTGCCTCAGTTTACTCATTTGTAAAACGGGGACAACAACAGTATCTATCTCCTAGGACTGCTTTAGAATTAAATGAGTTAGTGTGTGTAATCACTTCTTACATGGCCACTATGGGCAGCGAGATTTGAAGATGGCCCCTAATAGCCCCGCTCCTTGGTCTCATCTCCATAATCCCCGCCCCTTGGGTGTGGGTAGGACCAATGAATATGATGGGACGTCATTGCCATGATTAGATAAAGTTATTCGGCAAAAGTGGAAGATGTGTGTTTTGCAGGTAATCAAAGTGCAAATCAGTTGACACTGAATCAGTTAAGAAGGAAATTATTCTGGGTGGGCCGGACCAAATCAGGGAATTCTGAGGGTTTGGCAGTCAGAGAACCTGAAGTGACAGAAATGCGTCTGCTGGGCTGGAAGAAGCAAACAACCAGGGTTCTACAGCTGCAAAGAAATGATTTCTTCCAACAGTCACATGAGCGTGAGCGGGGACCCAAAGCTTGTGACTAGACCCCAGCCTCACCTGATACCTTGATTATAGCTTTGAGAAATGCTGTGTAGAGTGGGTCATACCTCCCGTACTTTTTCTGATCCCTGTGTTGGCCCAGACAACCCTGGGTTAGCATTCCCGACACCATCTCTGGTCGTTCTCTCCCATTCCCAGCTTGCACTAGACCTTGAACTAAATCCAGTCTACCAATGTGACATATAGCATCAGCCCTGCCCCTGCCAACCCCACACTGGACAGCTGGAGTCCCACTTCCAAAGGACAGAGCACCCAGGACTTCACAGCTTGAAGAGCCTGCCTGCCTGGTCTCCCCCACTGTCTCAGATTGATCAGGGAGCTTTGGGGCTGTAGCTATGTTCCTGGGCACCTTCGTTAGGGTCTGCAGTCTGGCCAGTTCCCCCAGTTCAAGCCCAGCCTGGTCCCAAATCTCACTCCTTCCCCATGCCTGCCACTGATGTCCATAGGACCCGTGGTCTGCCTCTATCTGCATTCTTCACCCTACAGGCCCGAGTGGCAGGCAACCAGACCACCACTGCCATTCCCAGTCAGAGACCTTTCTGTCCACCTTCTGTGTCTCTGACCTTGGTGATGCCCATTCAGCCTGAACCCACCTCCCTGGCCTCTTCCATCCTCCCTACCCTGAAAAACTCCTATTCAGACTTCAGAAGGCTGTCACTTCATGTGTGATTCAGCTGTCATCTTGCTGAGACATCTCCGTGTGCCCAGGCTGGGTTAGTGGCCCTGCCCGGAGCACACCTGTCTCAGAGCACACCTACCATCTATACATACACCTGCCTTCCCTCGGTGTTGGTGCTTCTGCACCTTAGAAGCCCACTGGAACCTCTGGGAAGCCTTAAAAATACTGGTGTCTGGGGTCTACTCCCAAAGCCTGATGTATTCCTTCTGAGATCTAGTCTGAGCAGGGTGTGTACGGGTTTTGTCTTTTTAACAGCCTTATGGAGGTGTAACTGACACACAGAAAGCTGCACACACTGAAAGCACACACTTCGGTCAGTTCTAATCCGTGTATCCTCCTGTTAAGTCATCGCCACAATCAGGACAATGAAAGGATCGGTGACCGTTGAGAGTCCCCCGTGACCCTCTCTCTACCCCTTTGTGTCCCCTCCCCAGGCCATCACTGATCTGCTTTCCCTCACTCTACATCAGTTTACAATTCTTAGAATTTTCTGTAAATGGAATAATACAGCATATGCTATTTTTTGTCAGATTCTTTTTTAAAAAGATTTTATCTGTTTATTTTTAAAGAGAGGGGAAGGGAGGGAGAAAGAGAGGAAGAGAAACATCAATGTTTGGTTGCCCCTCACATGCCTCCTACTGGGGACCTGGCCTGCAACCCAGGCGTGTGCCCCGACTGAGAATTGAACCGGCAACCCTCTGGTTTGCAGGCCTGTGCTCAATCCACTGAGCCATACCAGCCAGGCTTTGTCAAGCTTCTTTTACTGAGGAAAATTCACATGAGAGTCATCCCTGTTGTACGTCTTGGTTCATTCCTGTTTATTGGTGACAAGTATTCCATGGATGGGTATACCAAAGTTTGTTTATCCATTCACCCGGCGATGGACATTTGTATTATTTCCAGTTTGGGGTTCTTAGGAATAAAGCTGCTCTAGACATCCGGGCACAAGTTTTTGAGTCAGCATATGCTTTTGCTTTTCCTTGGGGTGACACCTGGGAGAGGAATGGCTGGGTCATAGGGGAGGTGTATGTTTAACTTTTTAAGAAACTGCTAAACACTTTTTTCCAAGATGATTGCAGCATTTTGTACTCCCACCCACAGTGTGTGAGTTTCGGGAGCATGGGGGTTTAAAAAGCTCTCCCTGGGCGGTTTTGATCTGCTCTCTTAGATCAAAAAGATGTTCGAGACTGAAGTGGTACCATGCAGTGACTGAGAGACGGCTCTGGAGCAAGACGACCTGGGGTTCAAGTCCCAGCTCTGCCGCTAACTAGATATGGCTCGTACCCTTTCTATGCCCCAATTTGTTCACTTACGAAATAAAAATCACAGCACCTGCTTCACAAGGTTATTGTGAAGACATCCCAGTAATGTGCTTAAAACGGACCCTGGAGCATAGCACTTCATAAATATTTGCAATTCTCTTTTAATCTCTGCACTCCTGGTACCTAGTAAAGTTGGCCTGGTGGCACACGTCAGGCCCTCCGGAAATGGGGGCTGGATGGACAAACACGCACCTGGAGTGGGCCGGTGCCCATGGTGCCAGCATCTTCAAGGCTCTCCCATTCCAGGTTCCAGGTTCCCGATGCTCTTGGAGATAATTCCAGGACTCACCCCTCCCGCTCCCATGTAGATTTCCGCTTTTCTGTTTTTGTTCCTGAGGACAGGACCCAAATCTTCTCTCTCCTTTGGCTCTGTCCAGAGGGACTGATGCAGAACCCTCTCCCTTCATAGGAAAGCCCCTCCTCCCAGCCCCCTGGGGCCATGGGGGTGGAGCAGCAGCTTCCTGGGCCCAAGTAGGGAGGGGCAGTGAGTTGCAGTACTAGGGGTTCAGGTTTCAGCACCAAGTTATGACCCTAACTAGCTGGGTGACAAGTCATCAGACCTCTCTATGCTCAGTTTCCTCATTTACAAAACGGCGATCTTAACACTTCCTTCATAGGGCTGCAGGGGATCGAATGAGAACTCGCACCTAACACGTTCAGCACTGGGACAAGAGCACGTAGAAAGCACCGGGGCAACGTTCATTATTATTCTTCACACCTCGGAGGGATGGAGGCCGAGGGCTGCTTGGCCCTGGCACCTGTGCCTGGGCCTCTGTCTTTCTCCGTCATTTCTATTCAGCAAGCTTCCCCTTGGTGAACCTCATGGAGTCTCACTCGAAGTCACCCAGGTTGGAGGCAGGCTGCTCGCCACTCATCCTCTTCCCACTGACCATGGAGCTAAGGGCTCCCTGCTTCCCGCTTCTAACAGAAGGCCTCTTGGGATGAGGCCTGATAGACAGCTCTGGCTTACAGTGCTATGTCCTCCTTGATTTGTGAGGCCTCATCAGAGCCTGCCATCCTTGGCTTTCTCACCGTCTGGCTTTGAAATTTTGCCAGAGGACAAACGCCACCTGTGCCGAGTGCCATCAACACAGAGTCTCCAGGAGCAGGCCCAGCGTCCTCGCTGAAAAGCCTTCTTGGGTGCAGAGTTTCTGCTGCTCTTCCACTTGCCCCGGCCAAGGCCTGGGGTAAGGGTGATGGCAAAGGATGCCCCTGTGCCTAAGCTGATGCTGGGAACTGTCAGAAAGTGCTGGATAACTGTGGCTCTTGCCCTGCGAGATCCTCATCTAATCTCATGCCAGCATTAGACACCTAGGCATACCAACCCTGTTTATCGCCATCTAATCTCACACCAGCATTAGACACCTAAGAACACTGCCTGTTTATCGGTGTATCCAACATAGGCATTAAACAGCCACCTAATTTGCAGGGCCCAATACACATGGAAAATGCAGGGCCCCTTGTTCAAAAAACAGTTAAGAATTTTGAAGTAGCAGCAGCAGAGCAGAAACCCACGCACTGGGCCCTCAGTGCCCTCTGTGACTGCAGAGGTCGTGCACCCGGGAAGCTGGCCCTGAGTGCTGGGAGCTACATAAAGGGCACACCCTCTCCATGAACTATGGAGAAACAGAGCGAAGGTGGGCTGAGGAGGACAGGGAGGGCAGTCCGCGCCTTCAGGAGTTCACAGTCTAAGGGCGGTGCAAAGAGAGGTTGGCAGGTGAGTACAGTGTAGAGTAGCGTGTCCATGATGGGTAATCAGCTGTCCTGCTCTGCAGGAGCAGGGGGGAGGTCAGGGACAGCTTCTAAGAAGAAATTATTCAAGATCTGAATTTTATAGGTCAGGAAACCTATGAGGTTCCCTGAACTCCCAGGGAGTCCGCTGATCCATGGAATCCAGCCTTAAGCCTCTGGTCTGGACCCTAGACTCTACCAGCCTCCCGCTAGCAGGCACCCTCTTTCGACCACCATTCAAGGCCAGCCCTGAACCCACCTACCTGTACATCTCAAACTGTGGCCAGGCAAGTTTTGTGCCTTTATGGTTGCAAATCCTTGAAGGCCCAGTCAACATAAAGTGGACCTTCAGTCCAGGCCCCATTTCCTAACTATGCTGAGGCTTCTGTCCGAATCACCTGAACTGGGAGGCTGGCATGCGAGGCAGACCCTCTGTCAGCGAGGAAAGCTCGCGGATCACTCACGGACCACTCGAAGTTTCCAGTTCTATGGGGTTCCTGTGAAGTGCTGAAAAATCCTGATTTTATTGTGAAAAATCATTTTCCAAAAATAGAGCTAACTGCCTGGGGTGGTAATGGACGTGAAAAGTAAGTGAGGGAGTCTAAGAAAGTAATGATGTTTAGCTTAGAAAATAGAAGCTGTGGGTGAACTAAAGAGTGGATGTTGAATTTGATGGTGGCTCTGATTTGCGAGTGTTTGAAAACAAGAAAAAGATGATTTATGAAATCGTTTCAGTAAGTGCTTCAGCCAAGGCAAAAATTGCTCATTGAGCCGAATGAATACTTTGGTGACAGCTCAAAAGGCGTTGGAGGGTGTTGTGAGGATTTGCCCAGGGAACCTGCCACTCTCCACGGAAAGGCGCTGGGACTGCAGCTGGGAGCCCCTCAAATGTTTCCATGAAGCACCAGGTGGCGGACGCAGTATTGTGGCTGCCCCAGCTGACCTTCCAGCATGAGAAGAGGTTTAAACATTTTGTGAAGTGTTTTCCCTTGCTGAAGGAAAAGTTAATAGGGGCGTGGCACCGTTATTCATCAAGATCCCATTTTGGCTGAGAAGCTTTGCTTGAACCCCGCATGAATGTTAGTCGAATAGAGGGGAGTTTATTTTCGAAAAGAATTCATCTTAATATTTTATAAATGGCATTGGTCTTCTATTTGTAGAATCACTAGAGGTCTGAAGTGGCCACCAAAATACTTCGAAGTACACACTTAATTGATTTTTTTAGTAGGGGAAATATGCCCTAAAGATATTTGAGAATTTGGGAATGTCAAGTTGTCAGGATAGACTGAATTTCAAGGATCTCCACACACACAGATACACACTCACCCTCGTGTGAGCATACACAGGCATGTGCTTGCTCGATCACTCGGCACACCTGCACTCCCAGGTGCACTGGGGCTCAGGCGTGCACACCTCCCTCCCTTATACCACAGATATCTCTACTGACTTCCTTCTCTTTCTGCGGTGCTCTCACCTCTTCCTGTCTATATCCCCCAGGTCAAATCCTGGCCAAAGGTCCATAAAAGTCACTCAGAAGGGTATTCCAGAGGGACAGGGAAAATGCATGAAACTCTTTGCGACTCCCCTCCACCCCAATACACACGGACAACATATCAACTAAGAAGTCAGAGCTTCCGCATTGGGAAGCGATGTCCCCATAGAGCCTGCCCAACCAGAGCAGGGCCTATCGGATTGGAGCAACTCAAGGCAAATGCTTCACTGGGGGCACAGGGCCTCTGAGAAGACCCCAGGTCATGCTCTGTTTCATTCCTGTTCCACTATCGGACCTCTGGTCTGTGAAGAAAGGCCTTTGTTGAACAGAATAAACCTCAAGGTAGAAGAAGGAGGGCTGACTTGAAGGGCTCCATCCTCTAGGATCACAGAAACTCAGGACACCAAGTCTTCCCTGGGTGGTTTCCCAGGAGGACGTCGGAAACCCCAGGGGAGGGGCCTGTTGGAGCACGCTTAGACTCCAAAGCATGGGAACTGCCCATATCTGTTGTCTTCTGAACCCCCGGCCTGCTGTCATAAGCAAGGCACATTTGATGGGACATTTTCTCAGTGCACCTGTCGCGAGGTCAGCATCTGGATACTCTCCTGCTATTAAGGTAACAGCCTTTGCTACACTTTCCCTTAGGTTGACATAGAATAAGAGCAGATGGTGAGAGAGTCGGTTGCCCTGGGTTCCTGTCATTCTGTGGCCAGCATAACAGAGAGTGGGAGGAGACAAGGGCCCAGCCATGACCCTTGTCAGCCAGGCCACTTGACCGCTCAGAGCTTCTGCTCGCTTGTTTCTAAAATGGGCACCCAGCCCCTGGCCTGACTGCTGTTGCCCAGATCCAGGGGGTCCGAGGCTGCAAAGGTGCACAGGAGTCGGTAAGCCCCAGGGTGCGTGTTAGGCGTTATCACCTTGCAGTGGGCCTGGCACGTCCTCTGGCTTCAACATCATTGTAAATTCCTCTCATGCTTGTCAAGAGCGGGTCCTTATCTCCCTCCTACAGAGAAGAGGACAGTTCTGGCCTCTTTCCCCTCAAGAAAGGAGGAGTAGCACAACCGATGACCGACAGACAACCTAATGCCTATCAGGCCATATTTTGCTAGGGCAGGGCCACTCCATTAAACAGCTGAAGGGTTGCCTCTTGTATTTTGCTCCAGATCAGTCTGCCTTCTAGAGTGGAGCACAGCACTATCTTCTTCTGGTCCACCTTTTCCATGTGTGGCCAGGTGGGGAAATCTGGTCAGCCTTGCCCCTTGACCCTTGCCCTGGCTGTCTTCCCTTCCCTTTGGGAAAGTGGACAGCACCCCCTTATCCTCCAATCCAGACCTATCAAAATCCCACACTTTGGGGGGTCTTTTCCAGAAATGAATAAAGCTGGTTCCTTCATTGCTTTTTGGCAAGTTATCTTTGTACCCCTTCTTTCTCTTTCTGCTGCCACTCTCTGTCCATTCCTCCACTCCTGCCACTGAGGCAGCCGGAGCCTCCAAGCCATGAGTGGCCATCGGGACCTTTAAAATGCTTTTACCTCCTAAGCATCATGTGGTCCTATACAGACCAACTTTCCTAGAGAGCGCCGGTGACATAAATATAAATAATATAAGTATTTGTCTCCTGGGCTGGAAGAAGTATGAAGTTGTAATTGATTTGGTCAGTTGTACTGCCTCTCCCTAATCCACCCAGATCCTTGGCCAAAAAAAGTCCTTGACAACCACCAGGGCTCCTGAGCCCTCTGAGAGCCAGGCGGGAAGGTGAGAAGGTTGGAGTTGGGCTCCTTGGGAACACTCTCCCTACCTTCTCCCCAAGTAGTCACCCACCTATCCCGCTGAGGGCATGGGAACAATCCCACTTGGCCTTCTCAAAGCTTCCAGAAAAGGCAAAAGAGCAATCACCCTCCTCTCTACTGGGCTTCCCGGGGAGACCGTTTCACATAAACGTGTCTCATGGAGCTGCTTGGAAGCTGGTAGCTCTGCCGCCCGCCCATGCACACAGCAAAAGGGCATTGGAGAACATCTGGTGTCACAAAAGCTGAAGCAATGGGGATCTGAAATAAGGAATAAGGCCCAAGGCAGGCACACTGCTCCCAGGGGCCCCGCAGGCCTTCCCTCTACGAGCGGCATCAGGGATGGCTTGGCGACGTCACGTCCTCAGCTTGGAGAAGGAATGGTCATGAGTGTCCCGGTCCCTGTGGCCACCTATGCCAGCTCACCCCTGCACACAGAACCCTGGGGACTCTGGTGACTACCAGTGCTGGGGCCCTGGTGGGGCCCTCAGGGAGCATAGTTGCTGATACTAATCCACTGCATGCTAATCTCAAGTCCTACTCTCCAAAAAAGTGTCCTTGGCTGTGCTAGAAGCCTTGAAGAAGATCCTCTTAACCACCAGCGACTTCCAAACAGTCCCCGTCGCAGACACCACAAGGGCTGCCATAATGATAATGATAATGATTCTGATAATTGCGCTCATTTACAGAGTGTTTATGCTGCACCAGGCACTGTGCTGAGCTCCTTACACGAATTACCCCAATTAATCCTTCCAGCAGACTGATTATTATCATCCTGAATTTGCTGACGAGGAAACTGAGGCTTAGAGTGCAGATAGTTGGTTCAGGAGGAAGGCGGCTTGGGTTACGGAAAGAGGTGCATGCATTTTGGAGTTAAACAGATCTGGATTAGCATCAGCCGGGCAAGTCACGTCCCTGCTCTGAGTCTCAGGGAGATCAGGAGAGAGCGAGTGGGCACCTATGGGCCCGCCTCCCTCATGGCCCAGCTATGCACCGGCATGCAGGGGCAGGGAAGAGCCTCAGGGGAAGCCACCTCCCTCCTAAAAAGGCTCCAGCTGGCAGACAGGGCTTCCCTGACAAGGGGACACCTGCTCTCCCCTACTAGCCAGGGCAGGGAGCGGGAATGTGCCAGCAGAGCTTCTATAGAGCTGCCCGCTCCCAAGTGCCAGGTCTCAGTTTAGTCTCAGATGCCATCAGATGTCACCTTGTGATTCTACTGTACAAAACCGGCCTCATGGGAGCAGAGGGCAGGGGGAGATCTGGAAGGCTGGCTGATCAATGACTATAGCTATAGGGAGGGCGGAAGGTGGGAAGGGAAGGCCTGGAGGCCATTTCCGCAGCCTTTGCCCAGGGAACCTAGGTGAGAGCTGCAATCACGTCACCCTTCAGTGCCCCCAGAAGTGCCACGTCCGCTCACCTGCTCATCCCTTCACTCACCCACTCATCGGAGCAGCCGGTGGCACAGTGGCTACTAGCACGGGCTCTGGAATCTGATGGACCTGACTTTGAATTTTTGCCTCTTTATAAATTCTTAGTGTGATCTTGGGAAAGTAACTTAACCTCTCAGAACCTCAATTCTCTCATTTGTAAAATGAAACTCACAACACCTAACTTAGGGAGTTATAACGAGGACCAGATGACACCGTGTCAGAAATCAGTGAGCACAGTGCCTGGCACCAGTAAATGCTCAAGAAATAATTTCAAAATCTCCATCTCTATCTATCTATATCTCTTTCTAGTAGAAATGGCATGTGAACCTCACATGCGATCCAAATATGCAATTTAAAATTTGTGGCAGCCATATTAAAAGAGTAAAAAGAAACAGGTAGATTAAAGCTAATAATATATTTTACTTAACCTCACACATCCAAAATATTGTTGTTCAAACATGTCATCACTGTACAATATATTAATGAGCTATTTTACATTCTCCCTTTCACACTGCATCTCTGAAGTTAGGCACGTGTTTTACACTTACAGCACCTCTCCACTCAGCCACCTGGACACGTGAGCGTTCCCCAGGGATGGCCCTTGCGCCGTTCTCTCCCCACGCTCTTTCTCTTATGATGTTACCGACTCCCACAGTTCAGTGATCACATCTTAGTGAATGGTGATGGAAGTGCTTCCTGGGCCTTCTCTAGGGAGCAAACAGGATGTGCGCAGAACATGCCAAGAGGGACATACACAGCCACCAAGGCCGGGGGTTAGCCAAAGCCTAAGAAAGTGGCCTGAGGGTGGGAACGCCCCAGCAGAAGTTCATGCAGTCGTTGTCATCACAAGTATCAGCGATCACAATTATAAGATGATCACAAATTAGCAGCCTAAAGCCGCACACACTTACTGTCTCACCACGAATAACGACAGAGTTAGCTTGTGGGTCGGAGCCTGGGCGTGGGCTAGCTGGATCCTCTGCTCTGGCTCCCGCAGTGGCAGTGAGGTGTTGCCTGGGCTACATTCTCATCAGGAGGCTGGACTGAGGAGGGATGCTGTTTGTTTCCTTTCAGCTGTTCCCAAGGGCCCCCAGCTTGCTGAGGGGTGGCAGCTGGATGCTGCCCTCAGGGTCTGGAGGGAGCCCTTGGGTCCTAGAGGCCAGCTCCAAGTCCCTTAGCACATGGGCGGCACCAACAGGGCCACTTCATGTGCTCTTGCAGCCGGCAAGGGGAGTCTCTCTCCAACCTGCTAAGACGGAGTCTTAGATACATGACATACCATGAGAGGGACATTCATCGCCTTTGCCACATTCATGGGCTAGAAGCAGGTCACAGGCTCCATCCCCCAGGGGACAGGATTACACAGAGGTATGGACACCAGAAGGCAGGGAAGTTTGCGGGGTGGTTACCTTGGGCTCCTGGGGTTTATGAAAAACTATAAAGATGAATTACAAGGGGTCGGGGCCTTAAGAGACCCGTCCTTTCATTTGGGGCTCTAAGGGGACTTCTGGATGACAGACTGGGCAGTGAGGACTGACGGGACTTGGGAAAAAGGGAAGAATATGGCTCAGCCCTCACTGCCCTCCCCCCCACCCCCAGCTAAGCCAGGCCCCCATTTTAGCTCCCACAACACAGTGCTGCTTTTTGGCATGGTGCCTCCAGAGCTCCTAATAATGCATTTATTTGATGATGGTTTGATTAATAGCTTTATATTCTATCTCACTGTGGTAGGCTTAATAATGCCCCCCACCCCGTCCGAAGATGTCCATATCCTAAGTTCTAGAACCTGTGGATGTGTTACCAGTCAGGATGAGAGGGACTCTGCAGCTGTGATTTAAATTAAGGATTTTGAGACGGGACGTTACCCTGATGACCGGGGTGGCACTGATGAAATCACAAAGATCCTCGTAAGAGGGGGCCAGAGGGCCAGAGTCAGCACAGGGGATATGACAATGGAAGCAAGGGGCTGGGAGGATTCGAGGAAGAGGCCGCCTATCAAGCAATGTGGGCGGAGTCTAGAAGCTTAAAACAAAAAGAGGCAACGAAACAGATTCTCCCCTGGGGCCTCCGGAAGAGACCAGCCCTGCCCGCACCGGGTGAGACTTGTTTTGGATTTCTGACCTCCAGAACTGTTTGAGGACAAATCTGTGTTGTCTTAAGCCACTAGATCTGTACTCATTTGTCACAGTGGCAATAGGAAGCTGATACATAGGCACAGGGACCTATGTGGAACAGGAGGACAAGCTAGTAGACTAGGAGTCTCCATTCAGGCTTCTCCCTCAAAGACTGAGTAAAAGCTGAGGTTTAGAGGGTAAGCCATCCATCTGAGATTGCAGAGCTGTTAAGTCCATCTGGGCCTCTGACCCCAAGGTCTAGCTCCCAGCAAGCCATGCATCCCAACCCAGGCCATGTCTGCCTCTCCCTTCTCAAGGAGACGCCAGTCCCTGCCCAGCCAGAACCCAGCCCTACTGGGCTGTATCCTGGCCACACTGTCCGCTTCAGGATGCTCTGGGTTTATTGCCTGTCGCCCTGGTGTGGCACCAACCCGTCTCTGCAGCAGGAAGGAAAACTCTCAATTCCAGGCAGTCGGCAGGCCCAGAGGAGGAGGCAGTGTAGCCAGCCAGGCCACTCCTTCTCACTGGGAGGCTGAGGGGCTTTCTGGCAAAAGAGGTGGAGCCTGCAGTAGCCTGGGGGGGTCAGCAAGGAGGCAGAAAAAATTCCTCATTGTTCTCTTACTCATTCATTCACTCCCTCCCTCACTCAATCCCGAACTTCCCCAGGCTGCACAGGCCTGAGGGGGTCCTGGACTGAAAGGGACAAGGTTCCTGCTCCCAGACACTCTCAGGTCAGTTGAGGAGGTAGCCAGGGAGCTTGTGAAGTACAGTGAGGAGGTGAAGCCTGAAGACCACTCCCCTCTCCTGCTCAGCCACAGCCCTTCGTTGCCTGCCTGTTGTGGGCAGGAAACTGCGCCCAAGGTCCTAGAGCCACGGCCATGCACCCCGTCCTTCCAGAGGTGGGATCTGGCTGGATAGATAGGACTCGCCCCCAATGTCAGAACGGGCACATACTCAGACAGATGTACCCAGCACAGGGGCCCCTCTTGTTCGAGGATGGGGGTAGCGACAAGGACAGACCTCAAGGAGAAGGCTGTGCCTTTTGCAGGAAAAACTTGTACAGGCTGAGAGGACCAACAAGAGTCAGAACATGGCTCAGAATAATGGGCTGCTGCACTAGAGCCCAGAGTCGCCCCATGCCCGTGCCCGTGGCCTCCACAGCCACTGCCCCTCCTGCGTCCCCAGCGCTGCGAGGGGCCCTCGGAGCCGACAGCCCTGAGTGATGGCTGGGATGCTGCAAACACGCATCATTCATTTGCCCACCTTAAGGGCGGCTTGTAAGTCTTGCTTTGTGTGTGTTTTCATCAAGAAGTAATCTTTACAACCACAAAAATGTCCAATAACATTTCTCTCCCTTGGCAAACATCCCCCATATATCAAAGGCTCAGAAGCACAATGCAGAGGCTCGCAGGGACAGGTGTTGGCGAAAGTTTTACAGCAGCCTGCGGGAGCTGTTGGGGAGGGCGGTCACACGAGTGCCCACAAATCTTGGGGCTCCAGAATCAGATAACCTTGCATGCACAAGAGAGTCCTCCTGCTGTTGGCTCATTCTGCCTCTCTTCTGGAAACACTTCTCCAGGACAGGCACTGGGCTGAGTACCAGGGATACAGACATTAACAAGTCAGGCGGCTTGTCTCGAAGGACGTAGTTTTACTGCATGCTGTTCTCAGCACTCTGTATGTTGTAACTTGTTTCATCCTTGCAAAAGTACTGGGAGGTACCCTAACATAGCCCCAGTTTACAGATGAGGAAACTGAGACCCAAGGAAGTGTAAGTAACTTGGCTCAAGGTCACAGGGCTGGTCAGTGGGTGAGCTGCTTTGCTGTGCATTTCCTCCATTGGACTGTGAGCATCCCAAGGTCAGGGCTGAGCATTGATCATTTCAGCACAGGGTTTAGCACAAAGCAGCCTTCAGGAAAATACTGGTAAGTATGTGAGCACACACTTGAGAGTCAGCAGGGCCCATACGCCCATCTGAGAGCCCAGCTCCGACTCTGCACAGGGAAGCCACGGAGTCCCGAGAGCAGAAGGGACTTCTCTAAGGAACGACATTAGGACCGGAGCCTCCTGGCCCTTTCACACTAGCCCACTTGGATATAGGCACGTTCTTTACCTGTGAGTGTCCCTAAGAAGCCAAAAGAGGAAGGCGTTCTGTGGATAGAGCAGGCACGATGAGGCAGGCACGATGCCAGCTGCTTGATGCATCCACCTACCTCACCTCCATGGGAGGAGGGGTCTGGATTGGCCCAGCTCATGCAGCTCATGAGACTCTGAAGCCAGGTACGTTCCACTGCATGGAGCTCCACTCACTGCCTGCGCCTGCGGGGCAAGTTCTGCCCCTCCCTCAGGAGCCTGGCATTGGGGTCAGTGCAGGAAGGAGGGGGCTCTCTGGAGTCCACCCCTTCACCAGTGGGCCTGGCTTCCAAAAGCGTCCAGCTCACACCCCAGACTTGTCCTGCAAGGTTCAGCGGACCCAGGGACACCCTTCCTGTGAACTGGAATCTACTTACTGCTACACCAAGGGCTTCTGGGGGCTTCAGGGTCACGCACCCAACACCACCATTGCCCACCCTTCCCTATTCCCCTTATTAAGCTTTATTCATTTCACAGAGAACCCCCAAATATGGTACTGGTGTTTGGTCACATGTTCACTTTCTGTCTCCAGGATTAGAGTATAAACAGACTTTGTTCCTTCCACTGCTGTCCCCAGGGCTGACCTAGGAGAGTGTCAGGGCCATAGTCATTGTTCAACAGATTTAAAATCAATCAATCAATCAATCAATCAGTGGATCCCGTTGAGAATTTGAAGAAATTCCGTGGATCTGTGGATCCCCTCCCTCTCCCAGGTGCACACACACTCACACAAGACGCTGCACTCCTGTCTAAGGTCCGTGAGTTAGGGAATTTCACACAATGTCCTGTCATCCAGCTTCCTTCCTGATAAAATGCCTGCTGGCCAAAGTCTGGTTTCCTGATCGCAGAGATGATGCCACCTCTGAAGGAGCCACCTGTGGGTCTCTCCTCCCCAGTGGGCTAGGGACATTTTAAAGCCATTTGGATTTCTCCCCCCTGCTCCACGGTGACCCCCGTCGATGTGTGCTCTGGTGCCTGGCCACAGCCCTGCCTGGGGGATGCTGAAGTGTGTCTGAGCTCTGCTTCCCTCCTGACAGGGAGAAACCCGCCGGTGGAACCAATGTGCCTCCCCTCCCCCCGCTGCTGCCTCCAAGCATGGCTAATGAGGAGGCTTGACCTCACATACTCACCCCTGCGGCTCCACAAATGTCACTCGGGATCCCTCCTGACACCCCAACGCAGAGGGCACAGCGTTTTAAATTAAAAGTTATATCCACATTTCATTTCTCGACTCTTTCAAAAGCAACTTGCTGATAATCTGCACCCTTTGATGCCAAGCTGAGGGCCCAAGCTCGTTTTCTCACCTGAGTAGAATGGACTGATTTAACTTTCAGAGGAATCTCGGGATGGGGATGGCTCAGGGTTTCCATGGGCCGTGGTGAGGCCTGGAACAAAAGCGTATCTATTCTGGCCAAGGGCTATGATGGGGCACGGAGACATGCAGAAGGGCAGAGGCAGAAGATGACTGAGGACATGCTGACAGGAACCAAAAGGGAGGGGCTGGTGAAAGAGGGTCTCAGGGATCCCAGGGTGTAGGGCGTGTGGCCTCAGCCCCATGGCACATCTCTGGGACCTGGCCTCTCACCTCATTTCTACCCTGGCTGCAACACCACCTTTGCAGCTCTGCCGGAGTGGGATGCTCATCCTGCCTCCTGGGGTGCTGTTCGACCCAGGGGAGCCAGCTAAGTCCGCTCCAGGCCCAGGGCAGGGCAGCACGCAGGTATCCCTGACCTATGGCAGAGGGACAGAGGCACCACCACAGGGGTGTGATGGGAATAGTCTCAGAAGGTCTCTTTGCTCCAGAATCTCTCTCCCGCTGCCCCCTCATAATGCCTGAAGTTCCACCGCTGTAGACTCTTTTTTGATGAGGCCTCTGACTCCACCCTAACATGCCATTCAGCAGCTTTGAACTGGTCTGTTCCTCATTTATAAAAATGAGGACATTAGTATCTCCCTCCTTGGGTTGATTTAAGCATTAAATGAACTAACCCATGTAAAGCTCCTGGCATAGTTCTTGGTATATGAAAGGTGAATACTGGTTGTTTCAATCCCTTCCTTTACTTTCTTTACAGAGCTTTTCCAACAAAAAAAAGTGACTGATGATGGGAGTGGGGAGGGGCAGGGGAAAAGGAGAGAATTCATTTCATAGCCCAGCCCATTATTCGAGGGAAAAGGTAGAGAGGGAGGAAGGAAGGAAGTGAGTTAGGAGAAGAGGAATTAGGAAGGTCTAAAGAAAGAAGGTAAGGAGGGTAGAAGCAAACAGGCATACCTGCTCTGCGCCAGGCCCTGTCCAGGGTGCTGGGGGTAAAGAGACAGGCAGGAAGGACAGAAGAGCGAAAGGGGCAGGTTGGGGGCAGACACGATTCCCAAGGCAAGGCAAGGAAGGGTGGGCACTGAGGGGAGCACCGAGCCCAAGCTGCCTAAGGCTTACTCAGAGCTCACTCTAAGTCATCCAAGTGTACTGGCTTGTCAGTTTTCCCGACAACTCTTATTTGTCCCATTTTGTGGATGAGGAGCTTGATGAACAGAAAGGTTAAGTGACTTCCCCAAGGTCATGTGGCTACTAAAGGAGTAGGATTAAAACTCAGGAAGTCTAAGTCCAGAGCCTGTGCTTTGGACCACATCAAGTTCAGCATCTCAGCATGTCTTCAAGGTACTAAGTGTCAAATTTGGTCTTAAAGAAGCACCCAGCTTTGACGGAACAAGATTTAGTATCTCACACGCCTAGTCCTTTCATTCATTCCCAACATATTTATTTAGCACCCACTGTAGGAATTACTCTAGAGAACTGGGGGGAAGAGTGCTTTACGTAGAGGGACCAGCATATGCAAAGGCCAAGAGAGGACAGCACATCCAAGGAGCTGAAGCACAGAGAGGTGAGTGAGTTGCCCCAAGCCACACGGGCACACAGTAGTAGAGTCAGCATCGACTTCGGCCATCCTCACCCTCCCGTCTTCACTCTGCACCATCGTCGCAGGTACACACCCTTTTCTAGAAGCTCCTAGATGTCACCCCCACATTTCTGTGGCTCTATGCACCATGTGTGATGCCCCCCCTTCCTGCTGATTTGCTCTGAAGCTTCTCAGTTCTGCTCGGTTCACCCGGTCCGTCCTGCACGTCTTCGGCAGGTGAGATGCCCAGGTTGGCTGTGCCCAGCAGGCGCCGGCCCCTCACGGCTGTCTGAGCTCCCTTCTTTGCTGTGTCAGATTCCAGGTGGAGGAGGGGTGGCCACTGATGCAGAGCAGCGGCGGACCTATTTTGTTTTCCCCTAACAGGTTTCGTATGGTATCTTTGAATTAATGGGACAGAGTTAAGGAGGCATTTCGGCTACCATCCAAAGCAGCTGTCAAGCCAGGCCAGGGGCCCACTGAGAAATAGCTCTGTCCTGTCCTCTGCAGGATGGGCACCAGTATCCAAGGGAGCCAGGCTCAGTGCTTCCTGAGCCTCATTTCCAGCTTGGCTGGCAGAGAGACCAGAAGGCCAATCCATCTGAGAGCGAACCCTACTGGGAGCAAGAGACCCTTTCCGGGTTTGTGCGGAGGTGTTAGCTGGCAGAGGCCATGTGTGCTTCAGGAGAGGGAAGAGGAAGAGAACAAGAGCTGTTGTGTTGGCTTCCCTGAAAAAGCCTGTATGTGTTTTGTGTGCGTGTGGCCTTTTGTGAGCCTGGGTGTTGGGTGGTGAGTGTGTCGGACTATGATACGGGGGTCAAGAGTACGGCCCTGGAGCCCACCTGCCTCAGGCCAAAGCCCAGCCCTGCCCCATACTAGCTATGTGACCTCCGGCAAGTTCCTTAACCTCTCTGAGCTTCAGTTCAGAGCATCGAGCCAGTGCTTTACGGGTTGGCTATTATTAGTATTTGGGGTCTCAGTGGTTTCATGTATCCTTGTGAGTCTGTGTTCTCTGCCTGCTTATGGGTCTGTGAGACTCTTGTAGGCAATTCAGCAGGTAGACCACGTGACCTGGAGCCGGGGAGAGCCTTCAGGCTGGACGCTTTCCTGGCCAAGGCAGGGGGCATCGGTGGCCAGACCCCTTGATGCTGGTCAGGGGGTTAACACTTGTGGGTGGGCCTGACTGGTTCTGGAATGAAAATACAAGGAGCACCCTGAGAAATGAGTCCCAGACTCAGACTATCACACCTGGCACAGTCCTCAGCCATCACCTAGGAGCCTTCTGCTAAAGGTGGGGAAACTGAAGCCTGGGTGGTTGCTCCCTTCCTTGCTGTGTCTGAAGCAGGGCATCAGAGTGGGTGGCTGTGCAGAGTGCAGGCAGGGCTATTTTGGTCTTTCCTAATAGATTTTGTCACAGGCCCAGGCCCCACCATGATGCAGTGGCCGAGCTGAGGTGGAGACCGAGGTCTCCTGACTCTGGACAAACACACACTTGCTCACTCCCATGCATCCAAGCACACTAACTAGAACAGGGTAACTTGCCCCAGGGCCAGGTATCCAGTAGGCACTCAATACATGACAGTTACGTATTTTCTTTGCCCATGCCTTCTGGGAACCCCCCAGCCCCTCCCAGCAGCTCCTTCAGTTCCCCACCCATCCTCACGCCATCTCGCATCGATGAGCACCTATTGTGTGCCAGGCGCAGGGCCAGGTGCTCAGCGTCCAGTGATGAGTATTGTCATGGCCTGTGCTCTCTAGACTCTCACAGGCTAGCAGGGGAGATGGGCACTAGTCAGAACACCCCACAGGCAGATGCAGACCGAGGAACAATAATGATTGTTCTCGCTGAGGAAGAAGAACGGAAGGAAGATGGAAATCTAGAATCTGATCTTGTCCTTCTGGTGGAGTGATGCTGGGACAAGGCTCTGAAGGATGGGGTGCGGGCTTGTCAGGGGAGACTGGCTCATGCAAAGGGTGGGGGGTGGAGGAAGCACAGCATCTGAGGGACTGAGAGAAGGAGGCTTGCCTGGAACAGGGGAGGAGTAGAAAGACATCACCCAGGTGACCTGACACAGATGGTGGACCAGATTTGTTTGTGGCCTCAGACAGACACCGTCTGGGTCTCCTTGGCCCACTGTGTCGGGGGAGAGAAGGATGTGCAGGGGCCAGGGTGCTGCAGTGGCAGATGGGATCTGGGGCCGGTGTGGGAGGGAGAGCAGGCTGCACCCACATGCATATGTGCCTGTCCGTATGCTGTTCTGCTCCCCAGCTATTTGCAGGCTCCTCTCCAGTTGTTTGCTGTTCTTACTCCCAGTTGTTTGCAGTTCAACACTTCAGCTATTTGCAGTCACTACCCACTTATTTGCAGCCTTATCCTCAGGAGTGTGCAATCACCACCCCAGCTGTTCAGTCGTACAGATATTTGCAGCCGCCACCCAGATGCTCCCGATCACCTTCCCAGCTGTCTGCAGCTACCACCCTCTGCTCTCTATAACCTCTCTCCAGCTGTTTGCAGTCACTACCCAAGGTAGGTGCAATTTCCATCCCCCTCTGGGCATCAGGTAAGGCTTGCTCAAGATTAGTTCTAACAACAACGATTACTATTAGCTAATAATTGAGTGACTGTTTTATACTACGGGCTGTACCACATGCTTTTACATGCACTCTGATTCGCTCTCACAGTAACCCCTTCATTTGTTCATGAAGTATTCTCGTGTGCTTGCTCTACATCGGGCACTGCCAGGTGCTGGGTGTACGGTGAAGATCAGAACTG
This sequence comes from Desmodus rotundus, assembly GCF_022682495.2. Taxonomy (NCBI): domain Eukaryota; kingdom Metazoa; phylum Chordata; class Mammalia; order Chiroptera; family Phyllostomidae; genus Desmodus; species Desmodus rotundus. The sequence continues at coordinate 21,322,557 of NC_071389.1, forward strand.
GACACGTCACTGCCCTGGAGTTCTCAGCCTCATAAGGGAGACAGGTGTTAACAAGGCAACAATGCTAGTAGGTGTGAAACCACAAAGCGAGACAGTTCCACGAAGAAAGCAAAGATGTTTGAGCTGGACGGGTGATCAGAGTGGGGACGAGTCTTGGGCAGAGAGCTGAAGAATGGGCACAATTAGATATGGCTGGGCTGGGGGTGGAGTGAGGGATGAGAAGAGCCTTTAGGCAGATGGAGTGACATGTGTTGACATGCTCGGGAGACAAGGCTGAGAAATGACCAGGTAGTAAAACCTTGAACAGTGTGAATGGCACGTGAGGCCAATGGGAGCCAAGTTGGGGTGACCCAGTCAGACTGGCTGTGAGTCTGTTGGTTTCTGTGAAGAATGGATTGTGGGGAGCAGGAGTAAAAGCAGCAATAGCAATATTGCAGTCCAGGCGAGAGAGGAGGGGACCCCGGACTAGGAGGTGGCAGGAGACTGGAGAGAAGGGGACTGATGTGAGAGATCTGAGAAGGCAGACAGACAGGACTGGGTGGTAGAGAGGACAGAGACCAAGATGACTTGCCGTTTCTGATCTGGGCTACTGGATAACCTTTGGTTCCATCCTGTCGGCTGGGAGCAGGAGAAGAGGGCCAGGGCCAGAGGAGCGGGGAGCAGGTCGGCGGATGAGGGGGGGGATGACATTGGGAAGAGGCCTTTGGAACAAGGCTGCACAGTGGCATGGTGCCTAAGCCTCAGGCTCCAACATGGACTCTGCATTCAAATCCTAGTCCTCTTCCTTCTAGGTGTTTGTTCCGCACAAGTCACTTAACCATTCTGTGCCCCAGCTTCCTCATTGGTAATGTATGGTGGAGGGGAGAGATTATCCTGAAGCTGTTGGTCTGAGTACTTTAAATCAGTTGACTCTGGTTTATACCCCAGACTCTAGCTTAGTGCCTGGCATGTGGTAGGGACTTCCTGAACTCTTGTTGAATAACTGAATGAATGGGGGACCAATGAGGTGGCTCTGGGGATGTGTTGTAGGAGACCTGCCAGTGGGTAGAGGAAAGGGTGTCCCTGGCCGAGGCAAGAGCAGGTGCACAGGCAGAGAGGCCCAAAAGGACATGGTGCACTCAAGGCCTTAGACGTAACGTAGTTCTGGTGGAGCATAAGACACAGGGAGGGACAGAGGCAGACAGGCTGGGGCAGTAGGCGGGGCCTAGGTTACATGGCCCTTTAAGTCCTGTGAAGGTATTTGGACCAAACCCTGAGAGTCCTGGGGAGCCAGAGAGGACTCAGAGCAAGCAAAGGCACAGCCTGCCCTGAAAAGGATGAATTGAAGGGGGGAGGTGCTTGTTAGAAGGCTCCTGCAATAACAATCCTGGTGAGAGATAGTCTTTGTTTTTTAACTCCATGAGTCTTTGAGCTCTTAGCAGGTGCCAAGAAGTTATTCAAGGCCTCATCCTCAGCATAGGCCATAGACAGGCTGCAGATAATCCAGCTGGCCCACCTGTCCCTCTCCTCCTTGCCACGTCCCTCAGGGCGTCATCTTTCCCCTTGGGGACACTTTTCTCTGTGGGAAGGTGCGGACAGGACAGGAGAGCATCGACTCTTTGGTGAGCAGTTATGAGGAAAACGGGAAAAGTCTGAGATGTAGTCTGGGACTGCGGCTGCCTCCTCTTTGCTGCTTTAGTCCTTCCCTCCCTCCAGCTTAAGGATGTCTCCATGGTCAAGACCAAAGGGAGAACTGGTGAATCTATGGGTTTCTTCCCAGACTGCACCTTTAGAAGCTGTCACCCAGCCCTCTGCCCTTGGGTCGGGAACCTCAAGGGACAGTGTCCCTGGGAGGAGAGAAAGGAGTTTCACAGGAGTGCTTGTTTCTGCCATTTGCTCGCCAGCATGCCTGCTGGATGCTGTTAGCGAGTGCAGACCTGACCACCTCTGGGGGCAGACTGAGAGGTCCCCAGAGTCAGGGTGCTCGGAAACACGTAGGTGACCTGGGCCTTCCTCTCGTCCTGTGTCAGAATCTCACGGAGGAGGCCAGGGCGTCTGCGTTTTACTAGCTTCCCCAGTGGTCCTGGTCTGCACTAAGGCAGAGGAATCACTGCACTTTTCAACAGCAGAGGAATCACTGCGGATCTGATAAAGCGAAGGTTCCAGTTCACTGGATCTGGGATGGGCCCAAGATTCTACATTTTAACAAGCTCCCAGGTGATGCCCAGGCTCCTGGTCCATGGACGGCACTCTGAACAGCAGGGCACTAAAGGGAGAAGCTTCTGATTTCCAGTTTTTTTTAAGGGAACAAACTCCTCTCCAAAGAATCCCAATGTATGAAGTAGATTACATTAATATTAATATAAAAGTATCGGACCCATGCAAATGTGTGGTGATTGCTCACTACAGAACCTGTCAGTGAAAACCAGATAGCTGTGGTGAATATAAAGTCCGGTGGTGAAGACTTCTATGGCTATTCTACATAAACCTCAGCCTCTGTCAAGCCCCACACGCACAGCAGCCCCGGTGCCACAGCAATGAGGCTGCCCCTGCAGGTGATGGAGGAGAGGCTGCTCCGGCTACCCTCCCCTCTCAGTGTAGACTCACAGTTCCGACTTAGCCTCCCCTCCCTTCTCCACCCACCCAGCCCCTCCCTGCCCAGTAGCCATAGTTAAATATAGCTAATGTAGCTGGCGGCCAGGCTTTCCAGGGGAGACGCCAGCGAGAGGGAAGCTGGGAGGAACAATCACCAGCATGCTGGAAGCCACAATGCCGGGCCCACTAATTAGTGGTTTGGCAGCTGGGGAGGATCGGAGGGACTGCGGTGGGCCAGGCCCCGCGGCTTCCTGGGCTCTTCTGGATGAAGGCAGGACACAGTGGCATCTGCAGGACTTGGCAGAGACCTGCAAGTGGCCATCTGTTGGGAAGGCACAAGGCTGGCAGGAGGGGGCCTGTGGGAAAGACCAGGCCAGGGGAGCCGGAAGGACCCCAGTGGGGAACTTCGGTGGCGTTACTTGTTCTCTGTGTAGCACTTGGTAAGTTGTTTGACCTCTCTGGGCTTCAGACAAAAAAAGGGACACTCTGTACGTTAGGGGGATAATGTTTGTGAGAGTCCCTGCTCCCCAGTAGATCTGGCCCCCCTTTTTTCCCCAGCTGGAGGTCAAGGTTCTCAAGGTACTGCCCTGCGTAGCTCCGCTGGCGTGAACCTGTGCTCCCTTCCAGCACCCAGTCTACACAGCCTTTCTGACGCCCCCACCCTTAGAGGAACACGGGGGTCTCAGCGCACTGGCGGGCCGCCGGGCCACCACAGTCAGTGCTCTGATGGACGGGCCAGGCAGAAGCCATCGCTCTCTCACCTGAGCTCTGGGCCCCTGGAGCACTCCCTGACCACCACTGAGCACCCTGGCCGGAGATGCCCCGTTAATAATGAGTCTGACCATCCCACACTAGGGAGTTCCTTGAGGGCAGAGGTGGCACCAGCTAGGATTTATGGAATGACAGCTGCCAATGCCTTCCCTCTTTGTGCACAATGCCCATAAATCCTTCCATCCTAGAGCCCTGCACACAGCTGATGTCAGGGCTGGGAGGCTTACACAGCCCCCTCTCTCTGCCCTTCCAGGCCACATCCTCCCTTGCCTCCCAAGTACTGCTAAGGCCTACCCTCCGTAGGATGCCTTCTCTCCTGGAGGAGGCAGGGGCGCTACCATCTAACTCCCTTCTCACTGCAAGGAGCTCTCCCAACAACCCTCAAAAGGATACACCAATGTCATACTCATTTTAGAGTTGAGAAGACTGAGGCTCAGGGCTGCAGGGCATCTTGTGATTGAGCAGGCAAGTAGAGCCAGTCTTCCAGCCCCAGAGCCAGCTCCCTTCCTGCTTCCCCGCTGAGCCATGACTCAGCCGCTCTCCAACCCTGGCTCCTGTCAGAAGTCCTGGCCTCTATCTGCACTTTATTTGCTAATAGCCTGAAGTCCTTCCAAGTCTACACTCCTGGCTTCAACCCCGAGCTGCACACCCTCTCGGCCAGGGCTCTGACTAGCTCTTTTCTCCAAATGGGGCACCTGGAGCTTAAGGCAGGGCCCTGGGCATGTTAAATAGACTTTTTCGGTGCTGACTCAGAGGCTCCTTTTCCCTCTGCCTTGACTCTGAGGTAGGGTACTAACAGCACCTGCCTCGGACGCAGCACAGTAGGTATATCAAGCCACAAAGTGCCGAAGATTGTCCAGGGCAGTGTGCACACAAGTCTCAAGTGAGCAGGTCGGGCCATCACAGCTAAGAGTACCCAGAGGAAAAGGGCTCCAGGGAACCGAGGTGGTCAGAGAAGGCTTCCTGGTAGAGGTGGCAGGATCTGGATCTTGAGAACAGGGGCAACCAGAAGAGGTAAGAAAGACAGTGTCATACTCATGCATGCATAAGGCCTGCAGGCTGGTCTGCTAGGTATTCTGGCCCAAGCTGGCAGTGGGAGGAAGTTGGCAGTGGCTGAGGACAGCACAGTGGTGATTAGGGCTCCAGCAAGTGTCAGGACCCCTCTGCCAGGAGGGACTGAATTAATCAGGAAGCCAATGGATGCTCAGGCCTTTTACCACATAGTAGCCTTGCATGGTAGCCTCTGGGGACACACAGACCTGGGTTCAAGTTCTGGTTCTTCCATTCCTGAGCCGATGACCTTGGGCATGGACCTGTCAGGCCCATGTGTAGAATGGGTTATGATAAATCCTATTTTACAGGTGTGCTGTGAGAATTGAAGGACCTTATAATTAACATTTATTGATCACAAAATATAATACTATTTTAAGTACAACAAATGTTTTAAATTTAATCCTCATAATAGCCCGCACAAGGTAAATTTAGGATTGTCACCATTCTGTAGAAAAAGAAGCAGAGGCATAGAGCGGTGGAGTGAGTGGTTAATAAGTGGGAACGCTGAGATTTGAACCAAGGGAGTTGAGTGTCAGAACCCAATACCATCCATTTAAAGATGTGCTGGGTGCAAAGCCTGACACAGAGTAAGTATTTGTTAGCTGCTTCCCTGGAATGTCTCATCTGTCTCTGGCATCACCCATGATCTCTCTGCAGATGACTCCCAAGTCTTGACCTCCAGTCAAACCTCCTTTGTGACCTTCAGACTTCAAGTGCAATTAAATCCTAGACATTTCTACCTGGTGCACCTCACTGCTAACATGCTCCCAAATGAGCTCATCATCACCCCACCCAGCACCCACCCATTCCATACCTCCTGTGTCCCCTAAGGTAATCGATGGCACCAACAGTCCCCTTAGTTCAAATCAGAAACCTGGAGTCACCTGAGAGTCTTTCTGCCCTCCACCTGCACCCCCACCACTTTAATCCATACCTCAGCCTGCCCTGCCTGCCCTATTGCCACGTCTCCTGGGCACAGCCTGACTCGTCCTCCAGGAGCTGCACAACAGCAGGAGCAGTCACTGCCTGAGCCATTTCGCGGTGCTCCCTGCTGCAGAGGACGGACCTAATGGACTAAGCGCATTTAACAGTCTTCCCGTCCTGGCTCCTGCTGATGCCGTAACTCAGGCCAATTTCTCAACCCTCTCCCATTTACTGGTTCATCTCTGTCTCCCCAGAGACAAGTACAGTGCCAAGCACACTTAGTGTCCTTAATTTATAGCTTTTGAAGAAATGAATGAAGGAGTGAAGTCTGCTATAGCCATTCCCAGTGGACTTGCAGCAAAATCACTGCTGTGAAATGCAGCTGAGTGGCTGGAGCGGCCAGCGCACGAAGAGGGATCACCTGACAGGTGATAACACAAAGGACTCTGCAGAGGAACCCTGTTACCACAATGGAACTTAAAGGGGTTTCTGAGAAGCTGAGCTGGCAATGGGTCATGTGTCTAGTCTAGACCCCAGAATGGGGCTTTTTCCTTAAATGCTCATCTGCAGAGAACTGAGTCCCTACACCCTCCATCCTTCAGGTCTCTGCCCTCCCTGTCTCCACCACTACGTCCTGCCTCTCTCTGTTCCCTAACCCTGTTTTATTTTTCTTTCTAGTGCCTGGTCTACTATTGTTATTTTTGAGTAAGTTGTTGATTGTCTGCCTCCTGCTGCGAGACTACGACCTCCATAAGAGCAGGGAATTGTTCTACCTTCTGCTGATGCTCAGCACTTAAAACAACACGGCACACAACGGGAACTCAAGAAACATCTGTTGATGAAGAAAAGGAGGAAAGTAAAAGGACTGGGAGGGAATCAATCAGGTTGCATCTTGTTCAAAACATGATCTAATGGTCTTTTCAACCACTGCTGCTGGAACAACTGCATATCCACACGGGAAAACGTGAAGTGTGACTCTCTCTACACACACACACACACACACACACTTATATACGTATATGTAAAACTATTATAATATACATATAAAACCTTGTAACTCACTCATAAGAAGGTAAGCAACCCAACAACTCAATTAAAAAATAAGAAGAAGGCTTGAAAAGACAATATCCAAATGGCCAATGAACACATGAAAAGATGTTTATCATCGTTGGCCATCAGGTAAATGCAAATCAAAGCTACAGTCGAGTACTGCTGCATACCCATCAAAATGAGTAAAGTTCAAAAAATTGAGGACACCAGGTTTTAGCAAGGGCGCGTCCATCACACAGTGCCGATGGGAGTGTCACACACGGTGCAACTGCTTTGTAAAACAGTTGAGCGATTGTTCGTAAAGTTAAACATACTCTTACCCCACGACCCAGCAATCTCATTCCTAGGTATATACCCAGGAGAAAGGAAAGCATAAGCCACACAAAGACTTGTGTATAAATTTTCATCCCTAGCAGTTTTCTTTATAATGGCCCCAGACTTGACATGCACCATATTCCCGTCAACAGGTGAATGGATAAACAAATTAATACATACTAATGGGCATATATTTAATACAACTGGATTTTGCTCTGGCAGTACAAATGAATAAACCACGGGCACATGTCACGACACGGATGAGCTCCACAGTCGTCCCAGTGAAAGAAGCCAGACACAGGAGAGCGCACACTGCGGGTGACGCCGCACGGCTCTATCGCGGGAAGCTCCGGGAAAGAGGAATCTAGTGTGCGCTGACAGAGCGCAGATCCGTTGCCTGGATGACAAGGAAGGGACACAAGGAACTGTTAGGAGTCACAGAAGTGTTTACGTCTGACTGCGGTGGTAAGCAGACGCATCCGCTCGTCAAACTCATCCGACGGTGCACTTCAGATTGCGGTGTTCTACTGTGTTAATTAGGTTTCAATGAAGGTGATTTTAAAAACACAGAACAGCGATCAAAGAAAGGGATAGGATGTGTAGTAATGAAAGATATTTAATAATCAGAGGCCCCAAGATGTGTGCATGGGCTGTGAACTCACTCCTGGAGATGGAGTTAAAGCCAATTAAACAGTTACTTAATTTGAATTAATGTGGATTCACTCCATTTAAGGTGATGAGAGTCTTGCAGAAAACACGCATCACTCTCCATTGGTCCCCTCGGCCTGTGGTCTTTCCACATGAGAAGCCCCTGCTCTAACGGGCCTATCTCCTCACGCCCTCTACTGCCCCTGGGCCTTCCCCAGCCTGGTGCAGGGCCAAAAAGAGGAGAGTTGGCCTCCCTGCATTCGGAGCACATGGGAAAAATCACGGGTTCTGCTCTCAAAAACATTTTGATCCAAATCCCAGGTCTGCACAGCCGCTTGCTCTCTTTGTAATTTTAATTTCCTAAATCTAAAAAATCTAAGACATTTGAAAGTGTCCCCCTTTGGTTCAGGCTGGGTGGGCCGGGAAAGGACCTTTCCAACATCCTCCAGGTTAGGGCTGCTGGGTAAAATGCATGATCCCAGTAATGTGACTTCAGATAAGCAACGAATGAGCTTCTATTATAAATACATATTGCATGAGGCATAGTGAGGCTAGAATATTGCACGGGTTATACTTATACTAAAAAATGTGTTGCTAATCTGAAATTCAAACTTAACAGGTGTCCTGTTAAGGACAGGTATATGTGAAATCTGGCCACCCTATTACAGGCGGCCTTGATACACAAACCTAGAACCTTTGGGGCTCCAGAGAACACAGTTTGAAACCCTCTAATTTACAGCAGCAGATCCTAAGCCAAAAGGAGCTGTGGGCTGGGGACTCTGAAATTCTTCCAATGGAATGCAGAAGAGAGCTAGGGGAGGCGGAGCAGCACCAAGCAGGCACTACCACCGTGGGTCTCCCTGCCTTATCCAGCTCTGCAGCTTGGCACAACCGGGCTCAGTCCTGGATGTGTGCTCATTGTTACCAGTCCCCCTGAACAGGAGCCAGAGGAGGACACAGCCTTGCTGTTCTGCAGAGAAATACAGCTCTGGGCAACTCATTTGGAAGCTCTCTCTCTCTGACTCAGTTTCTTCATCTCTAAAATGGACCTCAAAACAAAGTTCAAATACGAGTTACAGAAAAGTAGGAGAAAGAAATCATACATGGATAATGGACAGAACAGTGATGCCCAGAATATATCAAGAGCTCCAAGTTAATAAGAAAAAGGTAAATAACCCAAAAGGAATGAAATGGGTAGGAGATATAAATCAGTAATTCACTGGGACAAAAAAAAAAAGAATACAAATGGAGGATAAGCATCTGAAAAGGGGCACCTCATTAATAATCAGGAAAATGCTAATCAAAACAATGAGAAAGCATTACTTGACCATCAGGTTGGCCAAAATGAAAAAGACTGACAAAGTGTAGTGTGGAGAGTGGCTACGAAAATCAACTTAGGTTGGTGGTGGGAATGTAACTTAGTCTGGCTTTTGGGGAGGACAACGAACAACGTAAAAATTACTGTCTGCAAGCTCTTTGACTACAATCCCGCTTCGAGCTCTCCACCTGACAGACATTCTTACATACGCACACGAACAGGCGCGGACAACAGCACTCACTGCAACATCGCTTTTAACAGGACCCCTGCAAGAGACTTTAATATCCATCAATAGAACAGGTAACACGGCCCGGAAATCCATAGTCACCAAGAAGACTGAGTGCAGAAAGAGCTCTAAAGATATGTGGTACGAGCAAAGTTTCATAAGAGTACACTTTTATACTATTCACATAAAAAGTACAACTGCACCTGTGTATGTATAGATGTGCACCTAGGAAATAGTTCTGTGATTTCTCATTGGTCCTGAACACACGAGGCGCCTGGTATGTGTATTTCTCGATAATGAAGAGAAAGAGCAGAAATGTTCTTGAGGACGGGTAAGTTCTCACCGTGGATCTTGGTAGACTCCCCAGAAGTTCATACCTGGACAACTCTGTGCTGTCTGGGCTTCTTGCAGAACCACCACCCCAAGTTGCACACACACAGGGGGCTTTCGGCTTTTCCAAGGCTGGAATCATCCATGAAAAGTGGCTGACTCAGGCAGGGCTGGCAGCTTCTGGGCTGCGCTCCAAGACGCCACTTCTTACCAGCTTGGCAATCTAGCACCAAGAGCCACTGCGGGCCTCCTATTGTGGGTATTTGTGTCTGTAATTGGCCTCCTGATCAAAACTTCAGGGCTGTGCAGAACCTTCACATCCCCAAAAGCCCTTACTTTGGTCAAGCTTAGCTCTCAGGAAATAGGAAAACATGGAGGTGTCTCCCCAGACCCTACTCTTGGACTATTCTCTAACGATTTTGTTCAAACTCATTCCCAGCCATCACCAGGGCTTGAGAGTGAGTTCATCATGTCTCAGCTCACTTTTCACCAGGGGAAAAAATGATTTACTGCAAATAGTTAAAGCAATGCTTTAAAAATCCCAAAGTCCAGTTGTGCTAATATCCAAGATCCTAGAGCAAAGGTTCATTTGGAGGTTTCTGTTGACACACACCTGACAGCTCTTATTCCCAGGTGTGACCCCCACCACCTGTAACTGCATGCCCTAGGGCCAGTGCCTGCCTCGTGCAGGTCAGCTGAGTGATGCGTGTGGTGAAAAACATAACTGACAAAGCAAGGACCGGCAGCCAACTGGGAGAAAATATGTACAATTACATAACAAACAAAGAATGAGCGTTCAAATATTATTAACAGCTCCTGCAAATTACTGCAAAAGGAAAAGAACTTCAAATGGCCCAAGAAAATAGGCGAGGAATATGCACAGAAAATTCACAGGAAAGGAAATACAAATGGCCAGTAACGGTGGAAAGATGCTCGGATTCACTGGTAATCAGAGCCATGCACAATGACCAAGCCCTCGAGCCTTTCCGCCCGCCCCCATCCAGGCCACATGGTACCTGCCCAAATAAAACTTGGCACAGAGAGATGAAAGAGTGTTGATGGATGATGAGAAGCCACATTCTGTCAAGCTCTGACTTCCTCTCTTCCTAGCTTGTGGCTTTTCCATAGAACTCTCTTTGCCCACAGATCCTGGCACAGGTGTGTAAATTCTGTACAGATCAACTCTCAGGACACGACTTGCCGGGAGCAAACAGAATGTCTTGGCAGTGGGTCCCCATTGTCCTGGGGCTGCTGACAACTGGGTAGGAAAGAGGGTGGAACCCTCCCCCTGCCTCCCACACCTCACCAATGAAGGAAAACAGAGGAACTTGTATACACGGGAAGGAAGGCTCCAGCAAGAAGCCTGGAGTTTCCCAAGGGTGCCATCTCTGGGTAGAATGGGTTTGTGTACCTCTCCCGGAAGATCAAATTAGAGAAATCATGGAGTCCATTATATGAATCAACTGAGAGAAAGCTGGAACTGATTCCATGAATCACAAAAGAAACCAGGAAGGGAAAGAAGGAGAGAAGGACCTAGGGAAGGAGGAGGGGGGAGAAAGGAAATCATAGCTAATATTTATCATATCTGGCACTGTGCTTTGTGTATATTAACTCATTTAATCCACAGACACCCCTTTGACAGTGTTACATTCCCACCTGCAGAAGCAGAAATTCAGAGTGATCAAGTCACTTTCCCAAGGTCATGTACTAGGTCAGTAACGGTGCCAGTTCATCAGACTCCAGTTCTGTGCTCTGAACCCTCAGGCCAGACTGGATGTGTGCAGGGCTCCACTCAGACACCAAAAGGGCAGTGAAGATTTGCAGTTGGATTTCCTGCTCCTTGGTGTGGGGCCCAACAGGAAGGACCTGGGTGGCTGGCAAAGCAGGGACCATTTAATAAATTGGGACCCAGCTGGATGGCTGGGTGGGAGAAGCCAGGTCACCCATCACCCAAAGATGATTTCCAGCCCAAGTGCAGTTCCTGCGTGTCCCTGCGGGTGCCTGTGTGTCCTTAGTAACGGCATTATTATTCTCCCCTTTTTGCGTCTGCTCTGATTAATCTAATTTGCACATGTGAACGAGAAGCTAGTCTGATCCACTTAATATGTTGGGACCGCATCCCAGCTCATTTGCATGGTGGGTCTGGCCAACAGAGGTATCTCCTGTTCTCTGCCTTCCTCCCCTCCCTCATCCCGCCCTCCCACCAGGCAAATTCTTGCTGAGCAGGCAAATGGTGATCCGTGCTGTTGCTTTTAAGTCTTAAAACCCATTAGGAGTGTATTAGCAGACGTGCTGAGAGCTCATTTGAGTAATAAAAATCTTTTTTGTGTGTGCAGCTAATAAAACAGAAGAAAGAAAAGGGAGAAAGAGAGAGACTTGGACAGGGAGAAAGAGGAAGGCCGTCTTCCAGCCACTGTTAGGATGGAATGCTGAAATCTGTCTGCAAAATTATTGGAACTGGTCTCCTTTGCATTGGTGATGCTGCCGGTCACAGGAAGAAAATGGAGTGAAAATCTAATGAACGCCTTCTTTTCTAGCAGCCTCCATCAATCAGCAGGCTGCAGTCTGGGAAGGCAGGACGGGCATCTCATCTGCCCCTGAGGTGCAGCCTGGAGACCCCCAGTGGCTGGTCTTTGCCGTTATGACCAGTTGTGGCTGCAGGCCCAGAGGACAGGTACCTTGCCCAGGTGTCCCGCTGTCTACACAGCTACATTAGCCTGGTGGCTGCTCTCATGCCAAGCTGTCTGCAGCCTGCAGAATTTGAAGACTCAGCCTGGCAGCTCTCAGATCCAGTTCTGGGATTCTCCCTCTGACAGCCTCGGCTCGCCCAGGTGAAAGAGCTCAGTACCGTATCTGGCACATGAAGGACCAGCTACATAATCAACATCCACTGCAAAATGAAAATGCAGGGCCCCTTGTTCCAACACAATTAAGAATTTCAAGAGGGCAGCAGCAGAGCATTAAACCAAGCTCGGGTCCTTCCAAGTGCAGAGCCCTGGGCAATGGACAGGACACAGGCCTATGGAGCCAGCCCTGGGTACTCAAAGTACTCAGTTATTTGTCATTTGCATGTGAATGCCCCCAAAGAGTTGATCCTCAATTTAAGAGAGTCCAAATATCTGGGTTGAATAAACAGCCCAGACTCCTGGAATTTGCCTTTCAAGGGGACATTGAAGAAAATGCTTTGGAAGGCTTTCCCCAGGCATGTCTCAGCCTCCCTGATGCCTCCCTCTGGTTATGACTGGCCCCAGATGCTCCAGTTTTCCCTAAAGGCCCATTAAGGCCCCATAAGCCAAGACTTATCTAAGTCCTTTTGTGTGAATCCAAGAGAAAAGCAGCACAAAAATCCTCTTACAGTTAATCCCTCTGAGAACAGGGGCTAAATCTACAAGAATGCAAAGCCAGAGGAGGAGACAGTCAATTTAGAGAGGATGGAACAGGAAGGATCTTTCCTGGGACAACAGAGATGCAGGCTTGTGATGGGCTAGATGGCTTTGAAATGGGGTCTCATAGGCAGACTTGCACTTACAAGTCTACTAGTAACTAGATTCTTGACCTTGAGCAAACCCCATACCTTCTCTGCGACTTGCCCCCCAGTTCTTTAAAATGAGGGTTAAGGCAACTGGACAAATATCTGAGAATATTCATTACAGCATTGTTTATATTTGAGAAAAAAGAGAAGGCAACATAATTGTCCGTCAACAGAGAATTTTAGGAAGTTAAATGCTATTGGTACAATGCAACCATTCAACAACGATGCCACAAAAGCCTTCTTTTTTAAGAAGTCAAGTAAAATTACACTTTTTATTTCTCTTGAAATCCACTGACAATAACAACAAAAGGAACAAAAATATAAAGAAGTGAAAGCTGCATCTTCAGTGAAACAAGAAAACGGTCCAGCCACAAGCCTTTAAGCACATTCATCAAATACTGCAGAATTTGGACCTCAACAGGGAGGAATGTTGAGAGCATCCGGTTTTCTTAAAATAGAGTATCTAAGCCCCTGAAGAGCACCAATGAACTTCTGATAAGAGTGACAAGATGTGAGAATGTGAACCAGGGACCAGCCGTGGGAGAACTGGGTGTGTCCTACACGGGCCCATCAGCACTGCAGGTGGGAAAGCCGGAGGAGGCTGAAGAGGCCGCCATCTGCCTTTCTGCTTGAGGGATCTATGGCCCTGCCTCTGTCCCAGGGAGGCTACAGAGCAAGGCAGTGCGTGAGTGAGGCATCCATCCCCAAACCACCACACAGAGGCGTTTGGGCACAGAGGGAATAGAAACGCTGGATTTAGTGAGAGGGCGTCTAAGCCAAGAGACCTGACCTGCAATGCAGAACTGCTCAGTTCTGACCCCTCGCTTCCCAGGCCCCAGGGTTCTGCACAGTATTCTGTCAGCAGATATTTGATCCGATTAAAAAAAAAAACTCCAGATAATTAGCAGTGAAGAAGTACAAGTAGAAATCACAAAATAAATAAACAGAAGAGAAAGAAAGAAATTCATGAAGTCAAAGGCTATGGGACACATACATCTCAGAAGAAATTATCAAAGGAAAGAATATGAGTTCAGAAAATCAAGGTTCTATAGTTTTACGATGGATCTCTGGTCTCACTACAGAACTAGATCTCTAATCTCACTGTAAAAATTATAGATCTTTTAAAAAAAGGAATTCAAACAAGAGTTTTGAGAATATAAAAGGGAAACTTGAAGGTTAAAGACATAAAAGGTGAGCTTGCAGAGCAGGGTAAACAAAAGGGAAAGATCACACCGAAAGCCATTGAAGGAGGAGGAGGAGACGGAGGAAGAAGGAGGAAGAGGAAGGGAAGTAGGACAAGAAATGAATTAAGCATGTCTGAAAACCCATATGAACTTGGCAGGTAAATTTGAGAAAATTAAATAACCTAATGGAAAAGATAAAAAACAGAAACATGATTATAGAGAAGATCATAGAATATTGACAAAAGAGACCAAACACATCCATAGGAAAAATATACAAAGATATAATCAATGAAAATATCCTGAAACGGAGAAAGTCGAATCTGAAGATCAAAAGGGCACCTGGTGTCTGTAAAACTTTTGTACATAGCAATCACCTGAGAGCCGCTCTGGTGAAGTTACACAGTGTCAAGGAAAAAGGGTGAATCCTATGGGTATCCAGGCAGAAAACCCAAGCCAAACAATAGAGACGTAGGTCTGCTTAGCTCTAGATCAATCCAATCGAGCTCTGAGAAGAACAGCAGCTTAAGAATTATACACCCAGTAAAGTTCTCACTTAAGTATTTGGACAACAAGCAGACACTCTTGTGCATGTAGGAATTCAGGGAGTACAATGCTCATGAGCCCTTTGCGTTATTAGTATTTGACAGTGAACTTCAGCAAACCAACAGATCAATCAAAATACAGAACTCCGGAACATAATGTTTCAGACCGGTGGTAAGTATTAAATCCTTTTATAAATAGGAAGCCAATATGACAACTGTGAGAATGATTGCTCAGAACAGAATATAATGTTATAGACCTTGCCAGGTAGAAAAAATTAAAAATTTTTTAACCAGGGAAAAGAGGTTGAGGAAATGAGAACGAATATAATGCATACGCCAACCTCCTCATTTGTCAAGGTTAACAAATAATGCAAAAACAGTAACAAGAGAAAGAACAATAATAATAATGACTGAAATTTCTCAATGTGTTTTTAATCTTTGTTTTTAGTTTCAGAGAAATATTTTAGGGACAAATGTGTATTTATCTAAAGTTTATTAATTTGTTCAATTTTTCTCTGTCAGTTGAATTCAAGTAAAATTTCCAAAAGGTAAAGATAAAACAGAGAATTTTATTCCATTTGCAATGGAATAACACAGCAATTCCATTTTTTTCCTAAAATTCTTTCTTTCCAGTAGTCTCATTAGCTTATTATCTCCCTAGGCAGCTAGACGTTAAAGTTGATTCTCTCAAAGTGTTAACAATGATTCACTTTGGGATTAGCAAACTTTTGTGCGATCACAAAACGCTTTGTATTTACAATTGTAATGTATCTCTTTAATGTTTATAATAAACACAAATCGTTTTAAAAGAATAAAATCGTGACTGCTTTTTACACGCTGATGCAGTGGCTCCATACCAGGCAGGCCCCACCTTATAGTCGCGGCAGGCACCAGCCCTGTCAGACTACCTGGGTTCAGTGCCCCACCCCCAGTCCATTCATCTCTCAGGGCCTCAGTCTCCTCTCCTGTAATATGGGGACAATAATAGGCGGCAGCACCTACCTTAGCGAATAGGCTGAAGGAGTAAGGAAGATAATGATCATAAAGTGCCTGGTAATGGAAGTGCTTAATAAATGTTATATTCAGAGCGGCCGCAGAGTCTCACTTGCATGCTAATAAGAAGTGATTTGTATGCTCCCTCTTATCCTCCACATAAATTTAAAATGTCTCCATGTTCTTTGGGGAACGGTGGCTGATTGCTGTCTTTAGGTCTTCAACAGTTGTGAGGCAGAGCTGTTATTAAACAAGTAATTAGCAAAGGACCTAATCTCAGGCACAGGGATTCTGTGGCCACTCTGAATTGTTATATGAGCACTGCCACATAAATATGTTCTTGCTACATCTGTTAGCTGGAAAAAAACAAAAAATTGTTTAAAATATTTAAGCAGTTCTAAAAGAGTGTATGTCCCTAGAGGGCAATGGGTAACGAACCATAGTTTTGCAAAATGGGTCCCAGGCCAGCAGGGGACAAGGCAAGGGAGCCGAAAGCAGGTGTGGCTGGGAGGGGGTGAAAGGGAAGTGGGGAGTGGTCAGGGTGGTCCAGCCTCTCCCAACCAAGAGCAATACCACCTCTGGGTCTTGGCTCTCAGTTTGCAAAGGTAGAAAAGTTGGGGTCAAGGTTTAAGTGAGCTCCAAGGGGACACTCCTGACTTTCCACACCAACTCCTCCCTCCCTTCTGCAACTCTCACTCCCCCGACCTCTCCCCTAAAACATAAGTGCAGGGGCGTGTGCACACACATGTAGGCACGCATCTGCACAGGCACGCACCCACACTCCTCCCAGGTACTTGGGGACTGGAGATGAATCGTCCTAAAAGCTGTACTGAGACCTGTGGGAATTACATCTCCTTCTTCCCCTTTAGATCTTAACAGAGGAATTGGATTTAATCTCTGAGAACAAGTGCTCTTGTTTCCTAGTGGAAAAACAGAAGCTTTTGATTTCCATGAGATAAGATCCCTCTGTGGTAGCATAGTTTTGTGCCTTTCTGTCATTGCTTTTTACAAGGTGACTAATAAATAATCCCCATTACACAAACACAGCCTGCATCCATCATGCCCAGACTGCAGGCGCTGAGGGATGATCCCTAATGGCTAATAATAATAGCTACCACTTATTGATTGGGCGCCGGGTGCCAGGCACTGAGCTAAGCATCCCCATGCATTATCTTCACAAAGGTTGCGGTCTCTCCTTTGCTTCTGCCTTCCTTGCCGGTGAGGCTTAGGCTGCCCTAAGCCTCTCCAGCTGGTTTGCTTCTTCTCTGTTGACACTCAGGTCCCCTCTGTGGGGAAATGCCCAGAGGCAGCCCCCTGAGCTGGGAGCAACTCTGCGCACAACACTGCCACACTCTGCTGCCTCTTCCTCTCCTTGTCCTCTGTCACTCCTATGGGCTCTTCCAGACTGGCCTTTCCTTGAACAGTCTCAGATTAAACTCTGAATGGAAGAACTTTGGTTCTAGGTCCTTCAGGCTGGCTCAGGACGGCTACAGCTTTTATCTGCCCAGCACTGCTGTCTTCCTCTGGGAGAACTGCCCTACTTCCATCCCATGTGGCTCTGCGGCCTGTCAATCAAATCACACAGCCCTGCCTGCCTTCTAGCTCGTCAGTATGGCATTTCATCCCACTGTGACTTCTCTCGGGGACATTACGTGACCCAAGCACAGCCAATAACAATTTTTCCATATGGATTCCACTTGGACATTGGGAGAAATAGGATCTTCACTTTCTCCAGGATCATGTAAGCCCCAAACTCCCAGAAGCCATCTTCTTGTCACACAAGAGGGATATGGCAGAGGCTCAAAGATGAGGACAGCCCCCGTGGTACTGGATCCAGCTGTTCCTTAAGCCATCCACACCTCGGACTTCCTTAGAACCCAAGCCAATAAATCCCCTTTCGTGTTCAAGTGCCTTTGAGTTGGCTTTCTCTCATGTACCATCGTAAGAATCATAGAAGTAGGTGAATTAAAAACATTTTCATTGGAATCCAGCCAGCTCACCAGAACATTTGGAGCCACAGCCTTATCTAGTAACCACGGGTTCCTTTGTCAGCTTCACTCTTTGTAAATGTACCACATTTCCTGGATTCGAGCATGCCATCCGTAATGACATGCACTGTCAATGTAATTAGAGCTTTGGAAAAAGAAAAAATTCCGTGTGAACTGCATTTGTTGATTGTTTTAAGCTTTGTCTCTTTCAGGGGGTTAAACTATTGGGTTGAGTGTAGCACGGCAGAGAGTGCACCTTAGAATCAAGGCTATCGGAGCTTTCCTGGGGGGCTTTTTTTCCTAGAAAGGATGGTCTGAGGTAGGGTCCAGGTATTGTGATCGGCACAAATTCCGTCTTCATTCCATTGAATTCTATCATTTCCAACTCTCTCCTGCATCTGGGAGCTTGATGTCATTCTGAGAGAGGGTTCCCTACCTGGTTCTGGGCTCACCAATCCTTACCCTCCCCAGCAAATACTTCAGCCTCTGTCCTGGCTGGGCTGGGCTGGGTGGCTCAGGTCCTCTGTTATCGGTCATTCACCAATTACCACTGAGGACAGAGCACGGGAGAGGCTGTAGCAGGGGCGAGATCTCTTCCCACTTCCCATCAGTGGGTCCTCCTACTGCCATGGGCCATCTGTGAGTCAGTCTTTGTTTAGGGAAAACAATCTCTCAATAGGGAAGCTAATCAGATCTGAGATGAACACAAAGAGCCCCCACAGAAGTCCTCTCAGCTAGGGGTGCCCTCTCTGCCTTGGCCAAGAGGCTGAGAGAGGGTGAACAGCCTGCTTCCTACACAGTGATGGGGCATGTGCTCATTTCTGGCTTGGGCATTTGATGGGGCCAACTCTAATGGTGGAAATCCACATAGGAGAGGATATCATGGGGGAAGAAAAGAAGACTTTTAAATGCTCCTAAAAACCTCACTTGCCAGGAATCCTACTTCCCATCTATATGGCTGATCCATGACATGTTTATGATTATGTGTAACCCATACAGCCCCTGTAGGCTTGATCTCGCCCTGGTCCTATTTGGTCCTAAGTAAGGCAGGTAGATCATTAGAAGGTCAAGTACAAATTAGCTATGTGATTGCCAACCCAGTATCATGAACCAAGAGGAGCTCACTGAGCTGGAGCCTCCCTTTCACTCACCAGGTATCTTGGTGAATATGACTGGGTTCCTGCCTCAGTTTCCCTGACAGCTCCCCTAAGACTGGAACCTTATCTGAATCTGGTCACCAAGGCTGGGACACTGACGTGATGGCTCCCGCTCCTCTGGCACCTTGGAGTGGTATTCCAGTGAGGCCCACACAGCCCCTGTCCTAGGGAGAAGCAGAAATCAGGCCCACCACCCTGATGCTGCCCTCCCCGCCACTCCGCACTACCCTCCGCGCTGCCGGAGACCCGCAACGACGGAAATCGCAAACAGTGCTCTCGTCCGCTCCCATGCAGACATCACTAGCTGACCTCTGCACTCTTCTTGGTGAATCTGGATGTGGCCTCAACACATGGTGTTGGCAGCCACGACCATCAGACTGATACTGGCATTCAAGGTGGGCCACATTTGCACATTCTGCCAGGTGCTTCTGTCAGTCCATGTGTGGCTCCCTGCCCTTTTGGCTCCAACCAATCATGAGACCTAGCCAAACCAGACACCTTTGGGGCAGTACTCCCAGGGTGCTCCTGATTCCCTCAATCCCTGACTCGGAGACAAATTCACTGCCTCCCAGGAGGGGAACCCTACACACCACACTGGCATAATTCTGTGGCTTCTAGACCCTACTCACACCTGCTCTTATTATTCCAGGAGCTTCAAGCAAGTGTTGCCGACAGGTCACGTGCTTATATCCCACCTATCCCATTCCAGTTCTCATTATCTGACTCCAGCTCGCCATCCCACACTGCTTAACGAGGAATTTCTTCTAAAGCGCAAAAAGTGCATGAAGATGGGTGAGCAGCCCGGGCTCCCAGAGTCTCAGGAAGCAATTGTTCTGCTGCTTTATGGGCTTGTCTGTCTGACTTGGGTGTGAGGTCTTGAAGGTATGGAAGGACCTGGGCTTGTTTAGCTTCCCTTTTCTCCTGATGGCAGTATGCAAGGTGGGATGCTAAGTGAACAAACCACAATTCATCCTTGGGCACCCACTCAGGAAGTTTATGCTCTCTACTTCCTCTGCTCCCATGGGCCTCCAGCCACATGCAGGGTGGAGACAGGACCATTCCTAGGGAGAGCAGGACACTGCTCCAGGTTTGACAGAGTGGAAGCCCCCAAGGAATAATAAGAAAGCACTGATGAGGAGGGGGGTGAGCACCCTCCAGGGAGCTGGCTGGTCAGGTTGGCTCAAGTATGGACACTAGGAACATTCTGCTAGCTCACTGCCTCCAGAAGGCCTGCATCTAATTTGGAAAGAGAAAGACCACAAGAATAACAGAGCATTCTGGAGTACAAGTGAAGCTCAAAAGAGGGCCCTAGCCTCTGAGCTCAGAAGTACAACCCAGATGAAATGCAAGAGACTGGTCTGCCCGACCTGACATGCTCTCTCCCGACCTCAGCCTCCTGGGAGTGCCCCACTTTGAGACAAGCACAGAGAGGCACTCACCCGGCCGCATTGAATAGGGGTCAGGCCCGGGCACTGGCTAGGGGACAAGCTTCTTGGAAACAAGTTCCGCTCTGATTCCTACAGTTGCTGGGATACAGGCAACCCCTCAGGACTGGCCTCCTCTGATCCCTGTTAGTAAACCATCTTTTCCCTGTCAAACGGGTGACGTCCTATTTAATAATGTTAATATTCAGTGTTGGGAGGGTGTGAGGAGGTGGGTATACAATGCTGGCAAGAATATAAATCTTTCTGGAAAGCAATTTGAAACCACCCACCAAAAGTCTTCGAAACGGCCATGCCCTTATGGATTTATTCTAAAGAAATAATCGGATGCACCCGGTGATTTATGTACAGGAATTTTTCATTGCAGTATTATCTATCATAGGGGAAGGGTGGAAACAAAACACAGGGAATCGGTTAAATAATTATAGCAATATAAGTACTATTATATATCATTCCAAGTTTATGCACACAGACACACACGAAGTCTGGAAGGATAAATACCAAGATATTAACTGCACTCATAACTAGAGAGCTGGATCACAGTTGACTGGAATTTTCTTTGTGCTCTCATGCATTTTGCCCATTTTCTCCCATGAACATGTAATACTTTTATAATTTATAAAAGTAAGACACGTGGTCTTGAAAAAGAGGGGACCATCTGCAAGTCTGGCCGTCAAGCTGCAATTGGAGTATAAATTGACTCTTTGAAAAAAACCTCAGGATCTCACTTAAACCAACAAATAGTTACCCTTTATAAAGCACTCAAACCCCAGTCAGAATTCTGGAACATGCTGCCGGTTCTCTGCACTCATCAGGTAGCGGCTCCTGCTCCCAGAGGGCGCAGGTGAGACCTGAAAACCGCAGCTGTGTGCAGCAGCTTCCTTTCACCGCCATCTTCCACAGGTTCCTTCTCTTTAACCTTCCCAACCAAGTTCCGGGTGAAGAAGCCATGGCGGCCGTCAGCATTAGTCCCGTTCTAGTAGTATTAGCCATTAGTGTTAGCCCTGGTCACTGTGCCGTGACTGCTGGCCTGTCCCCCAGCTGGGTCGGGAGCTCCATGAGGGCTCAGGCAAAGGCTACTTTTAGTCACCAGCGGACCCCCACCGCCTTGCACCGTGCCAGTAATATCTGATCAAATTACGACACACTTCACCTCTTTCCCCACTGGAGGCTGAGCCCGGGTCTAACAACCCTGTGTTGTAACTTCTAGATATAAAGGTGGGAGAAGAGGATCAATGTCAAAACTGGCCAAAGTCCCGAAATCAGCTTAGTGAACAGGGCATTAGAAGTCCCAGTTTCTACCGCTCTGGGGTGATGTTTTCAAATGCTTTCATCAAGATAAAAAGTGAAAGGATTATCTATGAGCACCTTCTCAAAAGAGTCCATTCTTTCTCCACTCTAGTTCTCTGGGCCTTTCCACCAGTTTTACTTTTTATTTCCAAATAGTGAGTGAACTGTCTGTAATATTTTCTGAAAGACTAAATGAGTTGAATGAAAAGGAGGAATAATCTGGAGGTCAGGGACCTGAGTGTTAGAACCAGGCCAGCCACTGACAGTGGGCCTTCGCCTGGCTGGGGTCAGTTTCCTCATCTGAGAAACTGGGGACATAGGCTGAATGTTCCCAAGTTTCCATCTCATTGTAAAACAATCTATTAGGGCCTGTGCCAACTGGCCCCGTGGCCTCTCTGATGCTGCCTCCTATTCATGTCACCCCCACTTCTCTCCTCCAGCCATCCTGACTCCCTATTGTTCCCTGAACATGTCAGCCCACCTCAGGGCCTTTGCATGTGCTATTCCTGCTGCCTGGGACAGCCTTTCCCCAGACATCCTCTTGGCTCACTCCTTCACCTCCTTCAGGGTTTCACACAGTCATCACCTTCTCAAGGAGGCTTCCTCAGCTATCCAAATCTAAAACTGTAGCCTCCATACCCTGAACCCATCCTATTCCCTTTCTCTGCCTCTTAGTTTGCTTTGCACTCATTAACACCTATATACTGTGTACTTTACTCATCCAGTTTCTCTGTCATCTGCTCCCTATACTACAATATAAGCTCCATAAGGGCATTTACTTTGTTCATTGCTAAAGGGTTTCCTTTCAAGTCTTATCACTCACTGCTATGCTCGTTATGGATTTTTCAATCCCTAGTTCCCCAAACACTAGGTGCCTGCCAGGCAGAGATGAGCTTCTGCTCCCTCTGCTGCAGGCAATCCTCTGCCTTTGCTGCCTTCAGCCTTGCAGCACCCACACACATGCCACCTGCCTTGACTTCTCAGCAACACGGGCCTTCTTTTGCTCTTTTAGGACCTTGGGGTAGAGCCCACCAGCTCTCCCACTTTCCTGAAACCTTGCATCCCTCTGCTCAGCCAGCATTTCCTGAGCTCCTGAGCTCCTGCTTCAGGAAGACAGGAAGGGAGCTGGTAAGCCCCTGGGGCAGGGGCCAATCTCTTTTGCCAGGGCTGGTGCTGACCTACCTTCTCCTAGACCTCTGGCAGGAACTGAAGCTACAGCTGCTGCAAGAACTGGGCAATAGGCGTAACTGGTCCCCAAAGGCACGCCTGCAAAAAAGGGTGAAGGGCCTTCTCTGAATGCAGCTCTTGGGAGTAAAAAGAATTTCTTTTCTATCTCTCCTTCCATTCAAAGTCATCTCATGTAAGTTCTCTATGCAACTACCTCCCCACCAGGTCCTCCTGATGCCTGGCAGGCACCTCACACCTACCAGTCCCAAATGAGCTCTCTATCTCTGAACTCCTTTCCCAAGCCTGATCCACCCAGGGGCTTTCCTGTCTCAGCTAAAGGCAGCTCCATGCTGCTAGTTTTCCATCCTTGGAACCACCCTGACTTCTCTCTAACACCGCACATCCAATCTGTCAGCCGATTTTGTTGGCTCCCAAAATCTACCTGGAACAGACCCATTTCTCAGCCTCTCCATGGCTACTCCCTGGTCTGAGACTCCTCATCGCTCATCTGCATCACTGCAGTAGACTCCTGGCCAGGTTCCCTGCCCCTGCTTGCCCCCCGTTACTATCACACAGACATAGCAGCTGTTTCAAGGAAGATCAGGTCAGGCCACCCTCTGCTCAGACTCCACCAATGGGCCCCACCGCACTCAGAGCAAAAGCCACGTCCTTCCATCATGTAAAGGCTGCATCTGACTTGGTTGTCCCTTCTTCTCTCTCTGATTTTATTACCTCCTACCACCCTCCCATCACTCACTACTCCAACCACACTGGTTCATCTCTGCCCTTCCAATGTGCTCACCAAACTCTCACCTTGGAGGGTCAGGGGGTGCTGCTGACTCACCTGGAGATTCCACAGCAGATGGTGGTGTGGGCCCCAAAGTTCACCCAGGAAGCTCTTGTCCTTGAGTCTAAGCAAGCAACCACCATGCCCCATGCCTTCATCTCTCCAGCAGTTATCACACTGCATCACAGCTACTGGACTTCTTATCTGTCTTCCCAGCTAGATCATGATTGTCCAAGGTCAAGGCCAGCATCATGATCATCATGTTTTCCCCAGCCCTGTTCAGAGTAGGTATTCAAGACATGTTTATGGATGGATGGATGAATGGAAGGACGACTGGATGGCTGAACAAAAAGCTAGGTTCTCATGAGCTTTGCCATGCTTAGGACATTCTCTCCTGTTGGACTTGATTGGACAGCAAAAAACCTAGTATACGCTGAGTCCCAAGAAGCCTCCACAGAAGCCAGCCAGTCTGTGCGCTGCCTCCAAGACAGCTGGTGTGCAGCGCTGGAAAGAGAACATTCTCCCTGGCTTGTGAGGTGAAGCTGCAAGCACCAGAGCCTTCGAGATGTTATTTCCCAATAAAGTAAGGGCACGTCACAGGTCACCCTCCATTTGAGATAGACATGGAAGTTTAAGAAGAGTCTTCTGTGGTCCCAGAGCAAGAAGGGATCTTGGAAGAGGAAGCAAACTCAGTCCCATCGGGCATGGCCATAAATGAGCATTGCTGTTATCTCACTGTGCTCAGGCCCCAACTCCATTTCACAGTTGAGAAAACTGAGGTGCAGAAATAGTACAGTGTTTTCTCCAGTAACACGTAGTGAATGGCAGACTAACCAAAGAACCATTTGGTTCCAAAATACAAGTTCATGCTCCTGTCTTGGCTGCTTCCTGCTTCCCCCCTGCCTCCAGAAGTGGGTGAGAGGCTAGCTAGGTGAGAGACATGAGGCGGGGCTCTGTGGGCACTGAGTCTAGGCTTACCTGTGCCTGAGGGAGGCTGATGTCCCAGGTGAGGCTACCATACCTTCTCAGACCCTTCCCAGTTCCCTGTTTGGGTCACAAAAGGGCTGAATGTGAGTAGGAAGAGAGCTCTGGGATGGGGATGGGAGGCTAGGAAGTAGCCATGGCCCATCTTAGTGTTCATAAGGCTTGATAGTCAGGGCTTAGGCCAATACTAGAGATTAGAAAAACACTTTAGAATCAAAGTTAATCAAA
The DNA here is from genome assembly GCF_022682495.2 of Desmodus rotundus. Lineage (NCBI taxonomy): Eukaryota > Metazoa > Chordata > Mammalia > Chiroptera > Phyllostomidae > Desmodus > Desmodus rotundus. The sequence goes on from NC_071389.1 coordinate 21,347,060, forward strand.
TTAATGAATGGGGAGTTACTGATTTAAAGTAGTGAGTTACAGAATCACAGAGCCATTGAATTAGCAACTGAGAATTGTCACGAATTTTAGAAGGCACTTAGGGAATCCCTGCCCCATCCAGTTTGGCCCATCTTCTCCCACCAAAGAAATCCTCAGCAGAAAAAGAGGACTGTGTACATACATGCACTCGGCGTCTACGGGCTCAGGCTCGTGTGTGGCCACCAGCGGGACCCGTCTCTGAGGGTTCTGCTCTGTCTTTTAAAAAGTGTCCATTTGTATTTCTCTCTCTCTCTCCCCCTCTCCCTCTCCCTCTGCGTGGGTATTTGTTTTCATACTGTAACCATATTAAGACTGGTACCCTATAAATTTGCACATTCAAAACACACCATGTACCCCTCCCCAGACTACATATTTTATTTCACTGACTTTTTGTTACACTGAACATCTAAATAGCTCAGAAAATGAGATGAGTCCTACCATCAAGAAGGTGTCCTAATTTAACAGGCAGTGGCTTTTCTTTCTCTGCAGTACCCCAAATAATGGTGCATCTTACAACAGATGGATGGTCCATGGATTAAATCCGGCACATACACCATTGGGAGCAGTACGCCAATGGCACCAGTGGCTGAGCCTGACCAATCAGACCCTTGCTCAAGCACCTCCTGAGAGGGGGAGCACTCTGCCTCAGGAGGCAGCCTACGTCGTCATATGATATTTAACACCATGCAAAGATTCTTCTCGATTCTTCGTTGAAATCCACCTACATCTAACATCTACCCACTGGACGTTGTTCTGCTTTCTGGAGCAATACAGAACAACCATTTATTTGTCTTCTTTGTGACAAATCCTCAAGTCACTTCCAGCCCATTCTCTTTAACTGTTCTTTGTGAGATCATTACTTCTCTTATTCTTTATCCCAAACACCTACTCTGTTCTAGGTCTTATGCTGGAGATACAGTCCATGACCCTCAAAAATACCTTGCTACTGATGATTGCTTTATTATGTGGGTTTCCTTCCTCTGAATGCACCCACCTCCCAAGATCTGGAGTCTATACTTCTATTAATAAAGCCATGTGACCTCTGGCTGACAGTCAACTGAAACCTCCGTGTAGTTTTCGCATAAGCCAGGATTTCACTGTTGTTGATCTTAGTTAACTCTTTGATTTTGGATTTTCTCCTGTTTGTTCTTTATCAAACATCAACATCAGAGCAGGAATGGAGAGAAACTTCAATCTCACACAATCTCACTGCCCTCTCACGTGAACTGTTACCTTTTTATTTCTATGCAGTCCTTGTCCCTTAAGACCTACTTTACATGGTCGTCATAAATATGGGGACACAATTTTGCATTCTGCGTTTTTACTGAAACTATCATGAACATGTTCTGTATTACTAAATAATGCTTTCATAATTTTAAATGGTTGCATAAATCCATTAGGTAGATGTACCATAATTTTCCTAGTCATTCCCCTATTGTTGGACATTTTTACAGTTTGCAATTTTTCATCATTGTAAATAATGCTGAAATCAACACTTTCATGCTGTAACGTTCTCCGCTGTTGAATTATATTCCCAGGATGGGAATAACTGGGTCAAATGACACGAGCATTTTATGACTCTGAAAACATGTCATCAAGTTGGGTTCCCAAAGGACCACTTTACATGCCACCAGAAGTGTGTGACGGTGCCTATTTCTCTGCGAGTGCTCCAGCAGTCCATCGGACCCTCCCCAGGCTCTTCCAGCTCATTCACCAGGGGTAGAGCGTCCTTTCGTTGTTTTAATGGACATTGCTTTGATTCCCAGAGAGGCGGAATGGCCTTCCTGTACATTGACTTGCTGACTCTGTTTGCTCTGGTGTGAACTCCAGGCACCTTTCTTACCACCTTGTGTGGGCTCCTTGTGGAACGCGGAGATTAACCCTTTTGGCCCTAACTGGCATAAAAGCATTTAACAGTCCGTTCTTCTTTGCATTCTAGTTTTTCTCATACAGAACTTTTACATGTGAATATAGTCAGATTAGTGCGTCTTTTCCGTTTGTTAGATTCTTTAAGGTACAAAGCTAGGCATTGCTCTATTACAGTGGGATGTTTTATTTGGATCCAATCACATCCCGGTTGTGTGAAGTTGTTTTATTCGCTTCTTGCAGCCCAGTTCAAACCACCTGGGTTCAAACCCTCTTACTAGCTGTGTGACCTCAAGCAAGTTACTTAACCTCTCTGTGCCTCATCAGTAAAATGGGGATCGCAGCAGTGCCTGCTTCATAGAATTGCTGTGAAGACTGCTTGTTGAAACGTAGAGCACTACGAAGAGCATCTGGAAAGAGCTGAAGCAACATCAGCTTTCACTATCATCCTTACAATCACTGTCCAATGTATTTACTCTTGAATCCCCTGCAAAATTTCCAAGTGTGAGCTCTAGGGCTTCATCCACATCACTTATAACTGGACACCCCGGCACTTGAACATTCACCAGTTCCTCAGAACTCTTAAGGTGAGTTTACAATCAGTTACAGTCACACCTGAATGTCTGCAGAAGAGACAATAACACGAACACTTTTGTTTCAGCGCTGGAAAAGCCAAGCTGCCCCACACGTATGTCGGGCAGCCCTTCCGTGCCCGCAGCTTCGCAACCCATCCACTGGGGATATGGGCAGTGTGGAGTGAGTCTCGGGCTAGGGGGCCATTGTGGGGAAGGTCTCCCCTTGCCCTGGCACCTTCCCTGGTGCTGTTGAAGGTCCTGGAATGTCCTGTGCTGGCAACAGTTCCCTTCCACAATTGACTGCCTGGCCTCTAGGCTGCCCCCTGCCCTCCTCACCACTTCTAAAGCACAAATCTCACTGTGTCACTTCCCTGCTTAAGACCGTTTGGTGATGGCCTCTCTCTGCAAATAAAGCCCAGACTCCTTCCCACAGCCTCCCAGGCACTGCCTGAGGCTGGCCCCTGACCCTCCTCTGGCTCAGCTCCTGCATCTCCCCTTCTCATACTCTACATTCCACCCTGCAGGGTTTCCTGCAGATATGCGATATGTATGCTCATTCTGTTTTCTGGCCCTTGATTTCATTTATTCACCAAATATTTACTGAGCACCTAACACATGCCAGGACCTATTCTAAGAACCGAGGATTCATCAGGATTCATCAAAGAACAACAATAACAATGCAAAAAAAAAAAAAAGACCCTGCTCCCATGAAGCTCATATTATGGTGGGGGGTGGAGGGGGGACAGACAAAAAGCAAATGAGCAATAATCATTCCATATGTCAAGGGATGAGAGGAAGTGAGGGGGGGTCTCTTTTATACAATGTGATCAGCAAAGGCCTCTCTGATAAGGGGATGTTTGATCAGAGACCTGAACAAAATGAGGGAGACAGCTAGGGGGCCACTAGGGCAGGGCAGGGCAGTGCAGGCAAAGGGAACAGCACGTACAGAGACCCTGAGGCTGAAATGTGCTTAGCTTTCCCATTCCTCCAACGCCCTTCACTTCACAAGACCTAAGTCCTGGGAATTTAATTCACTACCAAGCCCAATCTGTGTTACTCCTGAAATATGGCCAGAGAAAGGCCTTGAGGGAGGGGCGGGAAGAAAAAACTGGAAGGAAGCGTTGGTTGAAAAGCAGAGAAGCACAGTCATCGTGCACAAGACAGGGACTCAGGCAGCAAGGACGTCCTCGACAAGGCCATGCTGGGGACCACAGGCCCTGGGAGGCGCCCCAGCACCGTGTGCCGACCCACCTGACTCTCCATGCCCTTCCTTTCTGTGGAGTCCGCAAAGGTGGGGGTGGGGCTTAGAGAAGTGTGTGCAGGATTTATTTTGGGAAGCAGCACAGAGTGGAGAGAGGTGGACTTTGGAAACAAACACACTTTCACACTGAGCATGACCCTCAGGTGCCATGTAACCTTGATAGCTAACCTCTCTGAGCCTTGACTTCCTCATCTGTAAAATGGGGATCCTAAGGCCTTCTCAGGGGGTGGTGATGTGTCAGTATCTGCAAAGCTCCGAGTGTACCACTGGGCATGACGAAGGCGCTCAACTAGGGCTGGCTCCTTTGCTTCCCTCACCTCAGAGGCCCCGGGCTTAGGACCCTGTGGTCTGTATGTGGACACTCAGGTGGTTGTTTAACAAGATCATCTATAGGGGAAGGACAGAGACGGTTATCTGTCCTCCACCAGACCTCCAAATCAGAATCTCCCACCTAAAGCAGTAAGTGCTTTTCTCTCTGCTGTTAAAATGCAACGTCAATGGCTTCAGTCCTCAATCATCCACACTAATGAAGGGAAGGGCTGGAAAGAATAATCCAAAACAGTGGCTAGTCAGCCCCAAATTATCAGTTAGTGGGAAGAGGGAGGATTGGAATATTCAATCTGATATTTCTGTTTGGAAGCGTTTTCCTCCCCGCAGATGCTCAGCTCATGTTGTGGGAGATAAATGTCACCCCAAGAAGAAAGGCATTCCCCTGAACCTCCAGGGTGGAAGACAGTGGGTTGCCATGTCCATAGGAGGGAGACAGACATGTGTCCAGCTACAGCCACTGCCAGAGTGGTGGTTAAAACCGAACCTCCCACACACCCCCATCCAAATGGGAGGAATCATATTCCGGTCCCCACCCAGTGGTGTTCCCTGTGCCACGGGGGCCATTGTCGGGGAGGGGCTGGGAGTGGGTGGCAGTGGTCCCGAATAAGTCATGTGTGGGTTCTGTGTGCTCCCCTGGCTTGGTCACAGATGCAAGAGGGAGGGTCAGGACGGGGGCATCCTGCTGCCTCCCATGAAAAGAGCATTTATGAGATGAAGACCTATGCTAATAGGTGTTAAACAGAGTTCAATGCAGAAAATTGAGAACTAACGAGACTTGGAGCTGAAAGAATAAATTAAGAGGTGATCACGTGGCCAGCGTGAGCCACCACATGAATGCTGAAAAGGAGCCCTGACAGTCAGGGAGCCCGGGGTCCGAGAAGAGGTCAGACGGATGGACCCAGCCCAAATGAGGCTGAGGAGTGGTCAAAAGCAATTAAACAGCTGCCATATTTCACCGGTTCTAGGGTACACATTTTACCATAACTTCATACCTTTGAAATTAGGATGTGTCTTACAATCAATGGCAGGTCATACTTTAATTGGCAGCATCTTTTTCTTTCTTAATGGTGCATCAAACGAAGTGGTGCATCTGGTAACGGAGGGCATCTGAGAGTCAATGAGATGGGGTTCCAGGAACCCTGAGCCAATCTCTTTCCTCGCCTGGGTCTTTTATGTTGGGGGAGATGATCACTTATGCACTCACTTACTGAGCCGTTATTTACAGAGCATCTGCCATGTGTCAGATCCTGGGCTAGAGCCCACGTGGCTGCTTTTGGACGTTTCTTCCATACCAGGCACTGCTAGGAACCCCTGACGCGTGTTGCCTTATGTGTTCCCAGTGATAATCCCATGGAGTAGAGATTGTTGGTATCACTGTCCTCCTCTGACAGGGGAGGTCGAAGGAAGTTAAGTGACCTGCTCAAAGTCTAACACTGGCTAATAACTGGCTGGCCTGGGAGTCGATTCTCCCTCCAGGCCCTGAGCTCGTAATCTCTGTGTGTTTCAGTGCGCTCCAGCTGCCTAGAACCACACACAGGAGTGGAGAATGCACACGGGGGACAGGAAGTACACAAGGGATGCTCACTAGGGAAGGAGACATGCATGGAGCTAAAAGAGAACATAAAGCGAGTGCTGTGCATGAGGGCAGGTGCCTGGCTTTAGTTTAAGTAGAGACTGAAAGGGAAAAAAGAAGAGAAGAGCAGTGAGGTGGGGGGAGGCTTCCGGAGAGGGGACTGAGAGTGTCTGTGGAATGAGTGGGGACCCACACTGTGGTCTGGAGACTGGACAAAGTCCAGTGTGGCTGTAGGAGGGAGGGGTAGAAGTAGGGCTGATGCCCAGGGCTTGATGGCCAGGTAAGGAATTTGTACTCCATCCTAAAGGCAATCAGAGGTTTTAAGTGAATGCTCTCCAAGATCCTTGCACCTAGCATCTGAAGATTGTCTGAATCTTTTGTTGACTCCTAGGAGGAAGGCTCTGGAGCAAGGCCCCCACGGATCGTTGTTCAGGTCGAGTACAGCCAAGGGATGCCTGTGCAGAGGGATGATGAGAACTAAAACCCAACCTGTGCTCCAACCGCTAAGCCATGTGCTCACAGGGCTATGTCCCCTCGGCATGCCCACTTGTACTAATTTGCCCAGAAGCCCAGTATGAACTAGCGGGGATCCAGGTTAGGAGAGGCCAGCCCTGGCTACTACTGCAGAGTCCCTACTGTGTGCCACTGTGTGCCAAGCCCTGGACTAAGGCACCGTGGTGAAAGAAAACGAAAACAAAATGAGTGACTTCCCTGCTCTTGGAGAGCCACAAGTCTTGACCAAAGATTTTGTCATGGGAAAGAGTTTGTTTTTCACTCCCACAAAATACATCAGGACCTACTATAATAGGCTCCTTTTACTGAGTGCCTACTATGTGCCAAATGTCATGCCAGGTGCTTTCTATACCTAATCACTAATGCTCACACCCCTCTTAGAAGGAGGAGAGGGTTATTCTCTTTTCCACAGGAGGAACCTGACAGGTTCCGCGCCTTGCCCAAGCTCACACGGCCAGGACGTGACAGAGCTCAAACTCAATCTGCAGAGGCCCGACGAAACAGGGCAACAACTTTCTCCTCGTGGCTGAGGAGTGGGTATTTATTGAGGAGAGACTCTGTCCAGGCGTTTCCCATGAGTTAACTCTTTTAGTCCTCATTACAGCCCCTTGAAGTGGGAGTTACCATTTCTCTTTTGCAAAAAGTCAGCTCAGGGAGGTTGGGAGACTTGCTCAGTTCTCAGAGCTAGCCATGGTTTGAACCCAGCTCTTTCTGACCCCTGCTCCTCTGCTCTTACTCCTGTCCAACCATTTTAGGTCTCAGAGCTCCCTGAAGGTAGGTACCACTTCTTATTCATTCATATTCCTCAAAGTCTGCATTGGGACCTGGCATAGAGCAGGTGCGCAGTAAATATTTGTGGAATGAATGAATCAATGAATCAATGAATGAACAGGAACAGAGAAGAAAATAAGTCACGTAGATGTACACCTTACCTATAGGTAATCCAGCAACCTGAAAATGTTCCTTCCCCGTCATCGTTGTATCTTTTGTTACCCTGATGTGTGCAGGTTCAGGGCCCTAGAATTTGGCATGATATCATCTTCAAGGTATGCTAATGCCCTTCCCCAAAGGGGAAAATATCACTATGCATGATGAACTGTTTGTGGGATTGTTAAAGACGTGATATGAAATTCATCCTGATTCCCCACTTATTGAGAAGTGCTGCCCAATTTGTCTCAAATGTCACATCTCTATGTATTAATTTGCTACTCCACAGTACTGATTAAGAGGAATATTCTCCAACTCCCAAGGCAGAGCCATCGGAAATGGAACAAATTCACTCAGGAAGCACATACCACCCCTCCTGGGCAGAGAAAAGGACGTTCACCACCTCCCACCCTCGAGGAGGTCTTGCCAGGCCTGCTGTTCTGGCCCGCCGTGGCCTGAATGGTGCAAATTGCATATTCAGTATATATATAGTCGAATAGCTTCCATTAGCCCAATTTTGAGATGTCTGCATAATGCCCCAGAATTGGGGAACTCTTTTAGAGTGAGGAAATTATCCGAGGCTGAGACTGGAAGAGGGGAATCAGCAGGTCTAATTCCAGGACGGAGTGAGTCAGAAGGGGTCCATTTCTGAACCCCAATTTCCATGTGTGCACAGTTGCACGATCACCTTCCACCCCGCTCCCACCGGCAAAAGCCAGGAAAGCACACGCTGTCCTGAAGCTTGCTCCAAACTGCCTCCCCCAGCCGAGCAACGACAGGGAGCTCTGTGTTCGTCCGTCTGTCTCTCACGGATATGTCTGTCTGACCCTGTTTCACCATGCCGCGGTCCTTACTCAGAGGTGACATTACTGACCTTGCACCAGTAGCCAAAGCACACCAAGGTGTTTTTTCAGAAGTGACACTGAATCCAGCCCTCCTTTTTCCTTCCCTGTTCTGTTCCTCCTTGGAAATGTGGGAGGATAGGGACAGAGGGGACAAATCATGATGGTGACAATGAGGCTGGGATGAAAAATCAGGCAGTGCATACAGTAGGTGCTCAGCAAACATTAGCTTCATGAATGAAAGAATCTCCACTATGACCTTTATGTGAGATGTCAGCCTCTCTGGGCTCAGATTCTCAGATGGACTAGGGGATCGTGGGTGGGCTTCCGAGCACCTGAATTATATGACAATAATATGGAAAGTGCTGTGTTCCTGTGTTTCTATGAGTGTGTGTGTCTCTGTCTGTCTGTCTGTCTACAAAGACAAAGCCTAGGGCCTACTGAACGTGTTACTAGCATCTTTAGGTCTAATGCCAACATCTCTGTAACACAAAGAAAAGAGGCCTTGAAAAGACTAAGGGTCTGGCCTTGACCTCATCAGCTCCAATCCACCAGGTGACAGGGCCCGAGGCCTCACCCCCCTCAGACAGTGCTGGGGCTCATGAATATGGAGAATTCTCTGGTCCTTCCTCCAAGAAGCCACAGTCCGTTGGTAAGATCAGACACACCGTGAAACAACTGGGGTGAGGATTTCATGCAGACTCAGGAGCCAGGGCCTGGCAGTGGGGTTGGGGTTGTGACCTACGGACTTGATAGATCTTCCCTTCCATCTCCTGAAGAAGCTCAGCCAAGTAAGGTCAGGATGAGGGCGACTTCATTACCCAGCTGACATTTACAGATCTCCAGCGATTTGCCAGACCCTGGACTTGCACATCATGTGACCTGTTTGTTCTCTTCCTTGGTCGTCACAACAACGCTGTGGAGCCTCATCCTTACCCTGATTTTACACATGTGGGGGCCAGAGCTCAGGGGAGCAAAATAACTTCCCCAGTGTCACACAGCACGTGAGTGGCAGAGACGGGACTTCGTTCCAGCTATGTCGGAACCCAGACACTGAGGTCTGAATCATTGTATTCTGCCACCTCTCCCCTTATGGTTACCAGGGAGTTTGCAAAAATAAGGTTCTCCATCCTTCTAGATTCTACGTGAACTAGAACAGGTCTGATATTTAAGGAAGCCTTCTGTATCCTGGTAGTTAGATGCCAGGATGACAGATTTAGCTGAACAGAAATACCTGTTTTTAGATCTGGATGATTACGTAGATCTAACTGGCTGAGACCCAGCCCTCAGAGACGGGTTCTCCTTCGAGACAGAGTCCGAGTGCCTGCTCGAGATTGATGCTGCGTGAACGCAAAGGTGCAACTAGGATTAGGCATTAGAAACCTACAGAGACTTTCATCTAATTGCTGTTTTCTGATCTTATAATTCTTGTTTGCTGCCCATCAGTCTGGAATAGACAGAAACAATCCCATACAATCGTTGTGAGTTGTGTGTGGAGGAGGGGAAGCCTAAGGGATAGGGTGGGAGGAGTCACGTCCAAACAGCAGCAAGACCAGAAACGTCAGGGAGAGACACAAGAAGGGCAAGTTGGGAAGCAAGAGGCTTGGGCACACTCAGAGAGAGAGAAAGAAGGACACACAGCGAGCGTGAGGGACTCAGAGACAGAAAGACACTCATGGAAACCTGGACAAGCACAGTCCCAAAGCGATTTGAAAGCAAAATGGAACAATATGACTCTGAAATACTAAGATGAACATTTAAATGAATATTTATCTGATCCAGGCATAGAAAAGGCCTTTCAAGCATGACACCAAAGGTAGACTGTAAAAGACAAATTAAAAATTTTAAATTACTGGCATAAAAATGAAAACTGCTGCACGTCAAAAGGAAACTCATAACATTAACAGCCCTCATATGCAAACCCAGTTACAAAAAAGATAGGACAAAAATCCTAACACCCCCAAAGAAAAGCAGGCTGAGATGGGGACAATTTACAGAATAATCTACAAATGGCGTGTAAGTGACGACTGGGGCTCAACCTTCTCTATCATCAAAGACATGCAAATTACAACCACAAATGAGGCTGCATTTTTCACCCACTTTAATCAATGAAACTGATTTGAAACTCACCAACATGCAAGGTAGGTCAAGTGGGGGAAATGGGGCCTCTCAGGCGCTGTTGGGGGGCGTGGGCGTCAACACCACCTTTCTAAAGTCACTGGAATTATGTATCACAACATAAAATGTGCACAGTCTTTGACCCAGCAACTGCACTTCCAAGAATGTATTCCAAGAAGATAATTAGATGAGGGTTTAAGTTGTATGTACAAGGATATTCTTCACTTAAATGTCCACCGAAGACGACTGGCTAAATAATTGTGGTCTGTGCAAACCACAACGCTCCCTCCCTGGTAGTCATTAGGAAGGACAAAGCAGGACTACTTTTATGAACACAGAAGAACGTCGGCCTCATTAACTGGATCACAGAACTGCATGCACAGCATAACACCAAGTGCACACGGATCTGAGCCTGTGTGCACACGTGCGTGCATCCGCACGGAGCTGTCTGGGGGTGCGTTCCCTGGAACGGCGGAGGCGTGTGGCCAGGCCCTCTGCACTAGCCGGCAGCCCCAGCTGGGCAAAGCAGGACGGGGGCAGATCTGGGAGTCAGGAGGAGAGGGCGAATGGGTTGAGGGCTCCTCAGTGCTGAGAATGTGGTTACCAGATCTAGCAAATAAAAATACAGAATCATCTGTTAACTTTAAATTTCAAATACATAATAGATATATATATTTTTTAGTATAAGTATGTCCCAGCAAATATTTGGGATATACTTATATTTTTTAAAAAAAATCAAATATAAAAAATTTGAATAATTTAAAATTGCACTGGGCACAATGTATTTTATCCAGCAACCCTAACTGGGAAGTTCTGGAACACACCCCTCACTGCCTCCCTGGGATGACCCACATCATCCGTGGCGTCCTTCCCCAGCCTCTCACTTAGCTCCAGTTTACTGGCCTGTGAAATGGAGTCGCCAGTCTTTGCCTTACTCCAGCAGTTTTGCAAGAGGAGCAGTGTAAGAGAAGAGTGTGGTTTTTAGTGCCCGAAAAGCCACTCCTGGCCACCAAGTAGCCGTAATGCTGAACTGCAGAACTCCCGAGTCCCAGATCGGACACCTGTGAGAAGGAGATAGTAGGGTCTGTCCACTAGGCTGCCGTGGGGATTAAATGAGATCATGTACACAAAGTGCCTGGCATACAGTCAGCGCTTAATACAAGCTAATCCCCATGTCCGGCGCTGCAGCACAAGCCCTTGACCCCCAGGGATGACAAATCGAGCATCTCCTGTTGTCTCAGTGTTTCACAACTGGCCTTTCTGATCTTTTCCTTGAAGAAGCAGCAGCAGCTGTGAGGTGACACTCTTCACCTGACTTCACCTTTCTCCCAAATCCCCAGCAGCAGTTCAGTCCCTTATCTGCACTTGTCACTCTCCCAAGAAGCTGGAGGAGGATCAAATTCACTTTGATAGAGGAGTATCATCGATGTTGGCCAGGGGGGCCACGGAGAGCAAGGCCTGGTGTCACTCTGAATGGGTGCAGTGACTTCCTGAATAGACTCGAAGGAGGCTGTCCTGAGCGGAGGCAGCCGGGGCCAGTAGGGGCCCCTTCTACGGAGCCTGTCTGCCTCCCTGCCTGCCTGCCTGTCTGTTTTGTTTCCTGCTGTTCGGCACAAATGAGTAAGGTGAACCCTGCAGTGGAGGGTGGGGCTGGCTTCCTTCCCTGACAGCCAACTCTTCAGAGTCCTTTTGACTACTGGATCTCCCTGTGCCCCCACAATAAGGCCCAGATTGTTGTTTAAAATCTGCCCAAGGTCAGTCAGTTATAGGCTCAAGAAGTCAGCGTTTATCAGTAAATCCCCAAATATGGGATTATCCGGCATCTTGCTGGTAGGTGCAATGATAGAGAGGGCCCAGGCCCCCGCTGTGGGCGCCGGTACCACGTGCTATATTCCCAGCAGGGGCTGCCCCTCCTGCTTCCTGCCACCTTCGCTCCTTGCCCCTCCACTGCGGGTGTTCCAAAAGTCTGTGCCACTCGCACTTTTCCCGATGCACAAATTGAGCCATGGTGCGGCCCTAAGTCAGATTCATGGGGCTTGGTGTTAACCCCAGCCTTGGCTTCTCTGCACCGGACTCTGGTGTCAGCAGACATCTGTGACCCAGTCTGCCGGTCAGCACAAAGACAGCAGCCACACAGACTGCGGAGTTGGCAGAAACCCTGCCTGGGTGACTACAGAGGGGCTTACTCAGCTGCAGCAACCTGTTTGCACCAGTCCACCAGCCCTGGGTTTCACTGGGCCTCGCCCGCAAGGCTTTGTCAGCTTAGTGCCGATGACTTAGAGACCTGACACCAAAATGTGGCTGAGGTAGAAGCCCCTCCTTCTGCCCTGGGTCCTGCTGTGGAATGCTGAGTGTTCGCACAGCTGGGCTGCCTCTGCTGTGCCAGGCAGGTGGGAGGAAGGTGATAGGAACCATCAGCTTCTACTTTGTCCTAATGTTCTATAACCTTGTTTGAATCTCAGACCCTTTATGAATCTGGTGGAAGCTCTGGCTCAGCTTTGTCCAGGAGAACGTTCTGTAATAACAGAATGTTCCCCATCTGTGCTAATACGGTAGCTACAGCCACATGTAGCTACTGAACACACTATGAGGCTAGTATAACTGAGAAACAAAATTTCACATTTTATTTAATTTTGATTAATTTAAATGTAACTAGTCTCGCCCGGTTAATGGCTACTGTGTTGCATCACACAGCTCCAGACGAGGGGTCAGTAAAGGGCCAGATAGTAAATACTTGAGACTCTGCAGACCATATGGTGTCTGTGGCAATAACTCAACTCTGAAGTTGTAGTGCGTTGCAAACAGTCATAGACAATATGTCAACAAATGGGCTTGTCTGTGTTCTAATAAAAGTTTATTTACAAAAATGAGCCAGGGTCTGGATGAAGCCCTGGGGGGAGGGGGTGCAGGGGGAGGTCTAGTTTGTTGATCCCTATTCTAGAGCCTTCCTAGGGAAAAAAAATATATATCCTTATATCTTCGGAATTGTGTCTCTATTTACCAGGGATCTGCAGACCTCTGACGTCCAACTGTAGACCTTGCCCATGAATTGCAGGCTAGAACCTCTGACTGAGAAGGGCTCTGTGAGTATACCCGCAGATCTGCTCTGCTGGCCAGAGAGGTGTTGGCCCTGTTTCCCAGGGCGGACAGTGTGGTCGGCGATTGCTAGGACACTTTCTTCTTCAGCCTCATGAGAGAACAGACCTTACACAAGTACCTGTGAGGGATGCTGAAGGCAGACACCACGAGGGCCTAGCTGCGTCCCCCCCGTGTGTCAGCACACAGGGTCTCTGCAGGTACCAACTGTGTTGCTACTGACTCACTGCCCCAGCCACCCCCGAGCACGGCCAGTCTCCCCAAGGCCGACACAGTGTGGAAGTTGCTAATGGTCGGACAAGCTGTTCAGAGCTTCTAAAGAGGCCTCTCTTAGTAAGGAAGTGGTAGCTCCAACTTGGAGAAAATTTGTTTGGGTTCAAGGCCAAAGGTTCAGAGGAAAGATGTAACCAGGGGGACCAAGATCACAGGCTTGATATTGGGAGGAACTGATTGATTTTGCAAAAGACAGTGGGCTTTCTCAGGAGACCTCACTTTAAAGACAGGTAGGTTTTCTCAGGAGCCCTCAGTTAAAGGCAGGTAGAACTTTCTCTGGAGCCTTCTCAGGAAGCTTTAGTTAAAAATAACTTAGGCCTCCTCGGAATCCTTCAATTGCCCAAGTTAAAGCATCAAGTTGTGTCCCACACACCACAAAGGGTGGATCTGCCAAGAAGGTGGGCTTTGCCCTCTTTTGGTACAAATCAAGACAAGACAAAGGTGTAATCCTTTTCTGTTAGGTCTGTCCAGAAAGTATCTAGCCATGTACTATGAAAAAAGAGAGACATTTATTGAAGAAGGTACAAGAATCAAGAAACATTGTACATAAGACAATGATGCCTTGCCCTGGCTGGTGTAGCTCAGTGGATTGAGTGCTGGCCTGCAAACCAAAGGGTCACCAGTTCAATTCCCAGTCAGGGCACATGCCTGGGGTGCAGACTAGGTCAGGTCCCCAGTAGGGGGCGCATGAGAGGCAACCACACATTGATCTTTCTCTCCCTCTCTTTCTCCTTCCCTTCCCCTCTCTCTAAAAATAAGTAAATAAAATCTTTAAAAATATAGACAAGGATGCCTCAGTCCCCTTCAAAGTAGGTACCTTGAGACCTCACACATTTTTGCTAGTTGCAGCCTGTACATGTTCAACATTCTCAGGTGTTCTGCTTGTTGCTGGCCTTCCAGAATGTGGATCACTTTCAAGAGATTCTCAACCATCATTGAAGCATTTGTGCCACACTTTTACTTGTGCTGCACTCATTGCATCATCCCTGAAAGCCTTCTGAATCTTCCGAGTAGTTTCCACAAAGGAATGTTCAAGCTTAATGCAAAATTTGATGCAGATTCGTTGCTCTACTTGCTCAGTCATTTTGAAGGCGATGGCCACACAGTACACATGCTCACTCACCAGCATCTACCAACCCCACTGACTGGTACAGTGAAGTCATCATTGTTCACACATGCGCATTCCAGTCCACTCTCCTTGGCTGCCAGGTTACACAGACGCCATGCCAACCATTCTCATTATATTAACAATGGCTGGGCTTTTTCTGGACAGACCTAGAATATTGCTACAGAATATAGATGCTAGTCAAGAAAGCATCACTTATTTTTTCTCAAATTTAAGAGAAAGTTTATTTAGAAAGTTACAGAGGTAGTAGAAGTGAGCCAGCCAGGCTGCAGAGGCTCAGGAAACAAGTTACAGAGGCAGAAGGGCCTAGGAGCTCAGAAGAGAGAAAGGAAATGTAACAGGCCAGGAGGAGGGGCAGGGGAGGGAAAAGTGCGGGTGCGCTCCCCAGAGGGAGAGCGTGCTGGCATCACTTATTTTTTAAGTTCTTGGAGGCAAGAGAAAGAAAGCTTTAGAATAACTGGCATGCTTTAGTAGGGTATTGTGCCATTACTGTTATTAATTATCATTAACAGTCTTAAAATATGTCTATTAATGATCTCAACACAAAATAGCAGTGCGGGTCTTAGCCAAGAGCAGCACAATTGCCTATTAATGAGATGTAAATTTCCCAGGGAAATGACAGAGATCCAGAAGTACCACCTTCTGAACTAACATAATAAAATTAATAATAATAATAATAGTGTATAATCCAAAGATATTAGTGTTAATTTGAATGCTAACACCATATTTAAACAGGCTGAGAGAAGTGGAAATTATTTGCATAACTCAAACCATGAAACCCTAATCCACACTGTTAAGGAAACAGTAGTAATTGTTCTTCTCTGAATGATATAAAACTGACTCTTTGCAGTCACTAGATTGAACAGAAAATTTTTTCAGTGACTTATTTTATTTCTTTTACTTAGGGTTTATATTGCTCTTATTTCCACAACCAAGCTGAGGTACCTTATACACTTAAGCCCAATAGAAAACAGAATTAAAAAAATAAAAACACAACAAAACCCAGTTAAGGGTACAGAGAAGTAGATGTTACCAGGCCCTCAGGACAAACTACGGCAGCTGAGCTCTGATTTCAATTCTCAGCTTCCTGGAAACGCACGGCAGACAATTCACGTAACTGAGTTACTGGTCAATAACCAGCCTGTTCAGGACAGGCCCGAGCTCTGAACCTGCAGCAGCCCTTCCCTGCAGCGTAGAGCATCCCAGCCCTGCCTGCGGCTGGTACAATGTCCCATTGTACCAGGGCTGGGGGGCACCTACCTTCATAGCTGGCGTGGAAGCCCTGCGCGCTGACTGCGTAGTCACTGATGAGGTGCAGAGAGAGGGTGGTGGCCGCGCTGACGATGGTGGCTGGCAGCTGAAAGCCCGTGAGCCTGAAAGACGAAGAGGTGCAATTTAGGAAGAATGACCCCCTGGGGAACTGCTCATCTGTTCAGCATTTATCGAGTGCCTGTTGGATGCACAATGCTCATCTAGGGATGGGGAGGGATATAAAAGAAGCCTACCACCAGTCAAACGTGAGGTGTTCAAAGACAAAGTAGTGATGGAAATGAGGGATCTCCTGTTCCAGGAACATGGGGAGCTACTCCCCTGAAGCCGTGGGCTATCCCTGAGCTGGAGGTCCCCCTTGTGTATGCCTCTTCTTTTTTCCTCCTCTTTGGCTATATTCTACCTGTCTGCTCCCTTTCTGACTGAGAGCCATTGAGGCTCTGGGTAGATTTCCCCACAAATGCTCCACCAGTGATTGCCAATAGACAATATTTAGTCATTATTGAGAAAGATATCTCTAACTCGAAGTAGCAGACTGTGGATACTTCTTATCATACACTTTATTCTTTAAAGGGAATAAGTCTACTGCTTTTATAGAAATGATAAGTGCTTATTATTTTTAAAAGATGAAAGCAAAATATAAAAACCCAGTGCAATCTAGAAATAATCATCCTTGACAGCTGGCAGACAAAGAGATGGAAGGATCAATAGATGGGATCACAGTCAGAGAAATAATTTCATACAAATGGGATCATACTGCACTTGCTTTTCAACTTAAAATGCTTAATTTTTTCCCCCTGCAAGTTAAGTGAAGGGAAAGAAATGGGTGAAATGGAAGGAATTATTGAACCTGAGATATTTTTTTTTAGCACAAGAGAATCCTTTTTAAAAGATTCCCCTAATGTTAAAGAGATAAAATCACGAAGCTTTCCATGAACACCTGGGAACACATTTTAGGAGAGAAGTTACCACTGCTGGGTGTCCACATGTGCTGAGTCCCACGGGTGACCAGGCTGTACACACAGGTGGTATAGACAGGTAGCAGTCCCCTGTCCACCTGTGTCCTTTGTTCCCTATCCTGCCTCCCCTGACCCCCTTCGGGGCTCTGGGAGGGAATTCAAGTTTTACCCTTCCCCCATTTTTAAGTAATTTGGGAATCTGAGATGTTCATGGTCCCCTCTGCATACCTCCATTGCTATATAATATCTGGGTGCCCAGATGTCCCCTGGAGAGCAGGAGTATTGGGTTCAGACAAGTTAAATCAGTTATTTATTAATGCCCACTGTGAAAAGCCCTGTGCTAGATAAGGTCCTTGCCCTTCCCCCATCCTAATCTTATAGGACTCATGTTAATCAGAGCACACTGAAGGAAAAGGGAAGGAAAAGGGATCAAACTGTGAAATGGGTGACCCAGTAAGTTTCAAGGTCATCTTCTCTTCAGGTATAAAAACATGTAGTAAAGGATCCCTACCTCACACCATGTTCTTGCCCCTTCCCTGTCTCTGCCTTTCTTTGTCTCCCTCACTTTCTCACACGAGGCAAAATTTATATTTGAAATAATGAAATCCTACCTATCAGAAGGGAACAAACAATTTTTTAATCATCTTACACTGGAGAAGGTCTTTCTAAGGGTGACATATTTCGAGGACTGCTTTGGTTGCTACCTGCCTCTCACTCTCCTGGGAAGCTGTTGCCTGGGGTTCTGACAGGAACCCTCCTACTCACAAGCCACAGAACTGGGTAAGTGGCCAACCGTGGCATCTCTCTCATCTTCATGGGCTGGCTCAAGCCGTGAAAAGGAGAGAAGAGGGCACATCACCCAGGCAGGATCATTCCGAGTCCTTCCACGGGATATGACTTACAGGTTCTGAGAGTCTTATTTTTGGATTCTAAATCATTAGAGTGAAAGGTTGGGGCTGCCAGCAGCCTTTCTATCATGACAGAGCCTATCCTCTTCAGAAAACAATGATATCCCACATAGAGGTAGACAAAGCAGAACGGCGAAAACAGGGGAGACACAGAGACCAATGATGTCCTGTCGAGATGCTTGATTCAGCCGTGCAGAGATCAATCTCTACCCACAGTCCCCAGTTACATGAGCCAACATTCTTTCTTTCTTTCCTTCCTTCCTTATTTATTTATTTTTTTGGTTCAGGCTAGTTTGATTTGGGTTCTATCTCTTGAAATTGACTGAGTTCTAATTAATATGGCATGAAATCCCAGAGGCTTTACAGGAAAATAGTGATTTGGTTACATGAAAATTAAAACCATGTTTGGGGATCAAAAGAACCTGTAAAAAAATAAAAATACAAAAGGAACCTGGGAAGATTATGTATTATATATGACAGGAAGAGAGTTAGTATTCATGATCTATAAAGAATACTTTCCAATCAATAGAAAAAAGATATACAGGTAAGGGGAGAAAGGGCACAGGTGCAAACAACAACAGAAAGGTGGTCCACCTCATTAACGTAAAAAGATGGAGACTGAATCCACAAGGCTCAGTTTTCACCTATCAGACTGGCAGATCTCCAGGGTTAAGGAAAACAGATCCTGCGGTTATCAAAGAGGTAATAAAGCCATATTAAAAATCACACACATACATTTGACAACTTGGATGAGACCGACCAGTTTCACGAACAGAAACTATCGTAGTTTTCCCGGTGTGAAACAGGTCATTTGAGTGGTGCTGTAACTATGAAGGTAGTTGAATTAGTGATTTAAAATCTACCTGCCCCCCAAATAGGCAGGCCCAGATGGTTTCACTTGCCCTTCCCCCAGATGGTTTTACCAAATGTGTAAAAAAGAGTTAACACCAATTCTACATCATATCTTCCAGAAAAATAAAGGAGGGACACTTCCCAAATGCTTTCTGTGAGATCACTCTTACCCTAACACCAAAACCAAAGACTATACAAGAAAACCGCAGACCAATATCCTACATCCATATAAGCACAAACATCGTCAACAAAATATTAGCAATGAGTATTTATCAGGATACAAAAACATACACTATGGCCAAGTGGGAATTACTCTGAGGATGCAAGGCTGGCTTGTTATTTAAAAATCACTCAATGTAATCCACCATATTAACAGGCCAAACGTAAAAAGAAATCACATGACCACATCAATTGATGTAGAAAAAGCACTTGACAAAATTCAATATTCTCTCATGATTAAAAAAAAACCCAAACCTCTCATTCCTGGCTGGGTAGCTCAGGGGTGAAGTGGGTAGAAGTGTCATCCCCATGCGTCAAAATTGTGGGCTTGATCCCTGGGCAGGGCACATGCGAGACTCAACCAATGAATAGATAAATAAGTGAAACAAGTCAATGTCTGTCTGTCTGTCTCTCTCCAACAGTGTGGTGATTGCTGGGGGGAGGGAATGAAAGGGGACTAAATGATAATGAAAAAAATATAATAAAGATTAAATAAATATAAATTAAAAATAAGATAAATATAATTTTTATAATGTAAAAAAAGCTTTCAGAAAACTAAGAACAGAAATTTCTTCAACTTGACAAAGAGCACCTACAAAACTCCTACAGCTAATACTGCAATTAATGGTGAAAAACTATACTTTTCCCCTAAGATTGATGATGAGGAAAGGATCCAAGAATCCAATTAGGAAATCGGCAAAAGATAAAAAGAGACATTTTACTAAAGATAGAAGGTTGGCAAATAAGTGCCTGAAAAACATTCAACATCACCAGTCGTTAGGGCAACGCAAAGCAAGACCCGGATGAGGTATCACTACGTGTCACCAGAAGAGATCAGATGAGGTCAGTGACAACACCGAGTGCCGGGCACGGTGTGGGGCATCTGGATCGCTCACACGTTAGGCTGATAGGGTGTAAAATGGCACAGACGCTCGGGAAAATAAGCAGTTTCTTTAAAAAAAAAACAAAAAAAAAACGTCTACACATATACGAACAATACAACTCAGCAATCACATTCCTGGCCATTTATCCCAAAGAAATGAAAACTCACATCCACACAAAAGCCTGGACATGGTTGTTCGTGGCAGGCTTTTTTATTTTTGTAATAGTCAAAAACCAGAATGTCCGCTATGTCCTATAATAATCGGTGACTGTCTAAGCAAACTGTGGTATATCCACTCCATGAACTAGTACTCAGCAAGAAAAAGGAAAGGGCAATTGATACACGTACCAACTTGGATGGATCTCAGGGGCATTATGCTGAGCGGAAAAAGCTCATCTCAAAAGAATGACATACCAGATGATTCCATTCGTATAACATATTTGAGAGGACAACATTACAGAGATGGAATACAGATTCGTGGTTGCCAGGGTTAGGCATGTTGAGAGGAAGGGAAGTGGGGTGACTATAAAGGAGGGGCACCGGGGAGACCTTGGCGGTGACGGTGCGGTTCTGCATCTTGCTGGCCGTGGTGGGGATGTGATCCACACCTGTGATGAAGCGACACTGACATACACACACACATTGCAACATCGATTTCCTGGCTTTGATATTGGATCCTAGTGACGTTAGGTGTAACCATTGGGGGAAACCAGGAAGGGGACATGGAACCTCTCTGTACTGTCCTTGCAACTTTCTGTGAATCTATACTTATTTCAAAGTTGAGAGGTTTTTTAAAAATTATTATGCGGCCTATACTCTGTTCCTATTGGACAGCACCTCAGTCCTCCATTAGATCTGACCTAAACTCAGTCTACCTAGATTGAGCCTTGACCTCCCACTTGGTCCTTGCTGTGCCCCTCCCTTCAGCTGCCTCCTGTTCCTTCCAACCTCTGCACTGCCCCCCCCCTCCCCACATACACACTTACAGCATTGGCTGGGTCCTTGGAGATGGACTGACCACCAGAAGCATAACCCGAGTCCCAAGACCACCCCTCACCTGTCACCTTGGCTTTCTGTTGACTTGGCCGTGCACCAGATACCTTCCCCCACCCCCAGATAATCATGTCTGCTGATGACAGATTGCTGCCCCCAATAGATCCTGCCGTTAAAATACCAGATTGTCCCCCATGGGGCCAGACCTCTACCTGGATCTGATTTCTAGGCCCCATCCTAGCTGACCTCGGTCGTCTCTGCCTCTCACCCAGGTCCTCCAGAATATGCCCTTGGGTGCCCTTCCCAAACCCTCAGTCTGAGGCATGGCTTTGCCTTCGACCTCACACAGCTTCATGGAGGAATCTCACACCTCACCAAGGCTTCTCCTGTGAAGTCACCGCTGGAAATGCCACTCTTTCCATGGAGTGGAACTTGTTGATTTGATTTCCTTGTTAGTTGCACAACATTTTTGAGCTGCCATTAGACTTCTAAACTCCAGTTTCTTGGTACTACAGTGACTCAAGCTGTGAATAGCTAATGTATGCTGTCAACAATTACACTTTTATCACTTACAATATATGGAAATGCAGCTTACTAGGCGTTTTGTCTAATCAGTATTTACCACTGGCCTGCTACGTCCCAGGCTTGGTAGATAAATTCTAACATGGAGACCTCCTCAAAGGCACTAAAGGGGGAGGGGGTGTAAAGCCTTGATCTCTTCATCTGAATATTTGATCTCTTCATCTGAATATTTGAATCATCATTCTCCCATTCCGCTGCTCACTCTTCCCTCACCCACTCGCTGTCACTGAATCAACTTCAGGCACACTGATGACCCACACGTCAGGAGCGGTTACCACGCTGCCTGTCGGAATGAGCAAATAAAACTTTCAGACCGCCCCACCTTTTACTTGAGCAGTCTAAAATACCACACTGAAAAGAGGGAGGGGTCCTTCAATAGCAAAATCCAGACTTGCAAGGGAAATGGGACAAAAGGATGGCAAGAAAGGCAAGAGCCCGGTACTGCTGTTGGTTACCTCCCAGATGAATCTGAAATGTGCACAGAAAACTTTTACAAACAAGTGTCATGGCCGTAGTGTACGCTAATACTCATCTTCCACTTTATCAAGGCTGTTGTCTTTCCTGCTTCTTCTAGAACCTTCCCTCTGTTTCTACCTCTGTGCCTAGAGTATCCCAGGGTCTTGGGAACTGGTGAAGTCCAGGACCCCAAAGTTCTCCCTCTCCCAGTTCTGAGTCCATCCATGGCTTCCCACTGATCTTAGGATCAAGGCCAAAATCCCTAATGAGTTCCACAAAGCCTGTACGACCTGGCCCTGCACAATTCTCTGTCCTATATCCTGCCTGGCTCCTGCCCTTCGTCTTCTCTGGTCAAAGGCAGGGGCAGTGGTCAACCCAGAGTACACATAATAAGGGGTGAATTTTCTTTTTAGATTTTATTTATTTATTTTTAGACAGAGGGGAAGAGAGGGAGCAAGAGAGGGAGAGAAACATCAGTGTGTGGTTGCCTGTCGCGCTTCCCACACCAGGGAACCTGGCCTGCAACCCGGGCACGAGCCCTGACTGGAAATCGAACAGTGACCCTCTGCTTTGTAGTCTGGTGCTCAATCCACTGAGCCACCCCAGCCAGGGCATAAGGAGTGAATTTCCTGTGAAATCTGTAAACAATAATAAAATGGACTCGAAAATCCCACTGTTTATTATCACCATTATTCTGTACTCCAAAAATATCTGCCAAAATACTCTTCCCCGCCTTTTTCCTCACCCTCCTCCTTGGTACACTGCCGGCTTCAGTTCCCTCAATCTGCCACCTCCCAACCCCATCGGCAGGGTCTTTGCACATGCTGATTCCTTTTTAGAACCACCTTCTCGCTTCCCCTCCACCTGTTTGTCTAATTAACTCCTTCTCATCATTCACATCACGTCACAAAGGTCTCAACGGTATTTTCAGAAAGATCCGTTCCAGACGGCCTTCTTGCAGGTCCTTGTGGGGGTCGCTGGTGCTCATGTAGCTCCAGCTCTCCTTCCAGACACAGGGTGGAGCGGCACCTCCCCCACCCTGCTGAGGTTGGGCACTGGCTTTGCCAGGATAGTGGGGAGCAGTGGGGTGCGCTGTTTCTGGGAGGGAGCCCTGAGGCGCCTGTGCACCTTCTGCCCGTTCCCTTCCCCGTCCCCCTGCTTCAGCAATCCTGGGTGTCTGTCAGCGGGGTTCCTGATTGGCTCCACTAAGCAGGGGGACCCTGCAAGCCACTTTTGAACGTGTAATATTCCAAGAAATAAAATTTTGGTGAGTTAAGCCATTGAGATTTGAGGGGTGTTTGTTACCCCAGTGTTTTAAAACGTGGATTTTTTGGTAAGGCCCACAGATGAGAAGACAATGGCCATTGGGAAGACTGTTACTTGCAGTTCCCAGCCGGAGGGGACAGGCCTCAACACCCTGAACCACGTGGGTAAGGACGAGGGTGATTCAGGAGCTGGAAAGAGCAGGAGAAAAATGTGGGTAAGAGCCTTTACCGGGTTTTCACAGGGGAAGAGGGGGCGGCAGGACGAGAGTTTAGCATTGACTGGTTTGAATAATTTCATAGGGCTCCAGGGTGCAGGAACTGCCCTGCGTTGTCTGACTCCCCAGCCCTGGGGTGATTAGGCCGAGGGCATAGTAATTTAATGAGTAAAGATCAATGAAGGAGGTTGGTGAGCTCTGGATCAGTTGGTTTGCATGTGAAAGGCTCACTCCCAGGAGAGTAGTTTTATTTCTGGGAATCAGCTCACCCGGGGAGGGGCTGTCTCTCCGGGTTCAGCGAGGTTCTGAGATGTCAAAGCATCAGCAAATATAGAAAATAAAAACATGATTCATATACACAGCATAACATGGCCCATCCTGACTCACATCCCTTTCTTCTTCACTCGCATTCATCCTGGTTCCTAATTAGATGTGTATTGGGGTAAATATTGTTATTATTTTTGTGATTATGTAATGAAGCTCAACTGAAAGCTCCATGGAAGCAGTGGCTGTGCGGTGGAGCCTCCTGAGTGGGATGACTGCCCCTGCTACGAGCTGCCAGAGAGCTTGCTTCTGCTCCCTGCAATCCACCACGGGCGAGCACGATGACAAGCTGGCAGTCTGCAACCCAGAACCCCAGAAGCTGACGGCTGTTGCCAGATCCCCCCCATGCTGGCACCCCGGTCTTCCACTCCGAGCTTCCAGAACCGTGGGAAATAAATCTCCATTGTGGAAAAGCCCCCCAGTTCATGCAATTTTTGCTACAGCAGCCCAAAGTGATTAAGACAAATACAGAATGAACAAATGAATGAATATTCAACTCTTAGAGAGTGGACAGAAAAGGCCTGACTGTTGTCCTTTGAAAGACCAGCTTACGGAGGTGGACCTTTGGCTGGCATCTGGGAATGTAAATTTCAGGAGGGACCCCACCATTCCCAGAATTGTGAAGAGCGGCCTAAACTATTCGCACAAACGCACTGGTTTACACGGAACACCCGCTTTCCCTCTGGGAGTCTGGAACACTGGCACGGGGCAGGCAGAGGGCAGTGTAACCTGCCCCCAGGTACAGCTCTGGGCACTGAGTTGTGACTGGGCTTCTCTGACCGGCACCGTTTCCCACTGCTGGGGGAGCAGCATGCCCTGCGACCCCACTGGAAGCGTGTGCCTGGTTTGCCCTTGCAGGTCCCATGCGCGGTTTCCTTTGCTGTTTTGCTCTGTGTCCTCTCACCGTCAGAAACCACAGCCACAAGTGTGACCAATGACGAATCCCGTGAGTCCTCCTAGCGAATCATTGAACCTGGGGGTGGCCGTGGGGACCCCAACACAGGGGTGGCAAATGAACACAACCAGATTCTTCTGGAAAGTACAAGTACTAGATTATTCCCCAAAGGATGTTCTAGGGTATTTGTGGTTAAACAGAATTGAGAAATGCTGTGTTAAACAAGGTCGAGGAAGAAATTTTCAGAAAATAAAAAATAAAGTGCTTATGGGGGCTTTTAATAAGCTAATGAATTCCAATGCAGAAATAGATTGTATAACAGCTCCCCAACCCATTTCGTCACAGGTCCTTTTATTTTTTAGAGCAGCGTATGGGCTGGGGTCCCAGGGAACCTTCTCTGGCAGATAACAGGCCCAGAGAAGGCCGGTCACAGAGCTCAGGCTCTTGCTGTGTTGGCCACGGGGCTGCTGACACTCCCAGTCTCTGCAGCCCTGAAACCCACGGTAACCAAAAAGGCTTAAGAGATGGTTCCGGTGCTGCTCCACGATCCGGAAATCCTTGTGATAAATCCCCATTTCTGAGAGTAATCCATGTATGTTTCTTCCTTGCAATCTTAAAGAGCCCAACTAATGTAGAATTACTCGGGAATAAACAGTAATATAGCAAATTGGACCTTTATTGAATGGCTCTCATTTAAGGCTCTTAGCACATCAAACAGTGATATTTAAAAAGACATGTCAATTGACCTTGGAAATAAAAGAGTCAATGTAAGCAACATTTGTCATACTGACAGGCTTGGCAAATAGTGTTTTGATTTGCCAGCAGCCCTACTGCAGACAGCAGTCACAGTTAGATACATAAACCATTAAGCTAAAAACAGAACTATCATTACAGGCAACATCTAGTAATTTGCAGGTAATTGATGGGCATTAGTCATAATCACACATAATACACAGAAACACACATACACCCTACACACACATATTCTCTCTGGCTCTCTGGTAAAGCCCATTTGTATTTTGTCAAGAGCTTCTGAAACCGGGGAACTTGGAAAACATGGGGGTCTCTGTGATTTTAAGTATATCTATGTCCCATAAACTCTTTTCCTGAGAGCACCCCGCGGGCTGGGGTTCTGTGGAACGCTCTCTGGGAAATGGCAGGCCCAGAGGAGGCAGGTCACGGAGCTCCCGCGGTTGCTACCTTGGACATGAGATGAATGACATTCCCGGTCTCCAGAGCCCTGAGGCTCATGGAGATGGTTCTTGCGCTGCCCTAAGAGCTCCACACATGCTTTCTAGGATGCATGCGGACTTCAGAAGCAAGGTCTGGACTCAAAGCAGACCCACCTGCTGAGGTCTAAAAATAGAGAAGCAGCGCTCCATGCTCAGAGTGCAAACCCTCTAACACAGTCACTCTGTCCCCGCCCGTGAGTATTTCCCATGGAACTGAAGCCGGGAGTCCTGGGTATTCCCTCCTCACGCTCTACCCCAACAGTTCCCCAAACAGGGTCCAGAGGACCCCACTCAGTGTCATGTTAGTAGACCTGCCTGAGACAACGCACACGTAATTTGGGGAAATGCTACATACAAAATGGCACCCTAGTTCCCAATCTGTGTATCATGGTACCCTGGGGGGCTACCAGGAACTTATCAGGGAACTGAGGGACATTTTAAATGGTCACGGGGGACTGGGATGGTCAGCCTCTGTTGGACACACAAAGTGTGAGGTCAAGGTCGTTGAGTTTCAGCGTGAGGCTAGGTTCATTAGATGACATTGTATCTTTACAATGATACGAGCTGGGGGTTTGTTGGCTGGTGCGATATGAAATGGCACCGTGTGCCCTGGTCAGTGTGGCTCAGCTGGTTGGGTGCTGTCCCGCCCACTGAAAGGTCACCGGTTTGATTCCCTGTTAGGGCACACGCCTGGGTTGTGGGTCCGTCCCTGGTCAGAGCAACCAATCAATGTTTCTCTCTCACACTGATGTTTCTTTTCTCTCACTCTCTTTCTCCTTACCCTCCCCTCTCTCTAACAAAAATAAATAAATAAACAAATAAATAATAAAAAAATAATAAAGTGGCACCATGTGAAAATCAGTGTGGAACAAGCTTTGAGGGCGGTGGGTCCGAGCTGATCCCAAAGTCTGAAAGCCGTGTGGAGGCCAGCATGTACACACATTCCATTAGGAAGTAATTGTGGTTACTTAGGGATAAAACAAAAATAATATTTTTCTTTCAATTTATGGTCACTGTCTTTTTAAACAGTTACAATGTTGCTAAGGTGTAAATACGTATTCAGCTATTCAGACCTTACTACTTCAACAATGGAGCTGATCAGTACTTCTTTTATGCATGGAGCATCACGCAAAAATTACTGAAGCACTTACGGGCACCTCAACCTAAGAAATGGTGGGCACCTGTGCATGAGTGTGGCGAAGGCTCGAGAAGTGCAGCAGCGGGGAAGACGCGGGGAAGGCTCCGCACCCCTTGACCCAGCACACCTGTGAGCAGCGTCCTTCCTGACATCAGAGTGGGGCATCTGAGTGCGTATCACCCAGGATTTGCTCTATCATCTGATAAGTTCAAAAAAGAGACCAGAGGCTGACTTATTGGTATTATCAACATTTAAAAATTATTTCTCATCCATCATTCATTCAACAGATACTAATTGCGTGCCCTATTAAATATCATGTACTATGCTTGGTTCTGAGGACAAAAATTTATAAGACATGAACCTGGCCCCCAAGGAGTTCAACCTCAAAAGGAGGCATTTATATTAATTTCTCTGGAAATCCGGCCGCCCCTCACCACACTCATTACCGCCTTCCTGGCCGTCTCCACCTCTCGACTCGGTTATTGAACTCACCTCCTAACTGGTCTCCCTTCTTCCCCCTTGTCTTCCTACAGACCCGCCTCAACACAGCAGCTGGCAGGATTAATTTAAGCCAAATTATGTCATTTCTCTGCTGAGAAGCCTCCTAAAGTCATCCCACTTGATTCAAGGCAAAGCTAAAGTCCTTATGATGACCCAAATGCCCCAGGCCATCCTCTGCCACCACCTTGCACTTCCACTCCTCTGCCAGTCTCTTTACCACCCGTTAGTCTCCCCCTGATCACCCGCGCCAGCCACAATGGCCCCGTGACGTCCCTCGAACACAGCTGGCAAGTCCTGACACAAGGCTTCTGCACGCGCCTTCCCTCAGCTTCCCCTGGCTAGCCATCTCTCCCCTCACATGTGCGTGACTGACCCCTCGCCTGCAGGCTTCCACATCGCCTTCATACCAAGCACTCCAACGGCCACTGTATGTGAGGTTGCAACCCTCTTCCCACTCCGGCCTCACTTCCTGGCTCCTGACCTCTGTCCTGCATTTCCTCCATAACACTCACCACCATCTGACATACTCTATATCTGATTAATCCTTGTTTATTAAGTCTACCTACTCCCACAAGCATGAGAATTCCATGAGGGCAGGATTTTTATCCATTTGGTTCCCCGGGCTAGGCCCAGCTTTGGAGAGTGGTGCCAGGCACACAGCAGAAACTGGTAACTAATTTTATTATTGCTAAAGACACGATGATAATGCAATGCAGTACGTGCCGTGATGTCGATCGTCCCAGGGAATCTGACACACCGGCCTGGGCTGATCTTAAAGGATAAACCATTAGCCAGTCATCCACAGGCTAGTGGGAAGACAGGGAGGTCATTCCAAGCAAAGGGGATGGCATGAGCGGAGGAAAGACAAAATCCAACTTTACATGTAATTTATGAAATTGTTCTCCAACCAATGACAGGAGGACAAATGGAAGCAACCAGCTGTTCATCCTCCATGTGTTTGCCATGACTGCTTAATTACCAGTCTCCCCCAGAGAGGGGAATTGTTCTGGAGGCTGCTCAGCCTTCTAGCAGATGCAGACTTGATTTGCGCCCACACGGTCCTGGAAAACCCTAACCCAGTCTGGTCGTCCATGACGGAGGCTGAAGCCTCCAGCACTGTGGGTCAGGAGGGTTGGTGGGATGGAAGTGGGGAAGGGGGCTTTGAGGAAGAGAGGCCATCGTGTTCCAGAAGACATCAGCCGCTGCACCTACGTCCCCCAAATCAGGCCAGTGACACCCCACATTTGGGAATTAGAGCCGTTCTCCTTCCGTCATTTGCCCTGAAAGCCTGAACCACCACAAGGGTCTCCATGGAGCAGCTGGGACCTACCAGACCCTCAGACACTGCCATTCTAGGATTGGCACTACCCGGAAGAACTCTGCATTTTCTGTTCTTCTCGAGCTAGGAAAACAAACAGTAACAGTTGTCCAAAAGTGAGGGAGTAGCCAACAGTGTCTCTCCCTGGAGATTCCCTATCCTGAAGACTTATACCCACCGAGCCTCTGACAGCTGCTGCGGCCACCCTGGCAAGGGAGCAGTGGAGCCCCTGAGAGCTCTGGGAGCCTCAAGATGCTGACAGTGTCTTCAAGAGGGTGGGGTGGCCCACCCCTACCTGCTCCTGCTCCTTGATGCCCTTCCTGTCGGCCACCAGAGCCTGTTCCGAGCCTGGTACCTGGTCTGAAGAGTCTGGGTCTCGATGTCAGAGACAGCACTTTACAGAGTGCAGCACCTGTACCCAGGTGGGTGACTGCTACCGTCTCAACCAGCGGATGCACACCTGCCTCTGGGAGGTGCTGGATACGAAGCAGAGGAGCGCAGGCCCTGTCCTTGTTGGAGGGCAGAGCCAGGCCCAGGACACACGGAGCAACATGTCCACAGTTTTTCCATGTTCTAGGGAACCAGGATGAACAGAAGCTTCCAGAACCATGGTCTTAGGGAGGCAAGGTGCAGATTCCCCTCTGAGCAAAAGAACTGATGAGTTCAGCTCAGGCTGGGTTTCCAGGGCCAGGCTGGGCTGTGGAAACAGCCAGCAGGACCCATGACTGTGCAGCGTGAAGCAAGACCCCAGAGGCCGGGTCACAGGTGACCAGTGACAGGGGTGATGAGCAGCAGAGGGTCAGCCTGAATGATCACATCCAAACAAGTGATACATGTGTAGGTGACAGTGAAGGGCCCTTCTCTGTGCCCTCACCTGGGGACCTGACAGGAAGGAGCCACAGGGGCAGTGAGGTAGTTTGGTCGCCTGGGATTTTCTGCACTGGGGTTGGGACGTCTCTCAGGCTCATTTCCCAGTGTCTGAATCTCTGACTCTGGCCTGGCTTCTAGGAGTGTTCAGGGCCACCACGCCGCACAGCTCTAAGGGGTGTCAATCAACCACAGTCGACGGCCCCGGATTTGTCGTCTTATTCCTGAATTCTGTCTCTGTCTGAAGCCTCAGAATCAGACAACTGTCAGCTTGAGTTTAGAACTGGGGTTTGCCCCTTGGTGCCATCTTCTCAGTCACCTTTAATGCTACGCTCTGCAAAGCAGGGATTGATGCAGCTCAATCCCTCAATCTCCACGAATCCTGCTCAGGTCTATGTCATTCTATGAGGCAACACAAAGGAAGACATGGAAGCCTGGAGACAGCAAGTCTCAAGGAACTGACGAGAAAGCCATGGAGGTGTCCAGCTCACGGGGAGGTTCCCACTGACCACAGCTCCCACGTGATCACACCCTGTCATGGCACTCCACTGGTCACTTAGCTCTATTTCCTATAACACCGAATGGCTTATTTTTATGGACTTATTTGTTAATCGCCTGTCCCCTTCTGCTTGACTGCAAGCTCTATTTAGAGCAAGGACTTTGTCCATCTCGGTTACCTTTGTACGAGGTCTGTCCAGAAGGAATCCAGCCATGTGCTATGAAAGAGACATTTATTAAAGAAGATACAGGATACAAGAAACATTGTACACAGGACAATGACACCTCAGTCCCCTGCAAAGTAGGCACCTGGGGACCTCACACAGTTCTCCCAAATGTCATCAGCTGCCCCGTCATATTTTCCTGAATCTCATCGACGGTCTGAAATCTCTTCCCTTTCAAAGGGGATTTTAGTTTTGGAAAAGCCAAAAGTCACAGGGCACCAACTCTAAGCTGAGGAGAGCTGAGTCACCTGGGTGATTTGATGTTTTGCCAAAAAACTCTGCACAAGATGTGATGCATGAGCAGGTACATTGTCGTGATGAAGCTGCCAATCACCAGTTGCCCATAGCTGCAGCCTTCTAAGTCCTCCAAATAGTTTCCACAGAGGAATGTCCAAGCTTAACGCAAAACTTGATGCTGATTCATTGCTCTACTCACTCAATCATTTTGAGTGGGATGGCCACACAATACACACACTCACTCAACAGCATCTACCACCCCCACTGACGAGGACAATGAAGTCATCATTGTTCACACAAGTGCATTCCTGTCCACTGTCCTTGGCTGCGCTGCCAGGTTGCATCGATGTTGTGCAAACCATTCTTGTTATATTAACAATGGCTGGACTTTTTCCAGACAGACCTCATATATTCAGTGACTACCACAATGCCTGGCACACAGTAGATGCTCAATAAATACATGCGAAATAGAATGAATGAGTGAGGAGATGGTGGTATCAAAGAAGCTAGAAATAGAAAGTGTTTCAAGAAGAATGAGGTCAACTCAACAGCAGCAAACACTTTCAAAGGAACTGGTAAGCAGGATTAAGAAGGTGAATGAGTGTGGCAATTAGGGGACCAGTGGTGACTTTTTCCTGAGCAGACTGGTGGAGTGGTAAGGCTGACGCTGGGTTACCGTGAGTTGAGCTGTTATTAAGAAGGGAGGAAGTGGAGACAGAGTCTAGACCGTAGTGTTGAAAGGAAGAGGATCAATTAAAAAAAAAAAGCTGCTTTTGAACCAAAGCCTCTTTTGCCCCCTAATCAGAAAATGCTAATTTCTACCTTTCTCTCCTGCCCATCCCTTCCTGTTGCTTCTCTCTCAGGGCGCACACCATTAATCATCTCTCATTACTTTATTTTTTTAATAGAATAAGCAAGTTCATGGGCATTTGTTTCAGTATGACATTCATTCTCTTGGCAGGATAATAATTGATACCTTAAATGACCTCATTAATCAGCAGGGACAATTAGAACAATGTATGTGGAGGACAATTGGCTGTGTCGCCTGTCTAGGAAAGACTGAAAGGTCCCCGCTATGTCTAGGTCAGAATGGGACACTTCCATGGGTCACTGACTCCTCATTAGTCCTCCTTCTTGGGTCCCTTCAAGCAAAGTGGAGACAAAGAATCCCCAAGGAAATCTGAAATTTAATGGCACGTGTAGTTTCAACGTGGCTCCACTTTCATTGCTGGGCTCTGCCACTCTGAAGCCCCTGCCCTGTCGTTCGTCCTTAGGGGAAAAGAGGTCTGCATTGCTCTAGAGATTTCCAAAAAAATAAATGAAAATACAACTTTGGTGGATGAGCTTCTTCAAATGTAGTCAGAAAGCATGCCGTTTCAAGAAAACCTCTGGTGAATCTTTTGATCAAAAAGGAATGCTCTGTGCAAGGTGAATTATCATCACCTTCACTCCCTTTTGAAAAGAGTTACTGGGCGGTGGAAAGATCAGGAAAATGTGACGGGGATGGAACACACGGGCTTCAGCAAGGTATTTAGGAACGCACAAGAAGAGGAAAGGTGGACTTTGTCAATATCGCAGTGAAACAGACTCTTTACTGGCTCAGCAACCACACTCAGATGTCAACTGGCTTTGTGACAGAGCCCAGTCCTCAGTCCTGCCCGTCTGCCATCGTTTGTTAATAAATTCCTTATGCTGGAATAATTTGAGATGGATGGAAAAGTTGCAGAGTTACTATAGGAAGGTCCCATGTACCTTTCAACCAATTTCACCTGGTATAAACATCTTTCATAACGACGGTAACTGGTCAAAATGAAGAGATGAACATTGGCATTTTGCTATTAACTAAATTATGGCTTTTATTCAGATTTAATCAGTTTTTCCACATATGTCCTTTTTCTGTTCCAAGACCCAATCCAGCAGGCCACATTGCATTTAGAGCTGTAAATTTTAATGTCTTGTATGGGAACACAGATGGCACACTGGTCAACTTATGACTGGTGTAACCAAGACCCAACCCAAGAGGCCCCTCATGCTTCATCTAGAAGACTAGCATTGAAGACAGACGAGAGTCAACTTCTGTCCTTGGATCCTAGACCCACACTGTAAAGGTAGTTGCCAAACATTCCAGAAGCTCGCCGCTGACTCAGATTGTGAGCCTCGGTGCCAAGAAAGCTCATGAGACGTGGGGACACCTTCCCAGGGCCAGAGTGTCTGTAGGGAGAGGGTGATGATTCTGGTTTATCTGTGTGGGTTTGTTTACCTCCTAACTGCTTTCATTTTTCTCAATCGTTTTTTAAAATAAGAATCTTTCAAAAACACAAGAAAGGCTAGAGAAGAATATAATGAGCACCCGTGTACCCAACACCTGCTAAGGAAATGAAGCATTGTAAACACAGGCAGAGTCCCCTGGGAGCTCCCCCTCCCCATGGCACGGTGGCAAGTCCCTTCAGTATCTGGCCTCTGCCTCTTCTCCCATCAGTCATCAGTCCCCACCCCAAACAACAACAACAAACAAACCAGCAAAAATCCAACCCACCCCCAACTCTCCAGCCCTATGGGATCTCAAGAGATTCCCTGAGTATCGTGCCCACACTCCAGCTCCTTCACACTCGCTGTTCCCCCTGCCTGCTCTCTTCCTGCCCCCTCCACACATCTACCAGTCAATTTCTGCTCTAAGACGGTGCTCGAGGGGCCCCTCCTCAGTAGCGTCTGTACTGAGTCCTCCAGTGCGGTACCTCTAAACTCTCGTTGCTTGGGACACATCTCTCCAAACTGAACTGACTTGTCTGTCTCCTTTATGTTTCTGCCGGGACATGTCAAGCCTTCCCAGGTCAGGGCCCATGTCTAGTTCATCTCTAGATTCCAAGGTCCAAGCTGAAGGCCTGGAATGAAGAGGTGCTTGGGGAATATGAGGCCTGCAGTTCAATGCGATTAAGAAAATAGTGCCTAACATGAGTACTACTTGGGTTTGCATCCTGGCTCTGCTACTTACTAGCCGTATGACCTTGATCAGGTTCTTTAATGGGTCTGCGCCTCATTCTCCCCTGCCTGCATGGGGGATTAGGAACGGTGCCTCCCTCACAGAGTGCTGGGATGATTCGATGAGCTTATATAGGTAAAGTATTTAGAATAGTGTTTGGCACATTGTAAACACGTAGGAGCTATTATTATTATTATTTCTATCAAAGTGTTTAGCACCTGGTAGCTATAGTCACCGGGATTGGGGTTCTACAAAACTAGGACCTGGGTTAAAGATTTGGGTGCACAATGTGTTTATTTGTGAATTGACCCCACGAAACACAGTGATTGAGAGAGAGGAAATAGAACAGCAAAGGGAATGCGGCCCCTAGGGCTGTAGTCACTAGGAAAGTGAATGGAGTTGTGAGTGAATGGAGTTGAATCCCACTTCAGGACTTTGGGAGTAGGAGCAGAACGTGTGACTCAGTTATCCTATTGGAGGGAGAGTAGGCCTTCTTTTCTTGCACCTTGGTTGCTCCTGGGGGGATCAGCTCTAACCAACGAGCTATGCTCAGGTATCTGTGGGGTCTGCTGGGTCTCCTCTCCACTCCCATTCGATACTTGAGCACGCGATCTGGGTGGAGAGTGGGGGGCAAACGCCCAAGAGGACTTCTGACTATAGCCCTGGCTCCCTGCTTTCCTCTCGTCCCTTGAGTGCTGCTGGCTCCTGCCCCATCCTCTCCTTGACTCCACCCTGATCTCAGCTTTCCTAGGGCTGGCACTGCAAAGATGCAGCAGTGCTGAAAAGTGCCAGGGGGAACTAGCCAGCAGGCCATGCCATCCTCAGCACCAGACCGATGCCAGGCAGAAAGCATCCCTTCACCCTCTCTGAGGCCCCCAACCCCCGAGCCTCCCTCACCAGTCCCCTTCTGACATTTTTTTCAGCTTTAGTAGCTGATGGCAGAGCGACATCCTGGCATACTGGAGGGACCCATGGCAATACACACAGCCCATTGCAGTGATGTGTGGCCGGTCTCCACCTCCTCTCAGCAGGCAGCTCAGAGCCTGGGCTAGAGAGAGGTGGGCGAGAGAGGATCCAGCTGCCCACTCTGCCCTCCACCCCTCCACCTCCGGCTCCTGCTGCCGGCTTCTCATTACTCCTTTCCACAGCTCCTTGCTTGTTTGTCCCCAGTGCCTGGCAATTAGGCTGTGTTTATCAAACCATGGGCTCTGGCTCTGCTCACCTGGACCGTGCTTACCACAGATTTCCCTGCGAGGACTGCAGAGATCGTAAAAACAACATCCCACCTTGTCTCTCCTGCTTATTTACTAACTTGGCCATAAATAATCAGGGCGATTTGCATCTTAATACTTGGCTTTTTATAGCACCACACATCTGAACGCTGGCAGTCAAGCTGGGGGCTGAGGCAAGAGGAGCCCTGTTCTAGGCTGCCCATGACATTGGCCAGAGAAGCTTCTGACTTCCTCCTCTTACCAGAGTGTCTAGCACGCTTGTCCTGAACTCAGCAGAGAGGGAGCCAGTGTGAGGACTGGGGGAGTGGGAGGAGGGGAAGCAGGCATAGGTCCGTGGTCAGGAGCAGGGTGGACACAGCTGCAGTGGGAGGTGATAACTCTAAGATGTCCCTTTGCCAAGAATGGCCTTTGTGTGGGGACAGCAGGAAGACCTCCCCTCCCCAGGGTCCCACAACACATGGGAGCTGGTCTGAGCAGAGTGCTCGCACACTTGACCATGGCGCTGCCATTTACTCCCTGTGTGACTCTAGGCAGCCCACTTCCCCTCTCTGATCCTCGTTTGCTCATCGGCAAAGTGGAGAAGAATGATAGTATCTGCCTTGGAAGACGTTTGTGAGGATTCAGAGGGTTAATACAGGAAAGGTGCTTAGTATGATGCCGGCATACAACACGCAGTTGATAAGATGATGATGATGCTATAAAAACAAATCCTCTACATTCTGTTCCTGTAGCTATCAAAAAAAATTTATGAGGAAAAATAAACCAAGACCTGCTCGGAGCACAGGGAAGGAATTCACTGTCAGGCCACAGTCTGAAAGATTGTGAGATCGGAATAGAAATACATGGAAGACACACTCGCAGCAGCAGAGACTCCCACCGAGGCCGCTGGGACAAGGAGCAGGCGGGCTTTAGAGCCAGCACCGTGCCTGCTGTCTGAGGGTTGGCAGGCTGGTATCGGGGTGAGTGTCAGCTCTCAGGGTCCACATGTACCTGCAGGGCTGCCCCGCCCCGGTTCCCAGTGCACACACCTGGCCTTTGGCCCTGCTCATCCTGCCTTGTTAACCTGTGCTCAGTCCCCAGAAGTATGGACCCTGCTCCCCACACCTCAGCCCTAAATTGCATTTTTACTCCATCCCCTGCCAGACATGACACGTTTTATAAGCTGGAAGCCTCGATGCTGCATTCTTAGATTCCAGCTTGCTATCAATTTGGCCAGTGGTGGGGAGGGGGGACCTCACCCTGAACCAGCTTTAGGACCTACTGCCTCTTGGGCACTGGTCAGTAACAAAACCCAGCCCCGGTCCCCCGCTGCTTCCACCCTGTCCCGTATTTGAGATCCCTGCAAATCTGGGGACTAGGCTCCTTGCTATGTCCCATGGGACAGAAGCATAAAGGGTCACAGCAGGACAGGAAGAAATGAGCAGTGACCAGAGTGACAAGCTCTGCTTCAGACACAAGGGATCAAGGACTTGTGACATTATGACCATAAAGTCGCTGATACACATGACAAAGGAGAAGAGGGATGGAGGCATCAGCATCAGCAGGAGTCAAGGTGCTTCCAGCCACCAGCAATGGCTGAGTCTGGGCAAGGGGGGACTACCTTCAGTGCCTGGGAAAGGCCACCATGTCCTGACCCAACACCTAGTGCCAGGCGTGCCTCTGCCTGGCACCCTCTCCCCTCTCCTCAGCTCCACCTGCCATCCCGCCTCCCCGCACCCCTGCCCAGCAGTCTCTCTTCTAGCGCCCCACTTATTTCCATCAGAAAGCTTATCAAAACCTATGTCAATTTGTTCAATTTGTTTAGTTTCTTTCTTCATTTACTTACTAGTCTCTCCTACGAGAGGCCACACTGGGGAGAGATGGAAATGTGTGTTCTTTGTTCCCCTACTGTTTTCCCAAAGCCGTTGTCACCCCTGTAGGGTAACCACATGGCCCAGTATAATTAACACATTCAATGGTGGCCTCCAGCGCCTGGCCCGATAGGTGCTCGGTGCCTATTTGGGGAATGAATGACAGCGTGAACACAGGCAGCGGAACGCTACCGTGGTTGGTGCAGCACATCCTGGTCCTTGCTTTCCTAATCCCCTGGCCCGGATCCCTGTGGACCGAACCCTCATTAGTCACCACCCGTTGGACTCTCCCCCGGCTGGTCCCAGCTCCTCTGTATTTGTTCAGATGCCCACCCCTCCATCCCCCCGCCATGCTGGACCATCAGGTCATCTTCGCAGGGCCACCTCTGGCCTGCCAGAAGCCACAGGCGTGGCTGGAACAGGCCCTTTGGATTTCACCACAGCTGTGCCATGAAGAAGAGATGGAAAGAAGAAAGGCAGGAGAGCACAGGTGCCAGGGGCTGCGGGTGAGGACCGTACAGGAAAGCCCAACTGAGGTGATGCCGTGGAGGGCAAGGAGGGTGAGCTAGGCAAAGGCCCCTGGCCAGGTGCGTGAACGTCCTGTGAAGAGGATCTCCAGTGGGACGCTCAGAAACAAGACTGCGGGACAGACTGACGAAGAAAGCAGGGACGTTCTAGGGAAGTGGAGGGAGGAAGAGTGTGGGCAGAGGGGAGGGGAGGGACAAACGGGTAGGTGTGCAAGACAGTGATTTTTTTCATTTGCTTTTGAAGAATCAAAGTAACAAAGCCTAGGCATGGGCCATGGTGAAGGAGCAGGGGAGAGGGAGGTGCAGAGAGAGAGACACACACACAGTCATTGGGGAAGAGTCCAAGTGGGAATGCACCTGAGAGCCGGGGAGGAGCGCAGTCTCGAAGAGAGAAGGGCAGATGGAAATCTGGCAGGTGTCTGAGGCAGAAGGGCCCCCATGAAGACCTCAGTAAGATGAGAAGTGAGGCCTTCTACTGTGGGTGGGACCAGCCACATGATGGGTATGGCCCCAGGCAGAACGAAAATGTAGACTCCTTGTTCAAAATTATCAGCAATTGTAGGATGCTGATGGCAGAATACTAACCCAAGCGTGGGCCCTTTCCGAGCACAGGACCCTGTGTGACGGCGCAGGCCCTTGCTGTGCACAAAAACGAGAAGGGGAAGATGTCAGGAGACTGAGAGGTTTGGAGGGGCAGAAGAGGCATGTGATTCTGGATATAGGGCAGAGGAACTGGGGTGGCCCACACCACGGGGGGAGCCACGGCAGCCTGTGCAAGACTCAGAAATGGCACTGCCCAGCACATGTCTGCAGCTCCAGGCACCCTGGAGGCGCATGGTGGGCGTTATCTGGGAATTGAATCAAGGCCTTTCCCCTTCAGTCCACCTTGACCAGCTCCACACCAGGTCCCTGATCAAGGCTTTCTATGGCTTCCCGGTGCCTCCATGAAAATCCAATTCCTCCACGAGCCGGCTTTAAATCCATTTTCCCAACAACTGTTCATCCTCTATGTGCTTGGCAGGATCACGTGTCTGTTTCATGCAGACGCCAAGCCTCACTTCTCAACATCCCCCCAAATACACCTGGGGTGGCCCCTCCTCCCAGCAGTGGCTCACACTGTGCCCCTCCCTGGAACACCCTTCCCTTGCCCCACCTTCCAGCCAAATCAGATTGATAATTTGAAGCCCAGCTTGGGTCCTTCCAGGAAGTCTTCACAGGTAAGATGCTGCCTTGTGACAACTCTCAGGCTATCAGCGGTCCCGTGTCCCTTTAGGGCCTCTGAGCGCTAAAGGGAGCCGGGCCATAGGAGGGGTTGAGGGGGTCTGTCCTCGTCCCTCTCTGCTCCCACGACACCGAGCACCCAGACACCATGCAGCCATTTCCTGGCTGAGAGGATGAGGGGCAGGAAGGACTCCAGGAAGGCCGGATTCCCCCACTAGGCCAGGACAAATAAAGGGGGGTGGGGGGGATGCAGTTATAAAGCCGGATCTACAGTATGATCCAATTTCGGTAAACTCAATGTGTAAGTGTATGGGGGTGTCTCATCAGTGCTTCCTTTGGAGTGGCTACATTACAGAGGATTATTTTTTTAGAATTGTCCTTTAAAATAGGCTGATTTTCCAAGTTGTCTATAATTAGGATATATTTATACAATGAAAGCATACTTACCAAAGAAAGGGAAGGGGAGGGACTGGGAGGCTGAGGAGGGGAGGCACTGGAGGAGTCCTGGGGCGGGGTGCCGCTCCCTGCCCCCCACCCCTGTGCACCCTAGCAGCTGGCACCCTGGGTGCCTTCCCCTCCGGAAGCCACAGTGCTCGGCTCCCAGCAACAAGTGTAGGACGTGTGCAAGTCATGGGCTCCCGGTTTCTATTTTCTTCCTCTCCCTTCCATGTCATATTTTGTAAGAATCTAATTTTAAACTCTCCAGATGACATATTTTTGATCTCCTCAATTGATTCTTTGTGGAAATGGAATAACAGAAGTGCAGTGTATCTTGTTAATGGGATGGGATAAAAAGGCCTTGAAGGCTTGGAAAGCAGCCACTGGCCAGTCCCCATTGGCCGGGCCTCACCTTCGTGCCCCCCACCAGCTCCCACCTTCTGCTTCTCCAGGAAGCTGAGATGCACAAAGGCCCCACCCACCTGCATCCCCAAGGGCTGGAAAAGGCAGCTTTTTGCTGCAGTTGGAGGCAGCTAATTAATTGCACAGGAAACTGTAACCAGTAGGTAAGGAGGAGACCTGGGGGCAGAGGGAAGCCCACAGTTGCTGGCATTACAGCAGTGGTCCTGAGCCAGGGGAAATTTCGCTCCCGCCCCCCAGGGACATTTGTTAATGTCTGAAGATATTTTTTTTACTTCTGCAAGGGGGTGGAGTGCTACTGGGCCACAGATGCTGCTAAAAATATCCCACCATGTGGAGGACAGCACTCCCCCACCCCAGTGAAGAACTATTCAGCCCCAAATATCAGCAGTCCCACTGTGAGAAAGCCTGTCCTACAGATTCTCACGCTGGTAGCAAGGTGACCCTCGATCCTGACCCATCCTCCAGTTACCTGGGCACTCACCAAGGCTCTCTCACGGCAAAAGACAACACCCTGGCTTCTCCTCGGCATCGAGGGCCATCACTCACCGCTTCGGCCCATCTTGCTGTTAAGAGTGGGGCTCAGAAGCCCAACTTCCTGAAATCAAATCCCAGCACTACCACTTACGAGTCACTTAATCTCCTTGTGTCTCAGCTTCCTCATCTGTATAGTGGGGACACCTACCTCAAAGGGTTTGATACAATACTTCAAGGAGCTCAGACATGTAGAGCGGAGCCTGGCACATAGCAAGTGCTCAATAAATAAGAGCCATGAATACTCCCCAGGTGTATGAAATGGATCACTGCACACCAAACCCCCCCGTGACTGCTCTGCACCCCCACCACCACACACAGGGGCACGCACACTTCAGTGCTGGCCCCCACAGGACCTCTCTGAGTCCTGACAACATGTCATTATTATTGCCACCCATGTGCACAGCCAATGGATCAGAACTGTTGTCCCCATTTTCCCAGTGAGGAGCTTGTTGGCTCAGCTGGGCAAGGGGACTTGCTTCAAGTGCCTCCATATGTGGGAATGGGAACAGGTTGGGGATTCTCCTTCACCAGGGAGTCAAGCAGGACAGATGCGGCTCTTAGGACTTTCAACTCCCGGCCTTGACGAATCTGAAATCAACCAGAGCACCCTGCCGGGGCCTGTTCACTTCAGTGGGACCCAGGAGCTAGGACTCATTCACAATCCAACAGACCCCCGGGACGTTTTTGAGACAGCAACATTTGGACCCAGGCGAAAAATAAACCCTTAAACCTTCAGCTATTTTATTACCAAGTAATACATGCAAGTGGAATCCTGGGGGTGTCCATGGCATACACGCCTGGGAACAAGAGTGGCCTGTGCATCCTGACACTGTCGCTTTAATGTGGATGCTTGGAAATGGCCAAGCCAGGGAGTCCTGCAGAAGAGGGGTCAGGGGTGGACAAGATGGGGTGAGGGGGACAGGACCATGCACACGAGAGCAGAGCAGGAGAACCATCCCAGAGGGCAGGGCAGCCGGCACGGGAGGACAGCCCCGGGGTTCTCTGCGTCTGGCTCTGGCTCTGCTGTGGCCCGTCCTGCTCTGTGGGCCCTGCCCCTCCCTTGCCTCTGCAGGGCTCTAATGCCCTCTTCTGTGATCCCACAACTGACAGTCCCCAGAGAAGCAAAGAGACAAAACAGACTGCAAAAACCAATGCCCAACCCCACCCTGCAAAATGCCACTCCCCAAAACACTCCTCTTTCCCAGGGGTCTCCTTCTCTCCCTCCCTCCAGCATGGTGTTCTCTGTCCTGTGAGAGTGTCTTCTAGGTTTCCAGAACATACCTTCCCATGCACAGCTCTGCCTTCGGGTCTCCCAACCCTTTCCTTCCTTTCCCCTGCTATCCTCCTGCTCTCAAAGGTGGGGCGGACTCTGCTGGATGGGCAGAGAGCCCGCAATGCCACATGGCAGACCCCATCCGGCCTGGGCTAGGGTCAAAATCTCCAAGGAGTGCCCTTAGAAACCATCCCCCACATCTCTGCTTTTGTCCTTCAGTTGGCTCAGGTTCAAGGGCACCATCCAGTGCTCTACTAGGTGGCTGCAGAGCATACAACGCGCAGGCTTCCGAGTCAGCAGACATGGGTTTAAGTCCATTCCTGGGGCTTACAAGCTGCTTGAGCTTGGGACAGTGACTTGATCTCCCTAAACCTCAGTGTACTCATCTGTACAACGAGAGGATAATGCCTAACTCATGGAATTATGAGGAGACGAGATAATTCACAGATAGTCTTAGTACTATGCCCAGGACACAGCAAATGCTCAGCTATGGCCATCCACGTGCACAGCCTCTAAAGCAGGAGTTGTGAGCCTGGGCTCATCTAAAATTGGTTGCGTGGATATTTGCAGGAAAGAGTCTGGTGATCTCCAGAAGTTCAGACGGGTCCCTGCCGAAGTGAGGACTTGGGACAACACTGCACAGTGGCTAAGACTGAGTTTGAAGTCTGAGGCCTGCGTCCAAATTCTGCCTCGGCCACTCGCTAGCCGTGTGACCTTGGCAGTCACTTCACTACTCTTCGCTTCAGTTTCCATCCACAATATGGAGATAATGACGACACCCACCTCACAGGGCTGACAAGAGCAGTAAATGACAGTGATGTACACCTACATGCATTAGAAGAC
Source organism: Desmodus rotundus (assembly GCF_022682495.2). NCBI lineage: Eukaryota > Metazoa > Chordata > Mammalia > Chiroptera > Phyllostomidae > Desmodus > Desmodus rotundus. Next base: position 21,388,755 of record NC_071389.1, read on the forward strand.
CGCCAGGCACATATATGTGATGTGGTGTGTGTGCGTTTTATACAAAACACACACATACATACCAAGTCGTATGTGTGTGTAATTGCATGCATTGATTTTTGTTATCAGGAACCACTGCTCCAAAGCCAGCTTTTGATTTGCACCCCCCCCTCGCTCATTCCCTCCTGTTTCCCCCTCTCTGCCTTGGAACTGCCTCTCCTCAGCATTCCTGCCTGCTGGCATCATGAAACACCCTCTAAGTCAGAGGAGGGAAGGGGCAGAGGATGGAAAGGAGGGGGGAAGAATCAAAGTTTGGGGTTTAGCATCCAGCTTGGTAGAGTGGGGTATGCAGTGAAGCTGGGGCCTCAAGGTCAAAAGGTTGCAGGGGCCTGGGGCCCCAGTCTGACGTGGAATCAGGGGTCAGAAACAGAGTCAGCTGCTGGGAGAAGTGGGCTAGTGAGACTCAAGTGGAGTCTAGGCCTGGCCTGGGGACCCTGGGCTCAGGGCCGCTGGAACCTAGCAGGGCATAGACCAGCCAAGGGCTGGGCACAGCACAGCACAGCAGGCACCTTCGTGCCCGGGGTGCCCGGGTCCTGGGCCCAGGATGCGAAGCCCTGAGCCACGCTCTGCACAGTCAGGCTAGGCAGGACAAGCGCGGGTCTGAGGGACAGCACTGTCAGCCGCTGGGAGGGAGTGGCGCGGTGAAGAGTGATACTCAATAATCAAATTAAAAACATCACAAATTCCTGGAAAAGAGACTGAAACGACTCTGCTCTGAAGGGGCGGCAATCAATGGTATTGGCGGGCCCATCGTGCCCGTGTAGATTTATGGGGAAAGGCGTGCTGGCTTCCTCAGCCAGCAGAGCAGACACGTTCAGGGATAATGGGCTTACCCCACCAGGCTCCGAGTGGGCAGCAGAGAAGGCTGCCTCCGGGGATGGACTCCAGAAATGACCCTCCTCCCTCACACAAGATTTCCCTCAATGGCTAACAGCCCTGCATAGCAATTACAGGGAAAACGTTGAGAAATGTATGTTTACTCAACTATATGCTTGATCGGAATGAAAAACACATCATTAGCCAGAAAAGTAGGATGCAGACAACAGAGCATTATTTGCAAATGATCAACAGTCCTGAGCATCGAGATAAACATGGGCAGAAGATGTAAATCTGGACAATGAATGCCTAGTTCTATTTCTACGAGAACAGAGTTCTTAAGTCCTTCCTGGCTGGATTCATTCAAGCCTGGGTCTTCATTCTTACTCGGTTCCTCTCCATTTAACAGACTCTACAAAGGAGGGGGTAGGGCTTGGATGTAAGCAACCCATATGCTGCCATGCCAGACAGCCAGGGCCCCAGGAGCTGTGGGAAGGGTGTCGGCCATGACTGGTGGTGAGGGCAACACCAGGGAGCTCATTGGAATTGCAGAATGTTGGGCCCCAGCCCAGACCTGTGGAATCTGAACTGGCACCTCCACAAAGTCCCCAGAGGACTTGCATGCACATTGAAGTTCGCAAAGCACCCACCAAGACTGCTATCAATCTTCCAAAACCCCAGGGCACCCGTGGCCCACGTAAAATGAACACTTCCTTCTTTAAGGTGGTTTAAAATTTCTAAAAAGTAAATGAAGGCTAATCAAAGCAATGGTGGTTGTGAGATGTTTTTTGAACTGCCCGTGCCCCGCCCCCCCGCCCCGCCCAGACGATTGGATGGGACACCACTGCCTCACCTCCAGGGGTAGTGGGGAGAGGAGGTATGTGCCCAGGGGAAGAATCACTGATCTAAAGAGAATAGCCCGCACCGTACAGGTGGGGTGGCTGTAGCCCAGAGAGGGGTGGCCCTATGATTTCCAACTTCCGTACTGATTCTTCCAGAAGCAGGAAGTTCGGTGCCTCCTGAGGGAGGGAGCCCCAACTCTAGGCAGATACAAGGGTTAGAAATGATTTAGAATTTGCCCCCGTCACTTCCATTTCACAGCCTGAATGCTGCCATCTGATGTCCTCTCCCCAGGCCTCTGACATGCCCCTTAGGGTCCCCTTTCCCCAAGTAAACCCCAAAGTCCACCATGCAATATGAACTAAATAAACCCCTCTTCATCCTGGTCATTCTCTTTCGGACCCACTTCAGTTTGTCAAGGTCCCTCTGGGGGTCTGGGTGGGGAGGGAAACATTTAAGCTTCTTCCTTTCCTGTACCTTTAACTTTGTATCCATTAAAAGTGCATTCTTATTGCAAAATTAACACAACTATGTGACAAAACGTTTTTCAATAAAGAAGATAAAAAAATCATTTATAATCCAGCCATTCTAATACCTATCTCATCAGCATGCAGCAGTCTTTTCCACCTGAGTGTATGTTCTTCACAGTGATATACACGATGCACAGACAACTCTGTGTGTGTGTGTGTGTGTGTGTGTGTGCGCGTGCGCGCTTCTTTAACTCAACGCTTTGTTTCCGTGACTCAAACACTTGTCCATGCTGCAACAGTCTGGGCGGTCATCCTTAGCCCCCCCCCCCCCGCCCCGTCCAGCGAATAACTGAGAGGTTAACGCAGTCTCCTGGGCGGTTTGACCAGTTCAGAAAGGAGAACAGTTTCTTCCACCAGTGCTTTCAAACGGCAGACCCCCCCACACCGTTCATCCCGTGCCCAAAGGAGGTCAAGTCCCCTCAGCTTTTAACGAGTGGAGCCACCTCTTCCACCCTGTCTTGATGTCACCCACTTTAGAGGGGCATAAACACACAAGGCATTCATTCATTTACTCATCCCGGTGGTGGTGGTCTCTGCGTGCAACAGAGCGCAGGGAGGGGAAGGGGCAGACATTCGGAGAGGGCCTATAACAGGCTGGACACCAGGTATACATGCATCAGCTCGTGGCATCCTCTCAATAACTCTCCCCCTTTGCAGGTAAGGAAAAGGAACAGGTGGCTGCCCCAGGTCACAGAGCTAGGATTCAAAGCCGAGACTGCCTGACTTCAAAACCCCTTCCGAGTTTATTTGTTCGTTTATTATAGAGAACACATTGAGACCTGACAGACGGAAGAGGGGTTGGGGGAAACAGGTAAAATGGGTGAAAGGAATGAAGGTATATAAACTGCCATTTATAAAAACAGTCACGGGGTGTGAAGTACAGCACAAGGAACACAGTCGATAATGTTGTGACAACTGTGTGTGGTGTCATGTGGGTGCTGGACTTACTGGGGTGATGACTTCACAAGGTCTATAAATGTCTCACCACTATGTTGTACACCTAAAACTAACACAACATTGTGTGTCAACTGTACTGAAAACAAACAGACACACACACTCCTTCTGAGTTTCCTAAACCCACACCGGGCCCAGGGGAGGCTGTCTTTCTCTCCTGACCCTCCGAGGGCGCCAAGAACTTCAAAAGGCCATTAGGGGCCACTCCCAACAAGGTGCTTCAATGGTTTCACAAAAGAAAGATAACAATAATGGATTATCACCTGTTCCCAGGGGTGTGCTCACCTTTGGAGAAAGGAGGGAAGGGGCACTTTGCCACAGAAGCACACCTGCCAGGAGCATGCTTTAGACCGGAAGTGTAATTGCGACGCCTTATTTTTCACTGGACCAGCTCACAAACATTTGTGTGATTGAAACCTTTTCAGGATCCGTTCTGACAACTGAGTATCCGGGAGGTGACTCAATCTGCTTCTTGTCGCCACCAGACTTTGAAAACGCCACCTCCCCCTTCATAATTACTCCAGGCAATCAGCACCAACTGATCAATCAAACAAAGAAAATTGCAGGTTTGAAGCTTTAATTAAATCTATCCGGCACTATCTAATTAAAGAAAATCTTTACTCTTCTACGTACTCCAAAATAGAAGGAACCCACTCCTCCGGAGCTCTGTGTATCCTCTGCCATATTGGGGTCTTCACCCAGCTTACGTTGAAGCAGCAGCACAGTGGAGAAAGACAGGTAGTCCATCCTCCTTTCCCTTTGGCCCAAGTTCAGGTAAATTCCCGTATGGGGTGGGGTAGGCTGTGGAAGAGGAATCACACCTGTGGTAGGGTCCCTCTCATCCACAGACGCCCTTGCGAACCAATGGCTCCTTGTTCAGGCTGCCTTCCTCCCTCCATCACTGGATCAGCAGCCCACATGGCTGGACAGCACGGCTCGGAGAAGGGATCCTGAGAACTTGGCTGCCTCATCTCAACTTTGTGCTTACTCCTAGTACAGAACCCCAGCTCTGTCCTCTGCAGAATGGGACAGAAAAAAATACCTATTGGATTCCTCACAGAGGTGAATCACACAATGTGTCTGGGAAGCTTAAACAATCAAACAGAACTGGGAGGAGCAACAGTGGGCACCCAAAGGGTGGAGCCCTGCAGCTGGTGGATTTTCCAAACCCACCCTGGTCTGCAAAAACCCCTCGTCTCCCTTCTCCCACCTACCAAGAGCCTTCACAGATTTCTCGCTTTCTGGACTTATCTATGGACTGTGATGAAGTCCCGTGACGACTGAAATACGGCCGTACAGCTGGACTGCTGGAGCCGGCGTCTGTCATCTTTGCCCTTTGCTGCGTAGGGTTTACATGGCTAAGGCCCACCGTGTCTGCGAGGTGGCTACAGGATGCTGGAGAAGACAGAGGCTGGATGTACCTCTACCCATTGGCCAGAGCGTCACAAAGCTACCAGATCACTAGCTGAGTGCCCTCTGGGACAAGATCGAATAGGGAAGGCAGGAGCCAATCTATAGGCGCCCTTCCTTGTTAAGGCTGCTTGATAAGGCTGCCACTCTTATTAAGGGACGAAAGTGGCAGTGGTGATGGGGAAGAGGGAATCAGGAGGGACGGGGAAAGCCCTTGTCAGGTGCAGGGAAGCTCGCCTACATAAACCTCGTGAAGACATTTTCTCCTTCGAGCAGGACAGAAGACACCGTGCTGCCAGGCTCCAGGGTGCTGAGCGGCATCGTGAGCTCAGAAATCAGTGCTACGACTTCACCTCCCAGACTGGCCTGTGCTCGTACATCTTCACTGCTTCATCACGTTACCCCAGGAACCCTGTGAGCACAGCTCCTGGGCGACAGGTGCCATACGTGTGCCTGAAGTCACCAACGAATATGTTTCCTCGCCCGTAAATCTCCTTAACAAAACCTGCTGGGCCCGGAGAAAGGAAACACTTGTAAGACATACAGCCCAATGCAACAGGTGTCCTGGAGTCACCTAACAGTAGGTGGAGACATCAAACTCACCTTGTTTCAAGTCTTTACTCAAAGGTCACCTTCTTTGTGACAGCTTCCTTGGCCACCCTATTAAAATCTCGCCCCTTGCACACCACACCCGCTCCCTGGTGCATGTTTTCTCCACAGCGCTAATGCAAGCGCCTTCCCCACCAGTGGGATCTGCCAGACTGAAGGCCAAGGGAACTGCCCGTAATCACTGTTTTCTAGCTAAAAACGTTGTTTCCCACTGGGTTACAGCTTAACTGCTATAAATGTATCCTGGACATGAACAGTTAGTAAATGGATGGTGGGTGGTGGGAGTCAGGTGGAGAGAAAAGTTCCAGATAAGCACGGAGAGGAAGCTAGAATGATTCATATGGTCATGGATTAGAGCTGCAAACTTTCGTATGAACTCGTGTTTAGCTGAAAATGGATACAGATGGATGCAAATAAAACTTTACAGGTCTGTGTAGATACACGGGTGAGTATACACCCATCTATCTCCTTGTTTCGTCAGCTGAGAGGGTCTAGAAGCGATGACACCCCAATAATAATGAGTACACCCAGAGCCAGAGCTTGGTTCCTAAGACGATTTTACCACTGAAGGAACCAAAGCTCACGGTGCAGAGAGCTGTGGTAAAACAGCAGCAGCGGTAACACCGATAACAAAAACTGGTAACAAAGGGGAACGTCAAAGGGAACAGGAGCCGTGTCAAGAGCTCCCAACGGCCAAAGCTGCAACAATTTGAGCGACAAAATAAATAAACTAGCATTGGATTATAACCCAGAGTATAACATAAATACCCATGAATCCATACTGATATAATAAATTAATAAATGGAGGAAAATAGGCAGATTTCTCCTGCAGAGGAATTCCAAGTAATCTATGTAGACACTCTACCCTGAAGATGAAGCGTGACTCTGCTCCAAAGGTGTGGGCTGCACACTGACTTGCTTCCAGAGACGACAGTACGGAGGGGGAATAACTTTACAGTGGGGAAGGCTGGCCGACACAGCCTCAGCCAGGTGATCAAGGTCAACATCAACAGGGATGAGTCACGTTGATAGCACGCATCCTTGATAGGATGTGATGAAAATGCCGTCTTCCTTCCAAAAGCACTCCATTCCAGTCTAATCGGAAGGAAAACATCAGACACGTCCCAAACGAAAGGACATTACCCAAAATTCCTGACCAGGGCTCCTCGAAATTATCAGTCATCAAAAACGAGGACAGTTGGAGAAACTGTCACAGCCATAAGGAGCCTAAGGAGACAGGACAACGGAACGAAATGGGGCATCTTGGATGGGGTGCTAGCGCAGAAGAGGGGCAGTCGGTAAACATGAAGGCAATCTGAATAAAATGTCCATGTGGGCTCACGGACTGTGGCGGACAGACCGTACGGATGTAAGGTGGCAACGGCAGGGGGGTCTGGGGAGGCTATGGTAGCAACTCTCTGTGCCACCTTCGCAACTCCCCTGTAAATATAAAGCAATTTCTATTTATTTTAATTAAAAGTTGATTGCTTAACAAGTGAAGTAAAAGATCCCTGTAGTTCTGGGATTGAGGATAGACTGAAAGTGACAAAGGCAATAGCAGAGAGACCAGTAGGAGGCTGCTGTGATAATCGAGGCAAGAGGTGACGCTGGCTTGGGCCAGAGTGGAGGTCGTTGGAAGAGGTGGGCTTTGAATAGCACAATAATGTTTTAAAAAACTAACATTTACTGAGTGCTCACCATATGACCAGCATCTTCACATACCTTATGCTTGTAGGGTAGCTGAATCTTTACAACTTCCCTACAAGGTGGGTGCTACCTTTTTTCCAACTTTGTAGTATAGAAACTGTGACTCAGAGAGAAGTGACTTCCCCACAGTCACACAGCCAGTAAGAGGCAGAGCATGGACTTGAACCCCAGCAGGCTGGCTCCAAAGCCTCCCTCCTCACCACCACCCCACACTGTGCACTCATGTGGGGCTGCGGGGGATGGGATGGGGGTCAGCACTACAACCAGAGCCACAATGTGGTGCCAGGAAGAATCCACCAGAAGTCAGGAGCACGAAAACTGCTTCAAAATATATCACATCTCTAGGGCGGTGGCCTAAATTGTAGGCACAAAGGATAGACCACCCAGGAGCTTCATCTCCCCCAAAGCAAACAAGACCAAGTGTCAACTCCAGAAAGTTAAAGGATTCTATGGAATCCTCACCTACCCCTAGGTTCTAAAATAAATTCCTAGATACCACGACTCAGAGTTTGCAGTGGCTAAATACCTAAGGAGACACTAGCTACAAAGACAGATAAACCCTGGACTCTCAGAAGTAAGTTTGTGCACAAGTTTATGTCTCACTTATGTAACATCCAGCCAATCAGTGGCAGTTGGGGGAGGGGTGCATTCTACTTCATAAAGTCACCCAGGCATCCAGGCTTCTTCCATTTCCTGTCTCCAGAGGAAGTAAAATAGAAGTTCACAGGGGAGCTTTTCCGGGCCAGGCCTGGGAGGGGTGTCTATTACTTCTGTCCCCTTTCTACTGACCATTAAGCTACCTAGATGCAGGGGAGCAGGGGCTGGGAAATAGCGTCCCTGGCTGGGCAGCTGCTTCCCACCAGCAACTCTATGCCATGGAGGAGAAGCAAAGATGATGGTGGACAGTTAGCTTTCTGGGCCACCCTGCTGAACAGGCCATTGGAAAATAAACCCTGATGCTAAAGACAAACGATGAACTGTTGAAAGAGCCGAGGGCATAACGGCCCAGGGCAGACATAATCCGAGAAGATGAGGAGCATTTTATAGTCCGTCTGCAGGCATCTCCGCCATCACTCCATCACATAATCTCAGAGCTGGAAGGAGCTTTGGAGTTCTGCTAAGCTGAAGTCTTCAATTTAGAAGTCAGAGAATGAACTGGCCCCGAAAGGAACAGAATCTGGTGAAGATCACCAGCAAACCAGTGGCCGAGCTGGGACGGAGCCCAGGGCTCCTTGCGCTGGGCGCCACCTCTTGTGGCAGTTCAGACCCACCGAGGAAGTAATACATTGGCTCTTTGTTCACTTAAAAATTGAGAATTGGTTTTTTCTCTTTAATTCTAAGGGAAGGAGAAGGTCAGCACTTCGGAGGTATTATTTGGGTACCATTTCTCCTGACAAAGAAACAGAGTAAAGTCTAGAATTACATGTCCAAACCTGCCTGGGTTACCAGAGTCCCTTGCATAGCACTTTCTGGTGTCCCAAAGGTTCAAGGAATAAGGGTTAAGGATAAAGAAGCAGATACTTTCTTAACCTCAGCAACAGCCCCGTTGGCCGCCAGCTGCAACAAAGGGGTAGAGGAGGGTCAAGGAGTGGCCCGCTCCCTTCTGGGAGGAAGTCACACCTTTGACCAACACCCGGTGACACTGTGGGCAAGACCCATCATGGGGAGGGTGGTGGGCAGCACAGCCTTTTGGCCTGAGACTCAGGCTCCAAGGGGCCTTAAATTTTGGCTGCTATTAACTAGCATACTTGGCGAACGATCACGGTAAGGCTTTGCTACAAAAACAGACTTTGTCCTTGAACCACAGGATCCCACTGTGAATTGAGAGATTGCTCAGGACCCCAACACTGCTGCCCACCTGGCTTTGTGTATCACCGGCTGCCAATGCCAACCCCCACCATGTCTGCCCACACCCACCCTTTGGCATCAGGTGACGGAACACATGGCAGCCCCTTAGGTCACTGCAGTTGGTGTCCCAAGCCCTGGGCCAGGCAGACCTTACTTCCTCTCCTTCCGCAACCTCCTTCATCCCCGGTATGGCTGTGCCAACCTGTGTGAACTTGGGTGTCAAGCAGAATTGAGGAGTTTGAATACAGCTTCCCCAAGTGACTCAGTTCTTAGTGACTCCGTTCTCTTAGCCATCAAAATGGAGGTCATACTTCCTACCTCTGAGAGAATTGTGAGGATTACAGGAGATATGGCCCAGAAAGCACCTGGTATGCAACAGGCAAATGTTTATTCCACCCCCCCAACCCTCCTCTCGGTCCATCTGAGTCATCACAGCTCATGGTTCAAGGGGGTAAACAGAATGTCCCTCCCACGGCCCTGCAGTGCTCCTCGACCCAGTACCGCTCTGCAGAGGCTGTGGGCCCACGGCAGGTGCCAGTGACCTCACGGGGAGCCTCAGTGAGCGCCCAAAGCTTTGCCTGGTGAAAGACCGTGAACAAAGCCAGCGGGGGTGATCCAGACAGATGGGCCGCTGCCCTGTCCCAGGCAGCCCTGTCCCACAGGCTCTAGCCTCTCCACTCTTCAGCTGACGCCATTCCTTATTAATCAGAGATAACTTTCCTGATTAAATACTAAGCTCCTACCAACAGGTTTGCCTCCGGATGGCAAATCTGCCGACATTTAGGATGAATCAAACATATTTACTTTTCAGATGTTAGGGGTTTGATAAAATCCATAATGCCTTTGGCCTCAAGCTCTCTTCCTATTAATTATTAAACCCTTGTGTGTTTCGAGGGTAATTGAATCCATGTTTCTAATTAGTTTACACTTAATTCATCAGAACAATTTTTAAAGGGCTGATGGATGTCCCAATAAGCCTCATGGGCAGTTTAATGAATCTGTAGTTAAAGAGAAATTGGACACCAACCAAAGTGTTAGCAGCGGCTACCTCCAGGGAGCGGGCTGGGACAAGAAGGCACTTGTGTTTTTTCCGCACGACGCACTGCTGCCCGGCTCGACTTTTTAAAAGTCGTGAGTTCCTGTTACTTCTACTGTCTTAAAGAAACTGCTTAACAAGGAAAATGGAATGAATTTTTTAAAAAGGAAATAGAATCAATGCAAATGAGTCCCAAGCAGTGAGCAGGCTCCTCGGTGTGGGGAAGAGAGCCTGGTTTCAGGCTGTAGGAGACCCATTAGCCACGGAGCAGCTTAGAGAACTTAAGACACTAAACCCCGTAAAGAAAATTAATACCATCCATCTCATGGGTGTGTTGTTGGATTATTAGATAACACTTGTAATGCCTGGTTAAGAACTTGTGGTGGCCTCTACTTCCCTTAGGGTACATCACCAGCTCCCGAGCATGGCATAGAGGACCCTGGTGATCTGGCCCAGCCGTGCCCCCACCTCCACATATACCCCACCCACAACAAATGCACTGTCACTGAGCACCTGGCCTTTCTCTTGGTTTTTGCCTGGGCCTGTGCACATGCTATTCTCTTGGTCTGAAACACTCCGGCCATCCCTCTTTCCATGCCCTATCAGGGATCACTTCCTCCAGCGAGCGTTCATTCACTCCATAAACATTTGCCGAGTACCCACTATGGACCAGGCCCCGGAGATAGAGCGCAGAGGAAGACAGAAACAGTCCCTGCCGTCAAAAAGCTTACAGTCTTGTGGGAAATATGCATAAATCAAATTACCACACACACACACGCACATGTAAAACCATAAGGGGTGGCTGGAGATGATCTGAGGGGCTGTCATCACAGGAGGGTGTGCAGGCCGAAAAGTAGGGGTGTCTCGGAGGACTGCCTGGGTGAGGGAGTGACAAGTGAGTGAAGATAAGAAGAATGATACAAAGGGGCAGGCAGAGGGAAGACATCTGGTCCCTAGATCAGAACCAACAAAGATCTACGCAAGGCTAGGTCAGGTTCCCCAGTCACAGCATTCTGGACTGTCTCTGCCTCTTTGTTTGCCTGTCTCCTTTAAGAGATCAAAAGCCCCTTAAAATCAGAGGCTGCCTTGTTAGCTGTTGTCCCATCCACACTTGGCGTCCCTGGCAGGCATCCAATACAGGTTGAATAATTAACAGTGAAGGAGTGAAAGACTGTGTCTAGCATGATGGCTGACCCATTACAGGTGTCCTGTGTCATTATTTCTTCTTTGTCCTTTCTCTGCTTCAATCCTAAACAAGGATGCTCTCTCATTCCCGTGGGTCCTTCCTGCCACCTCCTGTCCACAAGCGCTCATTCTCCAGGAACTCTGGGGAGAGGACCCTCCAAGGACAATCCCACTGATGTACAAGGCACACTTTCTAAGGAATGCAACAGACAGGTTCTTTAGGGGCTTCTGTGGTGACACATATTCATAAGAAGTCGGTAAATCTGGCAAATTGGTGAATCTTTTACAACTTCCAAACAGGTGTCTAATGCCCGTTGAGTGAAGTCTGCAACCAGCTCCAAATGACTAACTGCATTGCACCTTAGGCTGACGACAGAATGTGCGTTGCCAGTAATTGAGGGAACGAGTCCTCGTGTTTCCCGTAACTTGAGCCCAAATGCCTAAATTAAGGGATGCTCAGCTGTGCTCAACTGGTACAGTCATCACCAGCGCCCTATAAACCCTCCAATATACAGTGATGCAGTTTATTAGCAATGTCTTCCTAGATTATGTTCGCTGGTGTTCCATTAGAAAACTTCATTCCACGTTAAACTGCAATGTAGTCAGACGTCTGCCAGCTCGGAAAGGCCATCTGATCGTGCGAAAGCAGAGATGCGGGGATTGTTTCGGTAATTCATCCAGGCAGGGCTGACCCTGCGTTCTCCGGAAAGGCTCTTTGTTCTTTCCTTGCTGATTTCCAAACTCTTACAGGCTTCCCAGCCTTCAGGACCAGCTCCTACTCCCACTTCCCACTCTGATCCATTATGAGAAGAATCTGATCAGCTCCTATTGTAAATTTAATTTCAACCAGCCAGACGCTGCCTTCTGGCACCCTGGGACGCTGCTGCTTGTGAATAGCTCTAGATGAAATGTGAGATGCTTTCAAGAAGATGGCTGTGAACTCCTGGTGGAGAAAGGGGGTCGCTGGGAGATGAATGGCGTCTGCATATACAACAAGCTGTGCGCCGTGTGCCTGTTGGCGCCTCTTCGTGAACGATGCCAGGTGCAGCTTCCAGTACCTAGCGTCGCTGAGAGTTCTCCCTTTCTCAGAGAAGGAAACTGAGGCTCGGATGGGTTGGCTCATTTGTCCGAGGCCACTGACATAGAAATGAGTCCAGGTGTGTCTAACACTAATGCCTTAACTCCTCAATCACCTACCTCAGGGTCCCTCAACCTTAACACCACTGGCATTGGTGGTGGGGGGCTGTCCTGCGCAAGGCAGGGTGTTTCACAGCGTTCCTGGCTTCTCCCCCACCCCCGGATGCCATAGCCCCTCTCCAGTCTAACAGCCCAAACGTTTCCTGGGGCTCAAAATCGCCTTCAGTGGAGAACACGGCTCTACCTCCTGACTTATAGATTCACTGAGTGTGTGTGTCTTTTGGCTTAATTGTGTTTCCTTTTTTCCTACAAATATATACGTATTCTTTCTGTTTCTATCTCATCACAGTTCAAATTGTTTACACATGTTATTTAATTTAATCATCACCAACTGACCTATGAGGTAGATACTGATGTACCTACTTCATAGATGAGTATACTGAGGATAAGGGTCAGAGTGACTTACCAATGGCAAGTGTCTGGGGAGGAGGTGGGACTCAAACTCATGTCATCCTCCTGCAAGGTGTCGATTCCGCTCATGGCTCTGCCACAGCGAAACATGGGAGAAGCCTTAACTCCCAGCCTCAAGGAGCTGAGAGTCCAGCCAGGAGGGAAGCTTGTTGCTCACCACACAACCCGTGAGCAAGCAGCTGGAGAAAGGTGAGTTGAAGGGGGTTTGGAATTGAGGTGGGGAGGTGACTCTTCTACCTCATGCTGGAATGCCTCCATAAATTAAGTGAAAACAGTCAGTATTGGAAACACGGGAAAAGAGAAATGCATTAAAAATGTACAAAGAGCATATTGCAAAACTTATTCCTGTCCAGTTGTTGGCCATAAACAGAGAAAGCGCCAAGTGATGCAAGCAGAGAAAAACTTACGGCGGCCTCCTGGGGGGTTCTGCCCCACTGCGGGGCTACCAGGGGATCAGTAATGCCACCCACAGGGAATGGCTCCCCCAACCCCAACGCCCTCCTCAGCATCTGTCCTCCACTTGTGCAGCTCCCTAATCTAAATGTTTGAGCCGCAGAAGAAGTGTCAGGACAGGCACTGCAGCCCTCCGGAACAGTCCCAGTGTGTAGGTCCCAGGAACAGAAGGGCAGGGGAATGTGAATCGTGTTTACGGAGCGCTAAGGGGTCTGTCCCAGGTGGCTCACATGCAGCCGCCCTGTGAGGCAGGTCGGTGTCACCTCCGTTCTCTCGGTGAGGCTCAGAGCAGCCAAACCTCACACAGGTCATAGAGCAAATAGATGCAGAAGAGAGCTGGGTATAAATCTAGGCCTGCCTGTCTGCACTGTACGCTACTGTCTCCCCCAAAACACCGTGAGGGAAGGTGACCTGCCTGTTCTGCTAGATGATGGAAGGATAATGTCAGTGCAACGAACGCACTGGTAGGCTGTGAGAACACATTTTCCTGGAAACTGGAATTCACTGCACGCTGATCTGGCTCAGTAGCTGCTTCTAAATCAGCCACTGTGGAGTCACCCTCCAGCCCTTCCTTTCTTTTATTCCCACTCCACAGCATCTTCTCTCCTCACTGGCATCAACCCACCCTTGACTCCAGGGACAACCCTTTCCCATAACATCGCACAGATCCTCAGCACCGTCTCTCCTCATCGTTCCCGGGCAGGACCACCACCTCCTGCCTGGCCTGGCAGTCACCAGTCCGCCCCCCCACCCCCCTGAGCATGCTCCACACTGCAGCCAGACTGTGCCAAACTCCTCCGCTCACACACCTGCATTAGAAGGGCACCTACCAACACCTACAGCAAATACCCTGCGTCACGGAAAAGACTGAGTGTTTTGAGATCAGGAACAAGACAAGAATGTCCACTCTCACCACTTCTGTTCACTACTGTGCTGAAGGTTCTATCGAGTGCCAAAATTGTTTTTGAATAAGTGCAACTAGATTGGAAAAGAACTCGAACTGTTTTTATTCGCAGACACAAAAAACCCCATTAGAACTGTTAATAACAAATGCAGCTAGGTCATGGGATACAAGATCAATAAACAAAAATAAATGGTCCTGGCTGGTGTGGCTCAGCGGATTGAGCGCGGATCTGCAAGCCAAATGTCCTGGTTCAATTCCCAGTCAGGGCACATGTCTGGGTTGCAGGCCAGGTCCCCAGTAGGGGGTGCATAAGAGGCAACCACACATTGATGTTTCTTACCCTCTCTCTTTTCCCTCCCCTCCCTCTAAAACTAAACAAATAAAATCTTAAAAAACTAAATGGTATTTCCAGGTATTATTAGATATTATCAATACATAATTCAAAAATTAAATTAAATTAAAAATAATTCTACTCACGATAGCATCAAAAAGAATAAAAATCTTAAGAGAAATGTCCAGTTCAGGATGGAGAGGCAAGACAGTACGTTAGCTTCCCTACAAACTAACCCCCTAAATTCTCATGGAAATAACCTAAGGTATACAAAAAGAAAGACTATACATGTCCATGGTGGAAACTAGGAAAAAGAGAGACACCCACGTGCTACAAAATCCCTCAGGAATTTCTGTAAGGTGCAATGCCAGGAAAACCCGATTAAGAAAAAGGCTAACTAGACAAGATGCTGACAGAAATACAGTTTAAAATGTGTTCTGAAGAAGTCACTTCAACCTAGTAGAATAAAAATCACAGAAAAAGCAAAGAAAACTTACACTTGAAAACAGAGAAAATAACAGTAAGAGGTTTAAAAACACCAAGTATTAAATATTATACAAATAGTACACACAAGAGCAAATACATACCAGTCATCACCAAAAAATGTGAGAGAATTAAACTTTCCTGTTAAAGAGTCAAGACTCTCAGGAAAGATTTAAAAATAAAAATCCAACTCTATCTTAGATTAGGAGATACATCTAAAATGATGACATAGAAATACTAAAAAGAGAAATTGGCAAAGAGGCACTCAATGAATGCAAACCTAAAAGAAAACAAAGGTAGCAATATTAGTACAAAAATAGAAGTTAAGGCAAAAAAATTGGGGATAAACATAATTTTTATATATATATATATATATATTTATATATATATAATTCGCTCTGGAGATCTAAAGTTTAAAAATACATGCTGAAGAGCATAGCATCAAAATATATAAAATGGCCCTGGCTGGTGTGGCTCAGTGGTTGAGAACCGGCCTGAGAATCAAGAGGTCGCCAGTTCGATTCCCAGTCAGGGCACATGCCTGGGTTGTGGGCCAGGTCCCCAGTGCAGTGTATGGGAGAGGCCACCACACATTGATGTTTCTCTCCCTCTTTTTCTCCCTCCCTTCCCCTCTCTAAAAATAAATAAATAAAATCATACACACACACACACACACACACAATAACAACTTGGAAATAAAAGGAGAAATTGACAAGAACAATAGTGAAAATATAAAAACAACACACCGCTTATCCTCAACAAACATCATTTAGACAATAAAAATTAGAATTAAATTCTACTAACAAAACTTTTCCCCTTCAACCAAAGAATCTACGTTCTTTTCAAATACTCATAGAATATTTACATAAAAATAATCTTACACTGTGAAAATAAAGTCAACAAATTCTCCAAAGTAGAAATCATAACCTAATCATGATGCAATACAAATGGATAATAATTTTTTAAGTATAAAAATATTACTGGAAATTTTGAGGGAAAAAGCCCCTAGAGTCAAGGAAAGAACAAAACTGCAATTAGAGACTCTTTCTACAATACTGACTATCCATCAAAATTAATGGGATATGGTCAAAGTCGTACTTAGGGGGAAATGCTTCTTAACGTTTTTATTATCAAACAAGAAATAATGAAACTAATTCAATCCACAAAATCAACAGAAGAGCAATATCAGCCTAGGGTGAGTAGGAGAAAAGAATGAATAAAGATAAAAAACAGGAATCAGTAAGTGAGATAATAGGGAAAGAGTAAAATTGATAGCCCCGGAGTTGGAACTTTTGAAAGACCAAATAAACAGGCAAACTTCTGGCAAGACGAAGTGAGTGCACAGACGCCCAGGAGCGGGTGCGGGAACCGGGACA
Source organism: Desmodus rotundus (assembly GCF_022682495.2). Taxonomy (NCBI): domain Eukaryota; kingdom Metazoa; phylum Chordata; class Mammalia; order Chiroptera; family Phyllostomidae; genus Desmodus; species Desmodus rotundus. The sequence continues at coordinate 21,404,884 of NC_071389.1, forward strand.
CGATCCCAGCCCCCGTGGAGATAGAATCGTTTCGGGGGCCAATTCTGCCCCGATACCCGGACAACCTCCATAAAATGGATGACTTCCTAGACAAACATACATAAAGAAACTGATTCGTGAACATAAAAAATTTCACAAAATCCCAGGGGTCCCCACCACACACACTTGCTCTCCCCTCTACACGCCCCAAAGAGTGTCATTCCAAAAAGGAGCACATTTTCCAGGCTGTCTGGATTATCCTCGGGGTCATTTCCCCTGGAGTGTCCTCCAAGGTGTGACACAGCTCCTCTGCCCCAGGGCTGCTAGGAGACAGAGCACTTTCTCTGGCCCTGCCCTGGCTGAGCTGAATGCCCTTGGCTACTTCTGAAATAGACCGAAGTGAGCCCATCAGGAAGATGACAGAGGTGGAACCCAAGCAAGGATGCCCTAGTGAAGGTCCAAACACTGGGAACCTCCCCCTCAAACATGGCTGGCTGACCAGAGGGGGCTGGGAGGGGGCCAGGTACACAAGCCAGGGCCTTCCCTGCCAGGACCACCTCCCTTGGTCACGAAGCCCCACCCTTCTGGGCAAGTCCCATCTCTGGCGAGTCTTTCAACACTTCACTCAGAGCCAGCAAACCACACATTGGAACACAGAGGTCTGACCATCCACGTATGGCCTCTGCCCCAGTGGGCAGAATTGGAAAGTCTGCCTCCAGCCATCCACACCCCAACCGAGCACCTCATCAGCCTGATCGGGCGTTTTATCTTTCAACAGTCATTCAACATGCATCGCAAGTCAATGCAGGTGCCCTCCACGGTGTCACCGAAGCTCAACCTCTGATGTGAGGGCTCGCTCCCCTGTGACCTCCTCCAGTCTCATGGCTTCAAGCACTCTCCATCAGTCCCAGTCTCCCAATTTAATCTCCAGCCCCTTGTCCTTGAACTCTGAACTCACATAAACGCAAGCCCAGCTTCACCACTAGCATATAACCTCTATGAAGACAGTGGCTTTGATCTGCTCACTGCTACATCCCCGGCACCCAGGCTAGTGTCTGGAGCATAGCAGGTGCTAATGGGTGGAATATTTGTGGAATAAATGAGGGAAGGCGACTCCAGTCCCTTCACCCAAGTTTCACTGAACACTTACTGTGTGCCAAACCCAGCTGAGCATCAAGGGAGACGGATAAATCCAGTCTTGTCTGAAAGAAACTCCTAGTTGGGGGGCAGGGAGCCCAGACGCCCCCACCTCTGCTGCAGGCTTGGCAGCCTCACCTCTGCACTGCCCAGAGAGGGCAGCTTGTCCAGAGAAGAGGGGTGGGGCTGAACTGTAAGTGTTGCTTGTGACCCTAAGGACTTGGCAGGGAACCTCTCATTCCTGTATCATTAATTAGCACCCCAAGCTCCTCAGGATTTGGTTGGTAAGCCATTAACCCTTTGGCTTCCTGGGGAGCCCAAAGCCTGGATGGCAGGACTAGGACAAGGCTTGCAATGGAGCAGGGCAGGCCAGAGTCAACAAAACCTGAGAGCAATGGCTCTGGAGCCTTTACCTGTGCCCTGGAAAAGTCTGCCCTTTCTGCAGAGTGGTAGCTTCCACCTTTGTCTCCCTCTTCCATGTGACCCCCGCCTCCTACTTGGGAGGCGGCTCAGGGTTACAGGAAAGCAGCCTCACCTTCTCCATTGTTTTCCACTCTTCCATCGACTGCAGTGGGGTTTGAGAGAGTGGGCTCTCCCCCAAATTTCTGACTGTACACCCTCCGCCAAGGCCACACAATGCAAGGCAAATTCCAACAAGGCATGAATGGTTTCCAAGTATAACAGGATGCAAGACACAGCCACTATTATTACTAAGACACACTTCAACTCATATCTGATGGGTTCAAGGGGAGAAAATTAACTTCTGTGTGTGCAAAGAATATACACCAACAGATATACAGACATATACCCATAGGCACACAAAATCAGTTTTCCGTAGAAAAACTTGAATTTCTCTATAACCCTTTTATGTCTTCTGTCCCATCTTCCCCAACATCCAACTCATCAACCCTGCCTATTAGGTACTTCTAAGCAGGAGAAAGGAGCTGGGAAATGTAAAGAAAGCAGAAGAGTTGAGAGGGTGGGCCTCCTCAAACAGAGGTCTTTGCTGATGACCATAAATCTTTCACCCCAGTGGGTTCCTCCTCTCAGCAAGCTTGGCCAGGGCCCAGCTGCCTGCTCTGGGGAAGAGGACAGGTGGTACCTGGTTCGCAGGTTCTCTGGCTGCGGTGGGCCGTCAAACACCGACAGGACATCAAAGTCTTCTTCCAGGGCGAAGGACTGGAAGACGAGCTGGATCCTGTGCTGGTCCTCTGCGGTGATGGTCCACGTGCAGTTGGCATAATTGGGGTAGCCGTATGGGAACCCTGGGCTCTCAACTGTCCCATTGGGACCCTGCAGTTGGAACGTGCAGTTCTGGCCTGAGAGAGAGAAAGGGAGCAGGTCAGTGAGGCCGAAGCACTCCTACAAGCTTCCAGAGGGACAGGGGCACCGTGCTAGAGATTCATGAACCACTTCTCCAAGTGCTTCCCCTGGGCCGGCCCTGCGCTCGCCACAGAGGGGGAAGGTGGGTGGTTGACACGGAGTGCAGCGTGTTGTGCCAGGCGTAAACGTGCATCGCTGTAGCCAAGCCTCCAAACAGCTCTGTGAGGTAGGACACCAAGGCTCAGAGACAGCGAAGTAAAAGGCAAGCAGGCCGGGCAGATCGTGGACTTCCCCTTCACATCAGATGCCAGAGAGACAATTTCAACCCTTCCGCATCTCCTGCAGCCTGCTGACTCTCCAGGCCCTTCATCTCAGCTCCTGGCCTCTCCTCTCTCTCCCCAAGAAAATGAAAGCTACCCGTGGGGATCCCCAGTTCCAAAGCCATCTAGCCTGCCCCACGCTGTCTTCCCTCCTCCTACAGAAGAACACCTCTCCTTTGATCTAAACATTAAGGACAACAAAAAAGGGGGGGTTCTACGGAGAGTAACCTCACAGGGTGATCTGTTCAAAAACTCCTGAATGCTGGGTAGCCATGCTTCAGGCCTGTAATTACTGTAATGAAAGGTTTTTATCTTTGCCTTAAGCAAGCCTTGCCCATTCTTTCTGTGCTTAATACACCTTTGAAATGCCTCTTTTCAGACTCCTCTGAAGAAAAACCACCCTCAAGAGAGCCCATATTCTCGCTGCCCGGTAATCCCATCCCTGCCTTGCTTTCTCCTGCCTTCCTGCAATCTTCCTCATGTTCCCTAATTCCAAATGCATAAAAGAGGCTGCAAACTGTCCTTCTAGGAAGCGTTTTCTAAGTCTGTTGAGATCTTGCTTCAAGACAAATCCTCTGGCTCAAATAAAAAATTTTTAAAATTATCTGTGGATCTGGACACGCTTATATCAACAACGTAATCTTCCCACATGCCCTTCGGATCCAATCCCCCCTCTTCTTCATGAGCATTATATGTGCTTCTCTCTTCTCCATGATTCAAACACATGCTCATGCGTTGCCTCTCCACAAGAACCTTCCTATTTTAAATGTGCTCAAGACTCCACCACTAAGAAAACAATTCCCCACTCCACTCCTCACCTCCCTCCAGCCTTATCTCTCTCTTCCTCTTTACAGCCAATTGCTAGGAAACACAACCTCTCTGTAATTTTTGTTTCCATTTCCTTCCTTCCCATTCACTCTCCAGCCCTGTGGCTTCCATGTTCTGGTCCCAGTGACCTACCCAAACAGGTCTACCAAGGTCACTCATGGGTCCAGCGGGTATTTTTCAGTCTTCCTTTAACAGAGTTCTCTCTCAGCTGCCTCTAACACTTGTTCACAGACACCTTTCTTCTGGAAACATTCCTCCCAGGCTAGAGGTCTCAGGCAGCTCTGTGAATGCACACTGCCTGGGGACAAGGCTGAAGTGTAGATTCTCACCCACGCATGGCATGTGGGTGGGGCCGGACTGTCTGCTGCCCTCACTCCCTCCCTGGTCTTGGAGTGGAGCTGCTGGTGGGGACGTCATCTTTGCTCTTCAATAAGAAAAAAATCATTTAAGGTCTACCAGGGTCTCTGCACAGTCAGGCCCCTAGAGACCTTTCAGTCTTCTGTCCACTAGTTTCCAGACAAACGCCACCCTTCTCAGTCCTTTGTACCAGCTACACTCTTACTGCACAACCACAGGACCTTTGCATATGCTATTTGTTATCTCTGCCTGGAAAACGCTTCCCTCCCTTCTTGGCGTATTTATCTTCCAGACCACAAGTCAAACCCCCTGTTATATGCTCTCACAACACCATAACTTCTCCTTGGCAGCACTTGTTTATAGAAGCAAATTTCCATGCTTCCATGTCATTATTTCATAAATATCTGTCTCCTCGCCAAGATGTATGTTCCCTGAGAAAGCAGGCTATGTATGAGTTTTCCCATTTTTACAGCCACACATCAAGCTCAGTACCAGGCATATGATAACTTCTCGATAATTTAACGTACTATTTGTGTTTGGTGAGTGTTTGGTTAAACACTCTTAACAGCTTCCCATATGCTGACTTGTTTGATCCTCCCCTGTAAGGTGGATACTGTCAATATCACCTCCATTTTACAGGTGAGAAACTGAGGCAAAGAGAAATTAGGGGAGGGGGCCCAGGCACACCGTTACTCACAGGTGGGATTCGAATGTAAGCAGCCCACTTCAGATCCACCTTCTTACCTATGATGCTAATAAACTGACTCAACCTAATTTGTTCAAGCCCTTTTTTAAAGTTAGGGATTAACCTATAAAGGACGATTAATCTCTAAAATGAGTAATATTGAGAGGAAAAAAAAGCCTTAACACAAGTATCCCAGTAAAAGAGGAAAAAGTCAAGGTCTTCTGAATAAATGCTAAATGGGTATTTAATAAAATAAGGCATGTAAACCTATTAAAATAAGCATTCAGGGCTGGGAGAAAGAATATTTCCTTAACCGTGATAAAGTATCACTTTAGAACAATTACCTACATCGTGCCTCCAGTGAAACACCTGATTAAGATCAGGAATGAGAGAGAAATGCTACCATCACCTCTGAGATGTCACGCCCGTTGGAAGAGCTAGCCCACGCAACACAAGGAAAGGCTGAGAGGGAAGCACGCGCATGGTTTGCAGATGATATGTTACTATATCCAGAAAACCCAGGAGAATCAATTATAATGTTGTTGGAACTAGTAAGAAATTTCAGCTAAATAGCCAAATGCAAAAATAAATACACAAAATCAAAAACATTTCTGTATGCCAGAGACAGGTGAAAATATAAAGAAAAAATATTGTTTATGATAACTACAAAATACATATAATAAATAGAAAAAACTTAATAAGGAGTGTGTAGGCATTGGATAAAATAACTTTCACAGAGGGATAAAGGTTTTTGAATAATTGGAGAGACACAGCATAATCTTGAGTGGAAAGAATACTGAAAGGTTAATTTAGAATATTAACCTTTTGAAAAGGTATTGAAAAGTTAATTTATAAGCTTAATGCAATTCTGATCAAAAGCCCGATGGCTTGTTTTAAATTTAGTAAAATTATACCTAAGTTTAACTGGAAACTAAGAGTTACACACAAAAATTTTAAAGGTAGTAAATGTGGTAGTCTTATCCTACAAGATACTGAACAGAATCATCATCAAATGATGCTTATGAAAATAGTGTGGAGGTGGTCCAAGAGTGGACAGGCAGAACGTGAAATACTGCTGCAGGAGTAGCCTTGATACACATAGAAACTGAAATATGTGTAAGGCAATATCTAAAAATCAATGAGAAAAGAAAAATGTTGAGAAAAGAACAATCTCCTCAACTCACACCACATACTAAAATAAATTGCAGATGCAATAAAGAGATATAAGTTTAAAAGAAATCAAGCCAAAAAAATAATTAGAAGAAAAGATAGGCAAACAATTCTGTAACTGTAATTTTCTGAACACAAAAGCTGTGGAAGATACCACAAGATTGATGTGGAAGATACTACAAGGTTGATAGTTTTATCCAAAAAGTATTAATGGTTGTATGCCAAAAATAGAATCAAAATCAAAAGGCATGAAAAATGTTAGCTGGAAAGTAATATCCTTGATATAGAAAGAACTCTGACTAATCAATAGGAAAACAACAAGCACTGTAGCTGAAAAATTGGACAGAGTCTTGAACAAGTTAGTTCACAAAAGAAGATGTAAGGTAGCCCAGAAACTAGAAAAATAGTCAACCACAGTAACAATGAAATAAGACTTCAATCTCCACAACTCCCAAAGGAGTCCCCCTAGTTCACTTCCCTCACTGGCAATGACCCCGATCTTCTCGGCTCCCACTCTAACACCTGCCTGGTCACGTCTGTGTACCACGTCATTCATTCACTCATGCATGCATGCATTCATTCCTCTAGGTTACACCCTGTGACGGGCCATGGATCAGACCATAGGCTAGACGTAAGCAAATACACCCACATGGCAGTTCCCTGCTAAGGGGATGCACCGAGTAATTATCTAGATCCCACAAGAGCTGAACCTTCAGGGCTACCCTCATTCGTGTCCTGGACAACCATTGATGCCAACATTCTCCACCATCCCAGCATCCCATACTGCTGCCTGGGCTCATACTGGCTCATTCCTGCAGTTTCTGACTCAGCATCCGGGTGTGAATGATGAGGAAATGGGTGAAGGGAGCTTGGAACACAACCCCAGGGAACACCTTCTGCACATGAAGGACGAAGGACAAGGAAGACAACAGAGTAGGGGGCAGGGAGGCCAGCAGAATGGTGGGAAGAGGCCTGGAGGGCAGTTCGATGCAGGAAAAGGTGACCTGCTGTATGGAGCACTAGAGAGAGGCTGAGATGAGGGTCTTGGAAGTCTCTCAGTCTGAGGCCTAAATGGCCCCTCTGGATGTAAAGACACTGAGAATGGGAGCTTGGCCCTGGTTCCTACTTCATCCCCCGTGCCTAGGATTGAGTAACTTTGCTGAATGGATGCATGAATTTCAGCAAAGGCAGGTGGGGAGGTGGCCAGGGGCCAGATTATAGCAGGTAAAGGCAAAATCAGCTGTTGAGAAGGTGGAGGCCATTATACGTTCAAAAATAACTTATACGTTTTTCTCATTTTAGAAAATTTGGAAAATAATGGCAAGGATAAAAAAGAGGAAACGTTATAATCTCACCTTCCAGAGGCAACTGCTGTTAATATTTTCATTTATTTTTTCTAATTTTTTAGTGCCATATTTCACAGTGGTGAGATAATGTATATTTAATTTTGTGTTCTTTTCTCGGCAAATTATTCTTCAAATCACAAAAGGCCGCGGGCCCCTGTGATGTGCGTAGACAGGCGTACCTGCAATACAGAGGCTGATCTCCAGTCACTCTCCCTTCCACCCGACCCGCAGTAACGGAAGCTAACAGGCAGGCAGGTGTGTGCCCTTCCCCAGCCTTCTCTCTCATGCAATCAAGTGGACACAGTAAGGATGAATTTTTATTATTTTGTTTCAAAAATGTAATTGGAGTTTTAGCTCATTTCTCTGCAACTTGCTTTCTCACTTAATCCAGCAGGGACCCCTTCCAGGTCAGTAGATACATATCTAACTTATTTTGTATATAAATGAGTAATATTCCACGGCATGGATGTATCTCAATTTATTGAACCACTCCCCTGCTGATGGCCATTCAGGTCATTTCTTGGTTTTCTTTTGCAACAACTCAGTAAACATTATAACATGCGCTTTTCCCCCGAGATATTGAATCTGCTCATAAACAGCATTTTAAATGGATGCACAACATTCCAATATACGGTTATACTGGAATTTACTCAGCCATTCTCCTATTGTCAAACAATTCAGTTGTTTCTGGACTTTTTTCCCCCTGTTATAAATAAGACCTGGGCTCTTAGTAAGGTCTAGTGACAGCATACTGGTCAGTGCAGTGGAAAACGCTTTCCCATGGCCAGAGTCCCAGAACAAATGGTCACTGTGTCAGAAGTGGCCTCCAGCTTAGGCTTCGGGGGAGGGGCGGTATTGTCCGTATTGGGTTGGCTGACCTCTGCGACAGGCATTGTGGGAGGTGGTTAGATAAGGGCCAGAACCCTGACTCGTTTGGAAGTCTCCCTAAAATCAAAAGTATGTTAGTGCAGGGGTCCCCAACCCCTGGGCTGGGGACCGGTACCACTCGGTGGTGGCCTGTTAGGAACTGGGCTGCGAGGGAAGCTCACCTGAGCTCCACCTTCTGACCCCACTACCCCCTTGCCTGAGCTCCGCCTCTTATCCTCCCTCCCCACCCCGTGAAGAGCCAGTCCCTGGTGCCAAAAATGTTGGGGACCGCTGTGTTAGGGAGTTAAGAAAGTTATATAACGCTGAGTAGCCCCTCCAGATTGAAATGCTCATAGAGTGGGAGCCCATGCCAAAGTGGCTACAAAATGCTGAGTTTCTTCCAAGAAAAAGGCTACTTGTTCCTCAGGTCTAGTTACCAGCTTGCTGCCCTGTAGAGAGAAAGGCTGCTATAGACTTTCATCTGGGGGCACCTTGCATTCCCTTCTCAGCACCCAGGATGGGGTCTGCCTTCTCTCACCCACGCCTCTGAGTAAATGCAGCCACCAAACGTGGCCAAGACCCATTGCAGGCTCAAGAACAATCCTGGAGAAGAACTAGACTCTTTGGGTTGCTGTCTACGTATTTGACTTTTGGGTGACTTCCCTAGGACAGACCTCCAAAAGTACAGATTTCTGGGTCAAAGGATATGATCTTCCTGAGGTTCTGGCTCTGGAGCTCCCATTTGGTTTTTCTTTCCAGAAAACGTGCACCAGCTACATTCCAACAGTCACGTGCAGGAATGCCTACCTCAAGGCGTATTCACAACACTGTCTATTACCTCACTGAGAGGTTTTGCCCACGTGACAGGTGCAAAAGAAAAATCCTATCTTATTTTATTTAGCTTCTCTTTGTGACTCAGATTCAACATTTTTTTCTAACCTTTCCTGGTGATTTCACTTCCTCCTTTTGGAAACGATCTGATAAACTCTTTGGCTCATTTTTCAATGTGAAGTTTATTTTTTCTTAATGATTTACATATTATATCCTCTGGGCATCAGATGCAGTACATATGTACATTCTCTAGCGATTGGGCCTTTTTGTGGTGTTTCACATAGAGGTTTCTCAGCTTTATGTACTTAAATCCTCTATAAGCTCTTACTCTGTTATCAACTTGTACTAACTCTTTATAGAATCAGGGTTTCACCCTTGTCGTCTTTACTGCAAACATTGTTTTCTCTCTGGTTGTGTGCTTGCTTTTGTTTTGCCTCGGATGGTTCACGCAGATTAGAATGTTCAGTTTGTACCGGCAGTCACAATTACCTGTCTTTTTCTTGGTAATATATTTCCTCTGTCGATGTTTGGAAAGATTTCACTCTGGCTTCTCGCCTCACTCAACAGAAACAGCAAAGTCTTTGCTGGGCCTCAGAGCCCTCCCTGAATGGACATCCGCTGCCCTTGCCCTCTTCTCCTGTCTCCCATCTGCTCATCACAGCGACCGCCATGCTGCCTCCTGGCTGTCCCTTAAGCCCACCCCACGCCCACCTTGGGACACTTGCATTTGCTCAACGTTCAGCCCAGAAAGCTCTTCCCCCGATGCTGTGTGATCCACTCCCTCACTTCCTTCAGTATGACTCAAATACCACCTCCTCAGAAACCACCCTAAATAAACCCCAGGCCTCCCTCCTCTCAGACCAGGTGCTCCACAGCACTTAGCACCCTCTGACATATGTTCCTCTTATGTTCTGTCTCCCCCCACCCTCCACTAGAGTGCAATCTCCAGGACAGCGGTCTAGTTTGCTCTCTGCTCTCTCTCCAGCACTCAGACTTGTGCCTACACACAGCAGATGCTCACAGAAGAGCTGTTGGTTAAATGATAGAATCATGGATATTAATCGCCCATCCAGTTGTCTGTGCTTGGATGCTCTCTCTCTAGATCCTTCAGCTAGTTAACCGCAGGCACTTTAACCCTGGCTGCCTCCTCTAGGAAGCCTTCCGGGAACCCTCAAGACAATGGCCAGTGTTCCTCCTTTGCCTGCTCCTTGTGAATGGATGAATTAGTGGGTGTCATTGCCTTCACCGATGGGGAGACCATGACGGGTTCACGCGGCTTTCCCTCTAGCAGCCTCCTTGAGATTTTCTTCTGCCTTTCTCTCCAGCACCTCGCTCAGTGTTTGCCCACAGCAGATCCTCGCTATATATTTCCAGAATGAATTATTTTTAAAAATTATACTCAGAGAACACCTACGAACTTCGCTTGTCTGTGTATTTATGGTACTGGAGGTGTCTTCCTGAAAAGGTCCCAGAAAGGTCTTGGGTTCAAATTCCCACCATTGCCAACTTAATACTTCATATAAAACTCTTTAAACCTTAGTTTCGATACCTTTAAAATTAGCACCCACTTCTACAGATTAATATGACGATATCTGTACCTTATACACTGTAAGTGATCAATAAATACCAGCTAATCTTTCAATAAAGGTTTAGACTTTTCATCATATATAGTCCCAGTCACTTCTTGTTAAGGTTATTCTCAGATATTTTACACTGTTTTTGTTGTTCTAGCGAACAACATTTTCCCCATAATTTTTTGTCCTAGCTGGTTATTACTGTATACAGAAAGCCTATCGATTTTTATACATTCATCTTGCATCCAACTGGGCTTCTGAACTCCTATTAATTCTGAAGATTTCACAGTTGGCCCCTTGGGTGTTTTAGGTGCACAATCATGTTGTCGACAAATAATGATGATTTTGAGGATGTAACTCTTTTGACTAGTTTGGCAGGAAAATCCAATTGGATTCTGCAAATATTTATTGACTGGTAGGGTCAATTTTGGACAAATTTAGTCTTAGGCGCCAGTGGGCCATGCGGATAGAGATGGGCAGAAGGCGATTAGGTCTGCAGACTGGGATTTGGGAGCACAGTCTGGGCCAGAGGCGTGGATGGGTTGGAGATGTGCGGGTAGTGGAACCGGCCTAAGAGGAAACGCAGAGGAGAGCTGCGGATGCGGGGTGGGTAATCACGCCAACTGCAGGTGTCTCACCCGGCACGTGGAGAGCCGGCCATACCCTTCTGAGTCCGTGGCCGGACTCTGGCCCAGCTCCCTGCATGCTTTCTGCCAGGGGCATCTCATAGGCACAGATGGGAGGAGCCGGGGTCAAACAGTGTCTTTGGCCTTCTACGATCACCCTTCAGGAGTGGACCAGAGGTGACGTCATGCTGTAGAGAAGCTGGCATCGAGCCTCGAAGCCTGTCTCCCCAACACGTCATGCCTCGGTCACACCAAATGGCTCATCATCCACAAACACCCGGGGCCCTTTCAGCCCTGTCCAATGCCTGGCCCTTCTCCTAGACTGCCCTTTCCCTGCCTCCTCAACCTCGCCAACCTCACTCACTGTTCCAGATCCGGCTCGCACAGCACCTCCTCTGAGGGGCAGCTAGGTTCTCCCTCTCCCTCAAAAGCCATCCACCCCATTCCAGGCTCTTCCCTCCCAATCGGTGCCTTTCAAAAAAAATGACATGCCACTTAAAATCTTTCCATGGTTCCTCCAGGTGAAGCCCTAGATCCTAAATATGGCACACAAGAGCACCCACAAACTGGCCCCTGCTCCTTTCCCAGGCTTCCCTTCTTGCCACTCTTCCCGTTAAATGACACTCCAGCCCGAGCCACATTCCATGTGGTCCCTTTAATGCTCCACACTCTTTCGCTCACTCTGAGTCCTCACACTTGCTGTTCCCTCTGATGGAAGCATCCTTTCCCCATCCCCTGGCCTGGCCAACTCCTGTTCATCTTTTAGGTGGCAGCTGAAGCTTCAGCACCCCCAGGGGAACATACTGACCGCTACCCTAAGGTGTGTTACCCTCATCCCAACACGCACCCCAGTATCCATGCTGCCGTGTGAGCTCCCTGCACCCTGCACCTCCATCACCGTGCACCGCACACACGGCATCGCTCAGTGTCTGTCTTCCTTAAGCGGTGTGGATTCCCTGGGACAGACACCACATTCTGTCACGCTCACCCCGATCCCCAGCAGGCTGCTCGGACAACAGTGCCCCGTGCAGATGTGCATAATGGCTGTTCCTTGCTCGCACTCTACCAGGTCATGGATCCTGCTGAACTGCAGACCCGGGGCTCCCCCACAGTCCTACTCCGGGCGCCAAGCTCAAGGCCTGGTACAGACTGCCAATGCGCACTGAGTTTTGGATGACAGAACGATCACAGGTGTTTTTGCACTGATTTCTTTTTTCCTAGCAGTCTTAACGATCAGAGAAATTTCCAGTAATGTGTGACAGTTTGGTCCAGGGTTTCTGAACCTCGGCACTACTGACATTTTGGACAGAATAATTTTTTTGTGGGGGACAGCCCTGTGCATAAAAGATGTTCAGCAGCATCCCTGGCCTCTACCCAATTAATGCCAAGTAGCCCCTCCCTGTTGTGACAACCGAAAGTGACGACAGACATGGCCAAGTATCCACTCAGAGGGAAAAATCACCCCAGCTGAGAATCAGTGGTCTAATTCTTAGCTACTTTGGAGTTCTTAATGAAAGCTAGAAATCATCTCTCCAGAATTACACACGTGGGAATCTAACCTCCCGCCTTTTTCATTCATTTCAGAGGGTCCCCAGACTGAAGCAGCCTATCCTCGGGCTCCCCAGACCGGAGGTCCCTCACCTTTGTTGTGCCATGACCCCATTCGGCGGCCTAGTGAAACCTTCTCAAATGATGTTTTTCAGTGCATCATACAAAATATATAGAATTATACTGATCTATAGCTTTCAGAATATTCTGAAAACTTATACGTAGTAGAACAGGTACTCCTTTCTGAGTGTGTTACTAACAGGATCTGGCGCTAGGCCAACACACACTGCGGTTTGAAGCATCGGTGCCGCGTCGGGGCGGCTGCAGCCACCGTGCTGTCTGCGGCAGTGGCTGTGATCACGTCAGTGACAAGTTCATAGGTCCTGCTAATACTGCTGCACTCGGTGGCCTTTACTCACGACTGATAGAAATGCTAAGTTTCAACAGGAGATGAATGAAAAAAAGATGCAATTCCAGTTAAGTTAGGGACCCCCCTAGATTCTATCATGAGCCCAGAGGTCCAAGCCAAATTCAATCTCCCATGCAGCAGGTCAGAGGAGGGCTGCTTGGCTCCAGGCCCCACGTGCACGGGGGTGAGGAGATGAGAGGGGTGAATTCACACAGGGTCCGTGCCCTGGAGGAGTCTGCAGTGAGTACAGAGACAGACAGACACAGCCCACTTTGCTGACAGTGTCTCCACTTGGCCAGTGGTTCAGGGAGACCTCGCTCTTGGATCCCAAGGAAACAGCAGAGAGCACACACACACACACACACACACACACACACACCCAGAAAAGACTGGTGCTTTTGTGCAGCTCTGAGGAGGAAACCAACACGTATCCACATGCTTCACTAATATTATCTCCCTAACATTTGCAATGACCCCACCGAACGTGCTCAAGGTCAAACAGGCAGCAGTGGGAGACCTGGGATTCAAACCCAGATCTGTGCAAAAGCAAAGCTCGGGCCCCTCCCGCTGCAAGGCTCTAGCAGGGGTGTCCAACCCCTTGATGTCCCTGGGCCACACAGGAAGAAGAGTTGCCTTGGGTCACACATTAAATACACAAACACTAATGAAAACTTATCAGAGAAAAAAAAAGGTTTTAAGTAAATTTATGATTTCATGTTGGGCCACATTCATAGCCATCCTGGGCCGCCTGTGGCCCGCAGGCTGCAGGTTGAACATCCCTGCCTGAGGATTCTTCCACACACCATCTGGGGACATCCTTCCAAAGCTCAGGTACTCTACACCCCGCGCTGGGGGCTGAGTCTGGGATTTACTGAAAAGAGCTGCGAGCAGTGGCTGTGCCTCAGGGACTGGAAACAAAGCAGGGTCTCCTCCTTCCTCTCCAGCCTGGGCTGCATGCAGCAAAGGCACAAAACAATGTGAGACAGACAGGGCGAGGCAGCAAGCCCACCCCTGTACCACGTCCAGTCGCTTGGTGGAAACAAGCCCAGGCTGCCCAGCTTCCTACTTCTAATTTCAGGTTCTCTGATTCTCCTGCACGTGATGAACACAGACGCCACTACTGTGGACCAGATATGATTTTCTCTGCCTGGTGATGCAGACACAGCTCATTTGTCATTGTTTTGAGCCAACAGCAGCCAGGGGTCATTTATCATGTTGACGGGGGAATCCTGGAACAGCAGAGGTATCTCGGCATTGCTGATGGCAGAGCCTCTCATTCCCCGAGTCGTGCCACAGCCCGGGATCAGCACTGAGAGAAGGGGCCGGGTGTCTGGGGACAGCTGCCTCTGCCAGGCTGGTCCTGCTCCTGGCTGGGTCTTTCAGAATGAACATAAGGAGCTATCGTTGCCTTCTCCTCAGCTGAGAACATGTCTGAGTGGTGGCTTTGGTCCAGGGCACTAGCTGAGGACAGGGCCTGCCACACAAAAGTTCAGGGCTTGGCAAATGCTTGATTCATGCACTGATTCATTTAAAAATTAGTACTGAGCACAGGCAACATCTCAGGTGCTACTCCTTTTCCTCCCACAAGCTGGCCATGCTCTTGCCTCAGGGCCTTACCACTTGCTCCCTTTTCTTCTGCAAATTTCTTTCCCCCACCCCCAAATACAGCAAAGTTCTTCTCCTTTGAGTCTTTGGTCAACCTGGCCTCCTCCATGAAGTGTACCCCGACTACCCTTTATGAAATCGCAACCCTACTGCTCTCTTCATCCCTGGCACCTCCAATCTTCTTTGCCTTTTCTGTGGTTCCTTCCTTCCATTCCTGTGCCACTCTACAGCAGCGATTTTCAACTGGTGTGCAGCAAGAATTTTTAAAACACTCAACACCTGACTATTTAGTCAAGGGCACTGACCTCTCACCTCTTACATTGTCAAATTAAAAAATGACAACAGCCAACACAACAACAGCCGTCCAGTGTGAATGAATCAAACTCATAACTATTTTTTGTCAGATTGGCAAAAAATATATTTGTTGGTGTGCCGCAGTGTTAGTAATTAGTTTATGTGCTCCAGGAGCTCAAGAAGTTGAAAATCGCTGCTCCGTAGAATCCTATTATGCAGTTTACCTGTATGTTGTGCTTACTGTCAACGATCTGTTTCTTCCTGCTCAAATATTCAATTCACAAGAGCAAGGCCTTTGTATCAGTCACTGGAAATCCCAAGTGCCCAGAATAGTGCCCGGCACACAGTAGGCACTTAGTAATAGTCGCTGAATGAATGAACTATATAATCTGGTACACTCGCAAACAACTCCTGTAGGCCCATCTCCTTAAAGACTGAGATGCCACACCAACCACTATGGCTCTGAGAGCAGTCTGTAAGGGAAGAGTCCCGACCCAGACCCCAGCGGCATCAGACCTGTGGAGGGGGTCCCTCGGCGCCACTGCCCCCTGCTTCCACGGCCATCTCCCCACCAGACTGAGCTCCATCCCTGAGGGCCCATCCCTGAGGGCAGACGGCATGGTCTGTCTTCCTCACCCAAGCGTCCCGGAGGGCCCAGCACAAGACTGCCCAAGGAAGCAGGCGTCAGGAAGCACAAGGTAAAGGAATTTCAGCCATCATTTATCAACTACTGTCTACGTGCCTGCACAAGGCTGAGCTCCTTATTCACATTCTTGCTTCTAAGGCTCCCTAAAAGGTAGGTATTAGCTTGGACCCTGTTTAACAGAAGAGATTTAGGCCAAGTAACTTGTCCAAGCTTACACGTATGGTAGGTGGCAAAGCAGGAGTTCAAACCCAGGCTTGTCTGACTCCTGAGACAGAGATCTGAAAGGCAGTGGGATGGAAGACAGAGGGAGAGGGAGGCAAACAGGAAGAGGGGGAAGGAGGAAGGGAGGGAGGAAGAGGAAGCGAAGGAAAGAAGGAAGGGCACCAGAAAGGAAGAGGAAAGGAGGGTGGGGCAGGCCTCATGCCAGCTGTAGCAGAGAGGTCTGGAAGAGCTGACTGGAGCGCAAGAGCTGTTCCTCCTGGCTGGACATGAACCCACCACAGCTCTGCCCCTTCCTCCCCACCGAGAGTAGCCACAGAGATGGCACCTCTTATCCTAGAAGAGACTTTATTGCAACTAATTCTTTTCAATCTCTCTCTCTCTCAGCTTGAATGAACTAAGGGAAAAATAAACTTGAGTGGGTAGATAATCTAAAAATTGTGTCAGGGAGTAGTGGAGGAATGTACTTCCTCCTAAAATCCCTATAAAAAGAAACCATCACAGCTCCACCATTGCCCCCACCTGCACCAAGTGCACGCTGTGGTGAACAATGCGATAGGCTGGGCAAGTGAAGGAATCTGCTTCAGAACCTGCTCCGGTCACGTGACTTTTGCTTAGAGCATGTGTGTGGCCATTTCCCCAGACACCCGGTGCTGGCCTTAGGGGTCTTCATTCACCTTGGCCTCCTCCAACCTGGTCAGTCAAAGCCACAGCCTACACACCTGCCTGAAGTCCTGGTAGCCTCCTTGGTCCAGCAGAGAGCCCCACCCACAGGCACTCAGCACATGAAGTTACTGGAAGGGCTTCTGAGAGAGCTACTCTGCAGAGTTCTAAGAATGACAGTGCTGGAGATCCTTCAGGGACTCCAGAAATCCTGCCAATGCCCCCTCCCTTCTCCTGGGGGCACAGCAAATTGGTGTCACCATGCCAAGACTAGGGCAGGAATTACCAGGGCCATCCACTGGGTGGCCTGGAGAAAATCAAACGTATATGTTGAATGAATGAATGAATGATTGAATTGGTCATCCAGCAGGAGAACCTGTAAAGAGAAAGTCTAGTAGGTGCCTTTCGAATCTAGTTAGTCCCAATGCTGGCGATTTCTGGAAGAAAAAAAAACAAAAACAAAACACCAGCTTGGGAAGTAGCATAGAACTGTGCAAAGAACAGAAGTCAAGCCAATTCAACGGATATTTACTAGGGCCTCTCACAAAACAGTAGGACTGTACCCTGACGATGCTTATGGTAGAGGGGCAGCTAGGAAGGAGGTGCACAACAGGGAAGGGCAGGGAATTTGCATAAAGAAGGAAAAGAGGGACAAACAAGAGGGAGAAAGAGACCCAGTTCATCTCCACCACAATGAGATAAGTTCTGCCACCGGCTGGGCCACATCTTCGCATAGGCTGGGACACTTGTCCTGTCCCTACTTCCTTGTACTCTCCTGGTGACGCTTCCCGTGTCAATTCTTAAGATCTAGAGGTACCCATCTTCTTGTGCCTCCCAAGAGGGAAGCGTGGGTCTGATCATGCACAACTACAGAAATCAAAGTTGTTCATCTACTTGGGGTGACAGAACTGGGACCCAAAACCTCTGAAGTTGGGACCCAAAACCTCTGACTCTTGACAGACCCCACAGATGCAATGTCCTCTCAAATCACATACGTCCCTGAAGTGGCTGAGAGCCCATGTTCCCCTGTAGCATGGGGGCTGTGCAGGCTTCACTTGGGCGGAGAAAGCAGGAATGCACTTACATTTAACCCTCACATGCCCCCAAAGTCAGCTGTTGGATGGGAGAGAATTTATTATGGTTCAGCAAGCCCTTTACAGGTAAGGCCCTGGTACCCATCAAGCCCCTTTCTGTCCGGTGGCCTCTGCTAAGCGAAGGTGAGGAAGGGCAACCACATGAGGTATCACTCAAAAGGCACTTGGGAAGTCACACCAGCAAGATGGCAAAAAAGGGAGCCCCAGACTTTGTTCCCCCACAGAGACACTCATTCACAACATACAGTCCAAAAACTTTTTGTGACAACTCCAGAAGCCATTTAAGAAGTGACAGGGCGCCAGGCAAGCTCAAAGCCAAAAATGGCCACATTTAAAAGAGCGAAAAAAGCCATTTCACAGCCATCACAATAGTGTTTGCCCCAAGCCAGCACAGCTCAGCAAGACGGGGAGGAATATCCCAGCCAGCAGCTTCACCTGTGGCAAAGAAAGAGAAGAATGGGATGCAAGTCCAGTATTCCTGCTTTTCGGAGAACTACCCAAGGGACTGGCTTCTGTCTCTGGACTTAGAGCACAAACAGGAAGCCCGCACACTCTGGATGCACAGGAGCCCTGAGTAGCAGGAGAGCTCGGGGCTTGTTGCAGCACCAGAACACCTGCAGTACCACAGACAGACACCAGAGGGAGCAAAAAGTTACAAACTTTTGAGGAAAAAAGGCAAAACTGAGAAACTATACACACAAGCCCAAGGAAAACACATTCCTGGACAAGGTTTGAGAGCCTCCAGAAGCTCTAGACAGGCTAGCTGGGGAAAGTCTTCCCCTGTATGACGTCAGTCCATAAAGACAGGAGAGGTGGCTGTTTTTTCAAATGCACAAATCACAGCAAAAAATAATAAGGCACATGAAGGAACAGAGAAGCACAGCCCAATCAAAGGAACAAAATAAGTCTCCAGAAACCGACACCAAAGAAATGGAGTTCCGTGAATTAGTGGCACAGAATTCAAAATAATCATGTTAAAGAAACTCAGTGCACTGTAAGAGAGCACAGACAACTACACAAACTCAGGAAAACAATGCATACTAGAATGAGAATACCAACAAAGAGACAGAAGGTACAAAAAAGAGTCAAACAGAACATTTAAATCTGAGGAACATAATAACTGAATTGAAAAATTCACTAGGAGGGTTCAGCAGCAGGCTTGATCAAGCAAGAATCAGTGAGTTCACATACAGGCCGTTTTAAATGATCAAGTCAGCGGAACAAAAAAAAAAAAAAAAAGAAGACGACAGACAGTACAGAAAGCCTAAGGGACTTAGGGAATACACCCAAGAGGACCAATGTACACACTACAGGAGTCCAAGAAGGAAGAGAGAGAAGCGAGAAGAGCTTATTTAAGGAAATAATGGCAAAAACTTCCCAAATCTGAGGAAGGAAAGGCATATCCAAACTCAAGAAGCTCAAAAGACTCCACCTAGAATGAACCCAAAGAGCCCCACACTGAGACAATTTACAATCAAGCCGTCAAAAGTCAAGCACCTAAAGAGGGGATCAAAAGAAACGGAGGAAAAGCGATTTGTCACGTGCAATGGAGCTCTCATAAAATTATCAGTGGGTTTCTCAGCAGAAACCTTGCAGGCCAGAAGGGAGTAGGATACATCCCAAGTGCTAAAAGAAAAAAAAACTGCCAACCAAGAATATTATAACTAGCAAAACTGTCCTTCAAAAAATTAAGGAGAAATAAGGACCTTGCCAGATCAATAAAAGCTGAAGAGGTTCATCACTGCTAGGCCTGCCTTACAAGAAACTGTTGAGTTCTTCAAGTTGAAATAAAAGGACACTCCAAAGCAACATAAAAGCATGTATATATGTATGGCAAATATACAGAAAATTTAAAAATCCTGTAATATTGTAATATTAAAAGTATTTTAACGTTAATATAATTTAAAAGTAACTCTTAAATCTGGTATAAAATTTGAAAAATAAACACTTAAAAAGTAACTATTATAAAACTATGTTAATGGCTCTGGCTGGAGTGACTCAGGGGATTGAGCACTGGCCTGCAAACCAAAGGGTCGCTGGTTCGATTCCCAGTCAGGGCACATGCCTGGGTTACAGGCCAGGTCCCCAGTAGCGGGTGCATGAGGGGCAACCACACATTGATGTTTCTCTCCCTCTCTTTCTCCCTCCCTTCCCCTGTCTAAACTAAATAAATAAAATCTTTAATAAAAAACTATGTTAATGAATATAAGATATAGATAGATATGTTTTGTGACATTGATAACACATATTTGGGGGAAACGGAGATATAAAGGAATAGAGATTTTGTATGTGTTAAAGTTAAGTTGTCATCAGCTTGAAACAGACTGTTCTAATTATCTATAGAAATTCACAAAAGCAAGTAAGAAAGGAATCAAAACTGGTCACTACAAAAAAAAATCAATGAAACACAAAGAAAAGCAGCAAGACAAGAAAAGAGGAACAAAATATAAGACATAAAAAAATTACTCAAATGGTAATAGTAAGCCCTTCTCTATCAGCAATTACTTTAAGTGTAAATGGATTAAACTCTTCAGTCAAAAGATGGAGCAGCTGAATAGCTAAAATAAAATCTAACTATATGCTTGCTATAGGACTCACTTTAGATATATGGTAAAAATTAACAAAAGTTTAGTAGAGTAACTAAGAAATAAAGCAAGACCCAAGTAACAAAAATCAGAAATGAAATAGGAGATATTAAAACTGATGCCACAGAGATAAAGATCGTAAGAGACTATTTGTCGTTGATCGTTTCCTTTGCTGGGAAACAATTGTATCTCAGCATATTAGATAACTCAGCATATTAGATAACTTAACAATTATATGTCAGCATATTAGATAACTTAGAAGAAATGAATAAATTTCTAAAAACTTCCCACCAAGACTGAGTCATGAATTAAAAAATTGAAATAGACTTATAACTAGTAAGAAGATTGAATTAGTAATCAAAAGCCTCCCAACAAAGTAAAGCCCAGTACCAGATGGCTTCCCTAGAGAATTCTACCAAACATTTAAATAATAATCAACAACAATCCTTCTCAATTTCTTCCAAAAAAACTAAAGAAGGAACACTTCCAAACTCATTTTATGAGGCCAGCATTATAATTTTGATCTGACATCAAAATCAGACAAAGATACTATAAAAAAACTGCAGACCAAAATCCCTGATGAATATTGATGAAAAGTGCTCAACTAAACATTAGCAAACTGAATTCAATAACACATTAAAAGGGTTATAATCACGGCCAAGTGGGATTCGTTCCTGGAATGTAAAAACCATTCAATGTGCAAAACTCTATGAATGAACTTGGACCCTTCTCTCCCACCATGTACAAAAATTAACTGAAAATGGATTAAAGCTCTAAATGTAAGGCACGAAACCATGAAACTCCTAGAAGAAAACATAGGGGAAAGATTCATGACATTGGATTTGGCAATGATTTCTTGCATACGTCACCAAAGACACAGGAAACAAAAGCAAACTAGACAAATGGAACCACATCAAACATAAAAACTTCTGCACAGCAAAGGAAACTATCAGCAATGAAAAGGCAACCTACAAAATGGGAGAAAATATCTGCAAACCATGTATCTGACTATCCCGAATATATAAAGAACTCCCATAACTCAACAACCAAAAACCAATAACCCGATTGTAAATGGGCAAAAACTGCAACAGCTATTTTGGTGAAAATAGGCAAGTGGTCAGCAAACACGAAGATGTTCATCATCATTAATCATCAGGGAAATTCAAATCAAAATGAATCATCAATTCACAATTAGGATGGCCCCTAGAAAAAGACAGCAAGTGTTGGTGAGGATGTGTAGAAACTGGAATCCTTGTAACGCTGTTGGCGAGGATATAAACTGGTGTAGCCACTAGGAAAAACAACAGTATGAGGTTCCCCAAATAACTAAAAAATAGAATTACCATATAAGCCAAGAATACTACTCTTGGATATATACCAAAAAAAATTGAAAATATTTGCACATCTATACTTGTTGCATGATTAATCACATTAGCCAAGAAGTGGAAGCGACCTAAATGTCCATCAACGAATGAATGAAGACAATGTAGTAAATACATACAGTGAAATATTCAACCTTAAAAAGGAAGCAACTCCTGTAGTATGCTGGAATAGAGATGAGCCTTGAGGGCATTAAGCAAGTAAAATAACCTCATCACAAAAAGACAAATACTGTATGATTTTACTTATATGACGTATCTTAAGCAGTCAAACTCAGAGACAGAAAGTGGAGCGGTGGTTGCCAGGGGCTGGGGGAGTGGGGAAGCAGGAGCTGCTTTTAGATGGTTACAGAGTTTCAGTTTTGCAAGATGCAAAACGTTCTAGAGATCGGTTGCATGACAAGGTGCATGTGGCTAACACTACTGTCTGTACCGACACTTAAAAATGGTAAGATGGCAAATTTTATGCAATATATTTTCTATCACAATAAGGAAAAGGAGAGGAGGCTTGGGAGTTTGGGTGTGATTTATGGAGCGCAATGACAAGGGCAGTGGGACAGCCCCCAACTGCTGACTTGAACTTCACCCCTCCAATTAGAGGGAAAAACCATGTCCTCTCCTTCCACACGCTCAGAGAGGCCTTTCCAGCCTCCTCTTCCTGATTTACTTTTCTTCAGAGCACTTACCCCCACTCAACATCATGTTACATATTTATTGCACTTACTTAGCTGTTTATTGTCTGCAAATAAGCAGACAAGCAAGCTCCCAGCGGGCAGGGATTTTTTTAGTTCCCTCTTGTTTATTACTGAATCCTCAGTCTAGAAGAGTGTATGGTCTATAGCAGATGCACAATACCTGTCTGAGGAGGAAGGGAATGAATGAATGAATGAATGAATGAGGAGCAGGGGAGAGCCCAGGTGGGGCATCTGAAGTCTGAGGCTTCTGTCCTGCAGTTGACAATCTTGGTGAAGGGAGAAAAGAGGGGAAGGAGGAAGACAAGAACAGACTAGGATGAGCAGATCTTTTGGCTGGGTTTGTGGGGCAGTCAGACCAGCTTCTGGTGTATGAGGGATGGGGAAATCTTGTCCACTTGGCAGTCTCTGCCCCTGGTACCTTCTGGTTCAGCAAAAGAACACTCACTTTGCCCATCAGCTCTTCCTAGTTTGATGTAGCTGTTTTTCCTCAAAGCTACTGAAGCAACAGACTCCACCTGTCAGCCTGAAGGTCCTCGGCTCCCCCCACTTTTCATTCCCAGGTCAGTGCCTCTCTGAGCATTCGCTAGGTCTGGGTGGGGCCCAACAATGCACATTTCTAACAAGCTTCCAGGTGGTGCTGATGTACAGCCTTGCTTACAGAGGCTGGTTCTCAACCTTGTGGCACCTGAGCAGCTTTGCACACTCTCAATGCCCAGTTCCCCCACCCAGGTCAATTACAGTAGCACGTCTGGGAGCGGGAGCCTGAAACGGTGCAGCCCACACTGAGCACTAGCTCTCCAGGGGCTCTCCAAAGGCCCTAACTCACAAGGAAGCACAGCCCCAGCACTGGACCCTGCAGCCCTTCTCAGCCAGCTGCTGTGCCCTTCCTCGACAGCCTCGGGCCTGCTGGGACTTCACTGTTGCTGCTGGGGGTCCGCTGAGAGCTGTGCATTGACACCGGCCCACTTGATCTGGGATGTAAAAGAGCATTACAGCTCTTAAGACAGCTGGAGGAACTCTGTCTTCTTCCACCTCCTGACTTCCACTTCTCACTTGTCTTTCCAGCTGGCAGGGAGCTGTCGCCCCCTCCCAGCAGAACAATGGGCTTCAACCCCTGCCGCTCCAGACACCTTTCTCTCCAGGCTCCCCAGAGGGCAGTTGACACTGTCTGGAGAGCATTTGATTCTCTTTGATCTGGACCCCTGCTTTCTCCTGACCCTCAGGCTAGAGTCCTGGTCTGGTCTTTTACTCATTCACAGTGAATTTTCTCTCTGTGCCACGTTATCCTGCCCAGCATTTTAATTTCCATAGATCTCCCCCTACCCATTAGAGAGGACTCCGCATTTCCAAACCCCATCTGTGCTCAGGATTCAAGTTCTTCCTCATGAAACTCCTAAACCCCAAGTAAACCAGAAGTGTGGCCAGTCATCCCCAAAGTTCTGTGAGAGGTGAGGACACATCCGACCAGGGGCCAGAGAAGCTCACTGCAGAGGGTGCAGCCTGATTCCTCAATGTCTTCACATCTGAATCTCAGCAGTGACTCTGCCACCTTGCTCCGTCATGCATGTCCTGGGCACTTGCTCTATGCCAGGCCCTGCTTTAAGTGCTTTGTCTCATGAAATCCTCCCAACAGCCCTGGGAGACAGGCACTGCTGCCAGCATGCATGGGGGAGGACACCGAGGCACAGAGAACAGCAAGTTGCCCAAGGTCACACGTAGCTAGAAAGCTGTTGAGTGAGGATGTGAAGCCAGGCAGTTCGGGTACAGAGCCCATGGGTTCAACCCCTACACCCTAGGGTCCCGCATGCACTTCACCTCGACAACCCAGGTTCTGTTCCTGATATTACAGATGGAAACCAGTTTCTCAGCAAAATAATCTCCCCAAATCACCCAGCTAGTGAGCTGTGGATCAAGGACTCAGATCTAAGACAGACTCAGAATTCTATCTCAGGTCAGGGAAGAAAAACAGAACACAGAAGATGGGACCATTCATTCATTCATCTGTCCCTCCGTTCATCCTGTATGCGGCATACGTGAATCGATGTTTTTTTGAGGGACAGGCCAGGGCTGCGTGCTAAGAATCCAGAGAGAAATCATCCATGACCTATGAGTTCCAGAGCTCACATCAACTTTTGGAGACAAGCTGTGGGCTGGTGGGTGGACTGGGGAGGAAAAAGAGGATACAGAAGGGCAGGGAGCCCACTGAGACTTGTCCTCTGGGAGACGAGGCAGCTGTGCGGAGGAAGTCTGGGGAACTCCACGTGGGCACTGCTCAAGTCCCAGGTGACACCCTCGCCCACAGACACTCACTTGCACACGTCACACTGCCTTCTTTTCTTCCCACTGTCCTCCTCCTCGCTGCTCTGAGCTTCAAATTCATAGGCACGGCACAGAAGAAACCCAAAGGGATGGTGCGTTCCCCCAATGGATCGATGCCAGGTTGGCATCCCAACTTATCATCCCAAGGTCCCAGAGAGAAACCAAATTGTAACTGTCAGGAACACAAGAGAACTGTCAAAAGCAGATAAAATCAGCCACGTAAATTGTGAAACTGAAGTCACAGTTCTATTTGTTCTGCGAGAGTGAACATCTCACTTTTTTTTGTTGTTGTTAAGAGGGAAAATAAAAACAAAGACAGACTAGGGGCCTTGCAAGGATATCATCTTTGTGGAGAAACCCACCATCAAGTCTCAGCCTCCCGCCCCATAAACCGATATCCACCCCCATTCCTGAAACCCACAGGAAGTCTTCGGATGGGCGTGGGTGGGGGCACCATCAGAAACAGTTAGGACCCAGTCCCGACCTTTAAAGAAATTATGGCATATTGCTGAAAAGACAACCCTCTATTCAGCTAACAAAAGCAGAATATAATGCCAGACCAGACAGAATAAAACAGAAGAACAATTCAGGGAGTGAGTAATTCTACTATGGCAGAACAGAGTTGGCTTCTTGGAAGAGGTCACATCTGCAACAGGCCTTGAAAGATGAGTAAGTTTTACCTGATGGAAAAGGAAGGGAAGGGAACTCCAGAGACCGGAGAAGGCAAATGGAATGCAGAGGCCAGAGCAGAGCAGAGAAGGGAGCACAGAAATCAAAAGACCCTTTGAAAGTCAGTCTGCATTCCATGCGGCAACCAGACCGGTGGGAGAGGGACTCTGCCAGGGACGCTGGGCCATCGGGCGTCCGGGACTCCCTGGGTTGGAGACTGGGTGCAGCACCCCCGTCTCCGTCTCTGCGGATACACGCACAGGCTGTGCGGAGTGTGAGCACACTTCTCGTCACCCCGTCTTGCACGTGCATGCACAACACACGCGTGTGCATCTGCATGCGCGTGCCTGGATGCGTGTGTGGCAGCGATCTGGCAGGCCATTCTGCAGGAGCCCTGCAGCACTGTTGCTGCTCACCAAAATAGCATCAAGCAATTTAGGTCAAGAAGTAAGGGCTGTGTTATTATTACTAGCTACTGGTGAAGTTATTTAATAAGAATGTCACATCCAATTGAGACCATGGTGGGAATTGTCAGCAGGAAGAATGTAATTACACTAACTGGAGGCGCTCCAGGCCCCGCCGTGTGCACACCTCCACAGATCCACACGGAGACAGACGGGCTCTCCCAGCCCCACGCCACACGGAGCACTTCCTTGGATGGGGCCTCCATGCCAGGCCTTGGAACAGCTGACCTGCACCACCCCTGTCCAGGCCCCAGGACAGGTTCTTGAGGGGGTGGCTCCACAACACACTGGGATCCCTTTACTCAACACCACCCGGGGCCGGACAGAGAGAAAACGACAGAGAAATCCAGGGACCCACAGAAAAAACAGGCAGGAGAGAGATGGGCAGGTAGAAAAAGACACAGAGGCAGACACGGTGAGAGACCACAAGCTATAGACAGAGGGAGACAAAAGAGGAGAGAAAAGGCCACCAAGGGACAGAAGTGACAGAAACAGACAATGCAGGGCAAGACCAAATCAGAGCAGAAAAGTAGCCATCGAGGGAAGGACATAGAATGAGAAGAAAGAGGAGCCACAAGTTCCCCTCAGCCTCATGGCAAAGGCCATCATGTCACCCAACACAAAGGCCCCACGTGCGTTACTGGGAAGAAATGGAGACCACACACACACACACACACACACACACACACACACACACACAGGCCATTGGGAGCAGCTTAGCTTTGAATGAAAGAACAGGGCACTAGCTAGGGGGGTTCAGGGCCCAAAGAGAGCCCCTTTTTTATTTTGAACATGTTTTAAAGTTAAAGAGTAAAGTAGGTGGAGAAGAGAGAAGAGCCAAACCCCAGAGGTGAGACAGAGAACTGAGAACTGCAGGAGGGACCCCACCTCTTCCTCGGGCATTTTGGGGAGAGGGAGAGTGCCACAGGTGCAGGTAACAGGTAGGAAGGGTGGCGGGATGTGGGAGAAGCCCATTCTTGATGGTCTGTATGCTCTCTACTGGTCAGGCCACTTTGTGATGGAGCCGGGAATGTGTGTCTTGGAATGGCCACTCATGAGGAAAGCAGGAGGCTGACCAGGTAGACGGCAGGAAGAGGGCTAAGCCGTGCCAGGCTCAGAACACAGTGGCAGCAGAACGCACAGCCCAGGGGCAGGGAGAGAGCAGACTTGCTGAACTGAACCAGGGCAGAGCGGGGGCAGCAGGACCACAGGGGAGGGTCCCGACTGGCCTTGGTTGGGAAAAGGCTGGCAGAAGCTGCCTGAGAGAGTGGAGCTACTGTGGGGCTGGAGGTCTCCAGCTTTTAAAGAGGCTTTGCACAGCTGGGCACTGCCCACACCTACCATTCCACCCACCTCTTGTGCTTTCTGGTTCCTGGGTTCTCCTTGCCCAGCCCCAGAAGGCCATGACCTCGGTGTGCCTTCAGCCTGTGGTTCTTGCTTCCTCCCTCTGTGCGGGCACCTCCCTCCGCCTTCTCAGCAGTGGGCCTCAGCTGCTCCCTGGTTCTGCTTCTGCTCCACACTAGGGCCGTGGGCATCCTTCCTCCCACACTGGACTCTGAGCTCAGTGCAAACTGGTTTGAGGGCTTCTCTGCTCAACGCTCAGTCCTGATAGCTCAGAGGCAATAAAGCCCAGGCAGCAGAGCCCTGCCTGGTCCACCCACCCTGGCTCTGGAAGCTTCTGAGGCTCCTCCTCAGAGCACTTGAAAGACTAAGTGTGAAGAGAATGAGACAGAAAAACTCTTGGGCTCATAGAAGCTTTGGGAAATCACATCTCTTCCAAACGCTGCACCACCCACTGGCAGTCTGAAGGTGTGTCCCCTCCCACCCTCCTCCTCTCAGAAAGCACAGACAGCACTGGCTCCAAGTCAGCGGGTTCTCAAAAAAGCTGCAGCTCCCCAAAGAGAAGTCCCGGGGGGGTTGAAGGAGGCCTGAAGGTCAGCAGGAGGCGCAGACCCCGTTCTGCTGAGCTCAGAGCGCCAGGCTGGTGCCTCCCTGAAGGGCCCGAATGGCCTGCGGGCTCCATCGGGCTGCAGGCCTGGCTGGGCCCTGGCTATAGTCAGGCATCGTTGCCAAGTGCAGACTCACATCCTGAGCCATCGGAAAGCTGCCTAGAGAGGAAAAACAACCCTCAAGTGTGGTCTGGGAGGGGTCTGGCATGCAAACTCTGCCACTCAGAAGGAAAGTGATTTGGGGAAAGGGGACTTCAAGGTCAAGGCCCAACCCACAGCGAGGCCTGGGAGCTGGAAGCCGGGACCCAGGCTAAACAAGATCCTCACGATACCCAACTCCTAACACACACACATGGGCATCTCTAGACACACGGGTCCACGTCCACCACATACCTGCACGCACCTGTACAGAGAGTTCCTCCACACGCACACGGCTCTCCGATACACCGTGCACACCCCACACGGCCATGCTGCCGCTCCCCCATTCTACATGCAGGTCCTGCTACCAGGACCCCCATGGCCTTCCTGAACAATCTGTGCAAAGCCCTAGGTGTCTCTTCCGCCTGGAGTGTGTGTGTGTGAACATACACGAGAGTAGAAGCCTTGCATGCACATGTACTTACACGCGTAAGTAAGAACACATGGAAGGATACATGTACGTATGGGAGTAAAGAGCCCGTGATAGCTACGATTTAATCTGCACTGCCCCCCACGATGGCAGACACGCACACATTTGGGGGCGTCAGCCATCTGGCTGCTCTCTGCTCCCAGTGGACACCCCAAGCAGCCCGCAGCACAGCAGGGAACAGCCAGCCTGGCCTGTGGAGTTAGACAGACCTGAAGGCTCAGCCCCATGTGCCCCCTGCTGGCTGTGTGACCTTGGGCACCCCGCTTACCCTCTCTGAGCCTCAGCTCCCTCACCTGTAAAGTAAGGATAATAACATTTATTGTAATAACAGGCATGCTGGGAAGATTAAATGAGATTACAGATGTGAAACAGCAGGCACAGGGAACTCGATAAACATTAATTACCACTCATTCTCTCCCTTCTACCCGCCCTGTGCCTTTCATTCATGCAACTTATGAGTATTTATTGACTGTGTGTTGAGCCTGCCGCAGGCACTGGAGGTGCCTGATCCCTATGCTCCTCCTCACGCAGCCTGGTTTCTAGGGGGTGGAGACAGGTGACAAGCAACTAAACTCTAAGCAAATCAAATAATGAGCTCCATCAGGGCTACTTAGGAGCTGATGCGGTGGAGCTTCATCTGTGGTGGTCCATCTCTGATGATGTTACTCTGGAGCAGGGACCTGAAGGGGGAGTAGGAGTGAGCCACCGAAGATCTGAGGGGGAGAGCACTCCAGGCAGAGGAAAGGGGAGGCACAAATACCTGGAGACAGGAACAAGCTAAGGGCAAGAAGGCCAACACTCTTGGGGTGTAGAAAATGTGGAGGGAGAGGTGGGAGACGAGATGGGGGCAGATGGGCAGTTTGAGTGCCCGTGGGTGAGGGGAGACCCAGTCTGAAATGCATCGTTTAGGATCTCCCTCTGGTCATGGGGGAAGAATGAGCTCCGGTGAGCAGAGGGGAAGCAAACGGACCAGCCAGGCAGCTGTTGTTTTAAGGACCCATCCTGCCCCACTCCTACCCACAAAGCCCCTCTGCCTCCCACCCACCCTCAGACTCCTCTCTCAAGGTGCCCTCTCTACTGACTCCAGACTACAGAGCTCACACTTTCTGGCTCTCTGTGAGCATGTTTTCAAAGGCCACGTCCTCGGGAGACATTCCCTGGTCCCCACCTCTGTGCCTTCACAGCACTTGGTTCCTGGTTTAAAGGACGAATCAATGCCATCTGATGCTCCTTTATGCAGCTGCCCACTAGACATAGGGCACACAGTAAAAGCTCAATAAACGTACCCCTTCTGGGCATAAATGTCCTTCTGATTTTCACCTGGCTCACATGCTTGACCTCTAAGGAGGAAGGGCCGTGGATGGGAGAGGGCCCTCCTCGGAGTGCAGACCCGCGCTGTGGGTCAGGCAGAGCACCACGATGCCACAGCACCCCTCCTCGGAGATAAGAGCGAACGAGAGACCTGAGCCCCCCCTCCTTGCTGACTCTGACTTTGTCAACATCCCCTTTCCCTAGTATAGTTTACACCTTCACCCTTGCCATGGGACATGTAGAATTCATCCCAAGACCTGGTGAGCAGCTGGTGGCACCCAAAGGGACCCACCTCACTTGCTACCCACTTCTCTCTGTGACCTTCTACTTCCCATTAAGACTCAGATTCCCGTCCTCTATTACCTTCCCAAGCAGAGTTCCTCGCTGCCTCCTCTCCGCTCCCAAACTCATCCAGGCAGCAAACATTGGTGGATCACCCAAGGGTCAGTTTCTGTACTAGGTCCTAGGACAGAACGATGGATAAGACATGGCCCCTGACCTGGTATAATCTAGCACTTCTCTCCCTTTTAAAAAATACCACTTCTTACCATATGGAGCTGGCCACCAGACTGCCAGTCCCTCCAAGGCCAGTACAGTGGCTTGTTAAGGATGCTGTCCCACCGTCTCGCACAGAACCCTGCATGGCGTGGTCTGAACAGTAGAAAAGGCACGTTTCAAAATCACGACGGTTCCATTAATTCAGCCAGCCCATACTGGCTGAAGCATACATTGTTACAGGCTGCGCAAAAGGCTGTGTTTGACAATTCCCCACTCCCGGTCCTCTTTTCCAAAGCGAGGCTTTGCAGCTCAGTGGAGGAGAGTGTGCCTGGGGATGGGGGCAGGAGGCGAGGGGAGGGGACAGGCACTGCGGGGGTGTAAACAAAAGCCAGACGGGCAGAAAGGGTGGGAGCTATGCTGCCTCATGCTTATGTCTCCAACACTTTAGAAACAACTGTTTGCCTGAAAACAGCCTGCAAACTTTGCCCTTAAACTTCAAACTCCATTTTTTAATCTCAACTCATCACAGCAACAGCCTGAAGAGGGGGGAAATTATCAAATGGGAGTTTCTTTTCTCTTTCACGGGCCCAAGGGATGAAGAGGCTGAAAAGATCCCTTCAGGTTAATTCAGAAATGTGACAACTTCACATCTTCATTTTCAATTAAGTAATTACTGTATCACTATAGTAACACTTGCTGCCCTACTTTAGATTAGAAATAAAAAAAAAACATTAACACATTCATTATTTACTTTCATATAATCTAGAGTGAGAAAGCCCTTTCTCTACATATAACACAAAACTGGAAAGCCAAAACTTGGGCAGGCTGGATTGCATGAAGTTGTAGAACCTCAATATGTACGTATACACAAACAAACCAACCGCAGTCTAAAGTAACCACAGGGTCTAACAAACAAACGAACCAACCACAAAGTCTAAAGACAATGTCTAAACTTGAAGGAGAAATTTACCACACTACTACAAAGAACCAGTGTCTTTCATATGCAAAAAGTTCTTACAAATCAATAAGAAAAAAAATTGAACACCACCCTCAAAAACAAGCAAAGTACATGAACAGACAGTTTAAAGGAAAGGAATACATGTGACTAAGAAACATGAGAAGATGCTTAATTTTACTTGGAATTTAAGACAATAATGAGATATCTTTCTTTTTTAAAAAATATTTTATTTATTTATTTTTAGAGAAAGGGGAAGGAAGGGAGAAAGAGGGAGAGAAACATCAATGTGTTTCTTGAGCACCCCCTACTGGGACCTGGCTGCAACCCAGGCATGTGCCCTGACTGGGAATCGAACCAGCGACCCTTTGGTTTGCAGGCTGGCACTCAATCCACTGAGCCACACCAGCCAGATCAAGGTATCTTTCTGATACATATCAGATTGGAAAGTTTTTTAAAAGTTGTTGGAAAGGTGCAGAGCAGTAGTTCCTGGACCAGTATATCCGCATGACCTGGGAATTTGTTAGATATGGTAATTCTCAATCCCATCCCAGACCTACTCTGCGTCACATCTACTGAATCAGAAACTCTTGGGTCCAGTAATTTATACTTTGACAAGCTCTGGAAGTGATTCTCAAGCATTCTGACAGGTAGAGAAACCTCAAACTCTTAAATACTCTTGGTAGATTTTAAACTGATGTCATTGGGCAGTTTTGTCAGCATAAATGCATTACCTCAAGACAATAAATCCATAAACCCATTCTCTAGACGAGTCCATTCAGGCTGAAATCATTCACACACACACCACACATACACAATTATTGTGGTATTGTTCGGGGTAGCCAAACTAGAGAACGCCTGAATACGAAAGGACTGATTGAGCCACTTACGGTAATTTACGGCATCCTATGTAATCACTAAGAGGAATAACATGAACCTACCCATGCCCACCCGGAAGGACGTATTCGATTTCAGAGAGAGTATTAAGAGGAAGCGGCATGTTACAGAAGAGTATATCTGATGCTTCTAGAATGATGTCGTTGGGGTGAGATGCAAAGAATTCGTTATATTGTATTTATACTTTCTTACGTTTTGAAATTTTCTGGAGCGATTCAGAGGAAGCTCTTCATAAGTGGGACTAAGATCTGCAGAGGGGAGGTCTTGTACCACCATGTGCTCTGAGTATTTATTAATTTTACAGTAGTTGAAAAGTGGTTAAAACTAACTTAAAAGCAGGAGAAAGATCAAGCAGGAGCAACGTGGCTGGGAGGAGAGGAAGATGAGATCATGCGGTAAGTGCATCCTGGAGACTGCTCAGCACCCAGCTAAGAACCTCAGAGACCTCTTCAGCGCTCTGTCTTCAGCTGCCCAAAGTGACAAGAACCAACTAAAATCTGTTTCACCAAGTAGGTGGCTTTCATAATGCATTACTTGGTTAACAAAGAAGAAAAACCTGTATCTATTCAACAAGGCCAGTGCCTCTGAGCCACCTGATGTCCCTTCCTGCTGGCCCATCCCACCCAACAGCGGGTACTGTGGACTATCAGCCATTGAATTGGATTTGGGTTCCAGCAGAACGCAAACAGGTGGTTTGCATTACAAATTACACGTGAGTGTAAACACCGGTGTAGACACATCTCATATTTGCCCATCAGAGTCAATAAAGATTGTGTTTGTTCATTAGAATAGACACAGCCTGTTTTCACAGAGGTGTGTGAACACGGTCTGTGCCGGTGTTCTGGGCCTGGTAGATCGAGCATTTTCACTAAGAACATCATGGGAATGGACAGGACTAGGATGGAAAGAGGCCCAGGTTCCCATTAGGCAGTCCCTCTAGCCATTGTATTTACCCTCCCACATTCAGCCTTTATCTCTGCTTGTGACCAGCCATCCCCTACATGGTTTTGCTTGGACAATCAATTCAAAAACCCCAATCCATCTGTTATTCAATCATCCTTCCATCCACCCTTCCAACCACATTCATCTATTGACACACCCATAAATCTACCCTTGAATGAATCTACTCCTTGTCCATTCCCTCAAACCTTTCACTCAACCATCCCATTTCATGGGCAAAATCCATCAAGCCAATCCTTCCATCTATCCATTCATCCTTCCACTGGTCTTGCCTTTATTCATGCATTCCATTCATCCATCCTCTATCTATCCCATCTATCCTTTCCACTTTACCAGCCTATCAATCGACCCATATTTTTCTATACTAGCCATTCATGCACTCATCCATACTCTCTATACAATAGCCCTTTCATCTGTACGTCTATCCCAAATACCCTTCGGTCCCATCTAGATATCCATCCTAGCCACCCACCCACCCTTCCATCACCTACACTCTATCATTCAGCTATCCAATCATCCATCCATCACTCATCCATCCCCACCCAACCATTCACCAGTTGCATCTCCTCATCCCAGCTCATAGCCTGGACCTGGTTGTGCCTCTGGAAGTGAAGAGACTGGGACGAGTAAGATCAAATGACATTATAATAAGAAAAAAAAATGCGACTGAATCTCTGCTACTTTCCCTAAGGCCGACTAAGCTCCTTTCACCCAGGACATATTTGAGGACTCTAACAGCAAGTCTTTATCCAAACTTCATATCCCTTCTCTTTCTTTCATGGATCAGAGACCCTCACTCTGCTGGTCTCTGATCATCTGTGACTTCTAGGTACAAACAAGAGCAAAAACATCAGGCTCAAAATCTGCCTTTAATCTCTAATGCCCAACCTGGACCCAAGTGACCACATGTTTCTTTCCCTCCTAGTCCACCCCCATGTTGAACTCGGGCCTCAGGTGAGGCGCCAGCCATGATACAATGTTTATGCCCCTAGCTCAGTTTACGTCCCAGTCTAGCCTGGTCCAACTTGGTCTAAAACTATTCCTGATCCAGGGCCACTCAGCAAGGTTTCAGCTGGAGAGTGCGTCTTCCAATTGGGAAGGCAAGCAATCTAACATTTAATAAACATCTACTACAAGGTGGGAACTATCTTAGGCACTTTCTATTTAACATCTAATTCCATCTTCACTGCAATTCTCTGATTTAGGCAAAGAGGCTCAGAGAGGTTAAGTAATTTATCTAGAATCACACAGCTGCTGAAAGGCAATGCAAGAATTCAAACCCAAATCTGACTCCAAAGCATTGGCTCTTTCCAACTCTCACAAGCTGCCCCTAAGAGGACCACTTCCAAGCTAACCCAGAGAGGAGAAATCAGAATGATAAGGAAGAAAAAGCCCCGTTTTCATGAGTGCTTCTCTAACTAGAAAGAAGAAAGGAGGGAAGGAAGAAAGGAAGGGAGGGAAGAAATCTTATGAATTATAAGGTATAACATACAGTGAGTGCAAACTGTGTCAGGTGTGGGCTAAAGGCTTTCTATGTATTATTTCATTAAAAAGAAAGTAACGTCACTTTGATGAGCCTCTGGGGGTCCCTCTGCTGCAGACGGGGATGGGTCTAGGCTCTTGGTGGTCACAAACAAAGAACTGAACAGACCACACGAATCTAGGCGAAACAAGTGAGAGAATGTTTCTGGCATAATCCTCTGAGAGACAGGACACTAAAGCCAGTAACACCCACCAGAGCCAATAGTGACCATCAAAATATCCAGAGAAATAAGTGGAAAACCTGACAATTGGGATCCACTTAATTGGAGACCAAATCCTGAAATGGCCCCACGCCTTCCTGCAGCTGAAGTGGTCAGGCAAAAAGTCAGGGAAAATCCAACCCAGTGGAAGAGAAATGCCGTGATCTGTTGTATTTACAGTTTTTTTTCTTTTTTTATTAATTTTTATTGTTATTCAATTACAGTTGTATGCCTTTTCTCCCCATCCCTCCACCCCACCCCGTATTTACAGTTTTAACATAGCAAACCAAGGTGAACAGCTACTTGGCCGAAAGCACATTATTACAGTAAGTCAGGGATCATCTCAAAAGTTCCAAATTAATTCTTTCTTTGCTCCTAGTAGCTAATCCTGTCCCTACTCCCAGCCCTAGACAGGAGGTAAGAGAAAAAGGAAAAGGGGACAGGGAGTCTAATCATACAGAAAGTATCAAGAGCTGCGTTTTACCAATGAAGAATTATGTGCAGAAGTGAAGTCATAACAAATGTTACACTAAAAGATTTAATTCCAAAGTAAACACATATCTTACAAATTCCAAAGTCAAAATCATCCAGACTCACAAAATCCTCATCTCTCTCAGGAACCAACCAGACAAGGAGCTTCAGCCTTGGTTCTCTTCGCTTCATCATCCCAAGATACAGAGCGGGCCGTTCCTGACCAGAGAATGGCTCTTCTACTGAACAGCTCCAGGCTTTATAGGCTTTTTACTTGAGCATCCACACATGCAATTTCCCACAGTCCTCCTTGGCTGCCCACTCCGGGAGGAAGCCACAATGCTAATTACTTTCAAGGGTCCGTCACAAGGCAATTCTCAGAAATCGGGCTGCTGACTGATGACAGCTGCGGTGTCTCAGGACTTCCTCCTCCCTATTCTAGCTCCTGCCTCACCTCCACACACTACGGTCGGGCAGGTCTCAGCAAGGGTCCAAGGGTTTGGGGAGTGACCATTTCCTCCAGGAGAACTTGAACGACTGATATTCACCCCGTTCACCAGCCCATCCATAGGTAGGAAATCTCATGGTTTTGCACATACACAGGATTCCAACCCTGATCCACTCACTTGCTGTGTGACTATGGCCAACGGGCCATACGGCTGTGGCCTGCTCAAGCCCCTGGTCCCTCCACCTGGAAAAAGGAGGCGGTGAGAGTGCTCGTGTCTGCAGGGCTGTCACGACACTGCCGTCTACTTTCTGATGTGACACTTTGACCTCTCCCTTATTATCAACTATTAAGTTTATTTCCACCTTTCCCTCTATTACAGGTAATGCTATGTGTCTTAACACGTACACGATTGACCGCAACTCTGACTACTTCTCCAGGGTGAATTCTCTGAAGTGGAGCGCTGAGTCCAAAGAGACGAACATTTGTAAGGCCGTTGATAACGTATTGCCAAAATGCTTTCCACAAAGTTTGGAACAATTTACACTCCTCCAGGCAGGATATGAAAATGCCCATCACACTGCACGCCTCTCAGCGGTTAGCACTTGTCTGGAATAATTTTTATATTTCTTTTTACCATACACACTCATATATAATCTTGCATGAATACAAAAGTATGGTCTTATCATGCATATTGGGTGATTAGTGCAATTTTACTTTTCTGCCTTTCACTTGGCTTGCTCTCCCCTACTCCCCATCCTCACCTGTCCACACTACCCACTGGCCAACACACACCCCTAGGAAACCCACATGAACAATGCCATTTGCACCTTTTCACACGTCTACTCTTGCTCATAAAGCCATATAAAACATACACTTACACACTCCCATATACACTTACGTACATAGGAGGGCCTTGGCATTGTCTATCTCTTTTAAATTGGGTCATATTATACACACTTCTCGGCATCTTGCATTTCTCACTCAGTAATAATGACGGCTCAAGTAAATGAAGTCATGTCTACAGAGTACTTAGCGTAGCGACTGGAGCCCTGAGTATGTGTTATATATTGTTGTTGTTGTTATAAATAAAAAAAGACCTGGCATTCCTCCTAATGCTGAAATGTTCTCAGCCAATGCACCTCCCTCAGTCTCCCCGGTCTTGTTTGGGAAGGAACAGGATAAGGCAAGGTCACCACAGTTGTGCCTGTCACTTCCATCTTCCCCAAGTCATTCTTCTTATTAAGTGAGAACCTACTATTTTGCTAGGGACCATCCGTGGTCCAGCGATAGGATGATAAGCAAATCCACACAGTCCCTGCCCTCCTGAAGCTTCCATTCCGTGAGGGAGAGTGGTAACAACAAATTAGTGACTTTGATCAATGTGTCATTACCTCCTGAGATAAGCTCCCCAAGGGCAGAAACGCAGTTTTGGGAGAATGATCTAGACTGGGGTCCGGGAGGAAGAAGTGAACCTTGAGCCGAGATGTGCCCGATGAGCCACAGTTAAGAATGTGAAAGGGGGCAGAACCCTCTAGACAGAAGTGTCAGCTTGTGCAAAGGCTCAGGGTGGGTGGGGGCATGGCCCTTTAAGGACAGGAAGGCAGGAGCGGGCTGGAGCGCAGGTCTCAGAGCAAAGGCATGGCCCCTCGCACATGAGTGCCACTAAATGTCTGGAGAATACCTGTGGCCCCACCAAGAGCTTCAAAAGCAAGTTTTCTCCCAAATCTCCTGATCCCACTGAATGCAGCAGGCCTCGTTGCCTTGGCAACCATGACCCAGAACCAGGCCAGGCCTAAGTAAGTGCTTCATGTACATCATCTCACTGCATCCTTATAAAGATTTTGTGAATTAAGGATTACTGCTCTCATTTTAGAGATAGGAACTGAGGCCAGAAGAGATTATTAAGTCTCTTAGGCAGGCTAGGACCCGGCAGGACCAGGATTTAAGCCTCGGTCTCTCCGAAGCTCCGCGATGTACTTCTGAGAATGCCCGACACGGTGCTCTGAGCCCCTGAGCAGTGACTAATAGCCACCTCCAACTGTGGCTTACCAGCTTTCCCCGCAGGGCTGGGGTGTGGACCCAGCTGGGCTGGCTCCTGAGTCCAGGCTCGAAATCACTCCATAGGGGCTGGCCACCTGTCCCTCCCCAAGCTGGATTCCTCCACCCCAGCCCCGCAGAACTTCTCTGCTCCCGTCAACACAGGCCCTTTGAGGTCTGGGGTCGGGTCCCCTTCTCTCTTCCCCTGAAATTGCCTGCTCCACCTACATCTGCCCTCACCTGTCACCTCACCCAACAACAACGATCCCACCCACCCATACACTAGAGTTTGCTCCATCTGCTGGGCTTCCAAAAGTCATGGTTCCATCTCTTCATTCATTCATTCATTCATTCATTCAATACCCAATAACTAGTCATTGAGCTCCTACTATGTGTAACACGCTATTCTAGAAGTTGGTGCTATTCAGACCACAGAGAACAAAGCAGACATCATCCTTCTTCTCACGGGAATTACTTGAGAAGATAGACAGTAAATGGGGGGGAAATGTACCCATAATAGGCCAGGTGGTTAAAAGAACTATGAAGAAACCTCACGCAGAGTAGGTGAAGGAGGGTGTAACTAAGGGAGCTGGGGAAGACTCTCCTGGGAGGAGACACATGAGCAAGAGGAACGATGGACTGAGCCTCGTGGGTCTCCGGAGGATGCGGGACATGAAGCCCAAGACCTATTTGAAAGCAGCCTTGAGCAGGTAGTCTGAGAAACAGTGGGGGAGCCACTGGCTGGAGCAGAGTGGGTGGGGCAAGTCTTAGGGGAGATAAGTTCAGGGAGGAAACTCAGGGGCAGGAACAGGGATAGGACCTTGACATTTCTGAATGCAGTGGCTGCCCCTAGGGGATTCTGAGCAGGGGAAGGGATGGTCTGACTGACACTGTTGAAAGCTCTCCGGGAGGCTTGGCTGGCGAGGGGAGGCAGGACACAGAGGAAGGAAGCCTCCAGGGGCATCTGCAGCAGTTCAGGCAAAGGAGATGCTGGCTCGGACCCCAGCATCCAGGTGTGCTGGAGGTGGTGGGGGGGTTGCAGCCTGGGTGTGCTCCTGAGTTCATGCGGGGGCGGGGGAAGGAGACGGGAAGCATGGGAAATGACGGCCAGGTCTGCGGGTCCCAGCTGCACTGCAAGTTTCCTGCCACGCATGCCTCCCCCACGGGAGTGGGGGCTCCTCCACGCCACACTGCACCGAGTCAGGCCCATGGGTGTTTGCCGAATGTGAGTCATAAAGTGTCCCTGAGCCTTCCTTTTGCTGCTGTGGCCTTCAAGGAAGAGACAGGGGTCACCCTGTCCCGGCTGCCCCCTCAGTCTCCAAAGACATTCTTACCCTTGCACATCCGGTATGTACATCCAAGAAACCCCAGATCTAGGCGATCGGATCAGACAATGAATTTGTCCCTGGAGCCGAGGCCCACAGGTGGCTCCTCTCTGCCCCCCTCGGTCTCCTCTCAGACAGACACCCAGCCCTTGGGAGACCAGAGCCCTGATGTTCAGTGGCAAGTGCCTGGCACACCCAGGGAAATCCAGCTTCTGCAAGGCCCCAGTGAGCAGGCCACCGTCTTTATTCAGAGCAGGCAGGATGTCTCCTTTACACAGATGGGAAACTGAGGCCTGGAAAGTGGCAGGAACATGTACAGGGAGTGATGATACAAGATGAGAATGGCCCCTTCTCTCCATTTTCTTGTGTAAAATTGTGGAAGGAAAAGTAAATAACGTTCTGCTCAGCAGCATGAGCTTTGGGGTCACGCAGCCATAGGTTCTAATTTAGCTCCAACATTTACCAACCATGTGTGACCCTGCCATTGACGAACTTCACTGAGCTTCAGTCTGCCCACCTGCAAAATGGGGATGATAATGGCATGTATCTCACAGACCTGTTGTGAGAGTTGTACTAGATGGTCTGCATGAGATCCTTGGAACAGTAGCTCCTCGCAGGAACTCCGTCCATGAGGATAAATGCTATCATCATAGAAAGGTCGGTGGTCAGTGCCAGCACTGGACACTGGCTAGAGATCCCGGGCTGTGTGCTGTGGTGCAAACAGCTGGAGACACACTACCAAGATGCCCTGTGTGGGTGGTGCTATGTGGTAGCGACTGCATTCCACCAGTCGCTATGCTACCTAGCTCCATTCCTTACCTGCTTTGTGACCCTTGGCCAGGTCATTTCATTCCACCAAACCTCAGTTTCAGTGTCCATAAAATGGGAATAACTACACCACCAACCTCAGCGGGATCCTGTGACCATTGAATATGATGACATGTATTATGCATCTAGCATGGTGTCTGGAAACAGCAGTGTGCCCGACAGATCAGAGTCAGAACCAGACACCCCAACCAGACGACGCAGGTTCGTCCCAGAGATGCAGCCTCTGCGGCCATTACTGACAAAAGCCACTAAGTAAAGAAAGTTCAGTTTACTCTTCTTTGTCTTCCCTGGACATTGGATCCTTGCCAATACCTTCAAGATACATCCAGGAAGTCATCCCTGATAGCCCCTGGCTGGATTCATGCCCCGCCCATAATCCCCATCCCAGCCCCATGCTAAATTCTATTGTGATACTTCTCACCCTGCACTTAAATGACCTGTTTAATTATCTGTCTACTCAAGGGGTGGGGAAGGTGGCAGAGGGTTGGGCCAAGCATGTCTTCAGCTCCACATCCCAGAGTCCCACCCAGTGCCCAGCACAAAGTGG
The DNA here is from genome assembly GCF_022682495.2 of Desmodus rotundus. NCBI lineage: Eukaryota > Metazoa > Chordata > Mammalia > Chiroptera > Phyllostomidae > Desmodus > Desmodus rotundus. The sequence goes on from NC_071389.1 coordinate 21,445,112, forward strand.
GAGCTCAATACAACTTGTTAAATGGATGCATGGATGGCTGAATGCATGAAAGGAAAGGAAGGAGGGAGTCCAGGATGAAGGAGAGTTGGGCATCGCTACTATTTCTTACTAGAAAGCTAGTAACTTTCTCTGTCAACTCCCTGCCTGCTCCTCTTGCCTTGGATCTATTATTCCACTCAATTTTGGTTCTTCATCTGCAAAGCAAAAGTACAGTGCCTGGCCTTAATCTGACATCAATTTCTGTCAAGGAGTTAACCAAGGAAGAATCAGGTCTGACTCCAGAACAGATGCCTTTCAAAGAGTGGTCCCATTTCCTAACAATTCACCTACATGAAGAATATTCTGCATTTACTCTTCCAGGGGATGATGAAGGGAAAAGAAAAATGAACAATTTATTTCTTATTTAAACATGTCACAGAGGCAAGTGAGCCAGATGATCAGCATCTTTGTCAATATCTCCTCTCTGTCTGGGTTAGGGCTTTCAGGTCCTCCAGGGTTGGCAGGCATTCATAGCTGTCTCCAAGGAGGGGGCTGCCTCAATCATTCCTCCTGGGTGGGTGGCACTAGGTCCTGCCTGCCTAGGCCCCTCTCAGCCACAGGTGACACTGACCTGCTCAGGCCCAGACCCACTGTGGCTGGGTCAGGGACGCACACACACCCCACTCCTGTTTCCACAGAGGGGAGGGTTCCCACTCCATACCCCCAAAGGCAAAGTGCCTCAGCCACAAGTATTTTCCTGGTCTCACTCCAACCTCTCTCTCTCTTCCCCTGATGGGGTGGCGGTGGTGGTGACTTGTCTAAATAGTGATTTTGGGGAGAGAACCTGGCATGCTCAGCTGTCCCACCTGCTTCTCACCTCCCTAAATTTATCTAGCCAGCTTGGCTCCTGTTGGGAAGGCCTGAGGCTGTGCCCAGGAATGGATGGTTCTCTCCCACTGAAAAGTGATGTATTAACAAGCCAATCTGGTCACATATCCAAGGCCACACTCTCCAATCAGCATTGTCAGTAATGAAGCTGACATTCCGATCTCTGCGTGTGACACCGCTTGTGTTTTTCACTGAGTTGGTTTCCAGCCTGCGAGGGGAAGAAAGGTCTGGTGGGTTGGACACAATCGGTGTTCCCTGCCTGGGATTCCCGAGCCCCTACAGGTCTCCAAAGGCGCTACGGAGAGTTAGTGGGCCATTTTCAATATTCCAAAGGGCCTAACAGAAACTGCATTTATCCCCAACCAAAAGGCACTGGCCAAATAAATGCCAAGTGTCTGCTTCGGGCTGGAACCGTTCCCAGTCAGTGAGGTCACACTGCCCTTTGTCCATTCTGATTGGAGGTACCCAGCCGCCCCCCGCAAGGAACCCCACAGGCTTGATAATTAAGGGACATTGGGTGTCCCAGCCCTTCTGTTTACTGCCTGAAAAACTTTAGCCCCTGGCAGGGCTGTCTGCCACTCTGAAAGGGGAACTGCAATGAGGTGCATTGAGGGGGATGAACGGGACAGTCGAGACCTTAGATGAAAGGACTGAGAATGAGTTCCCAAGAAGACGCCTTTTCCCAGGGCCAAACCACCCACGTTAGGACAGGGCACATCTCTCGGCCTCAACTCAGACAATGCATGGTAGAGAAAGGAGGGCCGAGGCCACAGAAGTGTGGGAAGGGGGGCTGGAGCTCTGGAGCAGGACAGGGGAAAGGTGGAAAGAGGGGCCACAGGTTTGCTTCTGCCTGTTGGATGTGGCTTTGTCCTCCTCAGTCTGCACACCGGTCTGAAGGAAGCTGGGAACTCCCGCAAACTTCTTCATGCCCCCTGGCAGAGTCTCCCTGTGGCTGTTGTAGGGTGGATGGGATTCGGGGCAAGAGCTGCTCTGTGCCATGGGCCTGAAAACAACTGGCAGTTACATGCGTCTTTTGGGAATAAAAATGGGGCAAAGGATCAGCCCTTCTGAATCCATGCAGTCTGGTGGAAACAGTGCCTACGTTTCTTGGGAAGAACTCAGTCAACAGGAAAGTGTCTCCAGTCATACAAAGTTGGGCTGAGTTAAGGGTGAGAGAGACATTTAGGAGCCTTGACTGCCCCCTTCGCCTACCCCCCACCACTCACGGCAGTCTCAGCACACAGAGGAGGGGCACCGCCCTTCCACCCATGCTAGGGAGCAGCGAAGGCTTTCTTGCTGCCTGTGCCCTTCTCCCTACCCCTCCGTTGAGCCATGTTTTACCAGGGGCAGGGGCCCTGAACTGAAAGGCAAAGCATGTCCACCAGATGCCCCTGTTCTACCTAAAAACAAGAGTTAGAGCAAGCTGGTCACTCTGCCCAGAGCCGGCTGGGAAAGGGGACACTGAGTGTGCTCTGAGAACCTGTCCCAGCCCCAATTCTGCAGCCACTGTGAGGACGCAGTCCCCCAAACTTACACTCACGTGGCAGGCGGAAACCACCACTGCGCTCGGGCCTGAGCCCTGCTCTCCAGCACATGCGCCCAGAGGCCTGTGCTTTGAGGGGTGGCAGGCGCGTGCCCGGCTGTTCATAAATGAACCAGTACCTTCCTTTTCTTTCCACTAGAATGCCTTGTCCTTCCACCCCATCCATGGGAACCCCAGGAGAGACAAGGTGCTGGTCAGTGGCAGGTGTTAGTGGCCTATTAGCTTAAACTCTTTTGAAGGCTCTCTCTTTCCCAGGAGCTTCCGTCTTTGCCACCAAGAGTGCCGACTTCTCATCGACCTCACTGGCCCTCCCCTTCCATCCCAGACAGTAGAGCTACGCCCGTGTCTCTCTGACCGAACTGGGTACCCCCACCGAAAGGAGGGCAAGAATGGATGTGGAAGCTACACGTTGCCACCACCACTGCCCGAGCACTGGGTCCCCCTCAAGTGGGACTCAAGTGTCCAAGATGGTGAGGCCACAGCAGCAAGAGTGAGGATGTGGGGAGGCTGGAGAGCTCTCTGGGAGGTAGAATGCACAAAATGTGATTAGTGACAGGGAGTGCGTGGGCGTGGAATTCAAGGAGGACTCCGGGTTCCAGTTTAGGAAGACGCATGGCTGGCGATGCCATTAGTGGAGGTGGGACATGAAATGTCTGGGTGGTAAGACTGCTGGGTGTGGGTGGTGATACAGGTGACAACAGGAAGGAAGGACTCGGTTTGTGGCACGCTTGAACGTGGGACCAAGGACCACGGGCGGTGAGTGGATCTGGAGTTCAGGGGCAAGGTCCTCACTGGAGACCTGAATGTGGAATGTGGGGATTATCAGCCTTTGGAGAGGTTGTCAGAGCCACAGGAAGGAATGACATGTAGAAGAAGAAAAAAGAGCAATGGAAAAGCAAACGTAATTGGGAGAGAGTAAGGAGCAGAGTGAGATGCTGAAGAGGGAAAAGGACAAACGGAAGGTCAAGAGGCAGGCTGTGGCCAGACTGGGAAAGGTCTAGAAGCCAAGAGAGATGCTTGGATTTGGGCAACAGGAAGTCATGTGGCACCCTGGGCTGAAGCACTTTCCCTGGAGCGGGAAGGTGGAAGCCAGATGACAGGCGCTGAGAAATGAATTGGCAGACACCCTCTCAGGAGGCAGGGCTGGGAAGGGAAGGAGACAGACAAGGTGACAGCCAAAAGCGGGGAGGGGGGGGGGTGCAGAGTGAAGGAAGGGGTATTGTTCAGTGTGCTGCAGAGATGGAGACAAAGTGTGGTTCCAGGCTAACGGGAAGGAAGCAGCGGGAAGGGAGGGATTAGAGGAATGAGAGCAGTGACACCAGGGACAGCAGTGACCTTCCTGGGCGGCACAGGGCACAGCACCCTCAGCGCTTCTCCACTGAAATTCAGCGGCAGGGTTCACGAGGTTGTTTCCTTTAGTGTAGATTTTGCTGTGATGTAAGAAACAAGGCTGCTGAGGTGAGTGAGTGGGTGAGGCTGCCCACAGCTGAGAATGGCCCTGGGGTGCAAAGAGCCTGTGGTTCCGAGTGGCACAAGCCCGGGCTGGAGCCACCGGGGGACTGAGCTGAGTGGGAGAGGCCGACAACGGATCAAGAGGAAGAAGAGGAGTAGCGTTGGGTCTGATTAACTTCTATGTTCAAAATCTGGGGTCTGGGGACATTGCTGGGTCCAGACACACACCAATCAATCTACCCTTTCCCACCCGAACTGACCTCAATCTCTCCAGACCGATCAGCTCATTGGTGAGACTTCTTAAAATATTTAATTTTTACACTGGCTTCCCACTCAAAGATTTCAGGAACGACAGAATCTTCCTGAAACACGGCCTGACCCAGAGCAGCTATCTCACTGCTCCGCAACAAGAAGTTCCACTGTGCCCTTTGCCCCAGCCTCTCAGCAATCCCTTCACCTCGGAAAATCTGCCATAACCTGGCGCCGCAACAGCAAACAGACAGGAAAACCTCACCGAGGCTCTGCGATTCCGGAAGGCAGCTTCCAGGGTGTTCGGTTCGCCCGACACCCACTTGACGCACATTGGTTCATTCAGCAAGTGCTGACCGAGCACCTACTGTGCCCCGTGCACGGTCCTACGTGCTGGGGCCACTGGGGTGAACACAAGCACCAAAGCCCCTTGTCCATGGGCCACGGGCTCACAGGGACAAAGGGGCAAAAGGGATGCATGGTCACAGCCAGGCGCTCTGCAAACATGGACCTTTACAGGCATGACTGCGAGGTCAGGCTTTTTGCCTCATTTTGCTAACATGGCAACTGAGGCCCAGAATCAACTAAAGCCATGACTGAACCCCAGGCTGGCCTTACTCCAAAGTCTGTGCTCAGAACGTGTGTCCCATAGAGCTTCTTAGACTCTCTCGGGTAGAAGAATCACCTGCTGTCTTGTTAAAATGCAGATCTGATTCAACAGGTGGGCTGTGGAGCCTAAGAATCTGCATTTCTAACTGGCTTCCTGCAAGGCCTTGAACCACACAGTGGAAACCAAGGCCTAGTGTTTCCCAGACTCATCTGATCATGAGTGAAATCTCTTTCTCCAGGGCACTCATATATTAGTCCCTACCTCACCTCCTGAAACCCACGAACTATTTGCCCGCATAACTGAATGAATGGATGCACCCTTAGCCTCCCATGGTCACTGTGCTTCCTAGCATCCCTATTTGCATAACTGGCCCTTTGCCTCTGTTTCCCTACTGAGGCCCCTGGTTCCTCACTGGGACTGCAGACTCTCTAAATCTCCACTGGGGGCGGCGTACTGCCCCAGCCCAAAACAAGGGAGGGAGGAACTGGACTCCTGGGCCCCTATCTCAGGTTCCTCCCCACCCTGCCTGGCTAACCCTGCCTTAGCCTGCCTGTGATGCCTCTCCTAAAATGCCTGCTGCCTCCCATCACAGGCCCTAGGAAAATGGCATTTCAGTGCTTTGCGTCTGCTCTTCAGTGAGCATTAAATCTAGAATAATGGGAATTAGTACATGGAGGAAGTCGAGGATAAGACTCCCCTGAGTGCCCTCACCTAACAAATCAGGAGCCTGGTGATTCAGGAGCTCCAAGCTGTTGGGCCACGCCTTACCAACACGCCTTTTTGTTCAGTGTGCTAAGCAGTTTAGGAATGTGAATGCAGGCCTGTGGAGCTACTGTGGTCTCCCAATCCCCTCTGGGGGCTCCCTAATCTCATCGGCACAAACCTAGTTACCTGGAAGGTGCTGCAGACTCTGGGGCGTGTCCTGGCTCTCCCAGGGCTGGCATGACAATAGAGGAAGCAGGAGAGGCAGAAGCCAGGGAAACAGGGCTGCAGATGGCAGCTCAGGTAGTGACAGTCAAGACCAGGGTCATCAGAAGGTATGCAGAGGAAGGTGGATGGCTGAAAGCCTGTCTCCTGTGAGCTCCACCTACCGCACCTGTGAAGCAGGATACCTAAGAGTTCCCACCTTCAGACCCGGGGAGCAGGATGCCTAAGGGTTCCCACCTTCAGACCCGGGGAGCAGGATGCCTAAGGGTCCCCACCTTCAGACCTGGGGAGCAGTACATCTAAGAGCTTCCAGATACACTTTATGTGCATCATCATCACCATCATCATCATCACAGGAACTTCTTAAAGGGGCAGACCACACACCCTGGTCCTGGATACTCTGATTCGGAAGATCAGGGGAGGGCCTGGAATCCACATATGTAATGGGAAGGAAACCTGGGTATCACTGTTAAGTCTGTGGGCTCCAGAATCAGAGTAGGTTTAGATCCCCCTCCTGAGCTGTGTGGTCTTGGGCGGGTAACTTAATCTCCGTCAATATCACTTTCCTCCACTGCACAGTGACTGGCCTCTGAGCAGGGTCTAAGGTTTAAGAAGAGGCGTGTGCAGCACTCAGCACGGGTTTTGAGTGTTCCCTGAAAGGACCGCCTCCAGCTGCCACGACAACGACGAGGATGGTGCTGAGGCAGGGGATGCAAACTTGCCATCCCGCAAACACAGCTTGCTGCCTCAGGCCCGCATCCAGGTGGCCCCCTCTGTCTGGGGCCTCCTGCCCCACGTTATCCTCCTCCAAGGGACGCCTGCTCACTTCCGGAGAGCCTGCTTTACATTTGGGTGAAATCTGCCCTGCTGCCCCCAACCCCTCCTCACTCTGCTTCCCTGGGCCTTTGGGAGCTTACAATGAACAGTCCTTGGGGAAGGCACCTGGTTTTAAATGGTAGTTGTATCCATGGCCCTCAGCCCAGGGCCACTGCACTAGGTACTCAGTGGATGTTCAAATGACCAGCTCACTGCTCCTAAGCAGGTGGGAGCAGCCAAGGGCCTGAAAAATCCTCCTTGTTGATGGAGCTGCTGGGCTGAGCCTGGCTAAAGGAAAGGCCAGGGAGAGGAAGGGTCCTGGGCCAGGTGGTGGGGTGGAGGCAACAAGGTCAAAGGTCATGAGGAAGCTCAAACTGATGACGAGGTTGAGAGTAAAGAGGTGGAAGAATCCTGGCGTTCAGGAAAGTAACAGGACTGGGGAAAAGGAGAAAGTGAAGGAGGTTGGAAGTGGGGAAGAGAGCGGACAAAAAAGGCAGAATGACCAAAACACTGAGGGGCACACAGGACTTGGACATGGTAGGACACAGAGGTCTCCCCACCAGATGGTACGTTGAAATGGTCTGCCGAGTCATCTCCACACAGGTAGACTTCTTACTTTTATTTTCATTCTTGATAAAAGTTTTGGGATGTTCTCACGGAGGCAGGGTTCACAGAACCATGATTTATGACCCACAATTTATGGGGTGAGTTTCATGGACTTTTGACAGTATATCAGATGTCTACCCTCTCTGGGTAGGCAGGAACAGGGTGGAGGAAACACAGAGGGAAAAGGATCCCCCCATCCCCTCCTTGCTGCCCTCTCCCCACACCAACACCTGCCTTCCCCAGCAGTGCCCTCTGCCCTCGTCACCTCCTTCCTTCAGAGACCTGCACAGGGCAACCCAGCCAAGCAGGCCACACCCCCGCTCACAGCCCTCCAGACTTCTCATAACCCTTACTCAGTCAGCAGACCTTCGCTTCACACTGAACTTCTCCTAGACCTCGAACATGACTTGCTGCCACTCAACTGGGAGCCCAGGCAGATAGGTTTCCACTCTTGGCATCCTTTCCCCACTGCTTCTCTTTATCTGCGCTCTGCCACCTGTCCTGCACGTCTCGGCCTGAACTTCACTGCCGTATCAGCCTTCCCTGACCCCTTGAGTCTGGGTAGTTACCCCTCTTTAGTTTTAACTGTGGCAAAATATAGACAACATAAAATATAGACAACATAACCTATCAGGTTAACCATTTTTAAGGAGTCCAGTTCCGTGACATTAAGAATGTTCACACTGCTGTGTTACCAAACCACCATCTGTCCGCAGAACTCTTTTCACCCTGCAAAGCTGAAACTCTGTCCCTCTTAGACATCACTCCCCATTCTCCCTTCCCCCAGCCCCTGGCAACCACCCTTCCGCTTTCTGTCTCTGTGGATTTGACTAGTCTCAGTGCATCACTTAGGTGGAATCATACAGTTTTTGGCCTTTTGTGACTGGCTCGTTTCACTTACCACAATGTGTCCAAGGCTCACCCATGTTGCAGCATGTAGAACAGCCTTCCTTTTCAAGGGCGAATGATATTTTGCTGCATCTAGATGCCACGTTTTGTTTATCCATCTTCCAGTGACAGACACCAGGTTTGCTTCCACCTTTTAGATATTGTGAATGACACCACTGCGAACCACTTGCCTGTCTCACACACCCTCATCTACGTCCCCAGCGCGTCAGAGAGCTCAGGCACAGCACGACCGCCTGCCATGGGGCCAAGTAATTGCTCACGTTCTCTAAGTGCGGCACCCATCAAAGAACCGGTTTGTACTTAAACTGGCACCTTCAGCAAACACAAAGCCTTCGACCAAAAGAGAGACCCCCTGTAGGACCTGGGCGGCCGGAACGGACAAGAAGGTTCTGGGACGACTCCAAGCCCTCCACACAGAGAGCCAGCCCTGTAGGAGGGCGGACTCAGGTGGGCCTGAGAACCTGCCCTGCCCCCAGCTCATCAGTGCCCCCGTATGTCCCAACTTCGGTTTTCCACAAAACATTGTTGGATCTGGCTACGTTTAAAAGGAAGCATTTCTGTCCAAAGAAAGACACTGTAACAAAATAGACAGATGAACTGCTAGAGGGAAAGGGGGTATCAGGCAGAGGGGGGGAAAGGGGGGAAAACTGGGACAACCGTAGTAACATAATCAATAAAATATACTTTAAAAAGAGAATGAGAGAGATTATTTGTAACCTCTAAAGGTCGCAAAGGTCAAGATATGGAAGATTAAAAAAAGCTCCTGCAAATCAACCAAAAATTTTTCAACATTAAGAAAGGAAGTCCGACTTACAAACAAAGACTAGCAACAGGCAATTTACAAAAAAAGAGAAGCTCCAACAACTAACTAGCACATAAGACCTATTCAAACTTACTATCAATCAGAGAAATGTCAATTAAAACCACGAGATGGTACTTTAAACTCGTCAGAAGGGGGAAATGAGAAAGGCAGAGAGTATTAGATGCTGGTGATGACGTGGGCAGACAGAAACTCTCGCGCACCCTTGCTGGGAACGTGTCCCGGCACAGCCGCTTTAGAAGGCATTACGGCAGAACACAGAACATTAACTCAAGGACCCCGACCCACCCTCTGTACAGCCCAGAGTGATTCTCACACAGGGCCCCGAGACAGCATGTGCCAGCATGTCCTTCGGAACTTCACGTGTGGCCAGGAGGAGCCACAGCCAAGCCACAGGTCTCTCCCCAGGGGAATGGATACACAGACTGTGATGGATCCATGACACTTGATGCCCACGCCAGTTAGAAACCGTGGATTAGGCACACGCAGGGAGCAGGGCTAGATCTTTACAGTGTGGAGTAAATACAGTAAGGAACTGGATGAAATGCATCGTTCACTATCATTTATGTAAATTAAAAATACATATGCACGCAAAACAACCCTACATAATTTATAAGAATCCATGAATATTTTAAGACATAGCAAACATATCAGAGTAGGTACTGATGGGAGAGGAAAACAATGCCTTAGGATGGGGCAAAAAGGGAGGAAAATGTTTCAATAAAATGAGAGAGGAGTCTGGCATTGACAGATGCTCATAAAGTGTCGTGGTCTGAGGTTAGGATTAGCTCAATGTTATGCACGTGGGCTCTGGAGAAGGAGGAGGAAGAGGAGGGGGAGGAGAGGGAGGAGGGAGAGGAGAAGAAGAAAACAAAAATACCCAACTGTGTCATCCACATGACTCAGGAAAACTATCCTTGTAACCTTTTCCTCTGCCCATGTTTCCTGGAACAAAATGTCATGAGCTGGGAGGCTTAGTGGTCCTCAAATACAGGGAATTTTCCTCTTGCAAGAGTTTAAAGGCCTCAGTGTGGATCTTGTCCCCTCGATGGTGGATGTTCATGAAAGTGAAGCCTGAATACTCCGCTCTCCCAGACTGAACTCACAGGGATGCTGCCCGGGATGCACAGGTAAGGAGGGACCGTGGCAGATGACTGATGGGCTATGGATGGGAACAGCTGGCAGCCTCCCTTTCAAGTTCTCAGGAGTAGCCACACATTGGAGAGTAACGAAGGGTCAGGGCCAGGAAGCCCAGCGAGTTTACTCTCCTTCACCCACCACCCCTGCGCCCTGAAGGCCAGGCAGGCCCACTAGAGAAGCAGTGGGTTTCACATCCCTAAAAGCCAAGCTGGCCCGGCCGCTGGGCAGGATCTCCCACTGCATGAGGCTTAGATTAGTAACCTATTCTAATATCTCCAAATCTTTTTTGTTTTGTTGATGAAAGAGTTTCCAAGTCCAGTATCACATAGACACAGTGGGTATCATTATCCCCATGTTACAAGTAAGGAAACGGAGACCCAGGAAAGTGAAATAATTCTCTCGTGGTCGTGTAGGTTATAGAAGCACCACCAAGTCTGGAAGACTAGTTCCCTGACTCTCAGGCTAACTATCAAGACATATATCAAATATGTCAGAATGTCATTCTCCCTGCTGTGGATCTGCTGCGTGTCCGTCCTTCTGGGGCTGCACAAATGACAAGGGCCAGGGCCACACAAGCCCCTGGGAGGAGGGAATGCCATCCTTGAGGTACCTGTTTCCATGCTAGAAACATTTTAACATGGAATGAAAATAAATCATTAAGCTTTCACCTCCTTCTTATCGCCAAGTGATGTGCAGGAGCCCACACATCAGCAGCAAGCCCGGCCCAATCTGTGAGCCTTTCTGCATCCTCGACCCCAGCCCTGAAATGGCAATGGAGGAAGCAACGGGGGTCAGTGGGTGGCAAGTGAGACTCGGGCTGGGGGGGAGCAGAGTCAGGCAGCCAGCTGGCACGCAGACAAGCCTCCTGGGGCCCGAGTCCACTCTACCAGGCTCGCTCATCTCAGAAAGGGCCATCAATCATCCGCACCAAATGCCTGCGCATCCTCTGACAATACACTGGTGCCTCAAATGGTCTAAATTTCAAAGTCTCTGCTTTCTCCCCTTAAAGTTACAACTGTCACACCCGCTTACTTTCATTCAATAAATACATTCAGTAGCTACTTAACAAGGGAACTTGTTCTATTTCCTATCTGAAAACCTAGAAGATGGACACATAATTTTTTGGAGGGACGTGGATTATAATTGCACTTACTTGAGTATAAGTATGACACTGGCAGGGAGGAAGGCTATTTGTGCTGCAACATGAGCCCTTATTTTCTGCTCTAGGCCACATGGGAGGCGCTCAGAGAAATTTCTAAGAGTCATCCTGGTGCTCTCAGTAATTTAACTATACATACATTATTTTTAGCATCATAAAAGTTCCTTGTAATGATGGTTTTCAAGGATAGGACTGACATCCTCTTAGAGATCGATTCAGTTTAAAATTTTCCCAAACTACAGAAACAAATAGGTAGAACAGGAAAGGCAACTTCCAGTGGCAAGATGCCCCAAAAGAGGAGGGCCAGAGGTGAGCTCCTAAACCACCTAGGACTTTGCCCTCTGTGGGTGCAGCACCCCACTAGATTTAGGGCCGGCAGAGCACCCTTCTCTACTGTTGGGTTTGACATGGGCCGCACTGGGGCTCCAGGCACATGCCTGGCACCTTTCTCTGGTAGGTTTGTGATGGGGGCCAGCAGGACTCCCAGCTGCTCCCTGAGGAAGGACCCCTGAGAGTGGGGGGTGGTGCTTCCAGCACTTCAGGATCCATGTCAGCGTGGAAGCGGGGGCTGGTGGGGACCTTCTCTCTGCTGGGAATTTCCCCATTTAGGCAACAAAGAAACGGAGGCATTCTGGGGAGGAAGAGGAAGACACTACAACAACGGGAAGTAGGTTGTTGCTGGTGCCCGCCCTCACCTCCCGTTTCCTCCAAGTGCCCACTCAGTTGTCTGTGTAACCCCACCCACCACATCTCCCAGTATCCCATCCCAGTTCACCCAACTCAAGCCACCCCAGTGAGTCACATCCTGACTTACCCCCATCTCACCCCGTGGCATAATCCTGGGATGCCACAACACATTCTCCTCTGTCCCCCACATCCTAATGGTCCCATTCCACCTCGCCCTGACTGCATCCACCCTATCCCATCCCACCCCAGTCCAGTCTAACCACCCACCCCACCCTAGCCCAGTCAACCCCCTGAATGTTCTATATCCTACCCTCTCAACCCCACCCCAAACCATATTACACTCAAGCCTATTCCACCACCCATCTCAATCCATCCCTATTCATTTTACCTATCCCATCCCAATACATCCTAATGCACTCTCGATCCTACCCCACTCAATCCTTCCTACTTAATCTCAGTCCATCTCAAATCATTCTATTTCTCCAATCCCACCCCATCATAGTCCATTACATTCCCTCCCCTCTCATCTCCAGCTTGGCCAGCATTCTCATTGGTGATTTACACAGGAGCATGACCATTCTTCATATTACATAAAGATACAAGAGAAAGCTGAAGAGTCTCACCCTCCCCCAAAGATCTAAGAGCTAAGTGTGTACTTGGGTAGAAGAGGAAAAAAAAGACACAAAATCTCCTCTTTAAAAAATGGGTATTGAAACAATAATCCTGAGGGCTGAGCTCTAAATAGTCCAGAAAGAAAATATGATTTTCTTCATTTGTCTTAACATACAAGAGCCCCCAAAAAATCTTTAAGAAATATAAAATCATTTTCAGGTTGAGAAACCCCCACAATGTATGGCCCACCCTTTGCTTTCTGCAGGTCCAAAGGAGAGCCAAGTTCTATTCAAAGCCAGTGAAGCCTGAGATAGTGTCTCCAGGAGGCAGAGGACTCTAAAATAACCCTCCACTTGCAGGTTCATCCAGATGTTCCCCTGCTGCAGTGGAAAATCTCTGCAGGCAGAGACCGGGTGGTTGGGACGCCATATCCCTCTCAAGCAATGAGACCCAAGGAGGGCAGTGTCAGTGGCATTCTCCAACCTCCAGGGGGAGATAGAGGCTCCTCACCCTTGACCACTCCTGGAAGAGACTGTTGGAAGGTGGGCTGAAGGGTTGGATGAGTTGGCCAGGATCTCAGGGCTGTGCTTTCAGTGAAGAGAGCAAAGAGAAAAGACTCTTGGTGGTGATGCACACAATGGCAGCTTACAGCAATATAGAGTTAGAACTGTTTCTCTTGTGATTCGAAGAGGCTGGTGCAGAAAGCAAGTAGCCAGTAGCAGCAGCAGAAGTCGTAGTCCTGGAGACAGCCTCTACCATGTACTGATGCTAACAACGGGCACTGCGATGCTTTCCATGAATTAACAGGATGGACCCTGGAGTCAGGTAGCCCTGAGGTTCAGTCCTGCTTCCTTTACCTTTCTGCTCTACAACCTTAGACAAATTACTTAATTTTGGAACCTCAGTCTCTTCAAATATGACATTATAGTGGTTGGGTTGTTGTATGAATTGAAAACTAATGTCTATAAAACACTAGCCAACTATTATTAGTAGGATGCAGAAGGGCCTGGACTACCTCCCACTTGGGGATGTCCCTTCACCTCTCCTCACTCCTCCAAACCCCTTGCCTTGAGTCCCAGAGAGCCTGCTGCTGGTCCCCTCGACAGGTGTTTACCGAGAGTCTTCTATGTGTTATGATCTGGGCTGTACTGCCCTGCCCAAGTTCACCGACCTCTAGGATATACTGATGGACTTCATCTCACTAAACAAGGCATTCCAATACGTCCTGATGATTTTACAACAGGGGAAACCCGGGGAGTTGTGAGAGCCCACAGTGGAGTTCAGTCTGGAAGGGTGTTTGGGCCTAGAAGCAAACCAAGGATAAGTCTGCAGTCACATCCCAAGAGCAATAGCGGGGATGGATGGACCATAGCTGCCTGAGGGGCTGGAAGGTTGGGAGCCAGACCTCAAGTGCCAAAAGCAACACAGCAGAACTGAGGGAGGGGGGCAGAGGGTAAAGCAGGGCAGGGGCCAGAGGCCCAGGCAGAAGGATTCCAGGGGTATCAGCCAGCTGGGTGCCCTTGGAAGTCAGAGAGCAGATGGTTATGAGTAAAAGATTTGGAGTCAGGCAGACTGGGTTCAAACCCTGGCTTGGCCATTGACTTGTTGTATAAACAAGTTGCGTGTCCTCTCTGAACCCACTTCTTCATGTATAAAATGGGAATAGTAAGAGCACCGGCCTCACTGGATCGCTGTTAGATTTGAGTTAAAACATGCAAGTGCCTGAGATGAGTGGGAGCACATGGTGAGGACTCAGAGAACATCAGCTATTAGTGGTGCTGCCTCGGGTACCCAGATGCTTCCTGAGCACGGTAGGTGGGGGAGGACACGATGAGTGCACACAGGCTTCCTGACTGAGTCCCTGTCCTCAGCGTTCCTGTGTCAGCCCCAGCTTCCACTTAAAGGGCACCTTTGATGAGGCAGGTATGTGCCGGGCCTGTTGCATCTCTGCTTCTCATCCTTCTCACAACACAAGAATGACTTGTCCTTTTGCAGGTGGGGAACCTGAGCCTTGGAGAGGTCTGAAGCTCAGCTATTTCTCCAACAAGGAGCATCGGGCTCCACTAAGCAATCAGATTCCCTTCATCTGCTGGAGTGACAATGACAATGAAGCAGACGCAGGCCAGACGCGAGTCGAGGTGGTGCTGCCGAAGCCACCTGCTGGACTCTTCCTGGCACATCCATACCTTACAGTGTTCAAGACCCCACAGTCCGGTTCTCCAATCCCCTTGCCACATGCTTCCAGCCTCATTTGCAAAAGAGCCACACACCCACCAGCCTAAGAAAGGGTCAACATTGTCTGCTGTAGTCAGCTAATTTTTAAAAAAACCATAAACCCAGAGTTCAATTGCAAATGGAATTTCAAATTCATACATTCGTGCCTGAGCAGTTAAATGCCTTCCCTTTTTAAGGAGTGGGGGAGTTGTATGCCAAGGGCTCGTGCTTGTAATGGTTCTGGGATATAAGGAGCTATCTTACCTATCCATGACATTTAGTTCAGGGGCGGGGGACAACAGGGGACCAGGTGTCATTGTTATCTCTGGTTTCCTTGACCCCTGACACTCTTTATTCAGCTTTATTGGTCCCTAAAAAAATGGTCCAACAATATTTAAAGTCACCCACTGATTTAAGAACCATCTACCAGACACCAGTGCCATGCCTGGTTCTGGGCTGGGTGGCAGGAATAAAAGAAATAAAGCACTAGCCCTGCCTTCAGGAAGCTCACAGTTCGACAGGCAAGGCAGATAAATCAGTACTTTGAATAGAATTCACTTAGCACGATAGTCAAGCACTGGGTATAGTCAGCGCTCTGGGCTGCAAGAGGCCTCTGACAACAAGCACTTGTGAACAAGCAAAGTAGGGAGAATTTTTTTAAAGAAATAATGCGGCACTTGAATTTTTTTAAAGCAATGAAGTAGTTAGCAGGGTAAAAATCAGAACGTTGTTGAAATCCCTTATGGTTTAATATTACTTTGATTTTGAATAACTTATTAAGGAGATGGGAGGCATTTCAGCCTTTTCAATACTCAGAGCCTCTGAACCCAGGGTAAAGTAGCGAAGTTTGAGAACAACCGAGGGTATGAAACTTACAGAATTCGATGGCCGCCTGATAAGGAGGGAGTTGAGGATGATACTCAGGCTTCCCGGCTGGGTAACTAACTGGGAGGCTGCAGGCATCATCAGCCTGCACAGGGAATGCTGCAGGCCCAGGAGAGGAGCTCATGAGTTTGCTTTGGAAAGGAAACATCTAGGTGAAGATGTCCAAACGCCAGCCAGATGCATGGTCTGCCTAGACCCAGAGCTTCCGTGCACGACAAAGCCAACAGACATGGCAGGAGAAGCATCTTGGCAGGAGGTCTCTGTGGTCGTGGAAGGGATGGACCTGGATGAGCTCACCCAGGGAGCGGTGAAGGAAAATGAGGAAAAGCACATGAATGGAACAGTGCAGGAAACCATCCTTCCAGGGGCGGAAATAGGTGCTACTGTAGAGAATGGGGAGGAACCGCTGAGGGATAAGAAACAAAAGTCAGCAAAGTGGGGTCCCAGAAGCTGGAGGAAGCAAAGTTTTTAAAGGAGTAACCCAAAGCATTCAAAATCACAGAGAGGTAAAGGAAGATAAAGACAGAGAAAGGAAGGAAAGAAGGAAGGTGGGAAGGAAGGAGGGAGGGAGGGAAGGAGGAAAAAAGAGAAAAGAAAAGCCTGCCACAGAAAAAAAGATTTGGCAATGAGGGTGGTCATCGGTGACCTTTCCTGGAGAGTTCTAGTTCGGGGACAGGAGGTGGACTGCAGGGAGCGAATGGTCACAAAGAAAGTGAGTGGAAGTCCCCTTTGAAGACAGCGGACTTGCAAAAGAGAAAGAGAGATTGTATGGCAGCTAAAAGATCAACAGGGCCAAGAAGTTGGTTTAACTTATTTCATGTTAAAGATTAAAGCTGTTTATAGGCCAGGAGGAAACATAAGGAGGAAGAGTGAGTGATAGGTAGTAAGGAGAGGAGGTCATTCATGGCAGGTCTCAGAGGAGGCTCGGGGGAGGGGGAGGCCAGGCACAGACGGAAGGGGCTGAGTGAGGGCCAAGGGACAGGTGGGTGAGGAGGTGCTCCTCCTGGGATCCTTATATTCATTGTATCCAGTCATCCCTCGGCTAAGAAAAGGGAGATGCTTCAGTCCTGAGCATCTTTTAAAGTCAACAATGTGAAGAGAGCATAAAATGAGTGTGCTTTCCCCTCTAACGTGCCAAACCCTGCAGTCATCTGTCACCAAGTCCATTTCCAACTCTTTGTTGCTTGCAAGGCCAAAGAGCACATCTAATGCAGGGAAGGTTTAAAGAAAAGCATTGGGAGCTCTGGAGGCTAGAGCAGGCCTGCCAGAGAGCAAGCACCTCTCCCCCAAATCATTCACTCACACCACCCCAACTTCTCTACTGACCAAAGAGCTGCTGGCAGATGATTGCTACAAGGCAGGATTCCAGCAGCGCCCAGCATCATCCTGCAAGCTCTGGTGAGTGGGCCTTTTTTCTTTTCCCAGAGGCATGCTATACCCTGGGGCCTGGGACAAATTGAGCTAGAAAAATAATTCAATCACATCAGGAGCAATACCAGGCCGCCTAAACCTGAACGGGGCCACACCTGGACAAACTGCTGAAAAGCCTGATAGCCAGTAGCAGCGGTGTGGCGAGTCTGAATGACCAGCGGCGTCGTTGTGAACAGCACAGCCACCAAGTGGGTGTAGGTGTATGTGAGGCCACAGTACTCAGGCGCGCGCACCGCGGGCGCCCCTCTCTGGGTGTCAGCGGCTATGACTCCTAGGAGAACCTGAGAAAGTCCGGTCAAGTAGGGATGGGAGAGCTGGGCCGGCTCAGTGCCCTCCTTGACCAGCAACCCGAACTAACATTCCCGGCTAGGGAGCTGGCGACAGCGTCTGCGGGGACCCACTCACAAGATCTGGAGTCCAGAGTGGGTTGGAGAGCTTGCCAGGGAAGGGGTGCACTTTCCAAGAAGAGAGAACTGGGATGCTGGAGTGGCCAAGGCAAAGCCTTCGGAGGTTCAATCGGTGGTTTAAAACAAAACAAAACAAAAAAATCCAACACAGCTCCAGGCTGGAGGTACCCTGAGTCCAGGCCTGGGCAGCAGGTGTCACGGGTGTCAATCTCCGGGCTAAAGGAAAATGCGGCCCCAGGCTTCGCCCGTTGGACCAGTCGCCACCCGGGCACACGGAACTTTCTAGGCTGTGGCTAGAGCTCAGTCTCAGAGGGGTGCAGGGAATAAAATAAGAAGGCGCCAGTCGAGGCCGTCCCCACTTGGGGACTGGGTTCTCTCTAAGGGCCGCGTGCCTTCTCTAGTCCACAGGCTGAAGCCAGTCACCCGAGAAGTTCGGGACTCGTCGTACCAGCCAGGTCTGCCCCCCTCCCGGACTTGGTCGCCAGGAGCAGGTCCCGCCGCCCGCGCCGCCGATGCCGCAGCCCCGGCGCTGGGCTGCAGCAGGGCGCGGGAAAGGGCACTTTGGCTCGGAGTGGGAACCGATGAGAAGGTGGCGGCGCGGAGCCTGACAGCGACACTCCCTCTCCAGCCCCCGAGCACAACCCCCACTCCCACCTCCTATTCGCTCATCACCCTCAGCCCCCACCTGAGTTCTCCGGTAAAGCGTGCCTGGGGACCCCCGGCTCAGGGCCCGCGCCCACCGGACCCCCTCCAAGCCCAGAGCGCGGAGGGAGGAGGACTCTTGGGGAAGGGGATGGCGGCCGCAGCCTCGGGGTGGCTCCCGCGGGGGTGCGGGC
Organism: Desmodus rotundus; assembly: GCF_022682495.2. Taxonomy (NCBI): domain Eukaryota; kingdom Metazoa; phylum Chordata; class Mammalia; order Chiroptera; family Phyllostomidae; genus Desmodus; species Desmodus rotundus. Next base: position 21,463,282 of record NC_071389.1, read on the forward strand.
TTCCTTCGAGAGCAAATGGGCGGGGGCAGGGCAGGGCAGACTCTGCAGGCCCCCGGACGGGTGTGCCTCCCAGAATGGGGAGCTAGGGGGAGGGCTCCAGGAAAGTTTATCCGGGGAAAGCTTGGCATCTTGGGGGCTGGGAGACCGGAGAAACTGAAGCCACGGTTCGCATGCCCCGCAACCCCTGGCGAGGATGTCTATCTCCCAGGCCCCCATACCGGCCGGATCCGGCCAAGTTGCGGCTGGGTTTGGGGGTAGCAGTGAGGGTGAGGGTGGAGATGCGGACACTGTTGGGCAGGGGGAGTCTGGGGCTGAGCGTGAGGGTGGGCGTCTGGGAGGGTGGAAGGTTAAGAGGGAGGATGGGGAAAGGAACCGGGAACCGGTCGGGGCGAGGGTGGGGCGTGCAGCGGCCGCCGGCTCCCCAGCGCGGCCGGACTCACCCGCGGCGGCCGAGGCACTGAGCAGCCCCCAGCCCAGCAACAGCAGCAGCGGCGGCGGCGTTGGTGGCAGCGACGGGCGGCCCCAGCGGCTCCCAGAGCCCGGCACGAGCGCCGAAATCCCGGCTTCGCTTCCAGCCCTCCCCACAGGGCAGCCGCAGCGCCCCTGCTTGCGTCCCCGCGAGCGCGGCATGGCGCGGCCAGCAGCGCCGAGGGAGAGGCTCCGCTCGCCGCTGAGGAGAAAGGAGGTCAGGAGAGCTCTGGAGCTTTTTTCTGCTCGGAAAAAATCCCGGTACGCGGGAGCCCTGAGCTTCTGCGGCTGGAATGAACCAAGTGTCCGCCCGGCCGGGGAGAGGCGCGCTGCGCTCTCGGAAATGACTCCCTCCAATCCCGCTTCGCGGGGTTCGCGCCGGGGGAGGGGGGCGGGGGGTGAATTATCCCCGGATTAATCACTCTGGAGCCGCTTCTCCGCCGCTCCAAACGCAGGGGGTGGAGGCGCAGCAAAGAGAAAAATATTGGGGGGTGGGTGTTCCTCTTCAGCGCCACCTCCACCTCCAGACCTTAAACCACAAATTACATCTTAAGGATTGTTTATTCCTGTTTGTTTTACAATTGACCAGTTTCTTTTAAGTTCAGTTCTCTCATTTTCATTTAAAAGATCACCCATTAATATGACCCCCATACACACACACACACACGCATACACAGTGATACAGACACACACGCACTCACACAGGCGGCGCGGACACACACGCGCACACACACACGCCTCTTCCACGTTTGGAAATTGGAATACTGTCTGGGAAAAGGTAACCAAAGAAGGATGCGGATCCCAAGTCATGGCTTTTACGAGCTGATTTTGGGTGGTGGCTTTGAACTTGCAGTCTAGGGCTGGGGGTGATGTTTAGGATCCCAGTTCGCAGGAGCCTCCTACTCATCCCAGAAGATGGGTGTTTGTGCATAGACCCAGGGTTAAGAATTGGAGGACGGTGGGGTGGAGGACCCGTTCATTTGGCTCCAAATGGTACTACCCCTACCCTAAGACAAAATCTCAGGATGAAGGGAAGAGTGTATGTGGGCGCTGGGGAAGGGGCGGGGGTACGGGGTGAGGTTGTGGAAGAATGGTGCAAGAGTAACTTGTACAATTTATCCTTAAAATTAAATAACCAGACCCTGCTTCTTCTCACCCTCCCAGCCTTGGCCCCAAACCAGGCGAGTTTCTCCGGATGGAGCCGCTCTCCACCTCTACCGTGTAGCCGCTGCCGCCAGGCCCCAAAGGCTCAGCGTCGGTCCCAACCCCATCCCCCATCCCAACTCGCCCGCTTAGTCTCGTCTCCGCTAGGCTTCTCCAGCAGTCAGGATGGCTCCCTCGAAATCTACGCTAAACTCTGGGCGAGAGAGAAGAGACCCTGGGGAGGGGGTGCGGAGAACGGGAGGAAAGATGAGGGAGGGGCGACGGGGAGGTGCAAAGGGGACCTGGAGGGGTGAGCCCAGCAGAATAGCACTAGTTGGTGAGTACCCCACCCCCTTTGCCAGAGGCACCCCAGAGAGGCTTCGCTCAGGGTTTACAGGTTAGGCCAAGCCAGAGCTCTGGCGTCTTCGAGCCCAGGGGGCAGGAGTCTGGGAGTTTCCGGGAAAGAGCCCGGAAAGATCAATGGGTTTGCTTATCCCAAGTGGAGAAGGTGGTGAGCAGGGCCGGAGGAGTGGGCACTTGGACCTTGCTCCACAGAGCCATGATCTCCCAGCTCCCTTAATGCTGCTCTCCCTCCTCTAGCCCAAATTGTTAGGGTGGCCCTGCTGTGAGCTCATCCCACTCTTGGGGGGCCAGCTGGGTGGCCCCTGGGTGGATGAGCTTCCTCGGAATTGCAGGCCCTATCCCCACCCCCAGCACACTTGCTTTCTCACCCCTCCCCATGCTGCCTCGCTGGATGCCAAGAACCAACCAAAGCAGCCAGAACTCCACTGTGAAAGGCCTGCTTTATGTCCCTGGGGCAGCGGGGAGGGGGCTTGTCCTTCTCATTGTCCAGGCCCAGCCCCCAAGGAGAAGCCTCAGCCAGCCACACAGGCCATGGCCCTACCAGACCTGAAGAGCAGGGAGGGACAGAGGGACTGGATGGCTGGGTGGTAGCTACAGGGTGGCTGTTGTCAGGATCCTCCCTGGGGGGTGGGCCCCAAGGCCCCTAAGCTTGGGCCTCCCCCTCTCCTGGAGGCAGGGTTCTCCTCCAGAGAAAGGAGCTGGCAAAGATAACCAGCCCTCCCCAGCAGCCCACAGCTGGGCCAGAGTCTGGGCTGCTCTATGATTCTGGGGCTCAAGGCCAGTGGACTTCCCCACCCCCTTCTCAGCTCCAGAACTTTGTCCTATGGCTGCAACCCACAGCTGATGTTTACCCCAAAACTCTCCCTGGAAAAAGGACCACTTGTCATCTTTCTCCCTGGAGGCTGCGGAGGGCCGGGGTGCCCTTTTTATCCCTGTACCCAGCCCAGTTACTCACTTCCCCCACCATTCATCCCTCCCTGATCTAGCTGGGGCCGCATCCCTTTACTGTGGCCCCCGGGCTCTGGGCCCCGTGCCCGCCTGTGCTGTGGGCAGTGCAGAGACGCACCGTGTGTGGTCTGCTTGGGGGATGTAGGCAGAGACGGCAACCCACACACAACCCGCACAGTCAGGCGGTGCCAGTCCCCATGACAGAAGGGGCATGTTACTGAGACCTATCAGACAGTAAGCTTGTCCAGGGCTTGGGGATCAGTAGGCTGATTTAAGGAAGGAAGTGGGATTTTGGCTGGACCCTGAGGCCTGAATAGAGACTTGGACGAGGTGAACATTGATTTCCACAACCAATATTTATTCAGGATCATTACATGCCGGACACTGTGCTAGGTAATGAATATACACCCCAGTGAACAGTCCCTGGCTTGTGTAGGCAGGCAGTAAATAAATACAGTCATACCTCGGCACTCGTTGGCTTCAGAACTCGTCAAACCCTGTACTCCTGGCATGTCGGCGAGAAAAAAGTTTCAGCACTTGCTGGGGACTTGTTGCACTTGGCAGAGCTTATAGGAGTCACGGTGCCGGCCCACTAGAGAAAATGCTTCATCAATCGTCACCTGCTCGGTATGCGTTGGTGTCAGCACTCATCAGAGTTCCGGAACAAATTAACGACGAGTACTGAGGTACTCCTGTATGTGTAAAGACGCTAATTAAGAAAGCTGGGAAGGAAAAGCTCATGGTGCTATGAGAAAGAACGGGGGTGGGGGCAGTGCGTACCTTACATAGGGGATCTGGAAAGGCCTCTCTGAGGTGGTGACTTTGAAGGTGAGATTGAAAATTATGCCAGAGAGCCATGCAAAGAGTTAGGAAAGGGGCTTTTGGCGTAGAAAGCATGAGCAAGGGCCTGGAAAGGGGAGGGGAACCCAGGAGATGAGGACAGGGCCCAAGCCAGATCATGAGGGACTCGGGGTGGTGAGCAGGGGGGAACAGGAAGTACATTAGTTTGTTAGGGTTGCCGTTACAAAGTACCACACGCCGGGTGGCTTAAACAACAGAAATTTGTTTTCTCACTGTTCCGGAGGCTGGATGTCCAAGGTCAAGGTGATGACAGGGTGGGCTCCTTCTGAGTCCTCTCTCCCTGTCGATGGCCATCTTCTCTCTCTGTCTTCGCTTGGTCTCCTATACAAGTCTGTGTCCAAATTTCCTCTTTTTATAAGGACACCAGTCAAATTGGATTACAGCCCACCCTAATCTCATTTCAACTTAATTACCTCTTTAAAACCTTATGTCCAAAATAGTCACATTCTGGGGTTAGGACTTCAAAACGAGAATTTTTTTTTGGAGGGAGACGCAATTCAGGTCATAGTAGGAGGGGAGGACTTTTTAGGTGGAGGAGAGGGAGCAAATGCACGGCAGTCAGGATATGTATTTAAAGAGATCTCTGCTAAGGCTGCGTATAGCGTGGCTGCTTTAGCAGGTGGGTAGTGCTGAACACCAGAGAGGTAGATTTTTCATTTCTAGGAAATAGGAGCCAAGTGGCACAGCCTGGCATGTACTCTGACTTCTCTGTGGGGCACACAAAGGAAAGAAGGGGCAGGAAAAGGGGAGATCACTTGGGAGGTTACTGCAATAGTCTCAGCTGGAAGTGATGTGGGCAAAGGCAGAGATGAAGGCCCTGGCCATTTTTGCAGGGCAGGGGAGAGGCAGGAGTCTAAGAGATGATAACCTTCCCTGGGAGAATGTGGCTCAGCCCAGCCCCCAGGGCTGGCTCCCGGCCTGCCCCTTCCATTCTCCCCCCAGAGTAGGCAGCCACAGGTCAGGGTCAGGGTGGTGCCACAGTGTCACATTGCAAAAAAAAAACCAAACAAACCACACACACACACACACAAAACACACACTATACCTCACTCAACCCCGTGAGGTATAGTGACTCACCAAGATAAGCCTAATATCCAGATAAGATCAGAATGCGTTTCAGAAAGAAAAGAAGGCCTGATGCTCTGCAGAACTTTGATTTAAGTAAGGGTTGTAGACTGATGCCCTGAAATGTGCATTCTGACCCAAGTAGAAAATAAAAGCCTTCTGAACGAGGGAGGGAGAGGGAGGGGGACACAGAGAGAGAGAGAGAGAGAGAGAGAGACCCAGCAAATGGGATGCTTTAGCAATCAGGGCAAGAACGGAGCCTGAGGAGGCAAGCCCCAGTGCAGAGAAGGGTTCCAGGGAAAGGCGAGAGCCTAAAGGAAAAGCCAGGGATCTGAGTAGAGGGTGGAGATTTTAAATCTTGAGCAAGAGGAGACACAAGCTAGTATTTCCCAAGGGCAAGGCTGTCACCGTAGAGATGACAGTGATCTCCTTCCTAAGGAAAGGTGACAGAGGGGTTTAGAAGAAAAAGCCCAGAACAAACTGTGCGGAGGCTGTGGGACTCAACAACCAGGAGGGACAAGTGAGCGGGGTCCACAGTCCAGTGCTACCAAATGCCGGGGCCATTGAATTGTGATATTTCTGGCAGAGAATTCTCCGTTTGTGCAACAAGAAAAGGGGCAGAGCTCATGTCCGTGGCAAAAGAGGCCACGTTTTTCTTCTGCTTGGTCAGAGGCCATAATCCCCAGGAGAGGGTCTGTTCTAGGCTATCGACTCTACTTGAAGTTCCTCCAATCAGCTACGCCATTCAGGCCTCCTCACCTTCACTCATGCTCTTTCCTCTGACTGCAAAACCATTCCGCCTCTTACTGTGTGGAGTAAATGATTCCTAATCACCGCTCGGCTCAAGTGTCACCATCCCCTGGAGTCTTCTCCAAATGCCCCACACCCCTGCTGAGCTAGCTAGATGCCCCTTGCAGCGTGGGTGTGCTTCCCCTTCTGTACCACAGAGCAGCAGTTCCCAACCAGGGGTGAGGCTGCCCTGCCCAGGGGACATTTAGCACTACCTGCAGATATTTTTGGTCATTGTCACTGGCATTCTAGTGGAGTCCAGGGGTGCTGCTAGACATCCCACCATGTCCAAGGAAGTTCCCCTCCTCCTCTCCCCAAAAATTATTTAGCCAAAAATGTCAATCGTGCTGAACAGTCACTGAAAAGCAGCTGCCCAGCCAGGACGACATTTTCCAGTCCCCTCTGCAGCTGGGTGCAGTCCAAAAACAAGGTTCTAGCCAAAGGAATGTGGGCAGAAGCGGTGTGTGCCACTTCAAGGCTTATCCCGGAAAGCTCCCCCAGCCTTACTCATCCATCTCCTGGCTACAGACAGAGCATTTGGGTCCCTAGGAGATGGCAGAGCCAAAGATGGAAGAAACCCAGATCCCAAATCACCTGTGGAGGAACGTCACCACCCAGCAGGGACACCTGCATTGGCCCCTTCTATGAGCAACGACTCTTTACATCACTGAAATACAGAGACGTGTTACAGCAGCTAGTCATACCCATACACACCCTGCACGCTGTTCCCATTGTATCCTGGGCAAGGCATGCGCTTACTCCTCACCCATTCATTCACATGTTCCTGCCGCAAGCACTAGCCTGCATGTCAGGCTCTGTGCTGGGTGCTAAGGAAACAAATGTAAAGAAGAACAAGTTGTTACCAGTAGTTCCTGTCCCCAGGGGACCTGTTAGTTTATTGAGAAGATTAGTTAGTTACTCTGGGAGAAATGCAGGATGTGATGGAAAGGAGAAGGGCCCCAGCTCTGCCTGGGGGGAGGGACAGGTGAGAGGAGGCACCTTGCAGGAAGAAAGCAGTGCTGTCCAGTGCAGGGAGGCAGACACAGGCGAAGGGTCAGCCGCACTCCTGGAGGTCCCAGGAGCTGGAGGAAGGGTGGGTGGGACTAGCCTCTTTGTAATTGTGGGCTTTCATGCCTGTCTCCCCACAGTGGACTGGGAGCTCCATAAAGGGCAGAAAACTTTCCTCGAGGAGTCTTCCTGAGCCCCTAGTGCCTGGACTGTGTCTGGCATTCTCTCCTCTTGGATGTCCTGCAGAGGCTCTGCCCCAGCCTACTCATGACTAAACTCACTTCTAACCCTTCACCCCACACCACCGCCTCTTGACTCAGTCTCCCATCTCAGGAAAGGGTTCCTATGTCCCTAGCCCCTGAACCAGAGACCTAGGGGGTCTTGGACTCCCCTCTCATTCAGCCCCCAGATCCAGACAGTCCCCAAGTCCACTAAATTCTCCCTCCTTAACACCTCCCAAGTCCTAGCCAGGGTCCCCATCGTCCTCTGGTTCCTTGTTAACAGCTGCAGAACAAGTGCCCCAACTCTGCTCTTGCCTCATTCAAGCTGTCTTCCTCTTTGCTTCCAGGTTATCTTTTAAAACACTAACCTGATTTAACAGCTCCCCTGCCTTCCCCAGCTGTTTCCCACGGCCTACAGAGTGAAATCCAAGCTCCCTGCTAGACCCTCCATGACCTGCCTCTGCCTGCCCCTCTAGCCTCCTGTTCCCACACTCCCCAGCCCCTGTGCTCCAGCCATTGGGAGGCCCCTGCACTCCTGAGACCAGCTGCGCTTTCTGTCTTCTTTGCCTCTGGGCCTCTGTGCATGCGGCCGCCTCGGCCTGGAATGATCTTCTCCTCCTGTGTCTGGCATTTTCCTATTTGTCCTTCAAAACTCTGACCGGGTATCAGCTCTTACAAGCAATCTTCACCAGTGCCATCCAGATGCATGGTGGGCATTCCGTAGATCTTTGCTGGATGGATGGATGAATGGATGGGTGGATGGGTGGATGGATGCGTGGATAGATGCTTGAGGAGGTGCTCCGTAATGTTTGTGAAATGGACCTAAATGTGTCTCTCCTAGACTTCATCATCGGAGTTGCTTAAAGAAGGGCCTTCTCTGAGTTACGACATAACGTGATGCTGTCTGCAGAGACCCTGATGTGAGAAGCCGACCAACCTAACAGCATTTCTGTCTGTATGAAAACAGAATTGAATATATTGCCCACACTGTCACTCAGTGTCCTTTATGAAAAGGACACATGATAAATTCATGCTTGGGGTTATTTCCAGGAAACATTTTTTTCTCTGTAGATGAAGACGTGTATTTCCTGCCATTAGAAAATAAAACCTCTGTTTTCCAATGTGTTTCATTTTTTGCTTTCGCTGACAAATAGGGATGCCCAGTTTTATTACCTTATTATCTCCATGTGTTCTGACCAATTCAGGCGACTGAATGTAGCAACTCTTTCTGCTTTCTTAGGACAGAGGCAGTTCTTGCTCTGTTCTTTGATGCTGTAATTTTTACTTTTTAATTGGAAAGCTGCCTCAAATCATCTCAGCAGTCAGCTAGTATTGATCTTAAAGGAACACATACTGGTGAGCAACCTCCTGGCATGGAAGTAATGGAAGGAAGGGCAGACCAGCAAGCTTCTAGTTGAGAGGGACCCCATATAGGGCCTCTCCAGGAATCTGGGGGGCACCCGTCATGACAGGGGTCTGGCGGGAAGGACGCAGGACGAAGCAAAAAAGCCAACAGGATTCTGACTCTGTTGCGACCTTCTTGGGCCTCCACTGACAAATCTTTTCCCCCACCAACTACGGCCTTCCTTTTCCCTAACTTTAAATGCAGAGCTCATAGGCTGCCGTTTTGTATTAATAGCTAATAAGAACAACAATAATCAGTGTCTTTTACTGAGGGCACACTGAGAAGCCAGGCACTGCTGAGAACTTTACGCGGATGTCCTATTGGAACCTCTCCCTCTCTGAACCTGTGTATTGCTTCTGTCTTTTGCAGGTGAGGAAATGCCAGAGAAGGTGCACGGGCAAAGCTACCCTTTAGGAAGTAGCTGAGCAGGAATTCAAAGTCAAGTGTGTCAGCAGCTACCCCCCAAGCTTTTTCCTTAAAAAAAGTATTTATTGAGTATTTATTTCTTTTGATCCTCACCTGAGGATATGTTTATTAATTTTAGAGAGAGGGAGGGAGGAAAGGAGGGAGTGGGGAGGGAGAGAGAGAAACATTGATGTGAGAAACATTAATCAGTTGCCTCCCAACCCACAGTCTCGGTAGGTATGTGCCCTGACTGGAGATCGAACCTGTGACCTTTTGGTGTACAGGACGGTGCTCCAACCCACTGAGCCACCTGGCCTAGGCCACCCAAGTTCTTAACAATGCCCTGGCACATGGACACGGAATGGAAGCAATAACGAGGGGTGAAGCCCCTGGGGCAGTGGTGGGGCTGGCTGATGGGGTTGCCCAGAGAGAGGAGCCACAGAGTCACAGCTTTGCTTCTAGAACACTGGTGTCCTTTTCACAGTCCTGGAAGGCGGCTGGCTGCTCTGCAGCAATGTTCAGTGGGTGGGGCCGCACCCAGGGGAGACCCACGCCCGTGCCTGCACCCTCCTCTTCCTTCAGCTCTGATATTTTCTCCCTCAAGAGCAGTTGCTTAACATCTCCCCTGCACAGACCCGCCTCGGGGCATTTTGACCCATTAGGTATCACCAACACGGTAACAAGGGGTCCTTGTGGTTTCCAGGGGCCTACGAAAAGTTTGAGGCCCACAAATGTTATTATTAGCTTCACAACACAAAGAAGCAAACTGCAACATCAAAATCAGTAAATATTTAATGAAATGCAAGATGCAACACTATGTCAACTTCATTAACTGATGAATTTAATTGTCATAAAAATTTCATTCCATTTGATGACAGTTTGTAGGTTGGAGTCGTCTCACTGGGCAGGGTTTCCCCAGGTAGGCAGGAGGATGGGTGAGAAATCACAGCAGACCATACATTAAATAAATTACTCATGGCTAAGGGTTTTCAAAGCAAAATGGCAAAAATCTTTTCAATTTTCTTTCACAGCCGAGCAGTTATATTTATGGTGGGAGGCAAATGTGCTTAAAGTATGTTAGATGAGGGATAGGCCTACAAGGCGTAGGGCCTATGAAGATCTTGAAGGAGCCGCATGCCCTGCTCTGCCTTCTGAATTTTCCGACCTAGCCACGTTTGTCTCGGTGATGGAAGCCAGGTGAGTGGAGGCTTTGGCTGCAGAATAGGTAGGGAGAATTGCCTCTTCCTGAGGCTTTCCTGGTTCCAAAGTAGAAAAGCAAGAATCCTAGGATCCTGAATAATGATAGCTAACATTCATTGGGTACGCGGCAGGTATCAGACTAACTACTGTAAGCGCGGTACATGGATCGTCTCAGCTGTCCCAAACAACTCTATAAGGTCAGTGTTTCATCGTCCCTGTTTCACAGATGGCCACACTGAGGTCTCAGTGGTTATACCACCTGCCCAGAGTCATGGAGATAGTAAGGGGTAATTTAAGAATTTTTCCAAACTAAAAATAATTTATAGATGAAACGGTGCCCATGATCATTTCAAGCTCTTTAAAAAAAAACAAAAGCAGAGACCAGTCTATTTTTTCACTATTCCATCTTCAGAACCCGAACACCACTGGGCACGTAGATACCCAGGTGCTGAAGGGACATAACTGTATGTTGAACAGAGACTCCTGTCTCCGCTGTGTATCAGGCACCTGTGGAATGCTTTGCTCCCGTCACTAGCCTGTGACAACATCTAGGCTTGAGGTCTTACTCCTCTCCCAGCCCTGCACCTTGCACAATCTCAGACCATAAAAAGGCTTAGTTGATGATTTGAGTCCATTCCTCCACCACAGAGCAATCTCCCAGTACAGCTGAAGTTCTTCCTCCCTATACATAGCACAAAACCCTGTCATGTAAAAACTCCAGCCCTGACCGGCGTCAGGTTGGATGTTGTCCTGCAAAGTGAAAGTTTGCTGTTCGATTCCTGGTCAGGGTGCAAGTCTGGGTTGCAGTTCTGTCCCTGGCCGGGGCGCATCTGGGAGGCAACTGATGGATGTTCCCCTCACCCATCGATGTTTCTCTCCCGTTTTCTCCCTCCCTTCCCCTCTCTGTAAAAGTAAATAAACAAATAAAATCTATAAAAAACTCCAGTGGCACACATTTTTGTGTAATCATCCAGGAAGCTAACACACAACACTGTTACCTGCCCCTTATGTGCCGGGTGAGGCTCATGGCACTCCCCATGTGTTAAGTAGTTGCTTAGTAATAAAATATTTACAATAATTCTACAAAACAGGAGGTTTTGTTTTTTTTTTTTAATTATCATCCCATTTTACAGACACAGAGATCAAGTGTTGTGAGCTCAGTGGTGTTTTCCCCAAGTTCATATGTGGTAGTCCTGACCTCCAGGACCTCAGAATGGGCCTCTGTAGAGATTGGGCCAAGAGTGGTTATAGGTAAAACGAGGTCATCTGGTTGGGCGCCAATCCAGTACAACTGGTGTCCTTACATGAAGAGGTCGGGACACAGACATGCACAGGAGAAGGACCACGTGAGGACGCGAAGAAGACAGCATCTGTAAGACGGGAGAAGCTTCAGAGGAACCAACCCTGCTGACTCCCTGACCTTAGACTTCTGGCTTCCAGAACTGTGCGGAAATAAATTTCCGTGGTTTTAGCCACCCAGCCTGTACTATGGCAGCCCTGGCAAACCAGTACAGCAAGGCACAGAGCAACGGGCCTGAGCCTGCACTGCCAGAAAACACGAACTCGGAATTCGAACCCGGGTAGTCTGCTTCTAGAGTCTATTTGGTTTGTGCGAATGAACACATTCTTCCTCTGCGCTGTCTGCTTGAAATACGGTAATGTAAATAAGGAACCGAAATTTTAATTTACATTAAAATTAAATTAAAAATAAGTAGCCACATGTTGCTTGTGGCTACCATATTGGACATAGCTTTTTACTGTTGCTAAGTACATCACTTAAGTTTTTTTGCAGAATCTTCTAGAAACCTCCCCTATGTGCTCCCCAAAACATGCCCCTCTGCCTTTGTTCCCCGCCCCTGCTGTATTTTAGTGTGAACTGGCTAACTTTTCAGAATCCCGCAGGCTGGGCCGAGCAGGGACTCAGGAGCTCTGCTCCAAACATGGGTGTTAGCCGACCAAATGCCACGCAGCACAAACACTGAGTGACATTTTCAGAACTATTAATATTTCATCAGAAATGATCACTTTTCCTTTAAATACACTATTTTCAAAGGTTTTCTACATTCTTAACTATAATTTTATTCAGTCTAGGTCCTCGGAATTTTCCCCAAAGGAACACATACTCAATTTTATAATGAGAATCAAAGGGGAATGAAGCTGGGATTTCAAAATTTAGTCAACATTTCCAGGAACTTAGGCTGTCTGTAAAGAGCAAGATTGTGTATTGGGCACCTACTGTATGCCCAGCACTTTCTAGACAGTATACTATTAATTTACCCAACATGCATTTATTGAGTGCCTACTAGGTGCCAGGTGATCTTTATGTTTATTAACACCATTTTACAGGAAATAATTTCTTCTCATCCTGTCTTTCATCTTGAATGTTACCTCCTCAAAGAGGCCCGCCTGGACCACCACCTAAAGACGCCACTATTCCTATCCCCATTGCCTCCCGAGGTGCCATCAGAGCCCCTACGTCCGTCATCTGTAATCACTGCTCAGTTACTTGCTTGGCGCGTTGGTGCCCAATCTCCCTGCACCAGAGCACAGGCTCGGTGACAGCAGGGACACCACCAGTCTTGCTCGCCTTCAGGCTTCCTCAGGGCCCAGCCCCTGGCTGGGACAGGGGCACGGCTGCACCAATAGTTGAGGAACGAAGGAATGAGGATGGGAGAAGTGAAGAAAGGTGTCAGGGTCACACAGGCAGGAAGGGGCGGTGTCCGGAGTCAGCCCTCCGTGTATCAGCTGCCACCTCCTCGGTTCACGTCTCTTCTTCTAGTCCGCCCTCTCGCTCTTCCTTAGCCGGGGAAATACTGAAGGCACAGCCACCGGCTCCTGGGGCCAAAGGCCCCCTGGCAGAAAGAAGTGCTGCGTCAGTTCTGAGTTTAAACCCTTCCGTGAGCAGAGGGGCCCACTGAGCAGCAAACAGCTAACGGCGCTTCGCTCTGCGCCTCCGTCCCAGACCCCCACTCCCACCGGCTCACCAGCCACCCAGCCCCAGGACCCCTGAACCCGCGCAGGACCGAGTGGTCTAACCCAGTGGTGTGAGCCTGGGGGCGGGGCCGAGTTTGAATCCCAGCTGCTCCCTCCCTACCGGGCCTTGGACACACCCCTCTATGAGTGTGGTACTGCGTTTCCTCAAATGGAGAGTGATTAAAAACAAAACCAGTGGTACCAACTTCACGAGCCTGTATTAACTGCGTATGACAACACGGAAAGCCCAGTGCTTAGCACACAGGAGCGCCCATAAGAATGGCAGTTAGGGGTAAAATCAGACGACAGCTCGAAGGGCAGGACCCCGGTTTGTGCGGAGAGGCAGGGCAGGCAGGGGGCGGCACCCTGCACTGCGAACAGGGGAAAGCGCTCTGGGCCCCCACCCCGCCCCCATCCCACCGGAGGGCCTGGGGCGCCCCGCGCCCCCAGCCGTTGCTTTTGAAACCCACAGCGGAATTCCAGTGCTGGACAGGAAGGGTGTGGGAGCCACCCTCACGCAAGACAGCTACCTTTTAAGAGGCGGGGACTCTTCGCGGGGCGGTCCCTGGGGCGGGCTGTGGGCGCTGGACCCTCGGACGCTTTCTTGCCAGGCGTTGGAGAGGGGCCGGGCGGGGGCCGAGGGCGAGTAAGGCGAGGGGAAGGCCGTTGGCCCCGGGGTGCGTACGGGTCCCCGGGAAGGCCCGTGGGAGAGCCCAATGGGGGGCTCCAGCCGTCAGGGCGCCTAGCACAGTGTCAGGCTCTCACCCAGTCGTCTTCGAGGTCGAGACAGCGAGAATGGGCTGAGCCCGGGCGCCAGGGGTGTCAGAGGCGTGTGGCAACAGGGGTGTGCCAGGGACTGTGGGGAGAGCCAGCCCTCCCCCCCAGCTGTTCCCAGATGTCATTCTGCCCGCCCGGGCTCCTGGTTCCTGAGCTCAGGGGGATTCCAAGGTTACTAAGCTACCGGTTTTTGTTGACTTTAAAATATTTCCTTCTCAGGGAGAGGGGGAGGGGGGCAAAAGTTAGAAAAGAGCAAATAAAAACACATCAAAATAAGCTCCCCCTCCCTCAAAGGAAGCTGACCTCCACCCACCACGGGCACACAAACGGGAGCCCTCTGGACTTCATCACCTTGCTGGAGCAGCAGCCAGACAGAACCCAACCGCATCTGCCCTTCTGGTGAATGAAGGGTGGTGGTGGATGGTCCCCCAGTCTTCGAGCCCTGGGTGGACACAGGGGCTTCCGGAAAGAGAGGAGGACGATGGCCAGTGGAAATGGGCTCCCTTCATCCTCAGCCCTGGTGGCCAAGCGCCCCTCAGCCCTGGGCCCATTCCCCAGATACATCTGGATCCACCAGGACACACCCCAAGACAGCCTAGACAAGACCTGCCATGAAATCTGGAAGAGAGTTCAGCGCCTGCCCCAGGCTTTGCAGCCCCCCGCCTTGAAGGAGCAGCTCTCTGCCCCTGCGGTGGCTGGAACTCCAAGAGACAATGGGCTCAGCTTCCAAGAAGAGTGAGTATCACCACTGTGTGGCCAGCACCAGGGGAGAAGGGAGGAGATGAGGTCAGACCTTCTGGGGGAATGTTCTAGCCTATTCTTCAGTCTGGTTAAACCCTAAAGACTGTATAGTTTCCCTAACGAACCCCCCTAAAGAGTAGTCCTTCGTCCACTCTTTATAGGAGAGAACTGGGGTCCTGCAGTTACCTGGGTGTGAAGGGCCAGGCCAGGGCTCTCTGCTGCCTCTTCCTTCCCCAGCCCGATGAGGGGATAGTTCTCATCCTAAAGGCCGAAACAATCAGAAGTGAATCCGAGGACCTTGAAAAACCACCCTATCTGGGGCCAAGGGTTAGATGCCCATGGTTTTCCCCAAAGACACCTGGAAGATTCCTTCCCTTCCCCCCTCCAAAGGCGAGGCATTAGCACAGAGGAGGCTGGTGGTTTCAAACCACATCTGGAGTTCCCTAATACAGGGAGCAGCTGTCCCATTCAGACTCCACGGAAGCCGCTGCATGAACGCACATCAAAATATTTACTGGGAAGGCATTGACATATTCAGAGGACATAATAGAAAATTAAAGTGTGGGACGATGCCTGGAAATAGCCCGTTTCCTGGATGGGAAACCCTGTGTCTGGGAAACACAGCTAAATATTTCTCCACCGGGGCAAAGTTGAGCAAATACTGTTGGGGATGGATATTCACAAGGAGAGGAAGGGGGGGACCTCATTAGGAAAAGCAAGTACAGTTGTCGTGGTTATCAGTGCCACTGTTGAGCACTTGTTCAATGCTCTGCATCTTCAAAGTGGGCTGCAAACATTAATTAATCTCGCAGAGCCCCTATGAGACAGGTATTAGTGTCCCCATTTTACAGATGGAGTGTGTTAATAATTAAGTGCTAATTAAAGACTAAGTGATAATTAAGTGTTGCCTGTTCCGACACATGCTTCGGCTTAGTTCAGAGCTGCTCTGGAGTGGGGGAACCCTTCGGGCAAAATTCAGCTGAGTCTGGTTTCAGAGATTTCTAGGCAAGAGCTGAGAACAAAGGCAATGTGTAACTACTACCCGGGGTTCCACTACCTGCTGTCCCTTTCCGGGATGCAGACAAAGGTGGAGGGCATTTGGCTGTTACTGCTTCCCCTGCCCTGTGCTCAGCACGATATGGCTGGGATGGGAATGGCTTAACTACTGCCAAAACCTTGCAGTTCAGCCCTACGGTGGCACTGAGCCCCTTTCCCCTGCCCATTGCCATCTGCTCTGGGACAGGGTCTTGGCAGGGGGCCCGTGGGGCTGTGCTCAGGCCCTCAGTGGCCAAGGAGCTGATTGTCCACTCGGTGAACCAGGGTCGGTGGCAATTTCCAGTAGATGGCACCCTCTCTGCCAGATCACACCTAGTTAATGGAGACAGACTCTACTTCCAGTCCGCACTTGGCCGAAAAGTGAACTGACTCACCTTTGGCCAGTTGCTTAATTCCATTTAGCCTTGATTTTCTCATCTGCAAATTGAGGCTGATATGCCCTGCCTTGTCCACCTCAGAGTCGATAATGAGGATCAAATGTGACGGGAGACAGGAGGCTGAAAACGGCATTACACAAATGAGACTCTCCTTAAATGTAATTCCCAGGGTTGGGGTTTTTTGTTGTTGGCTTCAGTCTGGGGTTTTCACACTGTGCTTCTACACCCTGTGGTGCTGCAGGGGTCACCTGGAGTCAAGTGGTCTGGTGGCCGGGCCCCAATGCCCCTTCAACCAGAGCTGTTCTGCTCTAATAGCTTTAACTTACTGGAGTTCTGTGTAAAGACTGCATTTGTGAAAGGGCTCTGCTACTGAGAAAGGAGCTGGGGAACTACTGGCTTGGGTGAATAAACGATTCCATAATCGTGTGGGTATCAACCATGTAGAACGCAGTGAGCTATTCTTGAAAGAAAGGCAGCCGTGACGGCGGCGTCAGGTAACTCTGGCTTCAGATCGGGATTTGTCTAGTTTACGTGAGCTTCAGTTTCCTCACCTGCCAAACAGCGATGATTACTACGCATTTCATAGGGTTGCTGGGATGATTCAATGGGATATTTAAACATTCCCGGTAATAACTAGGATCTGCAAAACTTCTCTATCATGATGATGATGATGATGATGATTTCTTCAAGCCCTACAATTAGTATACGGGGTAGGTACTATTTTAAATTCCCCCTCTTTTTATTTTTTATTATGCGAAGTTTCAAACATATCAAGTAGTGTAGCGGATGTCTTTGTGTCTGTCACTGAGTTTGTGACGTTTGTGCCATCCTTGTTTCAATTTCTCCCTC
The DNA here is from genome assembly GCF_022682495.2 of Desmodus rotundus. Classification (NCBI taxonomy): domain Eukaryota; kingdom Metazoa; phylum Chordata; class Mammalia; order Chiroptera; family Phyllostomidae; genus Desmodus; species Desmodus rotundus. Next base: position 21,479,931 of record NC_071389.1, read on the forward strand.
TCCTGTTTTGAAATGAGATCCTTTTACACATGAAGTAACAGGTCTGGAGGGGTGGATTTCTTGGGCCCAAACCTTACAGTGAGGAAGTGGTGGGGTTTCAGAAAGCAAACCCAGGGCCATCGTGGCCACCATGCAATAGTGTCGGCTAGCTTCCCCTAGACATTGAGGCCTCCTCGCTTTGGAGAGTCAGGACACCGGGCAGTCCCCTATTCTGAACCATCACTCGCAGGTCACAGATTTCAAACCCAGGGAGCTGGCCAGTGTGTTTTAAGGTGGCTTCAGGCCCGCAGACTCCTTTCAGCTAATCTTTCTACTGCTTGCTGTGTACACCTGGTTTTGATTGTTTCCTGCTATGAGGCAGCTAGATAAGTATGTTCTAGAACTCTTGTTTGCCAGAACTTTTTTTTTCTTGACTGTGTCTCTATATATTTCAGAAACCCAGACATCTCACGTTTGAAAGGGATCTTGGAGGCCATCTTCTGCTGCTTCAGTCCCTCCTCAACATCCTTGCCAAGTGGTTATCCACTTTTACACTTTCTTCGATGGAGAGCTCACCACTTTTTAAAGTAGTTCTTTCCCTTGGTATGAACTCTATCAAAAGACCACTTTCTTCTTGTACCAAAATCTGTCTCTATCAGACGAATACCCATTGATCTGCATTCTGCCCTCAGCTCCAAACCAAAGTCTATCCCCTATTTCTCTCAATAGCCCTTCGGATGTTAAAAGATAGTGACAATATTTCTCTTAGGATTTCTGGTTTCTACTAGCTAAATTCTCTGGATTTCTAAGTTTCCTGTCAGGTGCCAGCTTGGTCAGTTTCCCGCCCACACTGCTGGTTCTGGGGCAGTGCAGCAACCAGAACCAGGTACAGAAATTCAGGTGTGACCCAATCTGTGCAGATCGGATCCTCCCTGTTATCATTCCATATTCGTGGCACTGGCGATTAATGCCATGTTTGCTTTTCTCCCCAAGCTAACTTCACTCTGTGGGCACATTTTGAGTTTATTCACTCAGTTATTCATTCTACAAATATTTATTAAGCATCTACTGTGTGCCTGGCACAGTGCTAAGAGCTAGTGGGATAGAGCTGTGAACCAGATAGGGCCCTGCCTTCCTATAGTTGACATTCAAGTAGGGGAAACAGAAAGCAAGTGAATAAAAGACTAGGATAACTTCAGATGTAAAAAGAACTGGTGTTCTAGTTGGAGAAAACCGATAATAAACCTATAAAAAATAAGCCAGATAATTTCAGATAGCGATGAGTGCTCTGATAAAAATAAAACCGAGTAAAGTACTAGGGAGAGATTCTTTAGATGGGGTGGTCAGGGAAGGACTCTCTGAGAAGAGGTGGTCATTTGAGCTGAGACCTGGATACCTGGAAGGAACCAATCAGGCGAAGATCTGGGAAAGGATGTCCAGGTAGAAAGAAGGGCATTTGCAAAGACCCTGAGGTGGGAGTGGCTTAGAGAGGGACAGCGTGGCTGAGGTATATTGAGTGATGGGATGTGGGACAAGGTGATATCAGAGGCAGAGATGAGAAGTCTTAGAACATTTGGAAGATCATCGTAGGAAGTTTATTTTTGATTCGCCGGGTTATGGGCACCCTTTGGAGGTTTGGGGGAAGAGGGTGTAATTTGCTCAGGTTCACTAATTTTTAAAGATCTCTCCAGCTGCTACATGGAGAAGACTCACAGGTATGTGAGAGAGGAAGCTGGGAGACCTCTGGGAAGATGCTGCAGTAGTCCAGGTGTGGCAGGTGGTGGCGCCTGCATCTGAGAGATTGCTATAGGGGCAGAAAAAGTGGGGGATTCGGTGTGTTTTTTTAAGAGGATCCAACAGATAGGCTGATGGTTTGGGGCACACACATGGAGACATGAAGTCTGACTTGAGGTTGTTGGCTTGAGCCTCTGATTGGACAGTGATGCCATTGATGGAGGAGGAGGAGAAGAAACAGGGAGAAATCAGCTTTGGGGGAGAAATCAATAGTTCCGTCTAGTGTCAATTAAGCTCCAGAATTGTGTTGAGTTATCTTTTAATTAGTCTGAAATTTGTGCTTAGAGAATTGTGGCCAATCACTTACTAACTCAAATTCCAGGATTACTTATTCGCTCATTCCTCCTCATTACTACAACTGCACAGCCTCAGCCGGGTGCTTTAGATTTGCTGTTGCCTCCGCTGCCCTGACTGTGAAGTGGCCTTTGTTCATTCCATCATTTATAGAATCATTTGACAAACTCAGTTGCCTTTTTGGTCCCAGGGAACAAACCAATCCTCTGTGCTGCTCTTCTTTAAACAATTGGATGTATCCTATTTTTCTGGAAAAGTTGCTTGGCATATATCACAACTTTTATTTATTGTTATTATTGTTTTTTAAAAGCTTGAAACCTGGTGATGGGAGTGACAAGGACAAGACTCCCAGCTGGAAACTCAGACTGATGCCCTAGAGCAGAAGCCCGCTCTGGAGACTTTTGGAGTTCAATGCTCTAGGCTCGTGTTTACTCCCCTTGAGGGATCAAACACCTCTCCAAGAGTCCGAGGAAAGCTTGTGCCTGAAACACATCCTCGTGGCCCTCGACATTTTTGAATGACTTCAGAGACTCCCTGAGCCCCAGGTTGAAATCCTTTTCTCCGGGACCCAACGCTTAAGTGTCTTCTTCCCCTGAGCTTCCCAGGACTGAGACTCAGCCTCTGTTGTGACCCCAATCACATTGACATCAATGGTCTCCCATCCTGGTTGCCAAGTGAATTAGTGGATGCAATGGTGCTAGCAGACAGCGGTCCCGGGCCCTCTGACCCATCCCTCTTCCAGTCCTTGCACACAAACAGCATTCACCCTCATGGCGGTTTTTGACTTCTTCTGGTCTCTCTGCTCATCTCTCTTCTGCCATCGTTACAACATCTCATCTCTCTGTGTCCGGTTCCTTTTTCTCCTGGATGTCCTTCTGCCTTCTCCGGCTTCATCTTCCTGAAACACATGAACAGTGGGAATCAGTCATCTTCCAGGGCTCCCTCATTGTCTTCTGAATTCCTTGACCTGGTTTTGAGGGTCTCAGTAGTTGGGGTCTCAGCCTACCTACATCTCTAGATGCACATCTTACTCTCTTCTCCACACTGTAGAACCAAGATGAGCTACCCGCAGATGCGCATCTCCTTGCCTTTGCTCAGGTTATTCTACTACCAGGAATGCCTCTCATCCATATCTCTGCCTAGTAAAATCCTACCCATCCTTAAAGATCTAGAATAAGTGTCATCCTCTGAATTTCCACTGCTCACCCCATTCAACCCTTTGTATTCCTCTCTCTTCCATGTTCCTCTTCTCAATTTAAGTAAATAGTATTCCTTCTCCTTCCTAAGGGTTTGAAGATGATAACAATATCAGCATCAGATAACAATAAAATAAGGAGACAGGTGGGTTTGAATCCTAGCATACTTTCTAGTTGTAACCAAGTTACTCAAACTTTCCATGCCCCATTTTCTGCATCTGAAGAATGAAAAAAGTCATAGTGACCACCTTAAAGAATTAATGTGGAGGTTAATGAAATAAGGTATGTTAGGCTCACATAGCACCTAGTGTAAGATAAGGATTCCAGGTTCATCAGTACCATCAGCATCATCACCATCACTGTCATTATCAGCAGCAGCAGCAGCATCAGCATCACCACCATTATCACCATCATTATTGTTATTATCAAGGATAGAATGACAGGGGTTACATAATCAAGAATGATATGAGGAGAGGAGATTTATACACCAGAAAATCTAAGCTAAGGGAAACTACACAGCCGAGGACAGCATTTTCCTTTGAGATTCTTGGCAGCTAGGGCAAAAAGGGAACGTAACAGTCAGTTTCCCTAACTCATTATCTATCTAATAAGAGAAAGCAGGTGAGCTCATCAGGAGAGACCAAGTGGAGGGGTCTTTATATGAGGGTGATGGAATGGGAGAGTCAGTTTAGAACCAGCTCTCAAGTTAACCATTGGCCAGAGGAGAGGAGGCAACGTCCCATTTGGTTCTGTTGGTGCATTTCTGGCGTGGGGTCTCCAATAAGGTGGTCACCTGGCACAAACTGTATGCTGCCTTGTGGCAAAAATACTTCTCTCACTCTTGACCGTGACTCCTTAAGAGCAAGGGCTGTGTCTTACTCATCTCTGTCTCCCCAGCACCCAGCTGAGTTCCTGGCATTTGATGACTAGGCAGTGTAAATGAATGAATGAGGAAGTGAATGATGGATGAACCATAAAAGTGCCACTGCAAGGAGGGTGAGTGAGGCCCGGAGGTGGCCGGGATCCAAGAAGCTGCGATCATCAGAGGAGCATTGAGTGACATAGGGACACAGTATCAATAAGCCAAGACTTTGCAAGGTTTCCCACCCACCTCCTTCTGCCTTCAGCTGCAGAGAAAGGAGGTAACACTTTCCTGAGCACTTGATATGTGCCAGGTTCTGAATTTTAATTTTTTGTTTATCTCATTATCTTAGCAGTAGGCGATTGATATTACTCCCCTTTTACAGATGAAGAAGCTGAGGCTCAGAGAAGTTTGGCAACTTGCTCAGTCATCCAGCTCAAATGGGGCAGAGCAGAAATAGGACCTGGTGGGGCTGCAAGGCCAGAGCTCTCATCCAGACACCAGGAGCCCTTTAGAATAGTCCTTCCGTGTCTGCTTAGCACTGGGAACCATGAGCAGTGAAGGGAAGATGAATCGTGATTAACGTCCCACATCCCCTGTCCCCCTTTTTAATTTAATTTTATGGTTTGGGGACTTGTGTTGCAGGTTGTGGGAGCCTGCAGAGACTGGCCACCAGTGGTTTGGTTTAATCCCCTTTTTAATATCTTTGTTGCAACATTCTTTCCAATTCAGCTCCCAAGTCACATTAAAAAAAATACCTCTTCCTTAGGGTAGGCCTTCTCTTATTAAACAGATTCAAATGAAAAGTTTTAAAGATAATTTGAACAATAAGAATCACTCTGTAGCTCCCAGCCGAAGCTCCTTTATTGCTGTATTTATTCCTCAGTATTTCCTGCCTCATTCCCCAGCTCATTCCCCAGCTCACTGAATCCCTCATCCAAGTCCTTGGCCCACCTCAGGTCTGAGTCTTGTTTTCTCAACTTCTCCTTCACCTCCAGGCAGTGCAGGGTCAGGGAGGAGGTGGGGTGGGAGGTGTCTCACTTCCACCTGCCAATCAGAGAGGAACTGGAAAGTGGGGGTAAATTTGCACCCGGTTTAATGCCTTCCTGTACATCACTTGCATTGAAACTTTGCAAACTGGGGGCAAAGGGTGGAGGACAGATACCTGCTCTGACTGCATTTACTTGGGCCCTGTACTGGACCTACTGAACTGCCATCTTCCCAAGGGTGCCCAGGAACCTACATTTGAAACAAGCACTGCAGGTGACTCCTGTGAATGTGTATAGAAAGTTCTCTGATATTTCAGGGGTCAAAGATAGATGGAACCTCAGGCTTAAAAGGGACACAGCTTTGAGAAGGAGGTGTTCCAAGGAAAAGCATGCAGGAAGGAGACTGGCCTTTACTGAATGCTAAGTGTGTGCCAGGGACATTGTAAAAAATGACTCTACTCTCTGTAAGGGCCTTTGCTAAAAAACGAGACGAACACGAAGTCCAGGCTTGGTGCTCAGGAAGCTGAGGGATTTCACAGTGTTACCTCCTTTAACCCCACCCCCGGTGGTGTCACTGTCCTGCAAGGCTTCAGAGCCTTCCTTACCTTTCCGCCCCTAGCTGCAGGCCAGGCCCTGGGCTGCGAAGGGTCAGTGGGCTTCAAGCCTGCAGCCCAACTTGGCCCTCCCGCACCACAGGGTCTCTGGGTCTCTCAGTCGGAGCTGCTAACATTTGCATAGCGCTGTTACAGTTTACCAAGTGCTTTCACATTCATCATCTCACTTAATCCTCACCAGAGCCCAGGAGTGGAGGAGGAGCAGGGCGGGAGGCCTGAGGCTCTGAAGGCCCTCTGCCCAGCCCCCTGCCCCCAGGAGAGAGGTCCCAGCAGACAGAGCTCAGTGGGTTTCCAGGTACCTTTGGGACAGAGGTGCAGAGGCCCCAAGATGGCAAATAAATCTGCAGCTTCCCTCAACTGCCCCCTCCACCCTCAGGTGAAATGGAAAAATGGCCCAGGACCCTCAGGTTGTTAGAGAGGTGGAATCCATCCTTTTCCCTGGTTCCTTTTCTTCCTGCTGGTCCTTTACAAGGCTATGGTGGTGGTGGTGGGGGGGTGTATGTGTGCATGTGCATGCACAGGGTGTATATGTATGATTGCAGGGGGTGTGTACATGTCTGTGCTGTGTATGCATTAATATCTGTACTGTATGTGTATAGCATGTGTATGCACGGCTGTGTGTGCACGTGGGTTGGTGTGTGTACATGACTACTGCATGTGTGCACATAGGTTGCTGTGTGTGGCTGTGGTGTGTGCGCACACATGGGTTGGTGCATGTGTGTGTACTGCTGTGCTGCGTGTGCATGGATGTGATGTGTATATGGGGAGGGGGACCCAGGGAAGTTCAGTGGATCCTGCATCTGGAGGAGAGGGAAGGTGGAGGAAGACCCAAGGCAGCTTTGACAGAGATGGCTGTATCCCATCCCTCCACAATGGGCAGGGGCCACCCAGGGTGCTGTGACATATCCATCAGCATTGATCAAGTGAAGGTGGGGATGCAATGGGGGCTGGTGCCAGAGCCTCTGCCTCTGTGATGAAGACCTTTCCTTGTCTGGGGCAGTTTGGTGCCTCCTTGTCACCCCCACTCACAGCCACGACTCCTTCAAGTCCCTGAGTTGCACACCCACGGGCCCACCAAGTTCTACCTTCTGCTGCCTCATCCTCCTAGTTGCTGGCCAGTTCCTGGCCTTTGGCCATCCTCAACTGAGACTCAGAGAAGGGAAGTGAATTGAGGTCACCCCATCAGAAAGGACAGAGCTGGGGCTTGAATGCAGGTCTCCTGACTGCCAAGGTCTTGCTCTTTGTTCCACTTCTCCTGTTTTGGGAAGTGTAAGGCAGTGGCTAAGGGTAGAGACTTGGAGCCATGTGGACTTGGTCCCCAGTCCTGCTCCAGCACTTGCCCTCTTGGGTGAACTTGAATTTGTTATTTAATTTCCGAACCTTAGTTTCCTCTTCTAGAGTGGCAATAAAGATGTTTACCTATTCCTCATGGCTGTTGTGGAGTCAGGTGTCACCTGTAATACCTGGCACCTAGCAGACACAGCGCAGGTCCTGGCTCAGGTTCGGTCCCCTCCTGTTACTCCTCTGGACTGCTCCCTGGTGGAAACCAGGCCCTGACACTTCCCTACTGAAATCTCTCCAACGGCTTCCCTGCTCCTTTGAATAAAATCTTTCAGTGCCACTCGAAGACCTGGCAGGTTCTGACTCTTACCTCCTCTAACCCTACCTCCTCTGATCTCCCCACCTTCCTACGAATGTACTCCACCCACTTTAGCATAGTCCCACCAATGCACCGAGCTCTTGTGTACCACAGGACCTTCACACATGCTGTTCCCTGTGTCTGGAAAGCTCTTCCTTGCTTTCTTTACCTGGCTAAATGCTTATTACCCATCAGGCCCCAGCTGAAATGACATTTCCTCAGAGACCCCTTTCTCGCTCTCCGATCTGAGGTGTGCACCCGGTACCTCACACCCAGCACTTCACTTTGGTTTTCAGAGCACAGTGGCTTAATAGTTAAGAGACTGGCATTTGCACAAGATTGTCTCAGTTCACCACTTTGTTCCTTCTTAGTTCAATGACCTTGGGGAAATTCCCTAACTCTTCTGTCCCTTGGCTTCTTCAGTTTAAAACTGGGATCGTTGTATCTCTCTGTATCATTAGCTTTTGATAGTTAACAGACCACCCCAAAGCTTAGTGGCTCAAAACAACAACTATTTACTTAGCTCCCCTTTCTGTTGTCCAGCAGTCTGGGCTGGGTTCAGCCAGGCGGTTCTTCTGGTGGGGGGTGGGCTCAGCTGGGCATGGGTGGTGCACACCCGGTGTCTGCAGGGCAGTTGGGTCAGGTCAACTGTCGGGGGTTGCCTCTGGGGGATGTTTCATTCTTCAGTGGAGTCTCCAGGGCTTGTTCACCTGGAGGTGGCCCAAACCCAAAAGGAACAAGAAGCTGAGCCCTATGTAATGTAATGTAAGAGCTAAAGCACTTTACATTGTTACTTGAATCAAGATGGGTGGGAATTACCAAAGTACCTGGATACAGGATATCAAAGGTGTGATAACGTGGGGCCATTATGGTCCTCAGACTACCCCACTGCCCCACGGGAGCTGTTGTGGGGCTTAAAATGAGAGTTTTGCATGCAAGGTACTCAGTGGTATCTAGCTGGTTAGCACTCCAGGAATGCTAATCCTTCTTCCTATTTTGTGAGCTAGGACCTGATACAGCTTGCTTAAGGTCTGGCCTCCACTAAGGGGCGGAGATCTGAATCCCACTTCTGCCTCCCTCCAGAGACTCAGCTCATAGCCAGTATATAGGGAAGACACGTAGGGAAGTCAGAATCTCATCCACAGCCAGGAGGCCAGTCTGTGGATGGACCGTCATCCGAGCCCAGGTCTGTGAGGGACCCGGAGCCCAGTCCACGCTTCCCTCCTCAAAGGGCCATGTCGACTGGGCACGGGGCCTGGGTACCTTGTTTGTGGACGGTCTGAAATGCCGTAGTGAGAAGAAAATATTTGTTTTGGTGTCTTCTTCCAGCCTAACAATTTTCTGTTTGCATTTTTTTTGTTGTTTGACTCAGATGAATAGCAGTTTTCATCTTTGCTCTGTGTTATCATGTACACAGAACTGCTATGGGGAGCTAACAGCATGCTTGCTTAGTCATTATTCTGGGAAGGGGTGCCAGCCAGTCAATAGCCTTTATTTTTATATAACTCGGCACACTGCAAATGCAGAAACAATGAACAGCATCCGCATACAAAGCCTCCGTCAGACACCTATCATTTCTGGAGGTGGGTAAGCAGAGGTGGTGGCAGCAGCTGGAGCCACAGCACCAATGCCGACTCCTGCTTCCTTTGTCAGCACTCAGGAGCTGGGTTAACCTTCCTGAATAATTCACTGTGATAGTCTGTGGCAGATTTCATGGTTTTTACCAACTCAAAGGAGAAAGGAAATAGCATGGGAGAAGTGCCAACATCGGCAAAACTTCTTAAGAAGAGAGAAAAAAAAAATTCTAGAAATGCAGGCAGGCAGGCAGGCTTGATTTGAACCCAGCAAAGTTGTAAGAATGAAAAATCTTTGTGTGCGCTCCAAGGTGGTTGCTAAGAGGCGGGCTCTGTGTTGCATCTGCCAGGGGCCTCCCTTGCAGAGGTTTGGAGCTCTTCAGGCTGGACCTAGCAGGGTAGTTGGTGAACAGTTCCCAGGGATGCTGGGCCAGAGGTGGGACAGAGAGGGGAGGGACAGGACGTGGAGTCAAAGCCAGACAGGTTGTGACCCGTGCAAGGAGTGAAACAGTCTTTGGCAACAGAGCTCTTGATTTCAAGAGTTCCAAGAAATGGACAAGTGTAAAGAGAAGTTCATGAGCTTGTTCATACACTTATTTATTCAACAAATACTTACCAAGCTGAAGTTACGTGCCAGGCACTGCTCTACTCCCCCAAGCCTCTGTGGTGAAGAAGACACAGTCCCTGCCCTCAGGGAGGATATGTTTTTGTGGGAAGGAAAGACAGAAAGAAGATATTGTAAGAGGGACAAAAACTAGGAGGGAAATAAACAACTTGATGGAGCAGATAATGCCTGGTAAGGTGGGCTGAGGTGGGGGGGCAGTAATAACACTTTTAGAAAAGGGACAGGAAAGGCTACTTTGCGAGTATGGAACTTGAACTAAGGTGTGAATGATGAGCCAGGCAAGGGGTGACCTGGCCTTCCATAAGACTGCAAAGGCCCCGGGGCTGGAATGAACTTGGCATGTCAGGAAATATTGGTAAGGCTAATGTGGCTGGAAGAAGGGAGCGTCAAAGTGGGAGGGGGCAATGGGGTCGCTTCGTGTGGTGCCCTGGGGGTCAGAAAGGGTCTGGATTTTATTCTACATGTACTGAGGGTCCACATGAGGGTTTGAATGGGGGAATGTTTTGATCTGAGTTCTGAGAATGTCCTAGCTCTGTGGACATGCACTTTTCTAGAACAAACGAGAACGAACGAATCTTGTTTTCGTGGGGGTGAAGGGGACAGGTCCAGAGACCCTGCATTGGGGATTTGTCACTGCGCTGAATCTGGATGGCAGCGAGGTGCTGGACAAAGGCTGCCTTGTAGAAGTGGCGATGGGACAGCCAGTGACTGGGTTGATTGAGTGACTCCCTCAGAGTGTTGATCCAGGATCGCTGCCAGGCTGCAGGGAGGGTCTCCAGCAGCCTCCCTAGGCCAGCCCTGGAGTCTCTCCCTTTTAACATTTTTATCCACAAGTGGCCCGGAGACCCGGAAGAGGTGCTCACCAGACCAGCAGCTGACAGGGAGCTGTGAGCGACAGCTACTGTCACAACGAAATGCTCCTCCCCTGCCTGGAGAGATGGGATGAGCCCAGTGCTATCCCTGACGGCATTCAGATCAGGGAGCAAAGCCCAGCCTTGGAGCCGAGCTGGGAGACCGCCTCTGACTAACCTCCCTGGAGAGGAAGCAGGCAGGTGGGAGGAGGTGGTGATGGCAGCCGACCCAGCAGCAGCCCCATACCAGCCTCTTGACTTTCTCGGGAACAAGGTCCTTAGCTGCTTGCAGGCTCTCTTTTCCCATCTGTAAAGTGAGGATGGTAACTGTCTACCACCCAGGGGTGTGGGGAGGATTAAATCTGAGCATATAGATGGGTGTCCGGCTTCCTGCCTGTAGTGGGTTCAGGGCAGATTCAAGGCAAACAAGAGTCAGTTGAGGCTGTTCCGGGGAGGGCCAGTGCTCTGGGCAGCCTGTTAGCAGCACACGGAGGACCCACAGCTAGGGTGGCCCCTCCATTCTTGGCACTGCACTGCCCCTTCTGGGAGTGCCAGCTTCCTGAGAGGCCCATTGACCCCTGTGACCTGTCTGGGGGAGAATGACTGGGAGTGTGAGCAGGGGTCATGCTCAGCTGCTGCAGCGTTTTCTCTGCCAGCCTGGTGCCCAGGTGGGGGGAGTGTCCTCTCAGGGACTGAGCAGGGACCTCCTGTGGGGTGTTTTTTGGTACTGGGACCTCAAGCCTAATGGGTCTTTTAGAAGCTGCTTTAGCTTCTCCTTAGCACTGGTACTTCAAAGGATTCAGGGGTAAGACTTATGTGTGCTCATGTGCCATGTAACATCTTGATTAAAAAATAACCACCAGAAACCATACACAAAAGTGGAGCAAATCATGCGTGATGAAGCCACATACCCATCACACAGCTTCCGCGGTGATCAACATAGGGCCAGTCTGGTTTCATCCGTTTCCTCCTCCCTGCTTTCCCCTCCCCCTGCGGGATTCAGTTTAAAGCAAATCCTGGCCGTAATTGTATCTGTAAATGCTTTAGTATCTCTAAGAGATAAGGATTCTCTTTTGGTTGTTTGGGTGATACCATTATCATAATTTTAAAAAGTTAACATAATTATAGTAAGTCTAATTCAGAAAATTGATATATAGCTTGCTTTGTAACTTTTTTTGGTGGGGGTGCTGATCCTTCAAATGTCTGGTTTCTGTGACTGAAGACTCACCCGCTCCCTTTGAGGAGGAGGACGTAGAGGAAGAAGGGGGATCTAAAACTTGGGATCATGGATTGGCAACTTCTTTATTCCAATTGTTCCTGTGGACACAGGGGTGAGAGGAGGCCTATTTATAGACTAAGTCTAGACATGGGAAGGAGGAAAGACAGGGGATAGGCAAGAGGACAAAGAAGAGGGAGACGAGAGAGTGAATGGGGGAACAGGAAAGGGACAGTTGAGGCTGGCCTTGCCCCACGCCCAGCCTTGCTGACCTCCAGAGCTTCCAGGGCCCACTCACTATAGCGAAGGCTCTCAGCCAATGGGCTGGGGGTGTGTCCGGTGCATGGGGATCTGTGCTGAGCTCGCACATGGGCTGTCTCAAGTTCTCACACCGCCCTTGAGGGTGAGGGCTGCTTGTGTCAGACCCATGCTACAGGGGAGTCCCCAAGGTTCTAGGATCTGACATGAGGTGAGGAGTTGTGCCCGATTCTGAACCAGGCCCGTTTGGCTGGAGTCTGCCTTTTCCAGGTACTGCCCCCTGCCTCCAGACTCGGTGAGGCTCTGAGCAGGAGGCACGGCTGTCTCAGTTGTTGGAATAGCAACACATTCCCGTATCTTTAGCTCTTCCCATGTGCCCAAGTGCCCTGGCCACCCTGCCCCTTCCTCAGGAGCCCTGGGCCTCTGCAGGACCCAGCACCTAAGGGGTCTGTCCCCGCACGGCGGGAAGCCTCTGGGACTGTAGCCTGTGCCCAAGTGCCCTGGCCACCCTGCCCCTTCCTCAGGAGCCCTGGGCCTCTGCAGGACCCAGCACCTAAGGGGTCTGTCCCCGCACGGCGGGAAGCCTCTGGGACTGTAGCCTGTGCCCCTTCTGGTTGGTAGTCAGATGCAGGGACTCTACTCCTGCTTCTTTGGGTGGTGATGTGAGTCACTGTGTGCCCCATCATGCGTGTGCGCACATGTGAGCGTGTGTGTGCTCGTGCACAAAGAGCATTGCTGGGGAAGCAGTTTCACTCTGTAGTCGCTGTTGGTGGGGCTCACTGGGCCCTGCGAACACGTCTCAGAGCCGGAGTGTGTGCCAGGCCTCCCCAGCTACAAAACTCCGCTTGTGGGAGGCTTTCGTTTTTCCCTCTGATCTTCCCCTTCTTCTCCCCCTGGGGGAGATGAGATCCCCTTGCTGGTGGAGCAGAAGTTCTTGAACCTGACCAAGGAGCACTTGATCCTGGTCACAGGAAGCTCAAGGGAGCTGGAGTCACCTGGCAGCTCTCCGGAGAGGCCTGAACTCAAGCCAGCGCTCAGCCTTCTCCCTCTTCTTTGCCACCTTTACCACCTTCTCCCAGGGCCAATGCACTGAGCAGTTTCCAGAATGCTCTGTGTAGACCACCTCATCCTCCCTTCACAGGAGCCCATCAAGTAGGGATAGTAGCTGGTTTTGAACTGGGTGCTGGTGATTCTCCTGGGAGTGCCAGGTGGAAGATGTTTCCTTATGAAGGATGACAGTGGGGCATGCTGGGCCATGAGCCAGGCCAGCAGGATTGCCAGCCTCTCCCACACCTGGAGAGAGCCAGCAACCTGGAGCCTAGAGTCCATGGGACCATCAGGCTCTTCAGGCAGGTGCTGGCCAACAGGGTCCAGCTGAGGGCCAGGGTCTGAGGTGCAGGTAGAGACCCTTATTTAGGTACAGGTAAATGCTTGTGAATCCATGCAGAGACCAACCCACTGCTGGTGCTCCCAGGAAGTGAGGCCCAGGCCAAAGGCCTTGATCTCAAATTAAACCTCAGCTTACTCAGTAAGATGCCATTTTGGGAAAGGACCCAGGTGTCCCAATTCCCAGAATCATACTCTTGGTACTGTGCCTGCTGGCATGGTGTAGAGACCTCTTGGGAGCCCACTGCTGGTCCATATTCTCTCAAGAAAGCCATTGGTTTCTCTTGCCTTCTCCACCTCCTTTCCCTGGGGCCTGGCCCTGCTGCAGAGCCACTCTTTCCAAGCTGGCACTAAAGCCACCTGTCTATCTGACCTGTTTGCAGAGCTCTGGAGCTCAGCAGTGGCAAAGATGAGATCTCCCTGTTGGTGGAGCAGGAGTTCTTGAACCTGACCAAGGAGCACCTCGTCCTGGTCACAGGAAGCTCAAGGGAGCTGGAGTCACCTGGCAGCTCTCCGGAGAGGCCTGAACTCAAGCCAGCACCCAGACTTCTCACGCCTCCTCTGGTGGCAGGCAGCAGGGAGCCCCCTCGAGCTCCTGTCATTGCTGGCGACAAGCTTCTGGAGCCCAAGGTGGCCGTGTCCATTATTGGGAGCAGGCGGGACTGCGATTCTGCCATGACTACGGTCACAGGCATCCTACGTGCTGCCAAAGCCAAGAGTGCCAAGGGGACAGATGATGGGGGCCACAGCCTGGGTACCTCCAACTCAGAGATCAGCAGGCTCCTGGCCCAGTTCCCACTGAAGTCCAAAGAAATGTCCAAGGCCCCCGACAACAAGGTGGTGCTGGAGGAGACGCGGGTCATCAAGGATTTCCTGCAGAACAGCATGTTCAGTGGCCCCCTACCCAAGGAGCCCACAGGGCTGGGCCCGCTCCTACTGCTGCCACCCCCGCCGCCTCCTGCACCCACTGACAAGCTCCTCGAGCTCCCTGTTCAGAAGAAGCAGCTCCCAGTGTTTGCCAAGATCTGCTCCAAGCCTGAGGCAGATCCCAACGTGGAGGGGCACCACCTGATGGGTGAGTGGGGCTGAAAGCAGGGCTAGCAGGTGGTCCTACAAGGAGGAGAAACTTGCCAGAAAGCCAATCGGGCTGCAGCCATGAGCAAAGCATCTCTGTGCAGAGTAGAATGGGCAAGGTGGCCTCTCTGGTGGGCACAGCCCCCAGGTGCAGCTGTTTCCGGTGCCCACGTGGCCCGTGGGGTGGATGCCCATGTACAGGGCACAGTTAATCCAATGTGCTTTGAGAAGAGGGACAGGCACATTTGGTACCTGGCTCATTTTTTAGACCACTGGGTATCCAGAGTACATGGAAGGAAGCAATTACCATAGTTGAGTCCTGTGTGGAGCTGCAGAACTGGGACTTTAAGCAAGAGAGGTGAGAGATTTGATTGGCAGCTGGGGTCATTTGGCTCCCCATGGAGGGGCCTGTTTTGAAAATGGGGCCTGGTCCTCTCTCTGGGGCAGAGGGAGAATATGCAAATCCTCCGGGATCAGTTGAGACTGCTGGCCCTGGGATTTGTTCCCAACACCCCCAGGGCCTTGGAAAAGTGCATTTCCAACCCCTAACAGGGAGTCCTCACCCTTCCCAGGAGATGCAGCCACGTCCCCAGTTTCCCCATCCCACTCCCATGTTCTACCTTTTGTGCCTATTCTAATTCAGCCACAGACTGGATGGTTCCAAGAAGGCAGACTGATGGCAGTGGCACTTGCCTCTAGTCCGCTGTCACTAGGAGTAAACCACAAGAAACTTTATCCCTTGTCTTGTGAGGATAACTGAGAGATACTTGTGCTGAGAGGACCCAAATCCCTGTTCCTAAGAAAGCAGGAACACGGTCACCCTTGAGAACATTCTGTGTGCTGGAGTGCTGTGGGGAGGCCAAGGGATCAGAGCTGTGGACAGCAAACTGGACTCTGGGTCTTTCAAACTGGACCAGAGGGCTCTTGGAGGACGCTGGGCAGCATGTGTGAAAGGATTAGCCCTGCCTGGAGGCGACTTTTATCCCACCTCCTCCTCTAGGAGACATGCATGGACGTCTTCCTCCACTGGGGTTGCTGGGTTGGAGGCAGCCTGCCCCACCCACCATCCCCAACACTAGTGTGTGCCTGTCCAAACAAATGTGTGGGCAAAGGTGTGCCAAAGGGAGCTTTGCAGATGTGAGTGTATTTGTTAGAGAAAATGTAGGTGTGGCTGCATATCTGCGTGTGTTTGTGTGTCCATCCCGTGTGTGTAGTTGTGTACATGTGAGTGAGTCAAACAAGGGACAGGCAAGAATGTGTGTGTTTCTGCATGCACAGACACCGGAAGAGAGAACTGGGGATGAGTGAGCAGCGAGCGGGTTGGAGGTGACCGACCGGAGGTGTGTGAGAGACTGCAGGTGTGGGGATCCCTGGGGACAGGGCCATTGTTACTAG
Source organism: Desmodus rotundus (assembly GCF_022682495.2). Lineage (NCBI taxonomy): Eukaryota > Metazoa > Chordata > Mammalia > Chiroptera > Phyllostomidae > Desmodus > Desmodus rotundus. The sequence continues at coordinate 21,495,677 of NC_071389.1, forward strand.
CGGGTACTGTTATTTCAGTGCACTAGCTAGGGGCTATACTCAGCAACCAGAGAAACTCTTGGAAGAGACTCCAGGGACATGTTTTGCTAAAAATGTCATTTTTTCTCCTAAATTGGTTTGAGCTAGAGCAGCTCTCTCTTTGCTGGGATAGTGCTAGGAGGGTAGGCCCAGTCCTGCCCAGGCTTAGCCCCAGGGCCACTGGGCTGGGAAGGAATGGGGAGCAAGAGCTGGTGGGATCAGATCCACTCCTAACAGGTAACAGTGGACCCAAGGTCCTCTGATCCAGCAGTTAGTGAAATGATCTGAGGTACTTGCTGTGTGTCCAATGTCATATCCCAGCCAAGCTTCATGGAACCAGGACCCCTGGGCTGGGGAGGGAGTGAAAGATGCTGGGAGGGCCAAGGCCTCTTCCCCGCTCCAACTGAACAATGACTTCTTAATTTTGTTTGAAGAAAGAGTTCCGTTGCTAAAAAGGAAACATGGGTGAAGACCACTGCTGCGGAGGGTCTCCTGATGGTCCAGACGGTGTCCTAGCACTGGGGGCATGCTTGGTCTATTTGGAGAGAGGCCTGGGCCTGGCACTGACCACATCCTGTGACTCACTCTGTCTCTCTGATGACTCTTTGCCTTGGCCTGCAGTCACCCATTGCCTGCCATGCCCTCCTCCCTCATACCCCTGCATGGGAGGCCTTGCTGAAGGGCCACTTCCTCCTGGAAGCCCACTGACCCTTTCAGACAGATGCTTTCTCAGCCACCCTCTTCTACCATGTGTCTTTCTGTCCCCTCCCAGTCCCCATCTGCCTTGTCCTGAAGCTATTTCTGGGCCTGTCTCTCTCCTCTTCCTTGGTGTGAGCTCCTGCAGAGCCTGGCTCTGACTCATCACAGTGTCCCCAGTATGCAGGTCAGGGCATGGTGCTGATGAGTGAGCTGAATCACCTGTGAGCATCAGCGCAGGAGCCTTGATGGGGACCAGGCTGTGGCTTAGGCCATGTGTCTGTGGGAGTGGGTGTCTCCCCCAAAAGCCAAATGCTCCCTGAAGGCAGGAACTATGTCCAAGTCAGCTCTTACCTGGAACCTGGCACTATGGAGGGTTGGAAGGAAGGAAGGGAGGAAAAAAGGAAGAAGGGTGGAAAGAAAATAGGTAGAAAGGAAAGGAGGGAAGAAGGGATGGTGGGAGGGAAGGAAGGAAGAGTAGAGCAAAGGAAGGAAGAAAGGAGTTCATGAAAGGGGAAGATAAGAGGGGGAAGTGGGCCTTGAAGACCCCAGAGAGGAAGTTGGGATTGGATTTGGCCGGGAGAGAGAGCCCAGAGGGATGTGAGCCTGAGGTGTATGCTATGGAGGATCCACCACTTAGTGTAAAGAAGGTGCCCTCCTCACCCTGCATCCAGCACTTGGCCTTCTAGAATCATTGACTCAGTTTCCCTTTTACTGTAGAATGGAACTTGGGCACCAAGGAGCCAACCAAGGGTCCAGAGAGGCTCTTTGTCAGTCAGTGGCCCCAGAGCCAGAAGGACGTCTGTGATGAAGAGGGTTGCAGTGACCCAGGGAGCTCCATGTCCATGGCCCTGCCACTCAAGAAGTCTACATGGCCAACAGAGAAGACCCTGTTCTATGAGTTCCTTGGGGCCACCAAGAACCCAAGCGGGCACCTGAAGCTTCGCAGCAAAGAGGTGGATGGGCTGGAGCTGAAATGTAAGCTGGCCCTGTCCAGAGAAAGTTGGTGGCTGGGAGGTCAGAAGCCCTCACAGGCCCTGGGAGTGGCTCCACCATCCAATGGCTGTCTCATGGGCAAGCTGCTGTCTTTCTCTGGGTGTCCAATTTTAAACCTGTGAAATGGGGGAGATGACCTGCTCCCTGTGTCTCCCTTACTGGGAATACAGTTGCTAGAGAAATGCTGTTGCCTGTGAGGGTGTCCCATGGGCATTGTTGGTGGTCAGTTTAAACACAGACCTGACTAAGTGTGTCCCTTCAAGTTGCTCAGGCCCAAGAAAAATCCATGCTTCAGGTTATTTGTGTGTTGAGGTTGTGTCCCTGTTTTCTGTCCCTTGCCCTCCTATAATCGTTTTATTCAAAACTCCTTTCCCAAGAAAGATGCCAGTAAGGGGAGATGGAGGCCCCATCTCTTATTCTATAAGCCCACAAGACATCTAGAGGGAGAGAATTAAGGATTCATATTCCGAAACAGCTCAAGCAACTCTAACTCATTCAAACTAATTTTGGGTCATACCACAGTGAATTACATAATGTTTTAAAATATTTTCTTCCCTGGCTGGAGTGGCTCAGTGGGTTGAGTGCCAGCCTGTGAGCCCAGGGGTCGCTGGTTTGCTTCCTAGTTGGGGCACATGCCTGGGTTGTGGGGCAGGTCCTTGCTGGGGGCGTGTGAGAGGCAACCACACATTGATGTTTCCTCCCTCTCTTTCTCCTTCCCTTCCCCTCTCTCTAAAAGTACATAAATAAAGTCTTTAAAAATATATTAAAAAATTTAAAGAAAATAATTCCAACATAGAGATATAACTGTGCAAGGTCCTCAGGGGGTCGCTTTAGTAATTTGATAAGAATGACTTCCAAGGGCATAGCAATTGTTTGTATAAAGCTAGATTTTTCTAAAGCACTTGAGAGAACTTGGTTTTGACCATAGGTGAAAGATAGGCCTAGCAATCTGGTTCCTTGTGAGTCTTCATCCTTCAGTGAATGATGGAGAGAGAAGCTCCAAGGCAGACCCAGCTGGGAGTTTCACCCCTTCCAAATTGGCAAGGTGGGAATTACTGACGGTTGCCTATAGCTGGAAATTCACTGGAATTTAAAGAACCCAGAGGATCCCAAAGGACCTGACCTCTGAGAGTATTAATCCCAGGGACAGTCACACTGAAGATGTCCTGGCCTCTCCCTTCCTTGGTCGCTGAAACACCCACCTCTCCTGTGACTTACAGTTAACCCACCTGGGACGGTGGTGGACAAGAACAACCTCAAGTACACAGGGAACATCTTCACTCCACGCTTTGCCACCACCTTGACCTCAGCATCCCTGAACCAGCCACTCTGGCTCAACCTGAACTATCCACCTCCGCCAGCGTTCACAAATCACTCCGCCTTCCCACAGTATCAGGTGAGTGAGTGGGTCCTGGGCCTGGCTTTCCAGGTGGCCACCCGTGCAGGTTCCTGCCATTGAGGAACTTCGGCTGGCAGGAAGCCTACATCACAAAGAGCCTTTACACTACTCACTTAATCCTTCACTGTGGCCACAGCGGACCAGCTACTTGGTACACACGCACACAGGTGCACACACAAGGATATGCACACATATTTTTAATTTCCTTTGTCTGGGTTCCAGTTCACTCAGGGCTGTGTATTCCAGGGCTACTTTGCTGGTTCTGGCCTGTTAAGTGCTTGGGCTCCTGGGATAGGAGTGTGATTCTGACCAGTGTGTGATGGTACCTCATTGTGGTTTTAATTTGCATATCTCTGATGGCTAGTGATGCTGAGCATCTTTTCATGTGTCTCTGGGCCCTCCATATGTCTTCCTTAGAGAAGTGTCTGTTCAAGTCCTTTTTTAATTGGGTTGTTTGTCTTCCTGGAGTGGAGTCATGTGAGTTCTTTATATGTTTTGAAGATCAGACCCTTGTCTGAGGTATCATTGGCAAATATGTTTTCCCATACTGTTAGTTCTCTTTTCATTTTAATGCTGTTTTCTTTAGCCCTGCAGAAGCTTTTTATTTTGATGAGGTCCAGAGTAATTATTAATAGCACCTCTTCCCCTCTGGAGTGTCCTGGTGTGGATGACAAATCATATGGCCGCTTCACTGACACTTCACCTGAGCAGGCATAGCAAAGGTGGCACATGCGTGGTCTTGGGCTCAGAGCTGACATGAAATTGGTCGCCAGACACAAAGGGATGGTGAACCACTCGTGGCAGGTTGGACGTTTTACTCACAGAACCTATTTATGCAGGGAAAATGGAGTTTCTGTAGTCTGTCTATTTAACTTAATCTCCCTTAAGAGCAGCCGCCCACTGGGTAGAGGGAAGAAAAAATCAAATGAATGTCCACTCCGGTTTAAACCATAGTCCAATCGAATAGCTTAATCGTCCCTTTAGGTAGTGCCCAGCTTGTCCAGGAAAGCTGCTCAGTGTCTCAGATTTCTGCCTTCTGTTCCCCTCCCTGGTCCCACCCCAGAGCCGTGTGTTGGTGTGGGGGAAGGGTGGGAATGCACACCAACCTGAGGGGCCAGGTTCTCGAGAATTCGGCCCCAGGCTGGCCCAGCAAAGCCTGCCCAGGGCAACTAGAGAAGAAAATTTGCCCCGAGGTCTTCTTGTCTGTCTCTGGGCCCCTCCCCTTCCCTGTCTCTTTCTCTTTTACAGCAGGGCACAAAGTGTCTTCCCCACTCCATACAAAGCCTGTCTGAGCTGGTGCACCAGACTTAGCCCCTGCATCTCAAACGGGAGCTAAAGGAGTTAATCCAAGTCTTTCTTTTTCTCTCTGATGCTTTGTTTTCAAGACATTTTTTCTGTTTGTTTGCTTAAGAGAACAGTCTCCTCACTTGGAATGAAAGCCTCCTGCCCCACCGTTGAGGTGAGAGGTGATCATGAATTGTGATCCAAGGGGAAATCAAACTGTGTCCTATAATATCTTGTCCCTACACAGGTCCCTGTTCATCTGCTCACTGATTCAGCAGCTCCATCACCCATATCGTCCACCCTGGCGTGTCGGTGTTTGCTAGTTCGCCATTCCGTCATTTATTCACCTACTCACCAACTTGTTCATTTTTGCTTATTTATCAACTCATTTATTTAAATAATTTAAAAACCCTTTGCTTTGCACTGAACATTGGCCAGCATTGGCAAAGTGAGGGGATTCAGAGAGTAGCTTGGAGTCCAGTACAGGCCAGGAACCAACCCCAGACCAGCATTTGTGTGCACCCCCTGCCCTGCATAAACAGAAATGGTTGTGTAATTTTATTTATTGCAAACTGATTCCCTCTAAAGTGCACTCACAGGGCTCACCATGTAAAGTTAATTCACAATGGTTTGCTTTATAGAGTGCAGTGATATCTCTTTGCTGAGCTGACTTCTTCTGACTTGACTTTTTGGAGTGGGTGAGATTTGGACATATATTTTTTAAATTAAATGTATGGGAGTAATGTTGGTTAATAACATCATCTAAGTTTCAAGTGTACGATTTTGTAACACATCATCTGTATGTTGCATGGGGTGCCCACCACTCAAAGTCTAGTCTCCTTCTTTCAGAATATGTTTGACCCCCTCTATCCTCTTCAGGATCTCCCAGCCCCCTGCCCCTCTGGTAATCACCATACAACATGTGTCCATGAGTTTGTTTTTATTTGTTCATTTGGTGCTTTCTGTCTTATATCCCACATATGAGTGAAATCATGTGGTTCTTCTGAGCCTGAAGGTCCTTTGTCTTAGGAGATGCGGTGTTTGCATTGCAGGGCTGACTCCCAGGTCCCCTGGCCTGTGGGCAGAAGCGGTGGAGGGCCCTGCGGGGAGGGCCCCTGGGTTCAGCAAGGCAGTGCAGGTGCTGACTGGGCTGAACTGTAGAAGTCGCTGTAGAAGTTGACACCCCCCACCCTCTAGGTGGTAAAGAAAGACAGCATAATTTACATTCTCTCAGCTTCTTATGATCAAGGGGCCTGGGATAATTAGGAGTCTGCAGACTTGTTTAAAGGCATTTCCTGGCTTCCAGGCTGTGTGGCCTTGGGCAAGTTAGCTAAATGCTCTGAGCCCTGGTCTCCTCACTTGCTGAATGAGCGCATCATAATTACAGCAGCAGCAGCAGCAGCAGCTGCCATTTGATTCAGTTGTAAGGTTAATTGAGTCCATGGATGAGAAAGGGCTTTGTAAAACCTAAATGATACAGGTGTTAGTTTTTATTATTATTCAGCCCTGATCTTCCTAGGAAACAAGGTCAGGGAGCTCCGCAGACCTTGAGGAGACAGAGAAGAGACACAAAGAACAATTTATCCTGGTCTCTTTCCCTGCTTGGCATTAGGAATAAAGAGGAGGTCCCAGATCCAATTTACTCAGAGCCCCATGTGGAGGGACACAAGCCTGGAAGACTTAAGTCCCCTGGTCTGAGGAGCTCCAGAGGCTCCTGGGCTGCTTGCCACAGAGTGGCTCTGCCCCCAGTTAAGGAGGGAGGATGCATTGGAAGAGGCCATGGCCTCAAGCAGGGAAGAATGTTTACTTACCCATGCTTGTTGTGATCTTACAGAACTGTGATTCGAACAGCTAGAAAAGCCCTGAAAGTCATATAGTGTTGCTTATACTAATGACTGTGGCACCATCTCCTGCAAGTTTGCCACAGGACAGAGCAGAGATGGGCGGCTGTTTGTCTTGCACAGGTCCTAGGGGAAACCTTAGCCCAGCCGGCCTGGGGAGGAGAGTGGCCTGGGGAAATTTGCTGTGCAAAGCAGAGCTGAGTGCTAATGGGGGTGAAGGGGAGGTAGGAGGGAGTGAAACAGTGACACTGCAACCCTGACCTTGGAGCTCAGTGAGGTCTGGGAACAGGCAGGGCAGCCCCATCTGTCTGACTTCTCTGTCCAGGTTCAGCCACAGCTGGAGTGCAGGGGCCAGGCTGTGATCATGGTGGTGAGTGGGGCTGCCCCAGGCCATGGGGCTTGGAGAAAAAAGGAGCAGGTGCCCTGGTTTCAGGTGAAGGGTTTATGGGAGGTGGAAGGGGCCCCGCCATGGTCAGGTGTCAGGTGCACAGGAGCAGAGAACAAGGAGGGGCTCTGAGAGGGTGTGTGCTCTCCGGGACCTGGAAGGTGGATGGGGCATGAGGAGCGCTGGAGGCTTTCCCCCAGATCTCACCACATCAGGACCCCAGGACTCTGAGGAAGTCATCAGGGGCAGTGTCAGCCATCAACACTTTGACAGTGGGCACAAGACCCCAGAATCAAGGCAGCATTTCAGTGTGCAGAATCTTCTGGAAAGACATCGTAGTCCAGAGGTGCTTTGGGTGTTGAGCTAAATCTTAGGTGGTGACTCTGGATCGGCAGTGAAAGGCAGTCTGAGGCTCCAGGGGTCCTGGCCTGACCCCACCCACAGCAGCTGTTCTGCTGTGTGTGTGTGTTGGGGTGGGGGGTACTCACGGGCATCCAAGGCACCCTGGGCAGAGTTGTGAATAAAGTTTTTACTTTCCATTTGTCTGAGCTCCCAGAGAGCGTCTTTGTGGGGGTGGGGGGAGAGGGGCGGCACAGTGAGATGCTAAATACACCTAACACGTGCAGGTTCCTCACTGTGCCAGGCACTGGTCTAAGCCCTGTCCATGCATGAACTCATTTATGGTCACACCAGTCTTCATCACGAGGTGCAGATACAGGTGCGTGTGGGCATATAGACACACAGCAGCACCTGGGTTCACAGGCGCACATTCGTACGCAGAAACACAGAGCTGCAGACACAAAAGGAGGCACACATGCAGATATGCTTAAACAAACATGGGCACCCACCAACACGCATACACGCAATGTCCATGGACGCCTCGTGTCTTGGGGCAGGAACGGGGTTAGGGGAAGGAACTTAGAAAAGGGGTGTAGACAGCAATAAAGAGAATTTGGCTACCTTCACAGGCTTCACAGTCTCGAACACACATCATTTTATAGAAAAGGGAAAAGAGGCTCAGAGAGGTGAAGTGACTTGCTCAAGGTCACACAGCCACTAGGGGGCAGATCTGGGATTTGAGAGGCAGTCAGATTCCTGAAGCTCTTATCTCAAATACGTACCAAAAAAGGCTGTGAATCCTGCTAAACAGAGGCTGCCTGTGTGGTGTGGGTTGTACATGCCTGGCCTGACGCAGGCTGGGCCCGGCACCTGCTGGGTGGGGTTTGCAGGGCAGTGGGATGGAGATCCAGGCAAGTGAGTGGGACACTAGGTGGAGTGGCTGCTCCTTGACTGGAGGCCCTTTGCCCCACGGCTCTGAGCCCCTCCGTTCTCTCCCCAGGGCCTGTACCCACCGCGGGCAGCCAGGATGCCCTATCAGCAGACCCTGCACCCCCAGCTGGGGTGTTATCCTCGACAGGTGAGTAGACGGCCTCCTCACCTCTGCCGCAGCTCCACAAAGGCCTCCTGGTCAGAAGGACATCTGGTCCCTTGGCCTGGTCACCAGCCACACTTTTTGGCCCATCCTGGACCAGAGTACACACCAATACCAACCCGCAGGTAGAAACAAACTGGTGTCCCTGGGTGACAATAACAGCCAGCAGTGACAGAGCCCTTACCGAGTGCCAGGCCCTTCTCTAAGGTCTTTACCTGCATTAACTAATTTAAGCTCACAACCACCCTATAAGGTGAGTTAGAGGTAAGGAAACTGAGGCACGGAGAGATGGGGTCATAAAGGTAACATTCAAGTTACCTCTTGCTGTGGCAACAACAACAACACAAACAACAAAAATGGCCTCAAGGTCTCATAGACTTTCAACAACATTTTTTACTCACCGTCTATGGATTGGCTGAGCGGGTCTGGGCTGGGTCCACATATCCTCCTGTGGGCTTGTGCTGACGAGGCAGTAGCTTTTGCTCCTGCCACGTGAAGGACAGGCGAGCGGGAGGGAGGGACCAGCAGAAACACCCAATGCCTCTGGAGCCTTGGCTCAGAGCTGGCACGAGGTAACGTGTGCCTGCTTTCCATTGGCCAAAGCAGATCACATGGCTTTGCCCAGCGTCAATAGTGCTGGGAGTCCCGTTCCTCACCTGTCGGTTTGTCAGTCGAACTACAAGAACCCCAGTCTTGTAGTTAAATCCAGTTAAATCTGAATCTAGTTAAATTCAAATTTTAGATAAGCAGCGAATGTTTTGGAATATGTACGTCCCAAATATGGCATGGGCCATATGTATACTAAACTATTATTTGCTGTTAATTAATCCATTTGTGATTCAATTGTGTGAAATTTGAATTTCACTGGATGTCCTGTATTTTTGTTTGCTAAACCTGGCACTCCTACCCCCACAGGAAAGTCGGGGGGTGACTCTCTGCTGGGCAGTATCGCAATGGCAGAATTGGGGTTTGACCTTGGGCAGCCTGGCTTCAGAGCCCATGAGCCCAATCACCGCAGTTTACTGCCTCTTATACATAGATTCTCAACAATACATAGATTCGCAGTATCAAAATAAAGCACGGAGACAAGACTACAGATGCAAAGTCACAGAGATATGGCTATAGACACGCCACCAAGCTGTGTGTGCACTGTGCAGGCACACCCAGAACGCAAAGCAGCACTCTCAGAGATGCTGAATGGCGTGGGGCGGGGGCGGGGATGTGAGGAAAGGCCGCGCACCCTCAACGCACAGGTGGGCCGGCCTCACACTCCTACTCACAGCCTCTGCGGCCTCTCCTCTCTCCCCAGGGAGCCCCGCCCTTTCTCTGCAAGCTGCGCCTCTGACCTGCAGTACGTTAGTTAGGCTCTTCCAGAGGGCAGAGAAGGGACGGCGGGTCTAGGTACTTTATTGCGTGGGCCAGGATGGCTGCCTTTTCAGCAGTGGGAGCTTCGCATCCTGAGACGGGGAGAGGAGAGACAGTCTGGCTCACAGAATCTCAGCCACGTCACCTCCACCCCTCAAGCAGTGACACCATCCTCCTAGTTCCCACGAGGATGTTTTTAGACAAAGTTATGTACATGCCTATACTTGAAAAAGGTAATACAAGGACACGAATCTCAGAAGCAATCACTGTTATTGGTTTCTCCGGTATTTTTCCAGGGATGTCTGTTCATACAAACGTTTTCGCACATGTGTGGCATTCTGGACGCACTGTTCTATCACCGCTTTTGTCAGAGAAGAGTCTATCTCGGAGCAGTGCACACGACTTTGCTTTATGGTTTTCATCAGTTACAAGTAGTTAGGGACACGTTTTAAAACAGAGATTGTAGAAGCTCTTCTAGGACAAGAATCTTTTCTCTCATGTCAGTCACCTCCCCGGTCCGCCTTCTCCCTCCCTGCTAGGAAAAGTAGGAGTATTTTTGGTCACGCTGGCCCACAGGTGTCTGTCCTGGGAGGTGCTTTCCTGGGTTCTCTCTGTGAGCTCTTTCTGACCTTTAGCTCCTGATCTTGGGGCTTTGTGCCTGCGCACAGCTTCACCAGATCCTGTACGTCCACTGGGGGAAACATGGGGCGGGCCAGGAGGGAGGGAGGGGCTGAGACCTCCAGAGGGAGCACGCACAGAAGTATGAAACACTTGCTAAGCAAGCCGCTTAACCCCTCTTAACTTCAGTTTTCTCGACCCTAAAATGGGAATATTAATGGTACTACTTCTCAGGGCTGTTTGGAGTTTAAATGAGCAAATCTGTGTGAAGGCCATGCTCTAAACCCTGGAGAAGCGCTAGCCTCTTTGAACGTTGTATCAGATAAGGATGCGTAAGCTGAGTGGGGGCTGTCGGTGTGCAGAATTCCCCAGCAGCTTAGAACCCAGGCTCTTGCTATTAAAGTGGAAATCCAGACGTCGCCTCGGTTTGGACTGAAACTGGCCTTAGCACACGGGAGGATGGACGTCAGCCTCACACGAGGGGGCGCTCTGACGTTTGGACGTCAGTAGTGGAATACAGCGCTCACACGGAGACGGGCTCCGCGTCATTCTAGGTGTTCAAGCAGGCACTTAATGGTCTCTTTTTCCTCCTTCCACTTCCTTTCTCTTTCTTTCTAGCATTCATTCAGCATATGTTTATTGAGCAGTTACTATCTTAGGAGGGAAAATATGTGGGTAAATAAGGCAGATGGGGGTCTTGCCTTGCCAGGGGCGTGATTGTGAGAGCCCTGGTTTTGGGTGGGAGTATGATCCAGGTGGTCTCCAAGACTCCGCTGAGTTCCTATTTTTCTCCAGGGTTTGAGCTGAATCCCACTGCCTTTTTTTCCCTCTTTCTTCTGGACTCACACTGCCCAATACTGTACCCACAAGCCATGTGGGGCTACTTGAATTTAAATCAATTAAATTAAGTAAAATAAAAAATTCAGGTTCTTATTCACATGCCACATTTCAAATACTCAGTAGCCACGTGTGGCTGGTGGCTGCTGTGTTGGACAGTACAAGTGGAAATCATTTCCACCGTCCGTCATAGGAATTTCAGCTGGGCAGGGCTCTCTTAGACTTGGAACCTGTTGAGACCCTGAGACAGAAACCAGGGATGTTTAAATCTCAACAGCTTTTTTTGAGATAGTAGAAGACTTAAAGATGAACAAGGGGCTTTGAGGGTGGTTATTGACAGAATGAAAAGAAGGGGGGTAGGGAAGAGAATGGAGATATTTATTTTCTATTTATCATGTCTCAGACTCTTACATCAACTGACTCAGTCCCAAACAACAGATAGTGTTTGCCCATTTCACAGATAAGGAAACTGAGGCTCAGCTAAATTTAGTCACTTGCCAATCTCACGGACGGAAGTTGAGCCCTGTGCATTTTCCATTCCAACATGTTGCCTTCTATGTGCTCCACAGTGACTGAGGGGCACAGGGCTGAGGATGTGGCTGGGGTCAGGCAGAGGGTTGGGGAATGTGAGGTTTGGAAGCAGTGAGCTCTGCTGGACCTCGCCCCTCTCTCTTCTCTGACCTGCAGGTGACACCATACAATCCACTGCAAATGGGACAGCAGATTTTCCGCTCCTCCTACACCCCCCTGCTGAGCTATGTCCCCTTCGTCCAGCCCAACTATTCGTACCCTCAGAGGACACCTCCAAAGCTGTCCTCCAACCCCCGAGACCCTTCGCCCATGGCAGGAGATGGGCCGCAGTTCCTCTTTCCGCAGCCATACGGGTGAGTCTGACCTGCACTGGAAGTCCTGCTTACGGCTAGAAAGCTGCTGGAGAGGGGAGTGAGTATGCTGGGTCCCACCACTGTGGGGAGGGGAGGGCCCTGTGCTTGTGTCTGGATGCTGGGTGGGTCCTGGATGGAGCTGGTGTGGAGGTGAGCAGGGTCTGGAGCCTGGTGGCCCCTTCTGGTGGCCCATTTTGGGGCTGCTACTGCACAGTCAGTAGTGACAATACTTCAGCACAGCAGGTGGCAGGTGGTGGAGCATGGCGCATTTGCCTTTTCCCATTTGCTTGGTTTACAATAGGACACAGCCAGGTAATCTTGCAGCTCTCCCCACTCTCTGCACTGTGAGCTCCTCGATAGGCTAATCTCCTGAACATCCCATTGACTTCGCAGCAGGCCTTGCTGAAGGATCCTCCACTGCTTATCAGGGCTGCTCACGCTTTTCTACCAAAGTGCCCCAGACAGTAGAGGGTAGGGGCTTAGTCACAGACAGCCAATACAAACTCTACCTGTTAGATGAAAATTCCACACGAGTGTAAACATGCTGGTTAGGTTGTAAATTTGTGTTTGTTGTTTTAATGCAACAACACAGAGCCTCTCACTGCCACTCAACAAATCTTCAACTGGTATGGATGCTCACAGAGGAAGGCAGTTCCGTTCCTGAGAATCTGAGTCTCCCCGACACCCTGGGAAATGTACACCCAGTTTCAGAAACTTGGTTTACGGAGTTAAGGCCAAACTTGCCGATCTGACATGGATTCCCCACCTCCCCATCACAGAGTGTCACTGCAGGGTCGAAGGGTGTCCCCAGACTCTCATCCTTTCAATCAGTGTTTCCCCAAGTGTTCCTCATTTAAAGGACTAATGCTAGAAAGAGGTTTCCGTAGTCTGTTTGGGAAGAGCTGTGGGAAACAAAGATGTCTTAACTGTTGGAATTCTCAGATCATTTAATTTCCAAGGGTGCATGGAGCATGTCCAAAAGGGTGATCAATAGTGTTATTTGAACCTAAAACCCACAACCCTGTTTTTCTCTTGCTTTCTTGCTTTCATTCTTCATTTTCCCTCCCTCCCTCCCTCCTTCCCTCCTTCCCTCCCTCCCCTCCCCTCCCTTCCTTCCTTCCTCCCTTCCTCCTTTCCTCCTCCCGCCTTTTTCTTTCCCTTTTTCTTGTAAGGCATATCAAAACACCCTGGAAAGTATGCATTAATGCACATAGTTCATATGCTTTTAGCCTGGGGGGCATAGAGGATTAAGACATGGCTCCTTCCTTCAGAGAGCTGAGAGTGAGTGAGATGTGGGCATAATGATGTTAGAGCCATGACAAAGTGGAGGTCATCACAGTGGCTCAAGGACAGAGAAAGGATCTTTGCTGGGTGGACAGTGAGGGGGCTGCTGTGATCAGTGATTAGAGAAGGGCCTTCCAGGTGGTGGAAGTGAGGCCCCAGATTGCAAGGGGCTTGGCAAGCTTAAGGCATGGGCAATAAAGTCATCTGGTTGAATTATTAGATTTATCCCTGAAGAAAGGTGGAAAATAGGATTGGAAAAAGGAGGCTGGGACTGGATTCTTAAAGGCTTCTGGCTGCTAGGCCTAGGGATCCAATGCAGGTTTGTGCCCATTAGCATGAACTGATGGGCTGGAGGGGAGAGAAACAGGAGGAAAGAAAGGGTGTTGTCTGGAGGTGGCTCTGGGGGTCTGTAGGAGAGGTTCTTGCCTCCTTGGAGGTGAGAGTGGATGAGACTGCAGAGGAATCAAGACAGACTACCAGCAGGCCGGCAGACTTCCCATATTCCACGCTGTGACTCTGGGCTCAAGGGGAGAGAGACTCACTATAGAATGTGGAAGGGAGCGTGATATTGAGGGCTCATCAGTCAGCCATTGGGAAACACTGATTGGGAGCAGTAAGGGCGGAGAGTTGAGAGCCAGTCACTGGCTGTCTGCCCAGGCAGGGAGAGGAAAAGGAGCGAGCAGGAGGCTGAGGAAGAAGCAGTTTTAGAAGTGGGAAGGGATCCTAGGTCCAGGTGGACACATCACAGGCAAAGGTGGAGAGTGACAGGAGTGGTGGCAGGCAGCAAGGTGGCATGGTGGCCACAGCGGTGGACAAGACCAGGAGAGTGCAGTTGGAAAAGCAAAGCAAGGGGTGTGTACCTGTGTCCTCAGAAGGAACAATTTGTTCATTCAGAAAATATTTATTGAGACTGAGCATCTTCTATGTGCCTGGCACTGTACTAGGCACTGGTTAATGCAGAGAAGAAGACCAAGTTTTCCCTCTCTCATTCGAAGGGGAGAAATAGACAATGTGGAACTAAACAAGCAGCATACTCACCAGGTGCTGGGGGTTAGGGGAGAAGGAATGAAGGGAAATCTCTTGAGCTGAGATCTAAATGAAGTGAGAGAATGAACCAGGCATATATGTGGGCGAAAAGCACTCTGGGCAGAAAGCATAGAAAGCACAGCAGCCCCAGATGGGGAATGTAGCTGGAGCACAGTGAGTGGGAGAGAGAGGGGGCAGCATTGAAATCAGAGGAGCAGCCAGGGCCAGACTAGGTAGGGCCTGTAGACATGGTACAAGGGTTTGTTTGTTTTTTAAAGAGCAGTGGGAAGCCATTACAACTTTCAAACTGGTGAGGACATGTTCTAGTTTTCTATCTAGAGAAGATGACTTGGGCCCAGGTGTGAAGAGTGGACTGTGGGGTCAGAGCCTTTGCAGGGGTGCAGGATGGGAGCTTTTATAGCCGTCTGAATGAGAGGTGCTGGTGGCATGGACAAAGGCAGTGGCAGTGGGAGAGAGTACAAGTGAAAGGTCTGGAGTGTTCATTGTCATGCGGAATGAGGAAGAGAGTTATCAAGCGTGATTCCTAGGTTTTTGAGTTGAGCGACTAGATAAGTGGCAATGCTAAAATACCAAGGTCAAGAAAGCTAGAGCCAAGATCTGTTGATAAGAGTTTGGCTTGAGATATGCAACATTTGAGATGTGAGTGGAGCTGTGTGAAGCAGATGAGTATACGAGTCTGGGGCTCAGGGCAGAGGTTGGGGCTATAACAGAAATCTGGGGGTTGTTAGCATACAGATGATATTTAAAGGCTTGGGATGGGATGAGGTCAACCAGCAACTGCATGTACATAGAGAAGAGAGGAGGCCCAAGGGCTGAGCCCTGGGCCTCCAGCATGTGGAGAGCTTAGGGAGATGTGGAAGAACTAGCAAAGGGTCTAAGAGGGAGCCATATGAGGTGGGAGAAACTATGGAAGAGAGTGTGGAATGCAGGAAGTCAAGTGAAGAAATTACTTCCTGGAGGAGGAAGGAGGGATTGCAGGTGAGGAAAACGAAACCCAGGCACTGTCGGATGGAGTGCTGAGCACAGCAGTGGTGTTGAGTTGCAGTTACCAGTGATCTTGGGTAGAATGAGGTCTAGGAGAGGCTACTCTGGGCTGGTGGGGGTGGGGTGGGGTTGGTGGATATGGGACCTAGTGGAGAGTTTAGTCTCAGAGACAATGAGAGTCAGCACTTCCTCTGGGTCAGGAGCAAAGGAGAGAACCAAGAGACTAAACTATCCAAAGTGGAGAGGAAGGAGCAGGTGGCTTCTGTGTTCTCAGGGAAGGAACAGGGGAGCCCTCCCTTCCCTCTGCCAAATGAATTTGCATACACACATCAGGGTACAATAACCATACAATTTATCTTCCAAAGAACAATATTGAAGGCTAAAAGAAGCACAAATAACAATTACACTGGAAATATCAGTGTAGAAACTGTCCGGGCAAACCAGGGCAGATCAAGAGGCAGTTCAAGCTCTCCCTGCTTCCTCCGGGAAGGATTCCTTGACAACTCTAGTCCACATGGATTCCTGGTCCTCAATGCTCATCCTGCCCAGGCCATGCCCTTGGCAGTTGATCCAATCAGAAGATCTCGGCATGAGAAGGGCTTAGATGCATAGGGTGGGTAGATCAGATGCAAGGTGTGCCCTGAGTAATTTGTTGCTGGGAGTTATTAAATGTAAAGTGTTGGTTATGGCTTTTATTTTATAAATCAGAGTAGAATCCAGAGTATCTCTATAGTAACATCACTTTCAATCATTTATATTCCAATATGATTTTTGAAAGAGAGAATAAGAGGTGGGGTCACTGCCAGCATTAACTGCTCATGAGGCACCTACCTCGTGCCGGGTGCTAGGCTGGGTGCTGGGTGTGAAATGGTGGGCAGTCCAGATAATGTCCCTGCTCTTGTGGAATCTATTTTAGTGAGAAGGGAATTAAACATAATCCAAAGGCTAGCTTGTCCACGGACACTCAACGAGTGACAGATACCGACATGAGCTGAGGCATTACAAATTAATGTGCTGGCTTGTTCCCATTGCTTCTCTTCTCCCCAGCCCCCCTTCTCATTTTACCAATTCCTGGGAGAGCGCCGTGAACGTGAACATCTTCCGTAATACGCATCTGCCCAACTGAAAAGTGACTGAGAGTCCCTGGATTAGACTAAATCCAGTCATTTGCTACGCTGCAATTCATACTGAGCTCTGCTCCCATTCATTTAAAGTATCCTAGCAGATGGGTGACGAAATTGCAATGGGATTCCAGAAGTATGAGTGAATGATTCCATCTGGAGCGGTCAAAGGAAGGTTTCACAGAGGAGATGGCTTTTGAACGCCCTTCTGAGGAATGAGTAGGAGTGTGCCAGGGAGAAAAAGCAGGAGTGTGTCTATTTCTGCTCTTGGAGGGTGAGGCTCAGGCCTTCCTGGCTCTTCCTTCTCTGAGGGTCTAGCAAACTCCCAGGCATTCAGTGGTGTCTCAGTGCTTAATTCTTGAACTGGTATTGAAACAAAGGGCCTGCATTAGCTTGGTGCTGGTAAGGGGAGGAGCCCTGGGATTGTCTGGACTTCCAGATCACACTCTGGGACATGGCCCTGAATTCTCTGTTGTTGTGGAGTTTCCTCAGGGACACACTTGGTCCTCTAAGGCCGGTAGAGTGGCTGTAGGACCACAGGTACAGTGTTCAGATCCAGGTAGGAGAGGTTCCCTGTGTCGTGGCCCTGGGCATGGTGAGAGTGTAGGCTCCATTGACATAATCCCTGCAGATGGCAGGGGGCTTCTTGACCTGTGTAAGTGGTCGGAAAAGCTCTTTTTTGTCCTCCAATTGTAGCATTTTAATATTTTATTTTCCCAGAGCCAAAGCTTTTTTATTATGCCAGAGCTTTTAGCCTCCAAGCCTGTCACAGTCATGACAGTCTTTGACAGCCACAAAATTAAAATATTACTTTTCCTAATATCTCTGCCAACATCAGGAATGTCACCCTGACATCCATCATCTTTGTCTTCCAGGTTCGGCTCATCGTCCGGTGGGCCCCTGCTGAACAGCCCCTACTTTTCCTCCAGTGGGAATGGCATAAATTTTTAGGTCTCCTTCTCCGCACCTTCCTCCTACCTTAGCCCTCGGATGAGGGCTAAGGGCTCTGGGATTCTGGATGCTGCAACAACTTGGTAGGAAGTTTGGAAAGCCAAGGTTCCGCCAGATCACAGACAGAAGACAGCAAGACCAGACTCATTTACTGACCAACACTCACATGCACAGCACCCCCGACTACAGCGTCATACTCACTTGCTCAAGTACTTATGCACCTGTATTTAGCTAACATGAGTGATTTTTGTTTTTGTTGTTGTTGGTAAAATAGAAGTAAGACACTTAATTTTAGAACGTTTGTATTTTATGATAAAAGTATGAGCTGCTTGAAACAGAGTGTGCCTGTTTGGGTTTTTTTTTTTCTTTCTTTTTGCTGTTGTTTTGTTCTGCATAAGCTTCACAGCTCCTTTCCCCCACATGACTCATTATTTACTCAGGACATGAAAAGACACCAGGGGCTGAAGTCCTGAAGTGCTGGTCTCTAAATATGAGACCCCAGAGGTCATAAACTTGACCTCTTATCTTCTCTTCTGTAATCTATTCACTTCTCAGCACCCCAGTTTATGTAATGCATGTAAAAGAGATTCACCCTCCTCTCTCCTATCTAGGTGATGGTTTTACAGAAACAACTCTCTCGGACACACGATGGGAAAATGTGTCTTGGAAATGAATTCTAAAAATAATCATAAATGTGACAGACTATATCCAGGGACTGTATACCAATGCGAAGCAGCTCGAGGTCAGCCTCTGAATTGCCCCTAGTGGCACGGCCCTTGGATCTCTCTCGATCAACTTTTATTAGTGACTTGAGTAAGGACATTGAAAGCATCCTGATCACATTTATGGAGGACACAACTCCGGGAAGAGGAGGTGACCTGAATCAGTTAGATACATGTCCTTTAACTCTCCTCTTCTCCACCCACAGCAGGCATCACTAAGCTACTGATCCCCTGAGCCTGGACAAAGCCACAGAATTTTTCTCCTTGTGGCAGGAAGCTACCACTGATCAGGGCTGGTCTGTGAAATGAAACCCATGTGCCATTCTTGGGTTTCAACTCTAACAAGATGAAATTAGGGGGTGAATGTAAGGACCTACTTTACACTTACCTACTTTGGGGTCTAAAAATGAACTCTGGATAGACAGACAGACCGACATTATCAGTTCTAAGTTGCTCTATTCCCAACACTATTAATCACCTGAAAGCTGAACCCCGCCCTGGCTGAGGTGAGGGCCAGGCCTGGGGAAGTTAGGAGCTCTGCTCCTGCAGGCAATGAGAAGCTGGGGTCCAGAAGTCACCGGTGTCTTGGGATGGGTCTAAGTCTGGTGCCCACAAGAGCATTTCTCTTGCCCTCACAGTGTGATACTTTGGCCTCACTGGCCTTTTGTTTTTTCCCCTGGGTCCCTGGAAACCAGTTTCTCTCCTAAGTTCTCTTAGGACTTAGGCCTCCTCCATGGTGTAAGTCTGGGATACATCCTCAGCCCTTCTCCGAGGCTCACCCTACTTTTGGTATCCTTTTTGTTGTTATCCTTGATTTAGTCTAGATTCTCCATGGCCTCTGGGAGACGCTTGTTACCTAGAAGTTTTCAAAAATGCAGGAGCCCCTTTCTTCCCTAAAGGGCTTCCTCACATTGTACCTCCAGGTATTAAGCCAGGCTGGACCATAGCTTACCACCCTCTCTAGATCTCAGAGTGTTTGAAGGCAAAAGACAGTAAGAGGAAGAGCATAGATTTGCCCTTGGCCAGACCTGGGTTCTTAGCCACTTTGCAAATTTACCTTGGTCAGAGAACTTAACCACACTGAACCTCAGTTCCACTAATGGCAATGTTAATTGTGAGGATTAAAAGATAATATAGGCTTGCCCTGGATGTGTAGCTCAGTTGCTTAGAGGATCATCCTGATACAACAAGGTTGCAGGTTCAATCCCTGGTCAGGGAACATACAACAATCAACCACTGAATGTATAAATAAATAGAACAAAAAATAAATCTCTCTCTCTCCCTCTCTAAAATCAATAAATAAAAAAGTAATGTAGGCTTAATAGAGACTTAATGTCTACTTAATGTATTCTTGTGGTTTTAAGGTGGTAGAATAATTATGTTTCTGTCTCCCTTCTTTGGAAATTTATCTTCAGATAATAAGGAGAGCAAGAGAACCTACACAAACTTTATTCTCAGCGAAACTAGAAGGCAGCAACCCCATCTGCTATATACAAAGGCAGACATGGAATGGAGAAATGGTAAATAATGGCTTAGAAGAACAGGGGAAGATCACATTGAAATGTTGGCTGAAGGAGATATAGCCAAAGGAAACAAACCATTTTCCCATGCGGAATCCTGAAGTTCTCAGGAACTGGAGGTGCCAGGTGCTAGACACCATGAGAGGTAGCACTGGGGAGAGATGAAATTGAGGGGTTGATATAAGAGGTAGCTCCTATCCTGGCCCCGCAAAGCCAGGGCCATGAACAGGTCTGTAAGAGAAAGGATGCATTTTCCCTGGAACAAACTTACAGACCATGCGTAAGGAGTGTGGAGTTGAGGGCCCAGATGGAAAGTGGAGATTGAGTGAATACACACACATCCAATGCCAGCTAGGCTTTGCAAGCTAGGCTTTAACCAAGAGGCAAGAGTTTGGAGGGTCCTCTGAAGAAACTGAATTATATTTGGAGGCACCAGTGAAAATCACCCTTCATGAAGAGCTGTCCATCAACTTTTTGGACCTGATGCTTAATAAGAATGAACAATCTCCAACAAGATGCAGATCAAAACAAAGGCAAAGGGAATTAAGAACAGATACAGACCATAATATTCTCAGGGAGATAAGATAGTAGACTTTAAAAATAAGGGCAACATGTTATATGCTTATTTTTAAAAAATCAGAACAAGAAAGTGCTTTTGAAATTAGAACAGTGATAGCTGGGTTGTTTTTTTTAATTCAGTGAGAAGAGTTGGAAGCTAACATCAGAGAAATCTCATGGAAAGGAAAATTTTAAAAAATCACAGGGATAAATTATGAGATAAAAGATAAAAACTGAGAGGATCATTCCAGGAGGCCAAATATCTGGCTAACAGGAGTTCTAGGCAGAACAGTGAAAAGAGAGGGTGAGAAATATTAACAGAAAAACACAAGGAATTTTCTCAGATTGAATGGTCCAGACCAGTGCTCTGCAAAATGAATTTAAGAGATCCACATTAAGCCATATTGCTGTGAATTTTCAGAATGTCAAGGATAAAGGCAAGATTCTAAGCTTTTCAGGAAACCCACTCACATACCAATGTTCAAGATTCAGAATGGCATCAGATTTCTCAGCAGTAACGTGGGAATCTAGAAGATTCTAGGACAAAGCTGTCATCGCTTTGAAGTGGAAATGATTTTCAACCTGGAATTTTAAAACCAAACTCATATCTGTGAAGGTACAATGAAGATGCTTTCAGATATGAAAAGTCTCAAAAAATTGATCTCCTTGCACCTTTGTTGGGGAGCTAAGGAAGGATGTGCTCCACAAAGACAAGGAAACCAAGACTGAAGAAGATATGGGACCCAGGAAATACGTACCAATGCATCCTCAGTGGGAGGGAGGCTGAGGGGACTCCTGAGGGAATGAAAGAGGAAGTCCTTAGCTCAAGAACAGAACCCTGAAGCAGAGCCTGGAAAGTTGGGGACCTCGGATAAGAGGTGTGTCAGCAGGGGATTGGGAAGGGCTGGAGAAAAAGAAACTGGTGATTATTTTGACAGACTTGACTATGTGGAATATCCAAGAGTTGTACTGAGAGTTGTTTTATAGTGATTGGTCGGGGCAGGAAGATCTAGCTATGAATTCAAATTTTAAAAAGTGGGACAACATTTTACATGATCATAACCAAAAGTACAAATATGAATCTAACCTAAATAGCATTACAATTTTTGTGGGAGGATGGAAGGGAAAAGAGGAGTGTGAATAGAGCTAAGTCTTCACTTACCGTACTAGTAATTCAGCACACAATATCTAAAATGGATGAACTGAGAGAGAGTGGAATTCCCATAGTTATCTAGGAATCTGGGAGTGAATCCCAGAATAAAGAGCCAAGAGAGTTGAAGTGCCTTCTTACGAGAAGCAGGATGATTTTGCGAGGGGTTTGGGTGCAGGGATCCCTGGCTTCTTCATGCGCCTTTTAGCATTATTTGGCTTGTAAACCATGTGTGTGTATTACTTTAATAAAAATAAGCATTTATTTTTAAAAAGAAATTGCATATAGAACACCCTCCAGTATGGCGTCTGGCACAGGGTGGTGTCAAAAACGTGTGTGGAATTTTGCCGTGCTGTGTTCTGACCCAGCCCAAGCCCACAGCCCAAGCCCTCTTCCTGGGAAGTCTGGGAATTGGATTCTCAGAAGCCTCTATGAGTTTCCCCCCCTAAAAAGTTCTTTAGGAGGAAACCTAGTTAAGGGAGAGATGGAGCCAATGACTGATGCTTTCCCAACACACTGCACTCTTTGACTCCACTCACCTCTCTGGGCATTCCAGAGACACTTGGGGGAGCAATGGGAACTGGGATCTTAGTGCTGAATGGGAACTGGATTCATAAGGGATTGAACACTCCCAGATTTTCCCTGTGCTTCTTGCAGCCACCTCTCCAGCCCACTCATTCCGTACATATTTGCTACTGAACCATCTCCCAAAATTTAGGTCCCTGTGCCCCGGGCACTAGTTAGCCAAAACACTGAGACCATGTGCTGGGAGATAAAGGTTTATTCAACCTGGTCAAAGCGAAAGGACAAGAAAGCAAGATCTCTCAAATATGTCCTCTTCCTGCTTGACGACAAAACAGTACCTCAGCAATTTATACTTATATTGTGAGAGCAAGGGGCGCTAGGTTGAAGAACCAAGATCTGCAAAATATTGCGCATCAGTGGTGTTATCTTTTTTAATATTTACTTCAGGGTTTTTAAAGTGTCGTTATCTTTAAAGCAAAAAGCAGAAACTAGACATCTTATGACCTTTGTTATTGTTTAAGCTATCATTGTTTGTGCTTAACTGGCTATATTTTTCTATTATTTCAACAGAAACGTACTTTTAAATATTTCTCCTGAAACTGGCTTTACAGGCAGGCCTTCAGAACATGACTGCCATGCTTTCTTAATCTTTGACTACAAGCTGCATGACACCCAAAGCGACTGAAACATTTAGCTCATGCCTGTACCTATATCCCTAGAGCACAGGGGCAAACACAAGGCGCACAAGCCGAGTCTGGCCCTCCACCTTGTTTTATCCAGCCTGGCACCTTGTGTCTACCCAGTGGCAGCACTGAGCTCCTTGCCCCTAGTTAAGGAGTAGTTACATTTATACAGTCCTGAAGTTACATCCAGCCCTTCGAAGGCAACCGCGGGGCTGATGTGGCCCCCAGTGAAAATGAGTTTGATACCCCTGCCCTAGACTCTATGATCTAACACCTAAACAGATCCACTGAGACTTATTCTTAGGGATAGAGCACTGGACCAGACAGGCACAGTGCCGGCCCCCACGGATTTTAAACTCAAGACATTAAATCCTAGGTAAATGAAAGGTGATGAAATCATTAAATGGACATTGGAGAGCACATAGCAAGACGCCCACCCCTGTTCAGAGTGTCAGACAAGTGATGTCTGCTCTTGTAACATTCTCAGTCCTTGTATGTAATTCTAATCTGACGTTTTCAAGTGGCAACTACCCAGTCTCCTTCCTTGAAACGTACTTTATTTGCAAATTAAAACTAATGGTAGTCCATGCCTGATTTAAGGAACAAAACTGAGGGATAGCATGTTTTCATGGGTTCCAGAAAGGGTTAATAAAGTGACAGCTACTAATCATCGAGCCTTGCAGTGGAACGGGCATAGTGCTGTATACATCACCTTTATTACCTAGTGTAATGTTCATAATAACTCTGTGGTATAAAGAGTGATTAAGAATCTCATTTAAAGTGACATGGGAAGTGACTCAAAGTCAATATTCTTACCCACTTTTCCTCCCACTTCCCTCTTTTTGGTAACATAGCCCAGAGTGAATGAATGCTGTTGGAACTTACATCGTATGGATAATGACTATTAGATTTTCAGACAACTAAGACCTCTATGGCATTCTCTAGCGTTAAGCCACTGCCATAAGCAGTGGGAGGCAGGGGCTGAGGACTAGGAAGGAAGCAGCTCTAAGGAAAGGAGAGGGTTATCTGGAGAAAAGGGACAGTTCTTAGCCTTCAAATTCCTCCAGTTCTTAAGTTCTCCTCCAAGGCTCACTCTTTCAGGAGAGCATCTTCATTTCTAGTGTGATTTCCTTTTGGCACCAAATATGCGTTTACCCCTTTACCTTTAGTAATAGGACTTCGGTTTTTGAGTTGATACACGACTACCCAGAATATGTGACTTAGTTCTGCCCAAGTGAAATTTAGGCAGAAGTGTTTTGTGTGATGTCTGAGAGTGAAGCTACATTATGAAGTTGGTGGAGCAAAAAGATGGAAGGAGCTGAGCCTCTGACGATTGTGGAGGTGCCAGGCCAGCCTTGGAGTGCCTGTCCTCAGACTTGGTTTGTGTGAAGGGAAAGAGAACTTTTAAAAGCCATTGTTATTTGAGTTTCTTTCACACATAGCCAAACCTAGCCTAATTGACATACTCAAACATGAAGTAACTCCATTCCTTCAAGAAGGCTTTCTTCTTCATACTATTAGATGTTCTTGAGACCAGTTAACATCCTCCATCCATCCATTCATCCTTTCATCCATCTGTCCCTCATTCACCCATTTTTCCTAGGTATTCATTCATCACTCGGTAGACATTTATTGAGTGCCTCCCTTGCAGCAGGTATTGGGCTAGGTAGGTCCTGAGTTACATAGTTGGACAATCATATTCTCTTCCCTCATAGTTATCTATTTATATACAAAAAAAAGTTTTCAACAAGGAAGGTTTTCCTTGCCATAACCACAGAGCCAAAAGGAGAAGAACGATATTGGCTTAGAGGTGCCAGTTTCACACATAGCCATACTTACCATTTGGTTCAATTTATAAAGAGAGAAACAGACCTAGAGACTTCAAAGGTTGCCGATCTACATTTTGAGGGGTTGCATCTGTCAGATGAATGGAGGTAAGTCCGCACTATCAGTCAGAGTCCAGGCAGAAGATAGAGCTACTTCGGATAGAACCACTTCAGTTATTTGAAGAGAAAATATTTCAAATACATACATAATTGTTAACTTTATATTGAAAAACTGAAAAGGCAAAGAATTTTGAGGGTAACATAGAAATAGCAACAGCAGAAAGAAGCTCCTATCAAAGAGAAGAAGGTAGAATTATTAAAATTGAGAATCCTGGGGAAGGAGTGTTGAGGAGATGAAACTCAGACATCTGTATCTGGGGAGCAGGTGCAGTTTGGTGGGGTTGGTGTCTCTGAGCTCAGAGGAGGAGCTCTGTGGGGCAGGGGCCCAGACCTCTAAGGAGGAGGCACCAGCTTACTGGCGTTGGTACTCTAAAAAGGCCCAGTGAGGCTGGTTCTATTAGTGCAGGAAGAAGGGCAAACTGGATCCAATGCTGCAATTGGAAAACACTGGCAGGGCTAGGGTGGTGCTGACCAGAATAGGAACCGAATAGGAACGAACAAATCTCTTCTTCCTCCAGCCTTGGGTCTCCCTCTAGTGACCCAATTTGCAGAGCCTAACAGAGAGCCAGTAAGCAAAGCAGAAACCCGTCAGACAAAGAAGAGTTTTCGGATCAATAGGAGTAGGTTTGAAGCTATGTAATGAAGGCCTAACAACTAGAACATCTGTTACGGACTGAATGTTTGTCCCCCACCCCAAATTCATATGTTGAAGCCCTAACCTCAATGTCATGATATTTGAAGATAAGATGCTGGGAAGTAATTAAGATTTAATGAGGTCTTGAAGGTGGGGCCCTCATGGGGGGATTAGTGCCCTTATAGGAAGAGACACCAGAGAGCTCTCTCCCCACATACACACCAAGAAGAGATGATACAGAGCAAACAGCAAGCTGGTAGTGACTTACAAGCCAAGAGAAGAGGACTCAGAATGAAACTCATCCTGCTGGCACCTTGATCTTGGACTTGTCGGCCTCCAGAACTAGAGAAATAAGTCATCTTTGTTTAAGCCACCCAGAATCTGGTATTTTGCTGTGACAGCCTGTATATGAAGACACCCCTCCCCCTACAAGGCCCTGACATGCACAATTTTCATGGTTGGTGAAATTCTCTAAGGTTGTCAAATATGAAAGTGACCAACCACCTCAAAAGTTATCTTCTGAGACTCATTTCAACCAGTTCACCACCACCCCCCCCTACCAGTCTTATAGAAGAGTAGGTAGGTATTCCCTGAGAATAAACTTCCTGGGACAAGACATTTTTACAGAATGTTTCTCTTCATCTTCATTCTTCAGAAATCACCCGTTGTCCTTCAGGAATCATCCCAGGAAACGGGGGGTTGGGTGGGGGACGATCAGAAACTATTAATCAGCACGCAAGTTGTCTTCTTGCTGCATCATAAAGTCTCAAGGCTTAGCTTCAGCAGTTTATTGAATTACCAGGACGCCAAGAAAAATAGCTTTAATAACACATTTCTGCCTATCTTCTTTCTTTTTTTCCCTGTAACCCAGAGTGGAGAATTAAAAGGCTCCCTACGATTTAAAATTGCATTTTTAAAATTAAAATAAACACGTTAGAGGCATCTTTTCCCCCCCTCTTAACTCAAAAGAGGAGCCATCGATTTGGGGTGTGATTACTCTAAGCAGAAATTTTATGGCTAAATCTTTGTTTGGCATAAAGGAAGGAGGAGAAATGGTTTTCCTTGCGAGGTTTAAAAGTATATTAATTAGAACAGGTGGATAGGTAAGTCACTTTGTCCTCTCATGTGGCTTAGCGCTACAAACACCAGTGTCAAGAATTATGTTGAAAAGCTGAAATGTCGTCTAGGGGACCATCTGGCCATCCAGATGGGACCTCATGGGGGACAGAGCTATGGTAAAGTGTTCACAGTTCAGGCTCTGCTTGTGAGATTTGCAAATTCAAGAACGATATCAGTGTCCTTAGATCTGGCCAAATTCATAGGTTGACGTATAAAACCCAGCTACAATTTATACCTAATCAGGTACTTCTTGATAGTTTTTCAGTCACATTTTGAGCTGCAACTATGAAACAAGCATTGTGTTGTGAACCATAGATAAAATAGTAAACAAATCATAGTTCATACCCCTGAAGAGCTTATAGTGCGGGTGATGGGGAGGGTGAAAGATATAGATAAATATAGTACAAAATGTTTTTGTAGTAGTAGGGCATAGCTGTGGGATACAGGGGGTTGTAGTATTAGTTATGTACTACTGTGTAACAGATTATTCCAAAACACAGTGGCTTCAAATATTTATTATCTCAATTTCTGTGGGCCAGGGATGTGGGCATGGCTTAGCAGGGTCCTCTGCTTCAGGCCTCTCACAACCTGCAATCCAGATGTCTTCCAGGGCTGCAGTCTCATCAGCAGGCTCCAGTGGGGAGGCTCCACTTCCAAGCCGCTATGTACATGTTTGTTAGCAAGATTCAATTCCTTGCAGACTCCTGACTGCAAGCCCATTGGCTCCTTACCACATGCGCCTCTCCATTGAACATCTCACAGCATGGTGATAGGCAAGCAAAAAGGCAAGAGAAAGTGCCAGCAAGGGTCCACTAGCAAAATGAAAGTTCACAGCCTACTCATAACTATCCTAGTCATGGAAGTGGCATCCCACCACTGTTGCCGTATTTTACTCATTAGCAGTGAGTTACAAGGTCCAGCCCCACCCACATGGGGAGGAGGGCATGGAGCCCACAGAGGCCAGAGGCTTCCTGGAACAACAGAGCCAGTAGAACATAGTAGTTAGTAGTTGTTCTAGAAGCATCTTGCCTGGATTCAAAACCTACAGTCTTTCCCAAGTGTCTTCTCTGAAATGGATATGCTTCTTTCAACACATGTGTATTGCAGACCTCTGATGTGCCAAGTACCATCGGAGGAGAGGAGGGTCAGCGGTGAACAGAACCATATCCCTGCTGTCGTGGGATTTGCAGTCTAGTGAGGGAAGAAATGAACATTGAGATGGCCATCACTGACATCTGAGTGGACACCAGGGAAGGTGAGGGAGTAACATGCAGCCACCTGGGGGAAGAGAACATTCCAAGCAGAGGGAGTTGTAATGCAAAGAATAACAGCAATACCTACTTCAAATGCATTACATGTAATAACTAGTAGTGGTAAGGGTCATGTAGAAGAGTTAAGCAGAGTAAAGGATTTATTATATTTTCTTTTTTTGGTAAATTTTATTTTGAAATAATTTCAAATATACAGGAAGGGTACAAGAACACCGGTATTTTGTTCTGGTGGGATTAGTGCCCTTATAGGAAGAGACACCAGAGAGCTCTCTCCCCACATACATACCAACAAGAGATTATACAGAGCAAATAGCAAGCTGGTAGTGACTTACAAGCCACTACCAGCTTGTGTGAAGAACACCAATGGACTTTTCACTCAGGTTCCCTAACTGTTAACATTTTACCACCTTTGCTTCAGCAATTGATGCTATTATTTATTTTCTAAAGCATTTGACAATAAGTTGCTATGATGCCCCTTTCTTATTAAATACCTTAGTGTGTATAGTCTGAGAGCAAGGATATTTTCTTTACACAGCCACAGTATAAATAGCAAAGTCAGGAAATCAACTTAATACTATTATCTAGTCTGTAGACCTTATTAACATTTTAACAGCTATGCCAATAATGCCCTTTGTACTTAAAGAAAAACAAAACAAAACTGTTTTTTTCTGGTCCAGCATCCAATCCAGGATCACATGTTCCATTTAGTAGTCATGTCTCTAATCGGTAACAGTTGCTCAGCTTTTCCTCTCATCTTGACATGTTTGGAGAGTACAAGCTAGTTATTTTGTAGCGTGAGCCCTCAATTTGGGCATATCTGGCAAGACAGGAAAGCCACGGAAGAAATGTGTCCTCAGTGCATCGTAGTAGGAGGCAGACGAGGTAGCTTTATCTCATCACTGGTGTTAGACACGGGAAAGTCTAAGTGCAAAGAATAAAAATAACATCTACTTCATATCGCTGTGAAAGGTAAATACAGTACCGTGTGTAACTCGTAGTTCACGGCCTTTAGAGATAACTCCATAAATGTAAACTACTATTGTTATTGAATAGTGATGCCTAAGCTGAGATCTGAAGGACAGGAGGGCTGGGGGAGTGGAGTTGTCATGGAGTTAGGGAGGGTGAGGAGTCCAAGTGCAGTGGGCAGCATTGTCAGATGATCTCCAAAGACCCACAACTTGTCCAATTCCCTCAGTGTCCTAATCGATTCCATAATCTGGTTATGTTCTGGGCACAGTTAACTAAGAAAGAAAGATTATCCTCAGAGAGCCTGATGTAATCACATGAGCCCTGAGAAGGGACAAGGCCCCTCCTGGAGAAAGAGAGAAAGACAGAAGGATTCGAAGCACGGTGGGGATTTGATGTGAGAGCAGTTCTCAGTCACTGGCTTTGAAGGTGGATTTGTCTGCGTGACAAGGACGGGAGAGTGGGTTCTCAGACCTGAGCGACTCGCCCCCGCACCCCTGCCGGGACCCCTGGCCAGGAACTGAATTCTGCTAATAACCTGAATGAGCTTGGGAAGAAGACCCCTGAACTCCCCGTGAGAATGTCGTCAGCTGACGCCTTGGTTCCAGACTTGTGAGAAGCTGAACGGAGAACCCAGGCACTTTTGACTTACAGAAATCATGTTCCAAACTGCTATATTTTCAGTGACTTGTTGTGTCTCAAAAGTAAACACACCCAGGGAACAACATTAGGGAAGGTCTCAAAGAGACAGAAGGCATGAGGACACTGGGGACGCGAATGGCCAGCGTGGCTGAGTCAGTGGTGGATGTGGGACAGGGGCTGTGGAGGGGTTGGTGTGTTTAACCAGCCAAGGTGTTCGCATCACTCCGGGTCAGCATTCACTGAGGACCTTGGTGCCAGGCCTTGTGCGGTGACAAGGTAGAGACCCAGGGGTGAATAAGACCCAATATCTGCCCTCAAGGGACTCACACACCATTGGGGAAAGTCAGCTCAGCGGTCATGGAAGGCATGCAGACCGGCAGTTCCATGAAAGCAGGACTCTTTGTTTTGTTTGCTGTGGATCCCAAGTCCTTGCCACAGTGCCTGGCTCATAGCAGGTAATGATAGCTACTTGTTGAGTTGAATGCAGTTGAAATGCTATTTCATCTCAGCTAGTGACTTTCAACCAGGGTCACCTTTACCCCCCAGGCCAAGGGCCAGTGTCTGCAGACATTTTTGGTTGTCTCAACTGCAGACATGCTACTGGCATGTAGTGGGGATGCTGCCAAACATCTGCCGCGCAAAGGACAGCTCCCCACAGCCAAGAATTACCGGCTCCGAAATGGTGCCAAGGCTGAGAAACGGCTCTAGACAATGGCAGACTCTCTAATGCTTGTTCCACGCAGTCTCTGTCCTCTCACTCGGGCAGGATTGGATAAACGGAGAAATTCCCCTCTGCTGGATCCGCTGGAGGCTTCATGAAGTTCAACTTCCTTCCACTGGTATTTCTTTCTGCCAGACTGTCAATTGATTAGAACCCAGTGACCTCTTATGCTCAGTCCCCTGCTTTGGTACCCAGTGGTATGCTGGTCCATGTTTAAGAACCAGCTTGTACTATGCATATCTTGTACTATGTCCATACGTTTGTTAGAACTTCACCAATAGGCTGTGAAGCACACACTTTGCAAATAATAAGACATGCAACACTGCTTATTATAAACTCTGTGTTGTCAGTTGATCTCACAGAACATCTTCATTGAGTTTCGCCGAACACTTGTATCTATAGCCAACCTGAGGAAGCAGTTAGTGAATGAGTGCAGTTTTGACATGAATGCTGGCTGATCTTTTCTTTAACGTTAACAAGTAAAATACAAGTGAGACAACGAAGGCACGCCGGAACTCCACTCGTTTGTCAGTGATATGAGCAACTGTTTTCTGAACCAGATAATAGTTTTCGAATACTGGAAGAATATTTCTTCAATTTTTGTGCCATTCGCAATGTAACATTTACAGACAGGATGGGCTTTTAAGTTTAATTTGCATCAGTAACATTTTCTCTATCACTTTCTCAAGTCTAGACAATCAACAAAACAATAAATCAAGCCCTGATTTGTAGCATTTTTGATTTCCATGGTAGAAATGTACCCACCTAGGCCACTTTCAAGCCACCAACATGATGTCGCCGAACACTGAGTTGGGAAGGCGTGCACAGTGGCCCATCACTATCCAGTGTTTCAGCCCTGCAGATACAATGGAAGCACATAACCCCAAGAGCATAGACAGTAGTAAAACACTGTCAAATAATCAGGTAGCAATGAGTTTTGAGTATGGTATCTTGGTTTTAATAAAATTTATTTTAATTGTAGGTTCAAAAATGGAATTTTTAATAATGTCTGTGCTTAAGAACTGGCTCACAAAATTTCAGGAAATTTAACAATTGGCTCTTGGAAGCTGACATGAGCTGGCTCGAGCCCACCAGGGTCTACCCCTCCGGCTGATGGTCAGATTTAGTCTTTTGTCGACACTTTCAACAGACCCACTCACAGAGAAGCTATGTTCTAAGTTCTGGGGATTGTATACTGACTGCACACACACAGTGTGTACACTGATCACATCAGAGCCCGTCCTGTTGACCTTTCATGTCTCCCAACCCTATTGGTCTTATCAGTCTGGTGGGAAGAAGATACTTCATTTAAAATCTGGTGGAAACTATTGACCTTTCTTTGCTCTGCTCCCTGTGGAGCTCCCTTCCAAGCAGCAGTGGTGGAGAGAAGGGCAGGGGAAGAAATGTGGCTTCACCAATCCTTAATTAACACTGGCTGCCACGCGCTTGCAGGAGAAACATGCAGGAAGGTACCTCACTTAAGATGCTCTCAGACACACAGGCTCAGTATATCCTTTTTAAAATCACCCCTAAGTGTCATCCCACATGATGACATGATGCCACATTTTAGCCCCTCCCCAAACCTCTTCTGTTTCTACCCAGTTCCTCTCTGAAGTGTGGCTAGCTTGATTCCGTGTTGTAACAACCCTATTTACAGGCAAGTTTTCCATTTGTGGGGTCCTCAGTAAGAAGAGCAGAGCAAGGGGAGTGGTAGCCATATGATTTAGCCTTTGTGGGGCCTTCTTTTCTCCTGTATCCAGCTGTGACCATGACTTACATCACTCCTGTGGTCTCAGAAAGATGAACACTTAGCATCCTCTGAGTTATCCTGCCTGTTTTGTCCAATGTCTTAACTCTCCAGGCTTTCTTGAATTCCCCAAGTTAACACATTTTTTTTTATTTTCCACAAACTAAACATAAAACACAAATCATCCCCAAACACATTTAGCTACATAATTACATCTTTTCCACTACCAAACCTCTTACCCAATATAGTCAATAGACTTAATGCTTAACCTACAAATTCTCCTCTTCTAATGCAACACATTTCTCTTTTAGTCAATTTTAGGCATTAAAAACATTATTTGCTTTATGGAGAGCATTTATTTATGCTTTTTAACAAACATGCATGAGTGCCAGGCTTTGGGCTAATTGTTGAGGATATATCAGTGAATAAGAAAGACAGAATTATTCCCTCTTTTTATGAAGCTTTTAGTCTGATGGGGAATGACATTAAACACACACACACACACATGTATATAGTTTAAACAGTGAAATGTGCTATAAAGGCAAAGCATGGGGCCTATGATGAGGATATATACTTTGTGTTGGGGACCAGAAGAGGCATTACTGCAGGATTACGGAGAAGGAACAGGGGTGGAGAGTGGGGAGGATGGTTCCTGGGACAGGGAGCCATCCGATTCAGGATGCTAGGAAGAATGAGAGGTCTCCAGCACAGGGATGGAAGAGGTGAGTAGCATGAAGTAGGATGTGAGACGGAAGCAGGTCAAGATGACACAGTCAGTTCAGACTTGCTAGAGTTTTTATTCTACCCTCCACAAACCATTGAAGTCTTACTGCGGAGGAGGGAGTTTGCCAAATCAATTTCAAAAGAGATCTCTCTGGATGATTGGTGGGAGGTGGGTTGGGGAACCAGGGCAAAAGGGGAAACAAAATTGATAGGAGGAAGTTGTTGTAGTCCAGAAGAGAGATGATGGTGGTGTGAACTAGAGTGATTGCACTGGAAGGGAACATAAATGGACAGATTTGTGAACATATTTAGGAGGTGGAAATCCCCGAATATGCCAGAGAAATTGTGGTGAAGGGAATGAATGAATGGGAGGCGTGAAGGATGGAGGCCCGGTTTCTGGCTGGGCAGAAGGAGGGGTCATTTGCTGGGAAGACTATGTGGACACCAGCTTAGAAGGAGAATGTGTGACATAGAGGAGGGACAGCTTGGTGGGGAGCAAGGAGAGAAGCAATATAACTTGAGCTGACTCCTTTTATATCTCATCAGAAAGAACCGATTAGACAAAGAGGTGATATTCTATTGATAAAATCTGCTGGTTGTTTTACCTCCCACCCTCTCTAATAACCAACTCATCCTTAGCCCCACTGTCTTCAGCCATTCATGCAACAAATTTGACCAGGTTCAAACACTCTTAGAGAGTGGTCCTTAAAGTGTTGGGCAAGTAGCACTAGTGTATACTAGGTGATTGCAAGTGGCATGGAAAATGACTTTCCCATGCTATATGGATATGGCCGCACATCACAGTGAATTACATAGTGAGAAAGTAATTTCCTTTTCAATTCTTTTTTAGGCCTTCTGATTACATCTGGGAGAAAGGCTCTGTTTGGTGCTAGCCTGGCTTTACACCTCTCTAACACTTGATAATCTCTCTTTTTAACAAAGAGAGAACAAGGCCACAATCTCAAGCATTTTTAGCAGGACACAGTCTCTAGCTGGAATTTAATAATGTTTTGTTTTCACTGTAAAAAAAATTTAAGATTACTTCCTATTTATGGCAAGTAATATTGATTTTTCATTTACAGGGGTGATATAAATAAATTTAGTTTAAAGTTCTAAGTACAAAAAGGGAGTGGTGAAAATATTAATTAATTAAGAACACGTGTGATACCTGAATAAGACGAGTATCCTGGAGGAGGAGCACAACGATCAAAGTCTGCAAAACATGGCATGACGATGAAGTGGACATTTGTTATTCCTGCCTCCGCTTTCCCTTCCTGGGCAACATTCCCCAATCTGTCGTGGTGAATCATGTCTTTGCCACTCTCAGCCCAACCTGATTCCAGTAAAGTTGATTTCACTCTTGAGCCCCAGGGGGCAGCACTGAGTGTTCCATTGCCTTGGCCAGTGATTGGCTTGATGATGGACATACGATCCAAACCAGGCCAACCAAGACCAGAGCTGGGATTTGAACCCAGGTCTCAGCTCAAAAGCCAGAATATATGGGAGGAAGGGGAGTGTAGCCTGAAACCATTGCACTCCCCTCCCTCCCACATACTATGGCATCTGGAGGATGAATACCAGAGTTAAGTTAGGAGGTGAAGAAAGAGGGGTGATGCAGTGAGGCTACAGATTTAGTCAGGGACCAGACCAGAGAGCCTTGTAGACCTTGGTAAGAACTTCATTTTGAATGCCATCCTAAGAGCAATAAGAAACTCTTGAGTGATTTTTAGCAGGAAGGTGGCAGGACTAATTTCATATTTTTAAAGACCACTGTGGTTTTCATAAAGCACTTAGCATAGAGTCCGATGCCTAGTAAATGTACGTATTAAGTTGGAGAATGCCCAGTATTAGCAGGGTACAAAATTAGGGCTCAGTACATGTGTGTCTTCACCCCCTTCCCTTCTGCTTGTTCCCAAGGCTGCTTCCATCAGAAAGAGCCTCCCAGGAAAGTAGAGTCTTAAATAGGATTTAGCTTTGCCCAAGGGCACTGAAGTTTAGATGGAGCCTGTTAGCTGAGGCCAAAGGCAGGAAGCAAAGGTTAGCGCGCCACATACTTTTAAACTTTGGTAGTCACTGAATTTCTACAGTTAATAAAAAAAGTGAGGCCCTAGAGAAAGAGTTATGGTCAATAAAAGTTTTTTAAAAAGAAAGCAAAAGCAAAACCAGTGACTGATGGTCTGACTTAACCCAGGTTTCCAGGCTCAGAAAGAGCTCCTTTTCTGGGTCATGGCCAACATGCAAACAACATGTTTAGCCTACAGGAAACAGGGCTTGGCTGGCAGTCCTTATTTGCACGTGAGAATGAATGCACAGCTACAGGAGGAAGACGAGAGTGTAATTTGGAGATAGAAGTAGTCAAAGGAATTCAACTGAGAAATAACATCCTCGCACAAACTTGAGACATAAAAATAAAATCAATTTCACAAGACCCAGAGAGCCCGATTCTTCTTATACAGTTTCCTATTAGAATCTCAACAAGCTCCAGCACCCCCAGTCTCTTACCTCCTCTTACCAGTGCATCTTTGCTGCAGCCTCAATGGAAATTTTCAGTCCCTTAATCCCTTGCCTGCCTCCGTACAGAGTGGTCTCTGTGTATTGATCCTGCAGCTGCCCCCGCCCCATCCCAGACCCCCTGGATTCAGAGGCCTACACAGACCCATCTCACTTCCCTGGCCTCTTGTTACCCTGAATCTGGACTGGCTTCACTATATCCCCTTATGCTTGGACCTCTTCCCATGTCAGGGTAGTATGGCTCAGTAGTCACAGCACATTGACTGAATCTGTCTCTGGAGTTGTGGAATTGGATAAACGGACCTGGAGTATTGAGTAGTGGCTAGGAGAGCAAGACTTGGTGCCATGTTGCTGGGGTCTGATTCCTAGCTTCCCCGTGTGCTATCTTGGATAGGTTATTTAGCCTTCATGGGCCTCAGTTTTCTTGTCTGTAGTGTGGGGACCACAGAGCTAGGAGGTTTCTTAAGTGACTGCATACATGATATATGAACTGAGAACAGTTTTAGATACTTAAAAAGTGCTCAGTATGTGTTAGATATTATTAGAATCCTCTCCCTGCCATTTACCAGCTGTGAAAGCTTGTGCATATGATTTAATCCAAGCCCCAGCTTCAAAACTACCTTCCTTGTCACCCTGCAGCAGAGTATTCATTCCCATAAGCAAACAGGAGGGGTTCACAGATGAGCCTCGACACGTCTAAGGTCAGAGTGTTTCCTGTTTGTTTGGCCATGACCCAGATAATGACGACTTGCCTGTATTTAGTAACTTGTCATTCGGTCCCTGCTCTTCCTTAAGGATTCCTCATAGCTGTACTTTTTACTTCATTCTTTTTGTCTCCTTCTGTCTCCAACACCTGGTCAGGTTTCATGCCTTTAAAAATAAGGCAGAATTTGGTTATTTCCAAATGCAAAGCCCCAGCCATCTCAAGAATGGAGTCCATCACAGGATTACAGGAGGTGTCATAGATGACCTTGATGAATGGCTTCAGCAACCGTCAGAGATAGAAACCTGGAGTCACCCTGGACTCCTTTGTCTCCTTCACCTCTGACATCCAGTTAGCTTGTCATTAAATTTCATCAATGCTGATGCATTATCACTATTAGTAGTCGTAGGATTTTTAATAACAACTTTTAGAGTAGTTTTAGGTTCACAGCAATATTGAGAGGAAGGTACAGATATTGCACAACTATCTTCCCTGCCCCCGCACATACACAGCCTCCCCTGTTACCCACGTGCAGCACCAGGACAGCACACCGGCACAGCAAAATCACCCGACATCCATGGTTTACACTGGGGTTCACTCTTAGTGTTACACATTCTGTGGGTTTGGACAAATGTATAGTGACATGTAGTTATCATTATAATACCATGTAAAGTACTTTCACTGCCTCCATGCTCTGCCTGTTTATCCCCCTTCCCACCCCCTGGAAACCATCCACCATTTGGCTGTCTCCATAGTTTTGCCTTTTCCAGAATATCATATAATTGGAATTATACAACATGACCCTATTCAAATTGCCTTTTTTCACTTTGCAATATGCATTTAAGTTTTCCCCATGCCTTTCCAGATCATGGGATTTTTATCCTTTTTTCTGTTGATGTGATGGGTCACACAGATTGAGTTGTGTATGTTGAACTGTCCTTGCAGCCCAGAGACAAATCCCCGGTCATGGTGTATGATCCTTCTCAAGTGTTACTGAATTTGGTCGGGGAATATTTTGTTGATGATTTTTGCATCTCTGTTCATCATACATATTGGCCTGCAGTTTTCTTTTTCTGGGATCTATTTTTCTGGTTTTATCAGAGCCTCATAAGATGAGTTTGGAAGTATTCCATCTTCTATTTTCAGAAGAGTTTAAAGAACAATTTGTATTAATTCTTCTTTAAATGCCGAGTAGAATTGACCTATGAAGCCAACTGGTCTAGGCTTTTCTTTTTTGAGAGGTTTTTGAGTACTGATTCAACCTTATTATTGGTGTGTTCAGGCTTTCTATTTCCTCATGATTCAATCTTAGTATGTTGTACATTTCCAGGAATTTATCCAATCCATTTCTTGTAGGTTATCCAATTTGTTGGCATATAATTGTTCACAGTAGTATCTTCATTCCTTTGCATTTCTGTGGTATCCTTTCACCATCTTCATTCATTTCTGATTTTGAGTGTTCTCTCTTTGTGTACTTAGTCCAGCTAAAGTTAGTTGATTTGTTTATCTTTTCCAAAAACCAACTCTTACTTTCAATGATTTTTTTCTATTGTTTTTCTATTCTTTATTTTATTTACTGATGCTCAAATCTTAAATTATTTCCTTCCTTATGATAATGTTGAGCTTAGTTTGTCTTATTTTTCTAGTTCCTTGAGGTGTCAAGTCAGGTTGACTCAAGATCTTTCTTCTTTTTGAATGTAGATATGTATTGCTCTGAATTTCTTTCTTAGCACTGCTGTCTTTGTATCCCATAAGTTTTGGTATCTTGTGTTTCATTTTTATTTGTATCAAGATATTTTTATTTATTCATCTATCTATTATAATTTAATCTTTATTGTATTTTTCCATTACCATTTAGTTCCCTTACACCCCTTTCCCCGCCCCCACCAGCAATCACCACAATGTTGTCCATGTCCATGAGTCCTTTCTCCTTTTTGCTCAGTCCTTCCACCCCCTAACCAGCCACCCCACTAGCTGTCATCTCTTCTCCATCTATGAGTCTGTCTCTGTTTTGCTTGTTGGTTCAGTTTGTTCATTAGATTCCACATATGAGTGAAATCACATAGTATTGGTCTTTCTCTGACTGGCTTATTTCACTTGGCATAATGTTCTCCAGGTCCATCCATACTGTTGTAAAGGGTAAAATTTTCTCCTTTTTTATGGCTGAGTAGAATTCCATTGTGCAAATGTCCCCCCTAGTTGTTTTATCCACTCATCTACTGATGGACACTTGGACTGCTTCCATACCTTGGTGATCGTAAATAATGCTGCCGTGAACACAGGGGTGGTTATGTTCCTTTGAATTAGTGTTTTGGGTTCCTTCGGATATATTCCCAGAAGTGGGATTGCTGGTGCAACAGGCAGACCCATTTTTAATTTTTTGCTTCCCACAGTGGCTGCACGAGTCTGCATTCCCACCAACAGTGCAAAAAGTTCCCTCTTCTCTACATCAAGAGATTTTCCAATTTTTTTTATTTCTCCTTTGATTCAATGCTTGTTCAAGAGTGTGTTGTCTAATTTCCATGTATTTGTGAGTTTCCCAATTTTCCTTTTGTTTTGGTTTCTAGTTTTATTCCACTGTGGTTGGGAAAACTTGGAATGCTCTCAGTCTTCTTAAAGTGGCTAAGACTTCTTTTGTGACCTGGCATGTGATTTATTCTGGAGAATTTTCTATGAGCATTTGAGAAGAATGTGTATACTGCTGTTGGGTTAAATATTCTGCTTGGTTATATATTTTAGGTCCCTTTGGCCTACAGTATTGTTCAACCCTACCATTTTCTTATTGATTTTCTGACTGGGCGAAAGAACCATTATTAAATGTGGGCTGTTGAAGTCTTCTACTACCATTGTACTGCTGTCTGTTTCTTCCTTCAGATCTATCAATGTTTGCTTTATATATTCAGACACACTGATGCTACGTGCATAAATATTGTAGGTTTTTGTCTTCCTGTTGAGTTGATTTTTCTATCATTATGTGAAGACCTTCTTTGACTCTTGTAACAGTTTTTGACTTAAAGTCTATTTTGTCTCATATAAGTGTAGCCATACCTGCTCTCTTTTGGTTACCATTTGCACGGAATATCTTTTTCCCATTTCTCCACTATCTGCTATGCGTATTCTTAAATCTAAAGTGAATCTCTCAGAGGCAGCATGTAGTTGGATCTTTCTTTAGAAATCAATCCAGCCACTCTATATCTATTAAAAGGCTTAATTCAACTAAATTTAAAGTAATTATTGATAGTTAAGGGCTTACTATTGCCATTTGGTTCATTGTTTTCTGTTCATTTTAAAATTCTTTGGTTTCCCTCTTGCTGTCTTTCTTTATGATGTGATTTTATTATATTAATATACTGTGGTTGTTTCCTCTTTATTAGTATTTTTGGTATCCACTATAGGTTGTTTCTTTGTGGTAATAGAACTTGCATAAAACTTCTTATACTTACAGCAATCTGTTTTAAGCTGATATTGATCACATACAAAAATCTTCAATCATATACAAAAATTCTACAGTTTACTTCTTCACACTTTATGTCATAATTTACATCTTTTCATATAGTGTATATATTAACATTTTTTTGCAGCTATAGTTATTCT
The DNA here is from genome assembly GCF_022682495.2 of Desmodus rotundus. Taxonomy (NCBI): domain Eukaryota; kingdom Metazoa; phylum Chordata; class Mammalia; order Chiroptera; family Phyllostomidae; genus Desmodus; species Desmodus rotundus. Next base: position 21,534,554 of record NC_071389.1, read on the forward strand.
TAATATTTTAGGATTTTTTACAATAGATTTTATTGATTATGCTATTACAATTGTCCCATTTCCCCCCATTTACTCCCCTCTACCCTGCACACCCTGTCCCACCTGCATCTTCCCCCTTAGTTCATGTCCATGGGTCGTACATATAATTTCTTTGGCTTCTACACTTCCTATACTATTCTTACCCTCCACCTGTCTATTTTCTACCTACCACTTATGCTACTTTTTCCCTGTACCTTTCCCCCCACTCCTCCCCTCTCCTTCCCTGCTGATAACCCTCCATGTAATCTTCATTTCTGTGATTCTGTTCCTGTTCAAGTTGTTTGCTTAGTTTGTTTTTGGTGTTTTGGTTTTGTTGTTTTTAGGTTTGGTTGTTGATAGTTGTGGGTTTGTTGTCATTTTACTGTTCATATTATTGATCTTCTTTTTCTTAGATAAGTCCCTTTCACATTTCATATAATAAGGGCTTGGTGATGATGAGCTCCTTTAGCTTTACCTTGTCTGAGAAGCACTTTATCTGCCCTTCCATTCTAAATGATAGCTTTGCTGGATAGAGTAATCTTGGATGTAGGTCCTTGCCTGTCATGACCTTGAATACTTCTTTCCAACCCCTTCTTGCCTGCAAGGTTTCTTTTGAGAAATCAGCTGATAGTCTTATGGGAATTCCTTTATAGTTAACTGTCTCTTTTTCTCTTGCTGCTTTTAAGATTCTCTCCTTATCTTTAATCTTAGGTAATGTAATTATAATGTGCCTTGGTGTGTGCTTCTTTGGGTGCAACTTTTTTGGGACTCTCTGAGCTTCCTGGACTTCCTGGAAGTCTGTTTCCTTTGCCAGATTGGGGAAGTTCTCCTTCATTATATTTTCAAATAAATTTTCAATTTCTTGCTCTTCTTCTCCTCCTGGTACCCCTATGATTCGGATGTTGGAACATTTAAAGTTGTCCTGGAGGTTCCTAAGTCTCTCCTCATTTTTTTGAATGCTTGTTTCTTGATTCTGTTCTGATCGAATGTTTCTTTCTTCCTTCTCCTCCAAACCGTTGATTTGAGTCCCGGTTTCCTTCCCATCACAGTTGGCTTCCTGTACATTTTCTTTTATTTCACTTTTCATAACCTTCACTTTTTCCTCTATTTTGTGACCACATTCAACCAATTCTGTGACAATCTTGACTACCAGTGTTTTGAACTGTGTATCTGATAGGTTGTCTATCTCTTCGTCACTTAGTTGTATTTTTTGTGGAGCTTTGATCTGTTCTTTCATTTGGGTCTTTTTTTTTTTTTTTTTTTTTTTTTTGTCTCACCACACTTGTTATGGAGTAAGGGGCAGAGCCTTGGGTTTGCCAGGGCAGAGCAACCCACTTTGCTGTTTTGTGGTGCTGTATGTGGGGGAGGGGTCCAAGAGGGAACAACAATGCTTGTTTAGCTCTCTGCTGGCTTTCAGTCACTTCTGCCACTACCCCCAAGAGAATTGGGCCCTTTTGGTGCCAATTCCAAGGTGGGTGGATTTGTGTAAGTTCTAGGACCCCGTGGGTCTCTCCAATGCACTCTCCTGTGATGCTGGGAGTTTCCAACCTCAACCCCCACAGGTTTTTTCAGTCAGAGGTTTTGAGGCTTTATTTCCCTGAGCTGGAACCCTTGATTACTTGGTCTGTCTCACTCCCCAGTTATTCCTCCCAGTTTATCTGCATGCAAATGTGGGACCCGCCTGCTCCACCAGTCGCTTCGCCCACTCCAGTCCTCCAGCCACCACCTTGCTGCGAGTTGTCTCCACTCAGCTGCCCATCTCTGCCCCTCCTACCGGTCTGGATGAATGTTTCTTCTTTATTTACTTGGTTGTCAGACTTCCTTACAGTTTGATTTTTGTTAGTTCTGGTTGTTTTTCATTTTTAAATTTGTTGTTGTCCTTCTTCTGGTTGTGTGAGGAGGCAGAATGTATCTATCATGCCTCCATCTTGGCCAGAAGTCAATATTTTAGGATTTTAACTTTAATACTTGGATTTATATACCACAAGTACAGTATTGCAATATTCCACATTTGTCTACATATTTACCATTACTAGTAAGATTTATACATTCATGTAAAGGATGCTGTTTAGCGTCCTTTCATTTCAACCTGAAGAATTCCCTTTAGCACTTCTTTTAAAGCTCGGTAATGAATTCCCTCAGTTTTTGTTTGTCAGGGAAAATCTTTATCTCTTCTACATTTTCAAAGGAGAGTTTTGCTAGGTATAGTATTCTTGGTTTGCAATTTTTTTCTTTTAGCACTTTGAATACACATTTTTCAGCCCTCTCTTACCTGGCCTGCAAGGTTCCTGCTGAGAAGTTTTCTAATTGTGTTTAGGTGGTCCTTTGTACATGCTAAGCTGCTTTTTTCTTACTGCATTCAAAATTCTTTTCATCTTTAATGACAATTTAGTTATATTGTGTCTCAGTGTGAACTTCTTTAGGTTCAACCTATTTGGAATCCTTGAGGCTTTATGAATCTGGATGTCCATTCCCTGGCCAGATTTGGGAAGTTTTCAGCCATTCTTTCTTTTTAAAAATATATTCAAAGGTATATATATTTAATTGTGGTAACATTGGTTAATGACATATGTTTCAGGTGTGCAACATTATAATTTGATATCTGTATACACTACAGTGCTCTAACCATCAGAAGTTTAGTTTTCATTCACCACCTTCTATTTGATCTCTTTTGCCATTTTACCCTCCTCTACCCCCTTCAACTCTGATAACCACCAATCTGTTGTCTGTATCTGTGAGTTTGTTTTGTTTTGCTTTTCTTGTTTGTTTGTTTATTTTTTGCTTTATATTCCACATCTGAGTGAAATCACACAGTTTTTGTCCTTTTTCATCTGACCTATTTCACTTAGCATTATACCCTCAAGATCCATGTTGTCACAAATGGCAGCATTTCATCTTTTCATGGCTGAGTAATACTTCACTGTATACTCTACCACATCTTCATCCAGGCAGTCATCGGTGGACACTAAGTCAGCCATTATGTCTTTAAATCAGGTTTCTGCTCCTTTCTTTTTTTCTACTCCTGGGATTCCCACAATGTACATCTTAATTTCCCCTAAAGTACCATAGGATTCCTTCACTCTTTTTCATTTTGTTTCTCTGACAGGTAATTTCAAATGACTTGTCTTTAAGTTTGCTGACTATATCTTCTGCTTGACTGAATCTGTTTTTGAATTTATTGATTTTTTGTTGTTGTTCAGCCATTGTATTCTTCAGCTCCAAAATTTCTGTTTAGTTCTATTTAATGGTTTCTACTTCTTTACTGAACTTCTCATTTAGCTCATGTATTGTTTTTCTGGTTTCATTTAGTTGGCCATCTGTGTTCTCTTGTAGCTCATTGAGCTTCTTAAAATAAATAATTTGAATTCTTTTTTAGTCAGTTTATAGATGTACATTCCTTCAGGGTCAGTTACTGAAGTTTGGTATCTTTGGTGGTATCACATTATCTTGATTCTTCATGATCCTTACTACTTTCTGCTTGTGGCTGTGCATTTGAAGAAGGAGTTACCACTTCTAGTCTTTACAGACTAGTTTCAGCAGAAAAAGCCCTTCCTTCACCAGTCAGCCTAGCCAGAACTTGAGGGTGGGCCAGGTGGCATCATGTGGTAGGTTCAGTATCAGGGTCTACAGGTGGGTGGGACTGTTGCTGGGGTCTACAAGAAGTCTCACTATCTCTTTTTCTTATGGGGGAACTTGTGGTGTTGTGTTGTGCCAGGTTAAGCGAGGGGTGATGTGGGTGGGATAAAGCTATTCTTACAATATTTGATGCATCTTTTCTCATTTCTGTGGTCCAGTAGTGTGCTGTAATCTCTCACCTGGATTCCAGAACTCTCATAAAAGCATTTTCTTCTGTGAATGGTTATTAAATAGGTATTTTGTAGGGGAGCAAGAGCTAGGACCTCCCACTCCTCCACCTTGCCGGTGTTACTTGGGCTAAGTTTTTTGAATTCAGTCTGACAATCTCTGTCTTATAGTTGGACTGCTTAGACTATTTATACTTAATTAAATGTAATAAAATGTAGTTATCAACATGGCTGTGTTAAAATTTACCATCTTGTAATTTTTTTGTTTGCCCCATCTGTTATTCATTTCTTTTTCTCCTTTCCTATCTTATTTTATATTGAGTTCTCTCTCTGTAGTTTTTTTTAGTATTACACTTTATTTCCACTTTTTATTAACTATACGTCAATGTTTTAATGTTTTTAGTGGTTGCCCTTGGATTTACAATATGCTTCTTTAATTTATTAAGTATAATTTAAGTAAGCCCTTTCAACATTGTGGCCCTTTCAACATTGTGGTAAACACTGCATTACCTTGAAGAGACTGTTGGTAGAAATATGGATGTTAAAAGATATTCTGGTGAGAGCTCAGAAAGAAAAGAGGAAAGCTGTAAAGAAAAATTCTATCATCTTAGAGAATACCTATGTAATCATGAATAGAATTTCATTAAAAATTTGAATGTTAAAGGCGTTTTAAATGAGGCCTAGTACAGAAATGAGGAAATGTTATTGGAATATTATTCCAAATGCTATTGGAAACTGAGGGAAGGTGGTCCTTGTGATAAAGTGGCAAAGGACTTAGCTGAATTGTGCTTTGTTGGATGGAGAGCAGTACTTGCAAGCAATGAACCTGGATATTTAGCTAAAGAGATTTCAAAGCAAAATGGTGAAGGTGCAGTATGGTGTCTCCTTGCTCAGAGAGGAGAAAAATAAGTTGAAGAAGAGACTACTAAGCAAAAAAACAAAACAAAACAAAAAACCCATGATGGTTTGGAAAAATCTCAGCCTATCCAATTAGCATGCTCTGGAAATGGGGCCAAGGCTGTGGCTGAACAACACTTGCTAAAGAAACTAGGCATGTAACTCATGGATTCAATCAACTCTCTCAGCAAAATCCAGGAATAGAGATGCAGTTGTGCAGGAAAGACACGTGGAGGACTCTCTTGTCTACCAGCTTGGTCTCTTATAAATTGCATGGAAAGCCAAAAAAAGTTTTGAAAATGTTATACCAAGGGAAACACTGCCATCCTGGACTGAAAAGAACAGCAATGGGATGAAATGAAAAAAGAATGACTTCAAGGGCGGAGCCACAGATGACAAGGCCAGAGGGAGTGCCACTGCCACCACCAGACCCAGAGAGTCGGGGAAGAACTACCACCTAGGGCAGAGGGTGGGTCTGGAGGGAAAAGCATCAAGCCAAAGAGGACTATTGATTATTATCCATTTATAAAATTTAATGGAATTTGTCCTGCTAGATTTTGGACTTGTTTGGGACCCATAGCCCATTTTTTTTCTTTCAATTTCTTCCGTTTGGAATGGAAGTGTCCAGCCTGCACCTGTGCCACCATTGTAGTCTGGAAGCAGGTAATAGAGTCATAGAGAGAGAGGAAGTTTGTCCCAAGATGAATCATACCCCAAGTGTGACCCACACCTGATTTAGATGATATTTCAGTGAGCTATTGCATGTATGTGCTGGAATCAGTTAAGACTTTTGGAGACATTGGGATGGGGGGAAATATTTCGAATGTGATGACATGAATTTTGGGGTTATCCAAAGGGCAGACTGTTATAAATTGAATTATGCTCCTCCCATTCATATTTTTTTTTAACTCCCACTACCTCAGCATGTGAAGGTAGAAATAAGATGCCAAAGAATGTCAAGGATGACCAAAGAATACCAAGGAATGCCAAACCACCAAACTGAGTGGTTGCCCTGGAGAGAAGCATGAAAAAGCTTCTTCCTCAAAGCTCTTAGGTGGAATCAGTCCTGATGATACCTTGGTCTCAGATGTCCAGCCTCCTGAACTATGAGACAATAAATTGATGTTGTTTAAGATGCCGACTTTGTGGTACTTAGTTACAGCAGCCCTAGCAAACTAACATAAGCACCATATTTTATTTCTCCTCTCTCATTCTCTGTGTTATTTTATCATACTTAATTTATAAGGGGCTAAAATACCCATAATACATTGTTATTAATTTTGATTTAGTCAATTATCTTTTTAAAAATTGGCTTCAACTTTTGACAGTTTTGTGGGTGTAAGGTAATTTACTGTGTCTTACTTAGCCATATTTTTTCTGATTTCTTATGAAGTTGAGCATCTGTTTTTTGATGTTGGTCATTTTTGCTTCCACATCTGTCAGGTGACTGACTCCTCCTGGTTTTTATTTTTATTTTTCAGGATTTGGGGGGAAGTACTTCCAAAGACTGACTACTAACCTTTTAGCCTTTCCCAATTGGTGGTTGTTTCCCTTTCTTTAATGGGCTCTCATAATGAACAAAAAAACTTAATTTCAATGAAATGGAATTTATCTATTTTTTTATGATTTATGCTTTTGGATCTTACTTAAGAAATATTTTTGAACTCCAAGATGGTAAAGATATTATTTCCTATTATGTTTCTAAAAGTTTTATAGTTTCTCCTTTCACATGAAATAATTAACATATCTAGCATTGATTTTTGCATATTATTTGAGACAAGATTACAATGTGCTATATTTTTCTATAAGACTATTAATTCCCCCATTAAGATTTAAGGAAAGAGCCTTCCTTTCTATAATTATCTGCAATGTCAGTTCTTACATACTAAGTTTTCAAATATTTGTGTGTCTGTTTCTGGGCTTTTCAATTTGTTCCATTGTTCTGTTCCATTTATTTCTCCCTGCAACAAAAGAACACTGTCATAATTATTATATTTTTATATCCTCCTCACTAATCTATTTTTTTCCAATACTTTCTTTTGCTCTTTCATGTGAATTTTAAAGTCAACTTGTCAAGTTCCATGAAAAGCCCTTTTGGAATTTGTAATAGGAATATTATTGCATAGACATTGTTACCATTTGAGTCCAAGTGTCCATGAATAAGGTATATTCATACCTTTTAAAAATCTTATTCAGATCCATTAATTTACATCTTCTTCTTAATGCACCCTCTCTTAATACATTGCATAATTTATTTCATGTCTTACATATCTTTTGTTAGATTTATTTTTCATTTCTTTTGCAATTGAATCTGGTGTATAGAAATGAAATTGTCAATATACACATTGATTTTGTATGCAGCAACTTTGTGAAATTTTCTTAATTTGCATAATCTGCAAGTCCCTTTGAGTATTCTTCATAGATAATCAGAACACTCATGAGTAAGGACAGTTTTGCTCACTCCTCTCCAATCTTTATGAGTTGTAATTCTTTTCTTGTACTTCTCAGCTGGTTAGGACTAGAGTATAATGTTGAGTGGAAGTAGTGACAGCAAGCATCCTTGACTTTTTTGCTAATTTTAAAGTGAATTTTTTAAAATTTAAACTATTCAGTATGCCATTTGCTATTGTAGATACCCTACATCAGTTTAAGGAAGTTTCCTCTTATTCTTTGCTGGCAATAGTGTATTCTATTTTAAATCAATGCATATTGAATTTTTACAGAACGATTTTCTGTATATCCTGAGACAATCATGTGCTATTTCTCCTTTAATCTGTTAATGAGGTAACTTACAACTATTGATATTATTTCATCAGTCATTTGATATTTTGTATCTATGTTTATGAGCAACATTGGACAGTAATTTTGTTTTCTTTTGTTGACCTTGCTGGCTTTAGGCATCAAAGGATACTAGCCCCATATCATAGGTTGAGAAGTGTTCCCTATTTTTGTAGTATCTGAAATAATTTGTATAATCTTGGAATGATCTACTTATTAAATGATTGTTAGAATTCATGGGTATACCTTCTGAGACCTGTATTTTCTATAGGAAACCATTTTAAATTACTGGTTCAGTGTTTTTAATTGTTATAGAACTGTTCATATTATCTACTTTGTTTTTGATAAGTTTTGCATTTTATCTAGGTTATTTCTTTATTTTATCCACATTTTAAAGTTTACTATAAAGTTGTTCATAACAGTTTCTTATTACCTTGTTAATTCTGTGAAATATCTATATTGTGTCTACTTTTATACACCTTATATGCAGGAGTGGGTAAAAGTAGGTTTACAGTTGTTTGTATGGAAAATAATATAATAATTAATAAATAATAATACAAAAATAAACTCTGTTTCGCCTACTAAAACCTGTAGACCTACTTTTGCCCACCCTTGTATTTAATTTTTATAAGAATCTTATCAGATATTTGATAATCAGTTTAGTCTTTTTAAGTATTTACTTTTCACTGCAATTGCTCCTAGTGTACATATTTCTAATTTTAATAACTTTGCTCTTCTTGTTATTTCTTTCCTTTTACCACTCTGGGGTTTATTCCACTGCGACATCGCCAGATTTTTCATGTTGCCTGTCATTAGTCGGAGTCTAGTTTGCACATACACATCAGTCCCTCCCTGACTGTCTTCTCCTGCCCACTCCTTGGGGAGTCAAACTGGCAACCAGATGCCACATGGGCCACAAAGAGGCAGGGAAGAGGGAGAGCCAGGCCTGAGTTCCTGAGGAGACCTGTCACCTCTCAGTTGGTGGAAATTGTCGTGATCATGGCTTGAGATGCAGGTGCCAGCTCAGCACAGCTCTTTTTCCATTACCTGATATTAGGGGGCTCATAAATGTAGACTTGGGAAGAGAATTGAGCTTATATTGCATGTGCATCCTATGATTATTTCTAGAAGCATTGTGTTTTGAGGACATGGTTCCCAGAGGAGAAAGAGAATTTATCCCTGAAATGGTTCCCAGAGGAGAAAGAGAATTTATCCTTGAAATGTGATAGGACTGCCCAAAATGCAGGAACTCAGTTTCAGATGTTATGGTTCTACCTTGCTGTGATGGTGTTAAACACTGCAAGTTTGTCCTCAAGGTGGGAGATAAACACAGCTTTTTGAGAAAGGTGTCCTGATGATTCTTCATCACCACCCTCCCTCTCTATATCTGGATCCCTCCCCCTCCTTATCTCCTAAGGTTTAAGACTAAGTAGGGGGCTTGTAAGCTAGAAAACAGGTACAAAGGAAAGATGGGCCTCTTGGGGTGTATGGAGTTCTGGGGTGGTAGACTTTTACATTCTACCTAAATATTCTCTAGTGGAGAAGGATATCTACCTGGGCCACTGACTTTGGGCTTGAACACATTACTTGCTTCGGCCAATGTAATGTGAGCAAACTTGATCTATAGGATGTCGGAGCAAAAGCTTTAAATATGTGGTTTGTGTCAGCCTCTTGCTCTTCCCCTCTGCCCTGAGAATGGGTGTCTCTCACACCAGGAATGCTTCTTCCACCTGGATCCCCCAAATGAGAAGACACATAGAGCAGAGCTGAGTAGAACTACAGCTGTCAGCCAACCACCAGCATACTTATGAGCATAAACTAAATATCCCTTGTTTGAAGACTTGAGCTTGGATGTTGTTTGTTATACTTCCTAAGATGCCTCATATACCTGGCTTCACCACTTCGGGGCCCTGTGATCTACAGAGAATGGCTTCATTTATTCAACCCCAGCAATTACTGATGCCTGCTATGTGACAGGTTCTGTTTTGAGCACTGCTGGTCAAAGAGGAATAAGACAAGTTCCTGCCATGGGAGAGCTCTCCATGTAGTAGAGGAGAGTTAAGGGCTATGTTAGAAACCAGCACATGGGTTGGGAGAAGGAGCCTTGACTCAGTGAGACATGAAAGGCTCCTTAGAAGTACCCATGCTAAATCTTAATGGACAAATATGCCAAAAAAAAAAAAAAAAAGAGGAGGGGGAAAGTTTTTCTTGTGGAAGCATCACAGGCAGAGGCTCAAGGCAAACTGAGAGCTGCTTAGGCTGGGGCTGGGACTAGAGGGCCTCTGAAAATCTGTTCCCTCCCTCGTCTACTTCATCCATAACCTGAACTTCGATAAGAAAGCTCAGACTTACTGCCCCAAGTCAACAGTAGTCTCCGGTTGGTGCCTCAGGCTATGTCTAGACACCCAAATGACTACAGTGAATTGCTTTGCTTTGGGAACTGACCTAGGAAAAAAGTGGCATCTCCTGAGACTGAACAATTTTGGAGGAGCCTGTTCTTCCACCAGCCCCAGGCACCAGGGCAGGAGACGGGGAAGGCTTGAGCCTGGCCTGCTGCATTCTCACCACAGTTGACAAAGAATGACTGATTCTGAGTGAATAATTTACTTTTTGTTTCCACATTCGTCAGACCAAATGAAGAGTTCCCCCATCTGAAGAGAATGGATTGCCCAAGTTAATCCCAGAGTCTGTCTGGGGGAAGTGAAGCATGGTAGAAAAGTAATATGGAAGGCTTGCTGCTGGGAAATATATTGAGTCCAAACAGGAGAGAGATGAGAAAGAGGCCAAATAGCAGTCCAGAAGAACAAGATTCTTAAGTGCTGAATCCTGTAGTTAACTTCCAAACAGGTTCAAGATATTTAATTACTGTCCTGACCATACTCAGTTACACTTTCCTTTTTTTTAAATTTATTTTTTAAAGTTATAATGAAGAGCAAAGGATTTCAGCTGTGTTAACCTAGACTAATTTGTCTGATTCCTGTGTCTCTCATTCTTGACTAACAACAAGCAGCAACACTTGGCTTCTTCGGATGAGTTCCCCTTGAATCTTGAGCGCCTGCTATGTGCCAGGCACTGTTCCAGGCTTCAGGCAGACAGCAAGAATAAACCATAGTTTCTGCTCCATGGAGTTTACATTCTTCTAGAGAGTCTGTGAATGTCCTCCTCTGATGTGACACTGGTCAACATACCCACCAAAGCTCTGCCCTAAAACTCTATCCCTGCCCCAAGTTTCTGGAGTTCCTTTTTTATACCAAGTTAGCTTCGTGTGGGTTCTCTCATTTGATCCAGACAATAACCTGGTGAGGTAGCTCTTATTGCTCCCATCCCAGAGCAAGGACACTGAAACTCACAGTCAAAGGATTTCCTTGAAACAAGGGATACAAAGGCCGATGGGGAACACACCCTCACACACCCTCCCTTGTCTAGCTCCTGCTTTTGATTGTGAGGCAAAGTCTATGTAGACCCCCCAGCACACTTCAAAAAGAGTCTCTTCTTTTTTTATTGTGGTTCAATTACAGTTGTCCCTATTTCCCTCCATTACTCTCCCCCACCTTACCCACCTCCATCTTCCTCTTCTTAAATCTTGCCTCATGTGACAATATAAATAATCTTGAGAACACAGTGCTAAGTGAAATAAGCCAGTTACAGAAAAACAAATACTGCACTATCCCACTTAAACATGGAATCTAAAATAGTCAAACCCATAGAAACAGAAAATAGAGTGGGGGATCCAGGGCGGATGGGGAAAAGGGGAGTTGTTGTTCAACATGTGTCAAGTATCAGGCGTGCAAGGTGAACAAGTCCTAGAGACCTGTTATACCACATTGCAGTTAGAGTTGACAATACTGTGCCATACACTGAAAACATTGTTGAGAGGAGAGATCTCATGTTATGTGTTCCCCCCCACTGCCACCCCCACATAAAAGTCTTCCTTCTTTTCTCCTGTGAGCTGGAAATGTGGGCCAAGTCATTAAGACCAACAGTAAGCGGGAAAGAGGAGCAGGGGAGGAAAATATTGGATTTTCCCCATGTATTGTGGGGTAAGGTTACCATTCAATCAATCAATAAATGTTTACCAACCACAGACTCTGCCACGGACTTATAGAGGCAACAACAGAGCAGACATACAAGATTCCTGTCTTCCTGGAGATTAAATTCTAGTGAGGAAGACAGTGATAAATGAGTAAATGTACTTCCAAAACAATTGTTTCGGGCTACAATAATGACTGTGAAAAAATAGAGGGGGTGATATGGCAGTAACCTTGGGCTAGGGTGTACGCATGGTGGCCTCTATGAGACCATTGCATTTGAACTGAGACCTGAGGGCTGAGAATAAGCCAATGATGAAAACAAACAAACAAACAAAAAATTGGGGCAAGAGCATTCCAGGCAGAGGGAACAACAAGCCTACAGGTCTGGAGGTTAGAGAGGCCTTTTTGTAGTCAAATAACAGAAAGGAGACTGGTGTGGGAAGAGTGTCGTGAGCAGGGTGGGTGTTACAGGATGGGGTTGGAGAAGTGGGCAGGAGTCAGATTATTCCAGGCCTTGTGGACCCCAAGAAGAACCTCGGGCTTTATTCTAAGAGCCACGGGAAGCTAAGGGAGGATTATGAGCAAAGCAGGATAAAACATGTGCCCCCACCTTTCTGTTAAAAAAAAATCTCTCCAACTGATGAGTGGAGAATGGACTGTAGGGAGCAGGAGGAGAAGCAAAAAGAGCACTTTGGAAGCTATCCATGGGGTGGTGGTCAGGCTTGAGCCCCAGAAATGGTAGTGGGGAAGAAGGCAGAAGAGAAGATTGAGATAAAATATGTTAGTGAAACTGATCAGACTTGCTGATGGATTGGATGTGCAGGGTAAGAGAAGGCAAGAATTCCTTGGATTTATGTCTGAGCAGTTGTGTAATTGCAAGTGACATTTTAATGATGTAAAGAAAATTAGGGCCCTGGCTGGCATAGCTCAGTGGATTGAGCTCGGGCTGCAAACCAAAGGGTCACCAGTTTGATTCCTGGTCAGGGCACATGTCTGGGTTGCAGGCCAGGTCCCCAGTGGGGGGCCATGTAAGAGGCAACCACACATTGATGTTTCTCTCCCTCTCTTTCTCCCTCCCTTCCCCTCTCTCTAAATAAAGAAATAAAATCTTAAAAAGAAAAAGAAAACTAGGGGAAGAACAGACCTGGGCCCATGGCGAGTGGAAGTCAGGAGGTATCAACAGGACACCCAAGTGGAGACAGTTGTCTACATGTGCCTGGAGCTTGGGGCAGAGGCTTTGAAGCCAGACAGTGCAGCAGGTCCTGGAGAAAGGAGCTGTACAGGAGTGGTTGGGCCTTGTTAGAAATCTGCTTCTCTGTGAGCAAGAGGATTTATTTAAGGATCGATGGAGTCAAGAAGTAGATTTCTTATTTTCACAGACAGTATTTTCTTTCTTGAAACAGTCACTGTCTCCTCACACCTTACGAGGCTGTTTCTCCCCAGAAGGTGGAGGAGTTGTTAGGAGGGGCAAGGCTCTGGAGCTGGGCCCTTTGTCATCCCTGTATCTCCTCATTATCAGGCTGTCCCTGGAATCCAGGAGCTGCAAAAGTCTATACAGGCCACAGAGGGAGAGAAGGTGACATTAGCTGGAGACCAATGCCATTGTTCCCCTGAGCTAATCCCTCCACTACCATTATCAGCTGCTGTGTGTAGGAAGCCATTGGAGGGGCTGTGGTGCACTGTCCTTGAGATCCAGGGGACCTGTCCCCACACAATTCAGGAATGTGATGGCCCAACCCAGAGGTCAGCACACTACAGCCTGTGAACCACATACAGCCTGCTGCCTGTGATTGTAAAAGAAGTCTTATTGGCACACGGCCATATCCATTTGTTTACTATTGTTTATGATTGATTTCAAGCCACAACAGCAGAAAGTTAAGTCCTTGTGACAAAGACTATTTGACCCTCAAAGCAGAAAATATTTATTATATGTTTCTTGTACAGAAGAAGTTTACAGACTCCTGGCCCAACCAATTATACCTGCATGTATCTGTAGCACTTTGTGGTCACCTCCCTCCACTGTTGCTTTGTCATCTCTGTCTTAGCCCGGTGCCCTGGACAAAGTTCCTTGTCCTTCCAGGAGACCCCATGCTATAGGAATGACCTGAGGACAACACTCTTGAACAGGGTATCCTTGGAACAGCCTTCCAACCTGGAGACTGGAAGGTAGCTTGGGAACTGGAAGATCTTCCAGGATCCAACACTGCTAAACCACCAACTCAGTCAGTACTGCCCATCTGCCCCTCGAAGCAAGAGTGTGTCCAGTGCTCTGCTGGGAAGTGACTGGGGAAGAGTTCTTATCTCAGCTTCTTCCTGTGTGCTTCCCCACTTCGGTTGCTCCTACTGCCCAGTCTCTGCCTTGTGTTAATACCCTTGTTAGAGAGAACTGGGTTGGTCTCATGAGATGACTTTGTCCTTTGAGTAGAACTTGCTGGCTAGAACAAGTCAGAGGCCACTAGCAAACATATAACTTGCCTGCCACTTGGCTTAGGAGTTCTCCTGTGGTGGAATTCTTGTGGTCTGTGTGGGGACGGTGGCATTAGCAGCATGACTTTTGTAGAACTCCATCATAAGGGATCAATGGGCATGCCTGTTTGGAGACTGCACCTGCCCTGTGTTCTGATGAGTACTGACCTGGGCATCATTTCCTTCAGGTGGCTTAAAACCATCCTCAGACCTTTTTGTGTTTGGGGGCAGGAGCCCACGGGGCCTGGCTAGATAGTATCTACCCCACAAATGCCAACATCTGTTACCAGCTAAATGTTCACTCCCCAGTGGACCTGAGGTAGAGGTGGCTGAAGAGAGAATGACCTTTCCTGATTTGCTCGGGAGACTGCATCCATTCCCTCCCATACTTTTCCTCAGTAGGGCATTGCTGTCCACAGCATTTCTACCTAAGTCAGCTTCTCCATGAAGCTCACAAGCAATTCAGAGAGATTTGTCCTCCCCACTCCCCAAAATCTTCAGTGAAGCATGAAAAATTCAGTCATTTGGCTCATTCAGACTTTCCAGATGTGTGATATTGGGCAAGAGAAGCATGCTGCTGATGGATGGCACTTTTTTACCTTCCACCCACATGTTTGACATCATGCAGATGAAGGCATTTGAAGAAGAAGATTGATTTGTTTTATTAATGAGAAAGTTATGAAATCACGTTGGAAAAGCTTTGGACAAGTCCCATACAACCCCCCTGTTCTAACAACAACCATTTCCACATTTGCACGTCTCCTTTTCCTGGTTTTGTTCATCTCAGATACAAAACGTAGGTTCACAGTTGTGAATATGCAAAATAGAGTTTATTCTCATTTCATTATTTATTCATCATTGTATTATGTTCCATATGAACAACCAAAAATCTACTTTTGCCCACCCCTGTATGAATAGAATTACGAACACAATGTTCCCGCTATTTGGTGATCTGCTTCTTTCATTGGTTATTTCACCATACATATTTACCCTCTATTTCTGCATTATTTGAAAATTATTGATCTTAATGATTTCATATTAGTCCTTTGGAGTGGATATACCATTTTCTTAATGTAATGATTAAATGTATGGTCTTGGAGTTAGCGTGCCTCATTTGAAACCTACCCACTGTGACCTTGGGAAAGTTAGTCATTTAATCTTGAGCCTCAGTTTCTACATCTATGAAATGGAATCAATACTAATCACTGCGGGATGTTGTCAGAGCTTAAATTAGATAATATTATATAGGCATTAATCAGCATAGACTGTGTAACAAACAACTCCTGAGTCTCAGTGGCTTAAGGAACAAAGGTTTGTTTCTTCCCCATGTTATAAGGGCACCATGAGGCACTTGGTCAGAGGAAGTGCAGTTCTGCTTATTCCAGTTACTTAGGAACTCAGGCTGACAAAGCAACTCTATGTCACCTGTTTACAACTATCTAGACAGAATTACATGTCCCCACCCACCAACAAAGGGGACCAGAAGTATGATCTTAACTTGTGTCTCAGGGACAACTAAAAACATTTGATAATTTCCACAAGATAGGATTGTGAAATTACGTATATGTTTTTGTGCTTATTTCTACAACATATAATTAAAATTGAATGATACATGTACAGTTCTTAGCACAGTGTCCTAGGAACATAGCAAACGCTCAGTTGTGGTCGATGCTGTCAGTACTGTTACTATTTTTTGTCATCTTTTTGCAATTATAGGTAGAGCTTTAACAAATGTCTTTATACAGAAGTTTTTTTTTGCTTCTATTGAATTGGTCCTGAGGGATTAATTCTCAAAAGTAGTGTTAAATGCCTGAGCTTTGGGATCAGTCACAAGAGGATTCGGATTCTGGCTCTGAAATTTACTGGGTGAGGAACAAAGGCTAGAACGTATATGAAATCAGTGAGGATTAAATCTCCATTTAGGTTTTGTTACATAACCTGATTTAGACTTCTCACCCTTGACACTGGTTAAAAATTTAAAAATTTTTATTTTTTGGTATTGCCAGAGGTAATGATTTTTTAAAACATTGTGTACAGTATATTATACCCTCTACAAGTACTGTTTCATTTCTGTCTTGTGTTGTTAGTATAGACAGATGACTCTGGGTGTCTGACTGGTGTGTGGTCTTGGCCTTGCTGAATTCTCACTGGTTGAATATACTTGAGGTCTGTCAGCTGGCGATGTCACTCACAAGAGCTGAGGCAGCATTTTAACAACTGCTTTTGCGGAGACAGCAGGAGTGTGCGCGCTCTACTCACACATAGTGTCATGGTCTAGCTCCGGACCCAGAGTCTAGCCTGAGGCCCCAGGTTACAACCTGTGTGGTGGCTTTGCTTCAGGCTTTGGACAAGCTGCTTAACACTTATGTGCCTACCTTTATTCCTTGGTAAAATAGACAGTCACATCTTGGCATCAAACAGAGGCAGCACAAACTCGATTGCTCTTCTCTTGCAGAGAGGCAAAATGTCTTTATGGCTTTTGCTAAGCACAGTCATATTGGAAAGAGGATCTTTGTGGATTCATCTATTAAATATTAAAGGGGTGGTTCTCAACCTGCCACATCTATTAGAATTGCCTGGAGGAACTTAAAAACACCGCCGTCTGGAGCCCACCCTGAGGGATCCTGATGTTGTGGGGCCAGAGTGTGACCAGGCCATTGGGAGTTTGGAAAGCTCCCCAGGTGATTGTAATATTCAGCAAAGCTGAGAACTGTCAATTAGACCAGTGTGTCTCAGACTTGAAAGTGCTGCAGAATTCCTCACAGGGCTTGTTACAGCCCAAATTGCAGGGACTCTCCTCCAGGTTTCTATGTCAGTGTTTAGTAGATGTGGGCGGAGCCTGGGAATCTGTATTTCTAAATTCCCAGGTGCTGCTGCTGCTGGTCCCAGGATCGCACATGCAGGGCCATTGATGAGGATACCATTTGTTCTCTGGGCATTTCCTCCTGCAAGGGGCTTTGAAAGGGGAAGGTGGGGCAGCATTTGTGGTGGCAGAGAATAAACAGAATGTCCTCTCTGCCTCTTCCCCAGACCCGAAAACCATGCTACTCCTTCCCGAGGTGCTGTCAGTGCGGGCTGCCTGGTCCACAGCATTTTCCTTTAAGGAGCTGGCAGCCAGCTGCAGTGCTCAGGCAGGCTTGGCTCACCAAGCGTGGGCCCCCAGCCCATCAGTCTGCCTCCTTCCATTACCTCCATTAGTACGGTTCTTTGTGGCAATTCCTCTTCCTGGCTGCTCAGGGTATAAAGTGCTGACTGTGAAGCCACACTTGATGTCCAGAACTTTCAGGACTGAAAAGAAGGATATGAGTCTGTGACCCAGGGGACAAGAATGGCTTTGGGGGTGGGGGGCTCGTGATGCAGTAGCGACCCTGGGTGGGAGCAGGGGCAGGGGTGGAGGCAGAAGAGGAGCTCTGCCAGAGTCACTCTGGGCTGAAATATTCCCAGATGACCTGGACTTAAGATACCTGAGCAATTTGAGGACAAAGCAGGTATTTATGTATCTATTATTACCCAGATAAATGTAGTTTTGAGGAAAGGGGGTGGGTCAGAGGGGGGAGGGAAGGTGAGAGGAAATGGTGGAGAAAAGACAGGAATACAAATGTGATAGTTTTGTGTAGTATCTGGGTGACTGGTGGCATGGCTTGTGGGGGACGTAGAATTTAATTATCGTGAATTTATGGAGGGAAAATGCTCAGTGCCACAGACCTGCTTTGGCAGACAGAGCGTCTCAGAACAAACAAACAAAACACAGTCATAGCTAACACACAGCCCTGACTCTGCCAGTGGTCATACTAAGTGCTTTACATATAGTCACTCATTTCATCTTAACATCAATCCTAAGAGGTAAGGACTATTATTATTCCCATTGTATAGATGTGGAAACTGAGGCACAGGGAGGTTAAGTGACTTGCTCAGGGTTATACAGCTTATAAGGATTTCAACCCAAGAACTTTGGTCCCAGAGTCCATGTGCTTAGTCTTGGGGGGAGGGGCCTGTTTGTGAGGGATTCTGGCACCAGCTCAGAATGTGCACTGATTTCTTTTGAAATCTGTGGTCAGATTCTGCAGACTGAGAGCAGGGTGTGGCTCCTTCCTAGTCCAGCCACTATTAGATCAAGTGTGTCGCCTGAATCTCACTCCTTTCTAGGTTTTTTTTTTCTTTTCTTGAAGGTTCCTCATGCAAAGAGGCACCTGGTCTGCCTTCAGCAAGAGTGCGGATCCTTGGCACAAGTGATCAGTAAAGTTACCTTCACTGCTTTCCCTTTCTGTGTGCAGCCATCCACCCTCTGCATGCCTGCATGGTGGCCAGAGCTCCCAGCACTGTGCCTCCGCACACATGCCTCCCTCATCCCTTTCCAAAGCAGCCTCTCTGCCCAGTCACCAGGCACTCCATAATACCCTGAAATAAATCCAATGGGTGCATCACTAGAGGGAGAAAACAGTACATTCAACCCCCACCCCAGGCGCCCAGCCACCTCAAGTACACTCCCACTGTCCCTTCTATCCATCACATTCACTTTTCCTTCTCCCACCCTCTAGTCATCACTCCTTCCCACTTGGAGGACACAGGAAGACACAGATGGACCAGGAGTTGGTCAAACCATGTCCTGCTCTGACACTTACTAACCATGAATGATGGTCGACAAATTCTGCAGCATTGTTCATGCTTACCAGCAATAACTATGATATCAGACAGACCTGGGTTCAAATCCTGACTGCTGTTTTTGGACTGAAAAAAGATGACTGAATCTCTTTGTATCTCTGGTCCCTAGTCTGTAGAATGGGACAATAATTCTGATCTTACAGGGTTACAAGGAGAAGCAAATGACTGCCTGACTGTGAAGGGCTCAGTGCAGCACCTGGTATAGAGAGAAAGCTTTTTCTTAATGGTAATTGAGGTAGGTAATTATTATAGTAACTGTGACTATTCCTTTCCTTGGCCTCGGTTTCCTCGGGGTTGGTATGCTTGATTTCCAAGGGTGTTCCCAGCTCCACCATCCTCTGATTCATTGGCTTTCTTCTTGTTTCAGGTTTTTATTAGATTTCTATAACTGACTCATCATTCTCCATCTTTCTCCCTTATCATCACCCTCCATGAAAAATGAACCTTCCTTCCCTTTGTACTCAGGCCATTGCCCCTTCATCTCTGCCTGAGGAAGGGGTGAAGATGGAGGGTAGAATAATCCAAGCCAGCCAGCCCCCTGTGTGCAGTCGCTGCTTTGAGTCAGATTCTGTTGGATTTATAAGGCATCTGAGGAGTAGGTAGTCGATATGAATAACCATTACATTGGGGAGGGCTTTTTCTTCTCCCTCTGACTGATGACAGCTAAATTACTGCTAAATATAGGCCTTGAATTTGCATGAATCTGCAGCTTGCCACAGTCAGGCTGGGGGTTTTATTGACAGCCGAGGCATCGGAGGCAGGCAGGCCAGGCACCTGCTCTGATACACCTCTTCCAGAGCAGGCTCGGAGTCACTGAGAGTCGCCCCTCCCTCACTTCCTCTCCGAAGTGTGCACTTGTCTCTCTGAGCCTCAGCTCTGTTGGTTCCAAGGGAAGAGCCTAAGCTTTGGTTTGGGATCCAAATCTGCTATTTCGCTGTGTGATCTTGAACAAATTACTTAACCACCCCCCTCCTCTCTACGCAGCCTCAGTTTCCTCATTGTTGCAATGGGTCAATAATAGCATAGACTGGCTAATCATTATTTCACATAAAGAGAAATTTGGAAATAAGCTGTTCTAAGTTTCTACATTGCTGTACCAGCATGTTTGCTTTTTTGTCCTTAGTTATTGTTTCAAAATCCCAAGGAGGCAGCTCTGGGCATTAAAACCTGTCACAGTCAAATTCAAGGCAAAAAGAAGGAAGTGGCTTTCCTTATCACTTCCCTTGGTATCAAGGAACATAATCTTGCATAGAAGCACCCAGGAGATTTCCCCGTGGTAGCTCATGGCAACGACAACAATAATAACAGCAGTAACAGTAGTAACATTTATGGAATAGTTACTACATGGCAGGCACCTTTCTAAATACTTACATGGGTTCACTTCCTCAATACAACAATACCAAGAAATTGGTGCTACTTCTAAGGGGCGCAGAGGTAAACTAACAAACCTTGCCCGAAGCTACTCAGCAGGTAATTGTTGGAGATGAGATTTGAACCCAGGGAGTTTGTCTATTGAACTCAGACTCTGGAACTGGAGTTTAAATG
This sequence comes from Desmodus rotundus, assembly GCF_022682495.2. Lineage (NCBI taxonomy): Eukaryota > Metazoa > Chordata > Mammalia > Chiroptera > Phyllostomidae > Desmodus > Desmodus rotundus. The sequence continues at coordinate 21,554,754 of NC_071389.1, forward strand.
AAGGTCATGTTCACTTGTTCAGCCTAAGCTGAGGCCCTGGAGCTGAAGAAGGGACCCACCTTCCTAAGCACACTAGGTGTGCCTAATACAGAGGACAATTGGGGTTCTATAAACTAAGGAAGAGGGGCAAGTGGCTTGGAGTGAAAAGCAGAGGTGTTTGCCCCACAGTTGTTGGAGAGTTAAAGGGCAGGATGCCCCCATCCAGGTCTGCTCAGGGTGTCATAACAAAATAACACAGACTGGGTGGCTTAAACATCCAACACCTGCTTCTCACAGTTCTGACGGCTGGGGAGTCCAAGGTCAAGGTGCTGGCAATATAGGTTTCATTCAGAAGCCTCTTCTCTTTGGTGGCAGGCAGCCACCATCTCTGTGTGCTCACGCGACCTCTTCTTTGTGTGTATGTTGAAAGAGAGACAGCAAGCTCATCAGTGTCTCTTCTTATAAGGACAGTCACCCCATCATGAGTGCTCCCCCATGACCTCATCTAACCCCAGTTACTTCCCAAAGGCCCCATCTCCGAATAGCATCACATTGGGACTTAGGGCTTCAACTCCAGGAAATAAGAGTTCCCCTCTCCTCCTCCTCCACTTATTGGTTAAATTAGTTATTTTGAACATGTAATATGAGACTAACCTGAAGACACTAGAATTTTGTTGGGGAGGAAAGACAGGAAACAGTTAAGTCATGGCTCACAACGGCATTTGTTTAAGGGCCCAATGCCTGGGCTTGCTCAGAATTAGGCCAGATGGAGCAGCGAGGCCAGCTTCTCCTGTTGACCATGGTAGCCAAGCTGCGGAACTCCCAGCTCTATCCTCGGCTGAGACACAGTGGCACAGACCTCAGTTAACTGAGAGACAGGTTTTTGGACATCCTGGGCTAGACTGTTTTAGGATAGAAAAATCTCAGCTGGCAGAACCAGTTTTGGAGAACGGTAATTTTCTGTGGCTGGGGAAAGCTGGACTAAATGTGGACGAGGCGCAGGCTTAAAGCCTGTGATCTAATCAGAAGATATTTATGGATGGACCATAGTGAGGTGGAGACAAAGTGGGTGGCATCAGGTCCAGCCAGCCTGCCTCCAATGTCTCAGCTGGCCGAGCTGTGAATGGGTTGACACCAAAATGAAGCTTACACAGAGCCATAGTGCTGTTGTGAAGTTAGGAAAAATATTACCAAAAGAGGGACATTGGCATTAAGGATTGGTGGCATGGAGGTGCCAGTTGCCATGTAGAGGAAGCCAGAATGGGGGTGAGAGTTTCGGTGTGCCAGGCACCGGGAGCTAATGTTGCCATCGGGGGAGAAAGCCAGAAACATGACCAACCAGAAGCGGAGTCCAGATCCTTGCCAGTAAGGAGTGTGGTTATTGTGGTTATTGAAATGTCAAAGTATGAAAGGCTTTGCAAAAAGACGGCCCTTGGCATCACAGGAGGGGCCAGGTCAGCACAGTGACAAGGGAGCAGGGTGCTCGGTAGGCAGCTCCCAGACTGACCAGGTCTGAATCCCAGCTGTATCATTACTAACTTGTGACCTTGAACTATTACTAAAACACCTCAAATCTCAGCTTTTGCTTTCTTTTAAGTACCTGGCTAAAAAGACAATCATAATTGTTGAGGATTATAGGGTGTGTATGCAAAGTGGCCAGAAGTGTCTGGCACACAGCAGGAGAGAGATTGTGGGCTCTGTCTTTTTTAAGAAGTTGGATGGAGACAGGCTGCCTCCGTCCCATGGGCCTCCCTCACAATGAAGACAGCCACCCCAGGCTTTCATCATGAAAGACCAGTGCTGGGAACAACGTCACCCTGGGATAAGCTCTTTGAACGCCCTCTTGATGAAAGATGAATCGATGGTTAGCTTCATTTCAGAGGCAGGCCCTCTAATCCCAACTTTTCATCTAGTTTTTTGCCATCTCCAAGGCCTCTTCGGGGGAGGTCCCAGCCCCTTTGTTCTCCGGGATGCACCATGAGGGTGTTGCTTTGAGGCCCTAGCCCCGTGGCCTGGACTGACCCTGGAGCCAGGATCCTAGTGACATTTCTGAGGGTTGTTGGCAGCACTCGCCCATTCAGTCTCCACCCTCTGGACATTCTTCATCAGCCCTAACCTCCCACAGAGCGAAAGCAGGGAAATCCCTGTGGAAGCTTGCGGTAGCTGCCCAGCGCTTCTCTGACCAGACCCTTTGTCTATGTTGGCTTTTTCCACCCCCTCCCCCATCTTATCCTTCAAGGGACAGGTGGGGAACTGACAGTGCCCTGCTTTCTGCCTGGGTCTTCTTCAATTCCCCACCCCCAATGAGCCTACTTTGGTGTTTCTCCTGCAATTCCAAGAGAAGACCTCCTCTGACTCTCATTCTCCCCTAGTCCCTGCCCCGCACTTCAGAAACATCTTTCCCTCTCATCCAGCCAGAAGCATTCATTCCTCTTGGACCCTGAACTGATGGAGCAGGTCTGCCCCATCCTCTCAGATCTTGGATCCTGTCACCGTGCCTGGCTTCCCTCAACACTAGTTCAGTCTGCAGTTGCTGTGCATTCATGCGAGTTCCACCTCCTGTCCCTGGAGGTGTCTGCCATCTTCCCAGTGTGGTGGCATCTAGCCAGTCCCCACTTAGCTGTGTGGGCATGGGAGCTCTAGGTGGGAAGCAGGGATTCTAAGACACCATTTCTCATTCCCCCATGGATCTCAAGTTTGGATATAAAATATGGTGTAGGTGAGCATGTCCAACTTTCTTTGAGTGCTGCATGACTCACCAAAAGGTTACAACTCTGTGGGTAAGAATCCTTCTTAATATGCCTGTACCACAACACACCTTTGTGGTCTAAAGTAAGACTGTGTCTTGTTCATCTTTATAGCAATGGTTTCTAGCCAGGTGTCTGACACATAGTAGATGCTCATTAAATGTTCGCTGGGTGAAGAAATGGTCAGTGAATGAATGGACTAAGATGCAATGCATCCTGAATCTGCTAGGGGAGGCAGGAACTCCCTCTCCGAGCCCCTGTAGATGAACATGCATCTCTGCACAGACACTTTGAGAGATGAGGAACCCCCTCTTCCCTAAGATAACTCATTACACCTCTTCTCCTCTACAGAGCTCAGTCCAGTCCTTCTCCAGCTTCTACCCTGAGCTCACGCTTTGGCTTCAGAGGCTGCCCAGGACTCATCCCACTTCTTGGGCCTTTTGAAGGACCACTCACATCAGAGGTGCAGGCATCACCTTCTAAACATCTGCCATTACTGATAAAGACAAGTGGAGAGGGAGTCCCCACCCTCTGGGAGATGTCGGCCTCAGATGGAGGGTAGGAGCAAAAGAGAACTTTATAGCTCGTATCAACTGATCACCTTAATTTACAGACAAAAAAAGCTGACGTCCTGAGATGGGAAAAGATGCATCTGGAACCAGAACCCAGCTCTCCTGGTCCCTGTCCCTGTACCCCTCCTTCCTGCAGCTTGTGGAGCAATATGTGAGGGTGGCCAAAGTCTTGCACCTCTTCACTGTTCCACATCCATTCTCCCCTGGGATTGTCAGATTTTCCTGGATTGCCCAGGGACTCAGATGCTTCTTGCTTTGTTGAAGCGTAAGAGGTCCTGAGGGTCAACCCTTAACTCTCTGTGGATGAGCTCTGGGCAACCAACTTCAGATGCAGTTTAGGGTAGCATTTAAGACAGGGCCTCTGGAACCAGGCTGTCTGGGGTTCAATCCTGGTCTGTCCCTTCTGAGCTGTGTGATCTCGGGCAAATGGCTTAACATGTCTGTGTCTCAGCTTCTTCATCTATGGGATAAATTAGTACTTAATCCATAGGGCTGTTTGAAGCTTCCATGGGGATGAAGGGTTTTGCTCAGTGCTGGGCAGGTGCTAGCTGTTATGAGTGCTGACTCTCACCTTGACTCCCCTGCAGTTGCTGGCTCCAGCTCACCTACACCAAGGATGACCACTATGGTGACCTCAGCCAGGTGACCTTTTGTGCCACAAAGAATGGACCCAAAGGAGACTCTGCAGGGTCTCCTGTCTCTGAAGAAACCTGGGGTCCAATGATGCTTCTAACAAGCCCATCTGAGAAGGCTGCTTCCACTGGACCGTGTGTGCAGTGGTTAGAGTCAAATGGGCTCTGGGCTCGACTGCTTGGGTTCACATTCCAGCCCCACCACCTTCTAGATGTCAGATCCTGGGCAAATGACTTTTCTGCTCTTTGACTCAGTTTTCTTATCAATAAAGGGGGGGTGGGGGTGATGATACCTGCCTCTGAGCACTGCCAGAGTTAAATAAGAGAACGCAGGTGAAGGATGTCTGATGTTCAAGAGCATACCATTGTTAGTTGTGATGTTAGCTAATACTTATGAAGTATTTAGTGTGTGTCAGACATTGTTTTAAGTGCTTTTAGATGCATTAATTCATTTAATTTGCACCACAACCCTATGAAAGCAATGTGAATTTCATCCTCTTTTGCCAGTGAAAAAACTAAGGGATGGAGAAGTTAAGCAACTTTCTTGGGACTGAGATTTACAGCCAGGTGCTGGTTTGATGTACTTAGTTATCACTGGACAGCATGGGGGTGCCGCACATGAGACCCGTAGCTGCAGAACTTTATGATTGGTATTGCCATTTGTGACATGTCTCAAGCAGGCATAGGGCTGCCTGAAGCCATCTTTTTCCAGAAAACCTGAGCCAGCATTGAGGATACTGATTGCCCTAGGGAAAGAGTGGTAGAGATCGACTGCTAAAGTCACCACAGAGTAACCACTGACAATGGGCCCAGGTTGGCAGCTCAGGGGCAACCCAGCTGCTGATGCCATCTCTTAGGAACACCTGGCAAAATCTGCTATCATGACTTGGTGTGGTTTCTTTATCAGTATGGCCCAACTTGGTGATGGAGAGAAAGGTGGGCACAACAGGGGTCAAGACATCCTGGGCTCCACTGGTGTAACCTCTGGCCCATAAGACTTGTGTGGGTTTTCCTGGTCCACCCTGAGACTAAATTGGTATGTCTTAGGCTCCAGCCTATCAGCATTCACATCATATCTCAAATCTTCTGGCCATTCTTGAAATGAGGGTGATCCATCTCTCTAGCCCTCAACTTTCTGGGAGCTTGGCCCATCCAGATCTGTATCCTGCTTGCTAAACTCACTCTCTGCAGCTCAGAAAACCACCAGACCACCCTGCATGCATCTAAGCAAGACCAAGGTCAAGGAAGCAGATCCTGTCCTTTGCTACTGCTACCAAACTATAAGACTTCCATTATGTCTAGCACACAGTGGGTGTCAAGGTTACCACCATGCCCAGCACACAGTAGGTATCAAGGTACCATTGTGTCCAATACGCAGTCGGTGTTTAGTAAATATGTGACTGCTGTTGTAGGGTTGAACTCTCCTGGGGAAGATGCTGAACAGGTAGTCAGATGGCAGGTAGAAAAAAACCTGGTCTGAGACAGTTCTGGTTCATGATGAGGTGGCAGGGGTGGAGATGGGGATCCTTCCCAGTCAGTCAGACACAATGATCACATCTCCAAGGAGAGTGCTCAAAACCCTTGACACGCTCAGCCCTGGTCCATGCATGTAGTCTTCTGCAATTGGCGTTCCTGCTCAGGTCCCCAGCAGCAAAAACTCAGGACTGGTGAGTTCTTAGCCCCAGGTAAGCAGCACTGTGTGCTCCAGACAGCCATCAGCACACCAGGCAGAGGACTCAGGATCCCAGGAAGCTGCACTGAGGACTGTGGGTGTGTGTTGGGGCTGACGCCTCCAGGGGGCACTACCTGGCTTTCCAGAGGGCAGAGCCCAGCATGTGAGGAAGCAGTGTCTGATGCTCCAGCTGCAGCTGTAGATCCTCCAGGAGGCAGTGTTCACGCAGGACTCCAGGACATGGTGCTAGGTATTCTATGTTCTCCACGTATCATGGGCAACTGGTCCTGGAGACATGTAGATGGGTTTCCGGACTCCAGGCTCTGCGTCTGAAAGCAGCTGTCAGGGGCCTGGCCAGAACAGAGCAGCCCTACCCATCCTTGTTGAAGATCTGATTGGTCAAGCAGATTTTGGATGACAAATCTAAGCAAGAGCCCAATTCTGTACTCTGGACTGCTGGGCTGGGACAAGGACCACATCTGAAGATCCCCACATTTCAGAGTCTAGATCTTCCCTCCTCTAAAGTCAGGGTAGGGTTGGCCTGCAGTGGGAAGGAGCAATCTTTTTTATTGCATATTTCTTATACTGACAATTTTTCTTCTAGAAATATTCTATGCATATATTTTTGCCTCAATGATGAAAAAAATTATATATCTTGGATGTGTCTCTATCAGCTGTTTCTTCCTTTTATATGGCTGCCTAATTTTCCATGGCATGATATCCTATAATTTAACTAGTTCTTTATTGATTTACATTTACATTTATTTCCTGTCTATTTCTACCAATCCTATAATGGCTCATGTCTTTAGCACATGTGTGAGCATATATGAAAGATAAATTCCTAAAAGATAGATTGCTGGGTTAACATGTTTGTATGTACTGTTTTAATCTTTCTGTGGCTAGGGGGTACAAGATTCATTTATGTAAGGGAAGGTAAAAATATTCAAAGAAAATGTGGTGGGTGTTTTGGTAGAGTTTCCAGAATGGTTACAGGTAACCCAAGGACACACACACGCCGCACTGGGAAGCCACCCCCCTGGTTATGAGGAAGCCAGCCTGGGGATTAGCTCTCAATGTCACCGTCTCCCAGGATGAGCTTGTCACAAAGATACTCCACCAGGCCAGGCTCCTGAGCCCGCTTCTAGTGGAAGTTGGTTTCATGATGGAGAAGCTGGTTCCTTGGTCACATGGGTCTCACAGAAATCACAAAGTGGGGGTCATTCGGGTCAGTGGCCAGTTTGTGTGATTGCCATGATGACCAAATCACAATCTTGGTCAAGTGTTACGCGCCTGCCACTGTATTCAATCCCTCTTCCACGTGCCATGGACTGCCTTCTTGGTGTTCTGAAGGGAGACTGGCTACCTCACAGGTTGCCAGTGTCTTTGGTTTCTCAATGTGTTTCCTCTCTTAATGGGACTTGCGGAGAAAACATCTGGCAGAGTGCTCCAAAGCCACAGCATCCCAGTCAGAGCGGTAAGGCGTAGACAGGAGGTCTTCAGCGCTGGTGATAGTGGAAGGTGTTTGTGGGGTCCTGGCAGGTGGCTGAGGAGAGGTGGCCTTGGGGACCCTAAGGGGCTGGCCAGGACTCAGCCCAAGCACTCTCGAGGCAGGACTGTGCATCCACTGATCATCTGACCCACTCTTCTCATTTTGATAGATGTCGCCAATTCCCCAGAAAAGAACCTGCATTAATTTATGTTTCCACCAACAGGCACGAGAGTGGCTATTTCTCTACCCCAGGCTATGTCTGTGTCTTATCAAATTTCTGAATTTTGCCAATCTTACAGGTGAAAAATAAATTTTCATTTAAACATGCATTTCTTTCGTTATGAAAGGTGGTTTAAAAAACACTTTAAAATAGGTTCCTAGCCATCTGCAGGTTTTTTCTCTGAGTTGTCTGTGTTTTTTGCCCATTTTCTTTTCTGTTGGGTTATTTGTCATTTTCTTATCAATCTTTAAGAGTTTTTGATACATTAAGTAAAACCAGGCCTTTGTTTGTCATATAAGTTTCAGGGGCTATATTTTTCTCAGGTTTTTGGTTGACTTTTGAGTTTCCTTACAGTACTTTCCAAAGTTCAGAAAATTTAATTTTTCTACTCAGATGAATCAATGCTTTACTTTTCAGTTTAGAGCTTTCTTGCTCAGAAAGTCTGGCTCTTCTCCATAGTCATAAAGAAGTCTCCCATGTTCCTTCCGAGCACTTTTATGGGTTTATTTTTTAGGTTGAAATCTTCCTTCCATCTGGAATTTGCTTTAATGTGAGAAGTGAAGACAAGATCCAGCTTTACTTTCTTCCCAGATGGCAGGTTGGTTGTCTCACCTCCCCTCATGGAAGAATCCTTTTGCCTGATTTGGAATACCACTTTCACCCTATATGAAACTCCTGTGTGTTCTTAGATTTCTATCTGGATTCTATTTTCCTTTACTCAGCTGGCCTGTCTTTGTACCAGACAGTTTTAAGTATTATAGATTTTTATTATGTTTTAATAATTGGCAAGACTCATGAATTTTATTATTATTTTTAATTTCATAATTCTTCTGGCTAGTAATCACATGTTGGTTTTTCCATTAGATATTAAGTCAGCTTGTCTCTTCTTCCTCATTGTCTCCCCCAAATCCCATATACATGCTCATTGAGGTTAAAAGGCCTCATGAAGGCCCCGGCAGAGAGCAGATTCTCCTTGGGCTGTGGGACCCTCTGGATGGAGAGCTCAGTACTCCAGCTGCCTCAGGAAAAAGCAGTGTCATCAGCCCAATCTGTTGGCAGAGACCCCCACCTCTCTTCAAAAGGGGTGTTCTCAGGTGCTATAGGTGAAAGGATTTAATAATTAAACAAGTTTGGAAAACTTTGCATTAAAGTTAAACATATTTTTCTTGATCATCCATTTAGCAGTTATTAATGGGTACCTGTCATGTACCAAGTGTTGGTACATTACACAAAAGCAAACTCTATGTGTTCACTCAGGCTTGGGAGTGTAAGCTCAGAGGGAAGCCCAGGGAAGGTACTGTGAGAAGGAACAGCCAGGTAAGAACCTAACCTCCCCTAGTGTGAGGACAGGTCTTGCCAAGAAGATGACAGTTTAAGTAGGTTTCTTAGAACTTTCACCCCAAATGCTAGCAGAGAAAACCTGGTAGAGTGTTCTCTACATTTTTGACTGTGGAACTCTATTCAGGTGGCCCCTCTGGACTCATTTTTACAGGTGCTCTGTGGAAAATGCTAACCTTTTGCCCTGCCCAAGGTCTGTCACCAGATCCATCTCATCCGAGCCTGGTGTCCTCAGAGAGGTCTCTCACCCTCTCTGAGCCTCGTTTTTCTCATCTATGAAATGACGTAATAGGAATGCCGGATAAATTACCACAAACTCAGTGATTTCAAACAACAAGTATTTATTCTCTCACCGTTCTGGAGGCTGGGTGTACAACATGTCAGCCAGGCTGCACTCCATCTGCACACTAGGGAGGATCCTTTCCTGCCCCTTCCAGCTTCTGTGGCTCCAGGATCTCCCTGGCTCATGGCTGTATCCCTCTAATCTCTGCCTCTGTCTCCACATGGCCTTCTCCATGATTTTAGTATCTTCTCTCCTGTCTCTTTATAAGGACATTTGGCATTGGATTTAGGGCCCACCTGATAATCCAAGATGATCTCTTCTCAAGATCATTAACTTAATTACATCGGCAAAACCCCTTTTTTCAAATAATATCACAGTAACCTATTTGGGGGGAACCACAATTCAACCCACTGCAGATGGGAATCACAGAACTCATTTCAGAGAACTGTGGGGAGGGTTGGATCCAACAAGGTCTGTGAGGCTGCCTGCCTCGGTGTGGGATGGGTGCTAAATGCCAGTTTTCTTCACACTTTTCCCTCTCCAGGTGTCTCTGCCCTCAAGAGGGTTTAGCACTACTAATTCATAATGAAGTGGGAGGGTCCAAGGGTTCTCCTACCCACCTCCACTGGAGACCATTTCCTTTTAAAGGAGGAGTCAGGAGTGGGTAATCCCTTCTCTTTTTTCTCAGGGCTTCCCCTTCTGGAGCTGGGGGTGAGGGGGTGGGTGGAGGCCCACAAGAGTCATTTATTATATTTCTCCTGGAGGCTCCCAGCCAGCTGTTCCACGGCAGTCTCAGTCATCTCCAACCTGGACTCATCCTTATCAAGACTTCTCTTCTTATCAAGACATCTATCTTTATCCAGACGTCAGCACAGATGTTTCCTAGAGCTGAAGGTCAGGGAGTCAGCAAACCCTGTCTCAGACATTTCCCACGTCTCTGACAGCTCCCTGGGGACTCGCATCTTCAAAAAGCTCCTGGATGCTTTTCTCATCATCTCCTGGGTCTTCTCTGCAAAACAAAGACAACCTCTTAACCTCTTCCTTTTTCTGACTTGTGTTGTTGAAATGCACTTGTCAAGCTGCTGTTGAGGGGCACAGGCTAGATACTGTTCATGGGGAAAGAAACAAGCATGCCAGGAAACAGCTTAAAGGCTCTGGGGGCATTAATGGCCTTGTCCTGCATTCCAGTTCTTCCAGGAGCACCGACTTCTCTCAGCTTGCTGCCTCCACAAAGGGAGTTCCATGTTTCTTGGTCCTGGGGTTCCTCTGTCCCTGGCTCTTCTGCACCTCTGTCTCATCTCCATAGCCTTCCTCCTACTGCTCCCGTACCCCCCTGGTAATGACAAATCGATGGTAATTGCTTAAGTGCAGCTGTTCAATCCTCAACTGTTGAGAGAGAACTTAATGTCCAAAGAAGTCCCCAAGGAACTACATGCTGTTTGAATTATGTAAAGGTGCATGGGGAAGGGGGAATTTCATGTGCCGAAATCCTTTTTGGCATTAAAATTTCATGGAAAAAACTGGACCTTTGGACTCAAGTTTCTGGTCAAAGCTTATCTTCTTTCATTCAGCACACAGTTATTGGGCTCTTATTTTGTACAAGGCCACACAGTCTAGGCGCTATAGAAAAAAATAGATAATTTAAACAGTCTTCCTCACCTCCACATGCATACACCTTGGAACCAACAAGCTACTCTAACACTACACCCAGATGGCCATCATAATACACATTCATTTATTCACCTACCCAACCACCCATCCCTCCATCCATCCACCCATCCTTCCACCATCCATCCATCCCTTTACAGGCCCAGCAAGTACTTATTGAGTGCCTGCTCTGAACCAGGTTCTATGATAGGCGCTGGAAGCACTGAACTAGGCACAGGGCAAGACATTTGTTGGAAGGCAGAAGTGACAAAAGTTTTACGTATGTTCCTGTAAAGGAGATGCTGGATCTTGAGCAGATACAATTTAGGCAGAGTGCTTCTGTACGTGCATGTGAAATACAAGCAAGGTCAAGCTTCCCTTCCCATTTCCATTTCTTCCCAGAATTTATGTGATTCCCAAGGCTTATGTTCTTTTCCAAGGTCAATTCCACCTTCCTCAAGAAGCTCAGACCCATAAACTTTTTCTTTCCAGGGTTACCTTTTATTTATGCTTCACATTGATCTCAACATGGTATCAACCCCTTGTTCTTGATTTCCCCAAGAGTCACCAACACAAAGCATTTGGGTGTAGGTAGTAGTGGATCCCTGAACTCCTTCTGATTTATCCCATCACTAACTCAACTTGCAAATCCAAAGAGAGGTAGGCTCCTTGAAAAAGCACCAGCGTACCCTCATCCCCATATGGATCTCATCAAAAAGAGAGCAGTATGGAGATTCAGGTCCCCATGATAGCAATGCAAGCCCCACCAAGGTGGCTACTTTGGGCTACTATTCTCAGGACCTCAACTGGGGCCTAGACCAGTGCCTGATATGTGGTAGAGACTCAAGATATATTTGCTGAATTTGTTGAATGAATTATGCCACACCCCAATCCCTTAAAACATTTAAACTAGAAACAAAAGTGGGGGTGTAACGGTAGCAGCAGCAATGCCTGGGCACGAAGCTCTTCAGTGTTATCCCATCACGTTTAGAATAAAATCCAAAGTTCTCCACGGGACTCCATGTTCCCATTGACACACACTGCTTCAGACACACTGGTGCGGCTCCCTCGACCATCCCACGCACATTGCTGCCTCGGCCTGTTGCAGAAGCTCTTCTGCTCAAAGTGTACTTCTCTACCCACCCCCCCCATAAGGCTCACTCTCTCACCTTCTTCAGATCTCTGCTCAAATATCACCTCATTGTCTTCATTACACATATTGCTGCCTGCCATTTAAGATAACGTATTTTCTCTTTCCTCTGAGAATGGTAGCTTCATAAGAGCAGGGGCTTTGTCTATTTTTGTTCACTACTGTATTCTCGGTGCCCAGAGCCATGCCTGGCACTCAGAAGACACTGCACAAATATTTGCTGTTAAGTAAATGAATGGTGAAGAGTGAACATGGACCCTTCCACAAAGCTATTGATACGGGTGGGACTCAGTAAAGTCCTGGTGGAGAAAGAGACAAAGTACAGAGGAGAAGTTTGGCAATTAGGTCAAGCCCTATAGAGGCAGATCAATTAGGCCTTGAGCAGTTGTCAAGGATTGTGGTCCATGTGGTGCCCTTGTGTAAGTGAGAGAAACGATGCCCCTTCCTTTAGGTGGATATAGCCTTGTGCTGTGTGGGGAGTGGAGTGTGGGCTGGATTTCAGCTGACACCCTCTGCCCTACGGGTGGTTGCCTTTGTGCAGGACACACCTGGGATAAGCCTACCTGACAGTTTCAGGGCATTGATCAGGTCTTGTTAGAGACAAGTTTGGGTGCCCACCATGGCATTTTTCTGTTGTCAAGTTTGGGGGAAAAGATAACCACCCTGAGTTTCAGCTTGGTGAAAAGACTTGCTGGAAGTCACATGGCGACAGGAGGGCAGAACTGGGATCTGAGTTCCTTCCAATCAAATGACTCAATGGAGACTCACATCATCCTCTTGCCACTCAAAGTGTGGCCTGAGGGCCAGCTGTATTGGCGTGCATACATTAAAGTTTGGAAATACTACAGTCTACTGCTCCTGAATTTCATGTTTTACTTCCCTGGGATTCTTTCTATTACTTTTCTATTTAATTTAAGGCTGGGTTACCTCTACTTTGTCCACAGGGCCAGCCAGCTTGGAGTTCTAGAAAGAGCACTGAACATTTAGCTGTGTTTCAATGTGTGATGTTGGACAAATCTTTCATTCCTAAGAGCATAGACTTACTAATCTGGACAAAAAATGGTAGCCCAGAACTTTTATGGGGCTTAGATGACATGATGAATATGAAACTCCCTTGTCAATCATAAAATTCTATCCAAACGCAAAAGATTATTGCTTTCCCACAGTGTATAAGAAGGCCTTTGGCAGAGACCACTTATCTTTAGAATACTGTTTCAACAAACTAGAAGTAAGGAGAAAATGAGTGGTCTGGGGTCAGTAGACGCGATTAGAAGACTGGAATAGACACAAAAATCTGCAGATTTATTTAGCTTACAAGGGTAACTAGCTGACCCCTGGAGGCTTCACACAGGGCTTAGTCTGGTGAAACTTTGAAGGGGAAAGGTGGGTAGAGATTAGGTGGGACATTATCCAGGGAGGGAGACTTGCAAGGGTAGCATGCATGGTGAGTTATTGGGACGGGAGGAAGGCTGCTCCCTCCCATGCCTAACTACTGCTTGGTGATTGCACTTTTCATGTTGCATCCAGATGCTCTGTGCCATGTGGAAGTGGTCAGTAGCACTGGAGGCCCTTGGTTGGTAATGAACTTGGAGAATGACATTTTTTAGGAAAAAAGACGTCAGACCACAGTGGTGTTCTTGGGAATTCATCTGGGTGCACTGACATCACTGCCCACATTTGTCAAAAGTCTGGACACAGTGAGTGTTCAGTAAATTCTCAAAGAACGAATAAATGAATGAATGAGTGAACAAATGAATGAAGACCTTTGCCTTCAGGAAGCTTTCTCAATCTCAATAAGACCTGTTTAAATTTAAGCTCACCCGCCTCTGCTGCTCTCCATCCCCCTTACCCTGCTCTGTTGTCTTTGTGTGTGTGTGTCCATAGCACTTATTCTCTCTTAACATACTGTACAATTTGCTTATTTGTTTACTCTCTGTTCCCCACTCTCCAGAATAGAAATCCACTAGTACATGGTTCTTCACCTCTTTTAATCTACCAGTACAGTGCATGACACATAGTATATGCTCAAAAAATATTTACTGAATCAAATTGAATTAAATAAATTAGAGGGGCAGTGTCATATGGAAATTTCTTGTCTGATTCTGTCACCAAATTCTTGTATGCCTTCTCTTTTCTGTGCCTTGGTTTCCCCATCTGTACAGTTAAGAGGCGGGATCCATCTCTAAGGGCACTTTCAGCTTGACTTTTGTGGCTCTGCTTCTGTGACTGTTGCCTTTGGAAGATGGTTTGCACGAAGTGGTGACAAGAGCTCTTTAAAGGAAATGAACAGACCTGGGTGGGCGTTCTCTCTCTGACACTTCTTAAGTCCTCACACTTTGGGTGAGACATTTGACTTCTATTCCATCTCTGAGGCTCCTAGCACAGTGTCTGGTGTGTCTTAGGAATTGACTCAACTTTGGCTTCTCCCTTCTCCTTCTCATCTGGGCCTGGATGCCTTGTTGTGAAATGAGTCTCAGTTCACACAATCGCATGGCAGTGGGCTGAAAGACCTTTGCAAACTGTAAGGTGTCCTCAGATGTGAAGGGTTATTATGGTCACACACGTACCCAATCCCTGGCCTGCATCCACACAAATGAGATTGAGATTATAGTTGTTATTTATACCCAAGCCATCTCATGATTCACTGCCCTCACTGCTCATCAGGATTGTTGCACCTGAAGAGACCAAATCCATGTTGGGTTTATCAAAGTCTAATTAAAACTTGATCATCATGTCTAACATGTTGCCTTATTATTTTGGCTTAATTAGGGTGATGAGAGGAGGCTGAAAGCAGCAATTCCAGCAGTGCTATGATACAACATCTGGAAAGGAATGGGGCTTAGCCAGATGAACAATTAAGTTGAGCTACACACAAAGCGAGGATCTTCCCATCTGACAGCTGTCTGGCCAGCCCCTCCTCAATCCAGGCTTTGTGAAAGCCAGACTAATGCACTCCCTTCTCCACCTTTGGAAGCGCTAGGAACTGGCCAGACCGTTTAGAGAATAGGGTGGCAAAGCCACCCCTGTGGGGAAAGTCCTGCTGTCATAGATTTTAGTCACCAAGGGAAGCGAAGAGGGAGCATCTGGCAACAAAAGGAAACTAATTTTACCTTTGGTCTTGGGTTTGGTTAGCTGGGGTCATGATGCTGATGTGAGTCATGCTGGCAAAATTCATGAGCTGTCATCACTTATCTCTTCAGTTAGGAATAACCTGAGATTGGGCACTTCTGCCTCTGCTCCTAGGAATAGGCAGCATGCATGGAGTAAAATGTTCAAACGGAACTCTCACCAATAACAAAGCTGCAAACTGCTCCATTGGACGTAATGTGCTGTGTTTTCCCATGTATAATGCACACCCATGTTTTTGGCCCAAAGTTTCAGGGAATTACTTATTTAGTTAATTAATTAATATTTAGATACTTGATTTTGTATTATAAAGGAATTTTAGCATATATAGTATTTTGCTTTCTAGAATTACACTTTGAATGCATAAGTATAAATAAAAAAATTAAAAACATTTATACATATACAGAATTAGTACTACCCATATATAATGCACATCCTTATTTTTCCCTCAAAAATTTGGGCAAAAAAGTGATCCTTATACATGGCAAAACACGATAATAGTTAAGGTAGGCCAGCTGCAGTGACACATAGACCCAATGGGAAAGAGCCCCTGAAATGCCTTCCTGTGATCCCTGTCTCCTGGCTTCCACCCTCTTGTGTAGTTCCCTCCCTTTAGTATGAGCTGGACCCAGTGACTTGCTTCTAAAGAATAGAACTCAGCAGAAATACGGACATCACTTCTGAAATTAAATTACATAAGATTGTGATTCCCTTTTTTGCTCATTAGTTTATGGCTTATTTCACTTAGCATAATAGTTCCATGCATGCAGTTGCAAAGAGTAGGAATTCCTTCTTTCTTTCTGCTGCATAGTATTCCATTGTATAAATGTACCACACTTGAGCCAGAGCGTGGAAACATGGAACAGACTGGCAGTTGCCAGAGGAAAGGTGGGAAGGGAGGAATGGTGTAAAGAAGGGGTGGGGATTAGTCAAAGACCATGTATGAATGACCCATAGACATGGACAATGGTGTGGGCATGGATTGTGGGAGTGGTTGGTGGGGGAGGGCTGGGCAGAGGAGGGCAAAGAGGGAAAAATTGGGACAACTGTAACAGAATAAACAAGAATTAAAAAAATAAATCCTAAGGCCCAAAGTAAAAAAAAAGTGAGATGATAAATTGTTGTTTTGAACCACTATAATTTGGGGCAATTTGTTACACAACAATAATAATACAGATTCCAATATCCATAGCGGCTCAGATAGAACAGAAGCTTGTTTCTGGTACTTGTAACCATGCTTATAGAAACTCATTTTCAGTGGCTTCCAAGATTGCCCTTAAGTTGTCTGTCTCTTTTTCAGCCCGTTGGAAAAAAACAAGAGCATTATTATGCATGGAAATTTTTTTAAAAATATTTTTTAAAAATTTAAATTGTAGTAAAATACACATAACATAAAATTAACAATAGTTTTACTTCTTTAATTTTTAGAGAGAGAGAGGGAGAGGAAGAGAGAGAGAAACATCGATTTGTTGTTCCACTTATTGATGCATTCTTTGGTTGATTCTTGTATGTGCCCTGAACCCACATGGCACATGTGTTGAACCCACAATGTTGATATATTGGGATAATGCTTTAACCAACTCAGCAACCCAGCCCAGGCTAAAATTTACACATTTTAACCATTTTAAGTGTTCCATTTAGTGGCATTAAGTACATTTACATTGTTGTGCAACCAGCACCACCATCCATCTCTAGAACTGTTTTCATCTTGCAAAACTGACGTATAGGGATTTTTAAGGGCAAAGCCTAGAAGTGTTACACACGATTTCTCCTCAAATTTTAGTGGCTAGAACTTAGTCTCATGGCCACACTTAACTGCAAAGGGGACTGGGAGATGTGGTCTCTCTGTATCCAAGGAGAGGAAAATATAGATTTTTGGTGAGAAGCTATCAGTTTTTCTCACACTAATGCACAACAGTATCTACATTCCAGAATAATGCCAAGCCGTTATTACAGTGCCAACACCACTCACTCAAGGACAAAGTAGCCCACAGGCCTACATGATTATGCTAGCTCTACAGCCCCTCAGTGGTATGTGCTTAATTTTAGAATCAAGGACTTTTAATAGAAAGTTCTAGAAAGGTAGAAGGCGAAAGATTCCCTGGTGTCTCTCTGAGAAACTTTGAAAAATGTAGTCTAGACATGTTATGTCACCATATTAGTGTTTGCTTTCTGTGCTCTTTGTAATGGTTTTTTAATTGCTTGGGACACTTGCAATAACCCAGGATTTTGTTCTCTAAAGCGTCTCCTCTTCTGAAGGCAGCTTTTTTTTTTTATCACTGTCTCATCACATTAAAGATGGCTGAAATGAAATTGATGGGCCCGCAACATATGACACCTTCTCTTCTCCAGCTGGATGACAGCAGCTTCTGACACAGGTGCTCTGGGGAAGCCCTCCCCACCCTAGAAAGGGTTCACTTTCATTTTCAAAAGCAATAGGCCCTTTGGGGGCCATTTGAATCTTGCATTGCCTGAAATATGGCCAAGGTGACTGGTTCCATTTCTTAAATCTCTCGTTTCCAGCATCTTTTAGAGTCTATTTTCATGAGAAAGTATCTATTGATGAAATAAAGAAGTAAGAGCAGGTGCCCTGTAATGTCTTAGCTTTTCTTCAAGCTTACATATTAGAGTTTGGGGTGAGTGGCTTTGCAAATTTTCTGCCTGTGAATAATTCATTTTAAGACTCATTACTTTAGAAATTGCCAAAGGGACTGAAATCTCCATTTCTATGTGAGTAGCTGGTATTTTGAGCCCTTTGGGGTACTCCAGCTGTACTTACCTGACTTTGGGCTGTGCCATGGTGATATCTGAGCAACCATTATTATTTGTTACTTTTTGGTATATATAGGCTCATGGAGCCTGGCTCGCCTTTACCTAGCATCTAGCACCCACTGGGCCTGTTCTGGGGCCAGAGTCCCTGACCTCAAGGGTTTCACAGTCTAGGGAGAGAGACATCACTCTAATATAATGCAGTGAGAGTAGGTAGAGGTATATAGGGGATGCTGTGCAGACAGAAAGGAAGGTTATCTGATCCATCCTGGGGGAAGGGAGGCAGAATCAAAGAAACTTCTTAAGGATGTAGTATCTAAGCAGTGTTGTAAAGGATGCGTAGGGGTTAGTCAGGAAGAGCAGGAAGATAGGACAGGTAAGGAAGAAAAATTAACACGAGTGAAGTTAGAGAATGAGAATGTGTTACGTACTTGGAACTGCAAGTGTAGGGGAAGAGAATATAGTGGTGACAGTCATAGGCTTTGGAGTCTGGCAGACCTGGATTCAAATTTCAGATCTACCAATTTCTGCTGTGTGATTACAGGTTTGTCATTAACTTCTCTTTGCCTCAGTTCTCTCATCTGTAAGATAGGGTAATGAAAAACCCCACTACATAGGGTGGTTGAGAGGATGAAGAGACATGTGTGTGTAGCATTGTATCTGGACCACATAAAAAGATGGATGAATCATATTGTCTAGCAGGCAAGTCTGGCCTCAAGAAAGTAGATCTCGCTAGAGATGTAATCTGGGAACTGCCAACGTAAAGATGATCATTAAAAGCATGAAAGGGAGTAAGACTATCTCAGGTAGCTTTCGCTGCATAGCAAATCATCCCAAAACTTAATGGCTTAAGACAATTGTGTATTATTTTTCATGAGGGTGTAAGTTCTGTGATTGAGTACAGGCTTGGATGATTTCAGGTCTCACATGGCCTCACTCACCAGCGGCTGCGTTGGTTATTGGCGAGGTGACTGGGCCATAGGACTCTTGTTATCCAGGAGGTTAGCCCAGCCTGGCTCACATGGCAGTGAGGTTCAGGCTCCCAACTGGTACAACATTGCTTTGCCGTATTCTGTTGGCCAAAGTAAATCAAGGCCAGTCCAGATTCATGAGGTAAAGGAATAGATTCTGTTCTTGGTGAGACAAATTGCAAAGTTACCTTACAAAGAACATAGATACAAGGAAGGAGAGATAAATGGAAGGAACCATTTTTGCCAATAATCTACCACAGAATCCATCAAAGTTTAAGGTATAGAGGGAAGAGAAGAAAGCTCGGCATATAACTCTGTTACTCAAGGTCGAGAAGAGGAAGACTGAGTAGCCTAAGAGGTCATGGGAAAACCGGCAGCATGTGGTTCACAGAAGCCAAGGAGAATGCAGTTTCAAGAAGGGCGGAGTGGTGAACTGCATCAAGGCTCCTGAGAATCCAAGGGACATAGTGACTGAAGGCGACCGTTGGAACTCCATATGGATGTCACTGGTGACAGTGGTGAGGGCAGGTTCATGGTGAAGTGAGACTACAGTGGTTTGTGGAGACAGTGGGTAATAAGATTCAAAGACAAAAACAGTGTTGACAATATTTTCAGAAAGTTTTAACAAGAAAAAAGGAGAGAGATCTGGTAGAGACTAGTTAGGAGAGAAAGGAAAAATAGATTCTTCAAAAAAATTCTTAAGATGGGAGGGACCTGAGCAAGTTTCAATGCAGCTGGGAAGGAGCTGGTAAAAGGTTCATTGAACAATACAGGGAAAAGAGAGGAGAAATAAAGAGGAGTCCTGAACAGTGGAAGGGAATGAGATCCAAGCTGAGTATTACTTTCAGAGAGAAGAAGAGACATTTAACTAGAGAGAGACAAGAAAGGATAGTTTTAGATTTAATACAGGTTATGGAAGAAGGCCAAGGTAGGTCTCCTTTCTGCTCAGAGAAAAGGGGAAGTGAGCTTAAGAGAGGGTTAAAATCTGCAATAACCACTGTGGAGAATGAAAGAGAGATGACAAGGGAAATAGAGAAGGATTGCCAGGCAGCATTGAGGGTCCCTTTGAAGTTGGAGACCATAAATTTAGTGAATTCAGTGATTTATACTGGCACCAATCTGTGTGGATTTCTAGCAGTGCTTAGCAACCGGAGATGAGCAATAATTGGATTCATCCAAAGTTGGTGTTTTGCCAGAAGTTGGGGGAATGCTGGGGCAAGGCTATTGGTAAGAGAGAGGCTGAAGTGATAAGAAACGAGATCTAAGCTGGGTAGGGAAGGAAGTAAATACAGAAAGGGCTGATACACAGAGAAAAATGAATGCTGGTGTCATGGGCCAGCAGGGTAACATCTCAAGTTCATCTCTGAGGAGTGAACTTCACAATGCTTTATATCTGTCACCCTCCTCAGTCTTCTCCACATGTTGGCATCTTTCAGTTTGATCCTAATTAAGCAGTCTACATCCAAATTGTCCTGACAACTCACCACCCATAAAGTGGTGGAAGAGGCATGCGGTCAGTAGAGATAGGACAGTGAGCATCCACAGATGACCTTTCCACAGGCTTTCCGTAAAGGAAACCAGCACCCACTCAAGTGCTCAAGTCAAAATCTTAGCTCTCATCCTCAAGTCCCCCACTTTCTTTTACTCTGTCATCAAACCCATCACCAAATTCTCTTGGTTCCAGTTCCTAACATATCTCAAGTCTGTCTGTTTCTCTCCATATGTATTGCCATCACCTGAGGCCAAGCCACCATTATTTCTTACCTGTGCCTCAGAAATGGCTTCCCCACTGGTCTGTTTGCTTCATCCTCTGCCCCCTCCAATTCACTCTTCACCTGGTAGCTGGGGTGCTCTTTTAGGAATATTTCAGGTCATATGATATCACTCCTCTGTTAAAAAATACAAGACTTCCCACTGCCTTTGAAATGAAATCAAATTCCTCACCACTGAGTAAAGGCTGAGCAAAAATGTAACAGGAGGGAGCAGAGCAAACATGACATACAGCAAGGCCAGTGTGGGTTAGAGAGGAAAGTATGAAGGAATGAAGGATGTTTAGTGAGGCTGGAAAGTGAGGCAAAGGCTGGACTGCCTGGACCTTGGAGGCTGTGGTGGCAAGAAGTTGGAGAGAGTAACCTTACAAGAAGACCACTCTACAGTGTGGAGACCAGACAGACAGGAAGCAAGAGTGGCCACAGTTAGACCAGTTCCAGGGACATTATAACATTCAGGCAGGAGTCCACGGCAGATTGGACTAGCTGGTGTTAGAGATGGACAGAAGCAAACAGTTCTGAGATGCATTTTAGGAAATAAGAGGAAAGGCTTGTAATTCCTGTCCTACTCCTTGCTCCTACATTTGCTGTCTGGTTCCCACTCATTATTCTGAGGTCAACTTCCACTTTCTCAGAGAATCTTTCCCTGACATTCCAGATGAGACTATATGGAAGCTCAATAAATGTCTGTGCAACTGACACGTCAGAGAATATTCTAGTAAAGGTGAAAGAGACTTGAGCAGGGGGGAGATCTGGTAAAGAAGGCAAGAGTGAAGATATCAAAGAAAAGTGGTAATCCATGGAGGGAGATTCCCAAGGAGGAGAGGGACGTGGGATCCAAAATTCAGCCGTGGAGCAGAGGAAGCATCTTGTCCTGCGCCCCGACTGTGCTGGGATTACACTGGGAGGCAGTGATCCCATGCGAGAGACTAGACCCGTGGCTGTCCGCTCTTCCTAGTTTGAGGCCCCTTTGTGAACTTCAACATATTTCCTGAATTTTTAGATGTAGCTGTACTTTTCATGGCCATTGATTGAGAAAATGCATAATGGCAAGAAGCTCCATGAGTTCAGAAAAGCTTTTAAATGAGTTCTCTCTTGGTTCATCACAATTTTATTCACTCTTCTTTAAAATAGTACATGTATGTGTGAAATAAATTTTTTCTAGAAAAAGTCTGATGCGATAAAACTTCGCAAATCTGGATGCCCTCTGCCCTAGGCTCCCCGAGTCTACAGACTGAGAGCTGGGATTTAGTCTGGATCGTTTTCCAATGGTAACCAATACCATCTGTGACTGTCTGTCTTCTCCTAGACTGGGACTTCCTTAGGGAGGATTTTTCATATCCCCAGCACTAAGGATAAGACATGAGACAAAATAGATTTTTTAAAAATTCCAGTCGAAAGAATAAAAATAGAATTATTTACATGATGAATTTATTACTTAAAGTGAGATGCCCAGATAGTCTCATATATCCAATTTCTTTTAAAAAGTCCTGATTTATTTCCTCCTAGTAATTAAAATAATTCAAATTCAACCCATTTCTTTAAGGTCCTCATTTTGGATTCCCATCTATTTAAGCCGAGGGAGCCTGCCTGGGCTCAGGTTCATTTTTCTGTTTCTAGACAGTCTTCAGCAATGCATCATCTTAGTAACGTGCCTGGCTTGTTCCACTAAATGTGCAGGCACATCTTGTCCTTCAGATGTTCCATCCAGCTCAAAACCCACATCTCTGCATTTGCACATGCTTATTTAGCTAAATGTGTCTTGTAGGATTAGTTTAAGCCACTGCACACAGCTGACTTTTTATTTTGAAAATTCACATACAAATCTGAAGGGAGGAATCACCTGGCCTCCTGTGAATGAAATAAAGAAGCATTTGGCACTTTAATCCGATCCTTTTGATGTGCGAGGGCAACAGAGACACCAAATCTCAGGATGTGATTCTATAACTTCGGGCTGTCCTTGGAATAATGGAGAGAGAGCTGGCTGCGTGAGCCCTTGGGGGCACTACTCACCAGGAGCATATTGACAAGTGGATTTGAAAGTTCGATTGGAGAACCAGATGCCATTTCATAGGCGGCCTGGTCTTACGATTGAGTAAGTGTGGTTCTTCCAGCCACCGACTAAAAGTGGTGGAAATGTCCTACATGAGCAGTAGACAGTAAGAGTTATTGGTTTGGAGATGGGAAATACTGAATGGAGGCCTTGAAATAGATGGAACACATGCACACTCCCCCCCTCACACTCACCCACATACATGCAAACACTCACACATGTGTGTACATGCACACAGATGCACACAGGACACAGACACTGCAGATGTAGACTCCTGCTCTGATTGGCAGGCCCCCCTATATCCTCAGCCTCTTCTGTCAACATCCCACCCACCTCCTGCCTTTGTGAAAACATGACTGTTGCCTGAGGACATCATTGCTCAGGCAGCCCTCTCCCCGGGGAATTGGTATTATTGTTTTATTATTACAAACCTGAAAATAGTATTTCCAAAGGCCTCAGGACCAGGGAGGGAGACCTGGTTGTCCTCTTTATGCCTCATGGCTGCCTCCTTTCTCTCTGTTCAAAAGCGGCCGCTCTCTTGAGACTAAGGTGTCAGGACATCCCTGGTTGCCCTCAGACACATGTGTCCCATTGCTGCCACCACTGGCCTGGTCATTGCCTCTTTTCACTCAAGAGTTGTTGGTTCTTTTTTTATTTTTGAGGAAAAATTAAACCTTATTTATTTTTTAAAACCAGACCACGAAGAAAATATATCACATTCTTGCAACAGCAAGCAGACAGGTTATATTATTATTTCAAATAATAAATTGGCTGACTCATTGGTTCTTTATCTTCCTCTATGTCCTAGTTGCTGAGTATCTGAAGGTCCACATATATGACTCATCTAATACCCTTTGGTATTGGGACGAGTTGTGTGCCCCTCCCAAGTTCATATGTTTAAGTCCTAACCCCCAGTACCTCAGAATGTGGCTCTATTTGGCGACTGTTAGAAGAAATTATTCGTAACACTTTGTTAATGAATGTGTTAAGAAAGCTAAGGCAGATTTTATTTGGTCAGGGGTGGGAGGGAGACTATTGCAATAGGTATAGGGACTACTACATTGGGCTTGTGCAGTAGGGGAGAGAGATGGGTCTCAGCTCTGAACACAAGAAAAAGTGTAGATTTTATAACCAAAGAATCAAGTACGGGGGTGTGGAGGATGAAAAAGGACTAAGATGGAGCTTCAGGGATAAGGGGAGAGTCTGTCTAAACCAACCTAATAAGGTTCTTGCTGCTGGCAACCTAGGGATGGTGAAGGATGAGGAGCTGATCAGATATAGAGGGATGGGAATTCTTGCTAAAACTGGACAATGCAGAGATAGGCCCAACAGTCAGGACCTATTTTAGAAGATTTCAGAGGAGTCAGACGAAAGTTTGGTCAAGGAGAGAATGTTTGTCAAGATAGGGCCTTCAAAAAGGTAATTAAGTTGAAATTATATCATATGAGTGGGCCCTAATCCAAACATATCTTACAAGAAAAAATTGGAGCACACACAAATACACAGAACAAGGAACAGTCGCGTGAGGACATAGTGAAAGTACAGCCACCTGCAAGCCAAGGAGAGGGGACTTAGAAGAAAACAAGCCTGCCGACATCCTTATCATGGACTTCTAGACTCCAGAACTGTGAGAAAACAAATTTCTGCTTTTTAAGCTGCCCCATGTGTGATATTTTGTTATGGCAGCTCTAGCAAACCAATACACCCATCATTTGGGTTTTCATACCTCTGCATTTTCCAATGACTCTTTTTTCTACTTCAAAACTGGTGCTCAAGACTCCCCTCTGGACTGTAAAATATCACCCCAAGTGATACCTGCTACCTACAAAATTATAACCCCAGCACCCTGCTCTCTGACTACTACTTATCCTTACATTCACTTTCTCAAGTGCTCCCCACTAATCATTCTGAAACCCAAATTTGATCCACACCTCTCCAATATACTTTTCTACCCTCTGTCAGCATCCCTTTGTCTTCACTTCCCTTCTATTCTTACTGAGATTTTGGGGTTCATTGCTACAACCACATTCTTGCAAAGAGCATCAACTCCCTTGCATCATACTCTTCTGAGAAACTCCAGCGCGGGGTGAACGTTGTCTTCTCCATGCCTGCATCCAAGTGGGTTAAGTGCCTGGCACATCCATGCTGACCAGCTCTCTTTGTTTCATTTGTTAATTTGACCCCCTTCTTCACTGACACTTACATTAAGAAATAGCATACTAATCCCAGGTGAAAATCAGCCAGTCTTTTGGACCCTCATCGGTAGCCAGCAATATCACACTACTCCTCATTTTCCATTCTCCAAGAGGCCTACTTCATGCTCTGCCTCTTGCAAATGTCCCATGCCCCAACTTTCTCGGCTTCCTTCATAGTGAAGGTTCTAGGAAGAGATGACCACATTAGATTCTATGCTTGCCCATCTCCTGGTTATTCTTTGACTCAGTGCAGTCTGGGTTCAGCCAGCACTGCTCCAGCTGTAACTGGTTTTGTCAAGGTTGCCAATAACCTCTGTGTGACTAAATCCTGCAGACACCACTGCCTCGTTTTCTCCTGCTCATGCTCTCAGCTTCGTTTGTCACAGTTGACCACTCCCTCCTCCTCCAGGCTTCCCCTTCTTAACGCGATGGTGGGGTGTTGGGCTTCCGTGTGGTCTCCTCTGTGTCCCTTGGACTCACCTTGGCACCTTGGCTCTCTCTTCACTCTCCTCACACTCTCATTCATTTCCGGAGCTTTTGATGGTGCCCCAGGCTGGTTACTCCCTAATTTATATGCCTAGACCAAACTCTCCTCTGACTTCCACACATGCGTATGCAACAACCTCATCGACTTCTTCACTCGATTCTCAGGTTTAATGTGTCCAAATGTCCTCAGGCTCCTCTTGTCCCACATCCAAACGTCTAGTCTTTTTCACCTTTGCAAAGGGCGCCATGCTCTGTACTGTTTCTCAAGTCAGAAACCTGGATGCTATCCTTGCTTCTCCTCCTCTTTCCATCCCTCCGCCCACATCCAATCTGTTATCAAGTTCAATTATTTCCATTTCCTAATATAGCTTAAAACAATAGACTTTCCTCTCGCTGCTGCTACCACCCACTAGTCCCAGGAACGAGTGGTTGTTTTTTCCTACCAAGACAACTACACTGACCTTTTCTAGATTCCCTGATTTGGCTCCTGGTTTCTCCAATTTATTCCTCACACAGCAGTGAGAGAAATCTTTTAAAATACACATATTGAACTATGGTGTTGCCCTGCTCAAAACCTCCAATAGCTTCCCATTACACTTCAGATAAAATGAGCACTCCTTATGCTGACTTAACTGGGTCTCTGTGATCTGGACCACGTCTGTTTTCCTCCTTCCATTCTGTTCTTATCAGCTCTACTCCAGCCCCATTTCACCTTCTCAAACAGAAGCAGCATTTTGTCACAATCAGGCTTTCCAGGTGCTATGCTATCTGCCTTTGACATTCTCCCCTCACCATGCATGGCTGGCTCCTTATTTATTTTTGTTTTATTTATATTAAAAAATAGTTCTTTATTCATTAAATACAATTTATATACATATATATGAACAAATACAAGCCATTATTTTAACACATAGATACATCTATGTTACCCACACCTCTGTCAAGAAAGCTCTTTCACGTCTTCTCCCACTCAGTACTCACCCCAACCCACAGGCAAACGCCTGTTTTGATTTTGTTCGCTACTGGTTTTGTTTATTTTAGAACTTCACACATTTTTGTGTCTGGCTTGCTTTTCTCGCTATAATGATAATATCTACGATATTCATCCATGTTGCATGCGTCAGTGGCATACCCTGTTATTGTTGATCAGTGTTCCACTCTATGAATACATCATAGATTTTAAATCCCATTCTCATACTAATATATATTTGGGTTGTTTCTGGGTTTGGCTATTTAGAATAAATTCGCCATGATTAAATTTTTTGAATGAACATTTGGGTAAACACCTGAACTGGACATTATCCTTTGGGTAAACACCTGAACTGGAATTAGTGGGTCACAGGGTAATTCTAAGCTTAATTTTAAGTCAGATCTTTTCTTTTTTAAGCAGTAGCTTAAAAAAAAAAAAAGATTATTTATTTATTTATTTTTAGAGAGAAGGGAAGGGAGGGAGAAAGAGAGGAAATAACCTTCAGTGTGTGGTTGCCTCTCATGTGCCCCCTACTGGAGACCTGGCCTGCAACCCAGGAATGTGCCCTGACTGGGAATCGAACCAGCCACCCTTTGGTTCTCAGGCCCCACCCTTTGGTTCTCCATCCATTGAGCTACACCAACCAGGGCTAAGTCAGATCTGTTTTCCAAAGTAGATGTACTATTTTATATCCCCACTAGCAATATGAGAGAGTTCTGGGTGCTCCATATCCTTAGTCACCTTGTGTTGTCAATCTTTTGAATTATTGCTATTCTAATGAGTATATTAGTATGTATCAGATACTAGACATTTTTGTTATTGTCCCACAGGTCCCTGAGGCTCTGTTAATTTTTTTAAACCTTCTTTCTTTCTGTTGCTTGGATTAGATCATTTCTATGGACATATTCTTAAATTCCTTCTTCTCTGTCATTTCCATTCCGCTATTGAACCTATCCATTGTTTTTTTAATTTCAGTTATTGTGTTCTCAGTTCAAAACTTCTTTCCTGAGACCTTTTTGTTTTTCTAATTGTCTCAGGAGTGTTTACATTGTGTGTTGGAATATGTTTATAAGAACTACTTTTAGTTTCTGTCAGATAATTCCAACAATTGTGCTGTCTCAATTTGCCATCTGTTAATTGTCTTTTACCACAAAAGTAGATTTTCCTGCTTCTTCATGTAATTAAGGGCTTTTTGGATTATGTTCTGGACATTTTGAATATTATAAAAATTTGAGTGCTATTTAAATCCTATGTAGGTGTTGATATTGTTCTGACAGGAATTAACCTGGTTAGTATCAGGCTTCAAGTTCAGACCGTATTTTCAGTGTCATTGATGTCTTCCCTTGTCTTTATTATTTTCTTCCTTCCATTTGATTTAGGCTTATTTTGTTCTTACTTTCCCAGTTTCTTGTGGCAGGAACTTAGCTCCTGATTTGAGAACTTTTCTCATGTCTAATGCAGGCATTTTGTGCTATAAATTTCTCTGTCATCACTGCTTTAATTGCATCCCACATATTTTGATATATTGTGTTTTCATTTTCATATAGTTTTATGTATTTTTAAAAATTTCCTTCAAGATGTCATCTTTGATCCATGGAAAGTTTGGAGGTGTGCTGCTTAATTTCCATATGTTTCAACATTTTTCTTTTGCTTTTCTGGTATTGATTTCTAGTGTGATTCCATTATAGTCAGAGGACACACTTTGTATAACTTAAATTCTTTTAATTTTGTTGAGATTTAAATTTATGGTCCATCTTGGTGTACGTCCCATCAGTGATTGAAAAAAATGTGCTTTCTGTTGTTGGATAGAGTGTTCTATATATGCCAATTAAATCTTGTTCATATGTTGGGTTATTCTGATATTTCTATCTCTAATATTTTCTTTTCTCTGAAGTCTACTTTATAAGATACAAGATGGCCATTCCTGCCATTTAAAAAATTAATGTTAGCAGCTAAGGGGGAGGAGGGAAGGGCGTGGAGGGATTCAGTGAAAAGGAAAAAGGACTCATGGACATGGACAACAGTGTGGTGATTGAGTGGAGGGAGGTGGAAGGGGACTAAATAGTAATGTAACAATACAATGAAGATTATTTTATAAAATAAAAAATAGAAAATTAATGTTTTATGGTATGTCTTGCTTTTACTTCCAAACTACCTATGTTATTGCATTTGAAGTTAGTTTCTTATAAGTAATGTGTAGTTTTACATGCCTTTTTTGCCCACTCTACCAATCTATGTCTATCTTCTGATGGGTGCATTTAAGACCAGCTATTTCCAACCTTTTTCATGTTGAGGCACACACAAACTAATTACTAAAATCCTGCAGCATGCACAAAATATATTTTTTGCCGATCTGACCAAACATAGGTATAATTTTGATTCATTTACACTGGATGGTTATTGTGTTGACTATTGTGATTTTTTAATTTGACAATCTAAGGGAAAAGAGGTCAGTGCCCCTGACTAACTAGTCAGGTATTGCATATTAAAAATCACTGATTTAGACTATTTACATCTAAGGTAATTATTGATAAATTAATGCTAAAGTCTGCTATTTTATTATCTATTTATTTCCTCTGGTTCTTCCCATTTCTCTTTTTCTTTTTTCTTACTTTCTTTCTGGGCCTTGAACATTCTTTAGGATTCCATCTTAATTACTTATAGTGCTTGTAAGCATATCCCTTTATACAGGTTTGTGTGTGTGTGTGTGTGTGTGTGTGTGGTTCCTCTGGGTATTACAATATACATATGTGATTTTTATCTACTGGTAACATTTTACCACTTGGATAAAGTATGGAAACCTCGCTTTCATTTAGATCCCTTCATCTTTCTCAATTTTATGTATCTTTGTCTTGAGTATCAGATGGTGTTAGAATTTTTGTTTCAATCATCCGATAGGATTTATCCGGTGCATGAGGGAAAGGATAATCTGTTGCACGTGCCCACAATTCTGCTCTCTCTCTTGTTCTTTCATCCTTCCCAATCGATGCTCCAAGATTCCTTCTTTTTATTTATTTATTTACTTTTAAATTATTTTATTGTTGTTCAGTTACAATTGTCTGCATTTTTCCCCCACCCCAGCCAAACCCACCTCCCTCCCTTACTTCCACCCTCCCCCCAAGATTCCTTCTTTTACTATTTCCTTTTTATTTGGTGAACTTTATTTTTCAGTCTATAATGGTAGATATGTTAGTGACAAATTTTTTTAATTTTCCTTTTGAAAATGTTTCTATTTCTCTCTTTATTCCCGAAGAATAATTATGCTGGTTATAAAATTCATGATTGACAGTTTTCTTTCATCACTTGAAAAAACACTGTGCTACTTCCTTCTGGACTCCATGATTCTGGATGAGGAATCTACAGTCATTTGACTTGGCGTTTTCTCCTAGGGAATGTGTCCTTTGTCTCTGGCTGCTTTCAAGACTTGCTCAAGTTTTCAAAAGTGCAGTTATGAAGTACCCTGACTTTATCCTGTTTGGGATTTGCATAGCTTCTTAGATCTGTAAGTTTATGTATTTAGCCAAATTTTGGGAACTTTCAATCAATATTTCTTTAAAAACTCTTTTAACAATGGTCACTTCTTCTGTGACTACAGTATCACAGATATGTTGTATATTCTTGCCCCATGGGTGACTGAGGCTCTGTTTATGGTATTTTTAGTCTATTTCCCCTCCTTTGTTAGACTGGATGAATTCGATCGTTCTGTGCTCAGGTTCACCAACTGTACACTGTCATCTCCTCTTGGCTATTGAGCCCACTTGGAAACTTTTTCATTAGTTATTGTATTTCTTTAGCTTTATAATTTTCATTTGGTTATTCTTATAACTTCTTTTCCTTTTTTGAGATTTTATATGTTTCATTTGTTTCAGAAAACTTGGTAATTAATAATTAAGCATTTTTATGATCTTTGTCATATAATTCCAACATCTGCTTCATCTCAGGGTTGGCATCAGTGTCTTTTCCAATTCAAGTTGTGGTTCTCTTGGGTTTTGTTTAATAGATACTTTCATTTGTATCTTAGATATTTCTCCAATATATTAGGAGATTCTTGATACTGTTTAAATCTTTTATTTGACCAGGCAGCCACCTTGTTTAGTATTTAGGTTTAGCATGTGGGCCTTAGCCTGTTTTTACTCCTTTGTTACTCTTTTTCTGTGTTTTTAGTGTTAATTACATCTATTTAGTACTTCATTTTGGTTACTCTCTTGGCTTTTTGTCTATGCCTCTGTGCAGTATTTTTCAGTGGTTGCCCTGAAGATTATAATATAAATCTTTTATTTGTTACAACCTTCTATGTTATATCATAGGAGTGTTACAGTTTTGCATTTCACATTTAGGCTAATGGTCCATTTTAAAGTTAACTTTTGTGAAAGATATAAGTTCTGTACCTAGATTCGGGTTTTTTTTGCATGTGAACGTCCAATTGCTCTAGCACCATTTCTTTCAGAGACTATCCTTTCTCCATTGTATTGCCTTTGCTTCTTTGTCAAGAGTCTCCTAACTATACTATTTGTGTGGGTCCATTTCTGGTCTGCTTGTTTTGTTCCATTGACTTATTTGTCTATTCTTCCACCCGTCTAACACTGTCTTGTATATTATAGCTTTATAATAAGTCTTGAATAGGGAAATGTCAGTCCTCTGACTTTGCTCTTCTCCCTCAATATTGTTAGCTCTTCTAGGTCCTTACCTCTCTGTATAAACTTTAGAATCAGTCTATATACACAATATAAGTTGCTAGGGTTTTGATTGGCATTGAATTCGTATATCAAGCTGGCACTGAGATCTTGACAATACTGAGTCTTTCTATCCATGTTTGTGAATATTCTCCACTTACTTAGATCTTCTTTTTGTTTCTTTTAACAGAGTTCTGTAGCTTTCCTCATATAGCTCTTATACATATTTTGTTAGATTGATGCCATAGTATTTATTGTTTTGGTGCTAATGTAATGATACTGTGTTTTTAATTTCAAATTCCAATTGCTCATTGCTTGTCTATATAAAAGCAATTGGTTTTTGTATGTTAACCTGTATCCCCAAATCTTGCTATAATCACTGGTTATTCCAGGAGTTTTTGTTGTTGTTGACTTTCCAAGATTTTCTCCATAGATAATTATGCCATTTGTGAACAAAGGCAGTGTTATATCTTCCTTCCCCATCTGTATATATGTATTTTCATCTTCTATCTTACTGCATTAGGTTGAGTTTCCAGTACAACGGTAACAATGAATGGTGACAGGCAGGGGGCATCTTGCCTTGTTCCTAAAGTTAGTGGGAAAGCTTCTAGTTTCTCACCATGAAGTAAGGTGTTAACTGTAGGTGTTTGTAAATGTTCTTTATCAAGTTAAGGAAGTTCCCCTCCATATTTTGCTAAGACTATTTATCATGAATGGTTTTGGGATTTTGTCATATGTTTTTCTGCATCTATTGATACGATCATATGGTTTTTCTTCTTTAGCTTGCTGATGTGATGGATTGCCTCAATTACTTTTCATCCTGATAATATTTAATCACACTTACCTATAGATGCACACACATACATTTTTGTTTACTTCTTTATTCTCTGTTATCTCCACTAAACTGTAAACTCAAGCACCTAGTATTCTATGTACTCAATAAATACGAGTTGAATGAATGAAATTTCCCCACTTACATTTATTTGTATCTATTGAGAAACTATGGGAGGAGGGTAGCAGGTTATTGGAGTCCAGGTTCAGGACAGAGATGGAAAAAAACTGAAGGTTTTTCCTTGCTGTCTGTTCCTCCCTCATTCCCAGATCCAGATGCCAGGTTTAAGCCTCACTGGTTAGAGGGCTAAAGCCAGCAGCTGATTGAGTTGTTTTGCTGAGAGATATCATGGAGTTGGCAAGTGAGCAGAACCGCCTTGGGCCCAGGTGACAGAGTGTGACAGACTTGTAGAGAAGACTGTGATCCTGTTTTATAGATGTTGTAATCTACCAGGTGGGAGCTCGAGCTGTGGTAATTTGAGCATTAATGTGACCTCCTTTGTATCAGCAGGCTGCACTTGGGGTATATGCAATGTACAAAAGAACCAGAGCTCTGCTAGACATGTTTTAAAATGTCTAGATTTTAAAAAACTTCAACCTGTTTCCTTTCAGGGCAGCTTATCTTTACTCTGAGTCCTAGTCCCTGAAAACATCTGTTCTGTTTCACTGCTTCCACTGCTTCAGATGTTGTCTAACTGCATGCAACCTGGCCGGCCCGTCCCTCTTGTGGATCTCATGCCCAGGGAATCTCACCTCCTGTAACCCCAGAGCCCTCCAGTTTAGCAGTTCTCCAGTAAGCTTGTTCCTTCCTCTCTAACTGTGATTTGGCTTATGTTACTAATATCGATCGTCTAGACCCTTGTCTGCTGGCAACAAATTTTACTTTGTTTTCAGATCAGAAAATCTTCAGTATTCAGGATGGAAGCCTTCTGATTCTGGTTCCAGGTTTCTGTCCGCTGCAGCGTAGCACGAACTCCTATGGGTTTTTTTCCCTCCAAAATCTATTGACCCATCTTCTGGTTTTAAAAAAGAAATCTTGAATTTCCTTTGGAGAGTTACTTTTTCTCCATCCTAAGTTCCTGAGGTTTGGGTGGGGTAGCCGCTGCCAGCTCTCACAGGAGGCCCTAATCAGACTAAGTCCACCAGTGTCTCCCATAACTTTAGGCACTGGGATGGGTACAAATATGATCACATGGCCTAATCAGACCAACAGGAGTCGGACCCAGGACTTTGTGTACACTGTTGAGGGGCAGGGGGGACAGAGATTCTCTCTTCCTGCTGGGTACAGATTGCAATGGATGAAAGGTTTGGGTGCAGCTGTAGCCTTCTTATGCCCACAAATGAGGAACCTGTCAAAGACAACACATCCGGGAGAGCAGGGCCGAACAAAGAGACCAAGAAAACTAGGTCCGGAGGACATTGTTCTGACCCCTGTGTGAAGCCATGCCTGAAAACCACCCTGCCCTCTGGACTTCTCAGTTTTGTGTCCCACCAAACTCCATTTTGGATTAGTCATGATTTTGTTTTGAATTTTATTTATTTATTTTTTTGTATTACCTTTGAGTCCCCTTATTTAGGTTGCATTTTCTGTGATTTGCCACCAAAAATAAAATGTGAACAATACGCTATTCATTTTGCCCTTAAACACTTGCAGCAAAATGTTCCTCACTTGCTTTGTCTTCTGTTGTGTGCTGGCATTGCTGCTGAACTTGGGGTCAGGGGCTTTGATGCAGATTTGTAGCTTTCTATGAACTTGATTTCGGTGTCTTCCCATGGAAGTGTCTGATCCTGATCCCACAACCGCATAGTCCCCCTGCAATGCTGTCTCCTGAGCCGCCGGCACTGTCCTAAGCCAGACCCCAGACTTGGGTTTCTATCCTTTAGTTTCCATGTCTGGGACAAACTTCAGTGGAAGTATTAGAACTCATTTAGAATCATCCACAAGAACAACTTTACCCCACTGCTGATCTGTGTATGCTCAGAACTAAGCAAAGAGCTCCAAGGCACTTTCTCTTCAAACCACGTCAGGTACACGTTTCTGCCTGTCCAGGACCTCTCTGAGCCTGAGAAACCTATCTCGCCTCACAAACCGAGTTTT
The DNA here is from genome assembly GCF_022682495.2 of Desmodus rotundus. NCBI lineage: Eukaryota > Metazoa > Chordata > Mammalia > Chiroptera > Phyllostomidae > Desmodus > Desmodus rotundus. The sequence goes on from NC_071389.1 coordinate 21,588,424, forward strand.
ACTAAGCTCCAGAGGGAATTCAAGGGGAGAGAAGACCAGGGTGCATGTTCGAAGGGGATGCTAGAACTTCTGTTAGGAGAGGTGAAAGGGACCTCTCAGAGGGTGAAGGGTGTCACATCAGTTTCCTCCCAACTTCTAACATAAGCTGAAAATCTCTGAGCAACATATGTTGGTGAAACCCAGTGAATTATCACAAAGCCAGCATCTCTGTTCCTGTTGCCTAGACACTCAAATTCTTGAGAGTGTCTGGAAGCAGAGGTGCCACCCAGGAAATAGCACTTCATCCTTTTGGATTATCCTGTAAGATGGAAAGAATTGTAAACTATTTTTTTTTCTTGCTTTACAGATGAAAGTAGCAAAGACTAAGAATTGTGGGACCACAAAATGTCTGTCAGAGTCTGAAGAGCCTAAACTTAGCTACACTTATTCTTCTAATGTGTAGAAAAAGGAATCAAAGTCCAGAGATGTCAAGTGACTTGCCCAAGGTCACACAGTCAGTTGGTGGCAGAGTCAGGATGAAGACTTAGGTCTCCCTGCTTCCAAAGCAAGTGACCTTTTGATCACATCCTCTGGGGCTTTATAATCAGCAGTAGAAATGCTTCAGTATCCTACAGGAACATCTGATATTTGATGTTCAAAACTCAGGGACAGTTCAGATTTAGTTCTTCATGTAAGGAGGTATATCTATTAGCTATTTTAAGGTGACAAACGACCTCAAACTTAGTGACTTAAAAAAAGCAGCCATTTATTATTTCTTGCAAGTTCACTGACTGGGTAGACAAGTCTGCGGGTCGTGGCTGGGCCAGCCCACTCGCAGCGGCGCTCAGTCGTGTGTCTGCTGTCTGATGGGGACTGCCTTGTCTAGGAGAGGCTCAGCTAGGATGGCTCGTCTCCGCCCTACGTGGTCGTGGTAGGAAAACCTATCCTCCGGTAGGAAAACCTGGGCTAGTTCGCATGACCCCAGGGTCACTTTCCAAGAGAGAGTACGACTATGCAAGGCCTCTTGAGAGGAACTGATGCCAGCCCAAATTCAACGGGTGAGGAAATAGACCCTAACTCTAGAGGGGAAAATGTGCAAAGTCGCATTTCAAGAAGCATAGATTCAGGGAGGGAAGTAATTGTGGATTTGCCAACAACCTACCTCAGGAGACATGGCAGTCTCTTGTTTCCAAAAAAGGGCTGAAACCATCCTAGCTTTGGGCCTAAACACAGCGAGAGGTCAATGCACACGTGCCAAATGAGTTTTGCCATCTCACTGTTCATGCATGGGTGAGTTCTTTTTTAAAAAAATTTTAATATATTTATTGATTATGCTATTACAGTTGTCCCATTCCCCCCCCTTTATTCCCCTCTGCCCTGCACACCCCCTCCCTCCCACATTCCTCCCCTATAGTTCATGTCCATGGGTCCTACATGTAAGTTCTTTGGCTTCTACATTTCCTATACTGTTCTTACCCTCCCCCTGTCTAATTTCTCCCTACCATTTATGCTACTTATTCTCTGTACCTGTCCCCCCTCTCTCCCCTTCCCACTCCCCTGTTGATAACCCTCCATGTGATCTCCATTTCTGTGGTTCTGTTCCTGTTCTAGTTGTTTGCTTAGTTTGTTTTGTTTTTGTTTTAGGTGTGGTTGTTAATAACTGTGAGCTTGCTGTCATTTTACTGTTCCTATTTTTTATCTTCTTTTTCTTAGATAAATCCCTTTAACATTTCATATAATAAGGGCTTGGTGACGATGAACTCCTTTAACTTGACCTTATCTGGGAAGCACTTTATCTGCCCTTCCATTCTAAATGATAGCTTTGCTGGATAGAGCAATCTTGGATGTAGGTCCTTGTTTTTCATGACTTGGAATACTTCTTTCCAGCCCCTTCTTGCCTATAAAGTTTCTTTTGAGAAATCAGCTGATAGTCTTATGGGAACTCCTTTTAGGTAACTGTGTCCTTTTCTCTTGCTGCTTCTAAGATCCTCTCCTTATCTTTAATCTTGGCTAATGTAATTATGATGTGCCTTGGTGTGTTCCTCCTTGGGTCCATCTTCTTTGGGACTCTCTGAGCTTCCTGGACTTCCTGGAAGTCTATTTCTTTTGCCAGATTAGGGAAGTTCTCCTTCATTATTTGTTCAAATAAGTTTTCGATTTTTTTGCTCTTCCTGTTCTCCTTCTGGTACCCCTATAATTCGGATGTTGGAACGTTTCAAGATGTCCTGGAGGTTCCTAAGCCTCTCCTCATTTTCTTGAATTTTTGTTTCTTCATTCTTTTCTGGTTGAATGTTCATTTCTTCCTCCTGGTCCACACCGTTGATTTGAGTTCCAGTTTCCTTCGCCTCACTATTGGTTCCCTGTACATTTTCCTTTGTTTCTCTTAGCATAGCCTTCATTTTCTCATCTAATTTGTGACCAAATTCAACCAATTCTGTGAGCTTCCTGATTACCAGTGTTTTGAACTGTGCATCTGATAGGTTGGCTATCTCTTTGTCACTTAGTTGTATTTTTTCTGGTGCTTTGATCTGTTCTTTCATTTGGGTCATTTTGTTTTTGTCTCATCAGGCTTGTTAAGTAGTAAGGGGTGGAGTCTGAGGTGTTCACTAGGGCAGGGCAACCTACGTCTGGGCGTTGTGATGCTGTATGTGGGGGAGGGGTCCGAGAGGGAACTATGTCGCTTGCTCCACTCTCTGCCAGTTTTCAGTCACCTCCCCCGCTACCCACAATCAAATTGAGCCCCTCTGGTGCTGATTCCCGGGTGGGTGGGTTTGTGTACATTTCAGGACCCTGTGGGTCTCTCCAACAAACTCCTGTGAGGCTGGGAGTTTCTCCAGCTGCTGCCTCAACCCCCACAGATGTTTTCAATCAGAGGTTTTGAGGCTTTATTTCCCTGTGCTGGAACTCTGGGCTACGTGGTTTGTCTCGCTCCCTAGGTGTTCCTCCCGGTTTATCTGCAGGCAAATGTGGGACCACCTAGTCTGCAAGCCACTGCCTTGCTGGGTCCACCAGCTGCAGCCTTGCCATGAGTCCTCTCCGCCCTGGCTGCCTGTCTCCACCGCTCCTATTGGTCTGGGTATTCCTTCTTTATCTCCTTGGTTGTCGGACTTCCATACAGTTCGATTTTCTGTCAGTTCTGGTGGTTTTTTGTTTTTAAATTGTTGTTGTCCTTCTTTTGGTTGTGTGAGGAGGCACAGTGTGTCTACCTATGCCTCCCTCTTGGCCGTAAGTCCAGAATCTGCGTGGGTGAGTTCTTGATGTGTGTCTCTGGCTGTGTGTATGTGTGCTGATGTGCACGTGAACAGGTGAATTTGTGTTCTTTGAGGTCCTTCGAGGTGCCGGCTTCTTCAAGGGCAATTATAAAGACCAGGCATTTCAGGATGAAGGAGAGAAGCCGAACCTGAGCATGCAGGTGATGTCAGGTCCCAGCTGCATCCATTTCAAGTGGCAGACCATGAGTTAGACTCTGTTTCTGGTAGCAACAGCACATTGGGTGATAGTTTTCACTTTCTGAGATGAGAAAAGCCTCCAGTGCATCTGTACAGAAAAAGCATTTCCTGGAAAACCATCTTAAAGGGAGCACACTAGGGAGGGGAGATCAGCTTTGTACACAGCTGCCTTCCAGGGGTCTTGACCCTCAGGAACAAGAGCAACAAAAAATTCAGCCCCTGATCGCACAGGTACTTACCTGAGGCATCCTGGCTGCCACCACTTCCAACGTTTCAGTATGCTCTAACCTATCCTAGCTTTGGAACCTCAGAGTGGACAAAGCCCATACCTCTAAGCTCAGTCACACTGCGGGTACAGACTTTCCCATAACTAATATTAATTACTGAGCAGACACTTGGCTAGGTACTGGGTACATGGAGCAAAAATATTGGTCATGGCTCTTGTTCCTATATAGCTCTCACTCTAGCAGGAAAGAAGACAATAAACAAGCAAGTAATCCAATACAAAAATACACAAAACTTGTGATAAACAATTTGAGTGAAAACAGCAGGGTGCTTTAAAAGAGAATAAAAATGAGCATCCAGATTAAATCAGGTGATTGGGAAAGCCCTCACTGAGAGGTGAACTCGCAGCTGAGAGCTAGAGGATACCAAGAGGACCGTTCTACATAGAGGAAAGAGTAGGTATAAAGGCCCTGGGGCAAAAAAAAGTTTAGTGCTTAAGCCCCTGAAAGAAGTTCACTGGAACCAAAGTCTAGTGAGTAGGAGAGAAAAGTTCAGGATGAGAGTGTGGAAATCGCAGAGGCCAGATGATGCGTGGTCTGGTCGGCTACGTTATGGAATTAGGATTTCATTGTAAGAGCAATCATAAGATGGTGCAGAGGTTTCTCAGATCTTCTCAGGAAATTTAGCTATGGCCACCTTCATCCCTGCTGAGAATTCCTAATGTAGCAAATATTTTAGGAAAACCAAGAGGGAAGCACCTCCAGTCCACCCCCCTATCCACAAAGTGAACAGATTTTCAGGACACCTTCCTTGTCCTCGTGGACCAGCCCAGAAGTGTCCAGCCTCCATGAACCATGCTGCGTAGCCTTGGAATGCATGTTGGTCTCCCTGCCAGGTCTGAAGGACACTTTTTCCCCTCCTAAGACTTGCTTTCTCTTCTTCTCATGCACTATGAACCCAGGACATGTTGGTCCCACCCTCCTCAGCATCAGTCATTCCTGTCTTCGTTCTCACCTCTTCCTGCTGGGCCCCTGGATTATATCTCACCTGACCAATACTTCAAGCCCTTCAGCCAGAACACACCTGACACTCCACTCCCTTACTCCCCTGGAGGTCCTCTCTCTTGTCTCTCCCCTGGGCCCTTTCACTTGCTAAATGGTCAAGTAACTCAGCTTCTTGGGAGAATTTTGTCCTTGCCATCGCTTTGAATCAATGGCTGTCAAGAAGCACCAGTAACCCCTTTTATTCTTCCTTCAACCCTTTGCACTGTGCTGAGATGCTGAAAGACATCTCCCAGACCTGTTATATCTAATAACAATAGCAAACCTTTCTGAGCACTTTCTATGTGCCGGGCATTGTCTGAGGTGCTTTCCATGCAATGCCTTATTTAATCTGGGCACAATACCAAAATGCAAGGCTGGCCGATTTTATTTTCCAAAGGCGATCACCACATCTCCTATTTCATGTGCTCTTCTACAGCCTTCCCACTCCCCCACTCAGAGGCAGAGTTTAATTCTCTGCCCTGGAACCTGACTGCCCTGTCACTCACTTTTAATCAACAGAGTGCAACGGAAATGGCAGTGATTTCTAAGGCTTGGTCCTGTAAAGGGGTGCACCTTCCCCCTGTTGGCTGGGACTCTCATTTTTGGGACTCTTTGGCACCCATGTAAGAAGTCCACCCTGAGACTCCTGAACTGGAGAGGCCGTATGCATGAACTCCAAGGCGCAGCCGGCTGTGCTTGCAGCCGACCACGGGCACCATCTGCCAGTCATGGAGCGAGCACCTTGGATGTCCAGCTCGGTGGAGCCTTTGGACAGCAGCAGCCCACGTGGCATCTGACTGCAGTTATATGAGAACCTCCAAGTGGGTCTGCCCAGCCTTGCCTCCCCCAAATTCCTGACCTGCCAAGTCATGAGTGCTTGTTTTAAACTGGTATGTTTCTGGATAGTTTGTTACAAAGCAATAAGAAACAGAACAACAGGTGCTGTTATTGGCCCTAATTTACAGGTGAGAAATCTGGAATCAAACAAAGCCAATCTCCTGCCCACGGTCAAAGAGCTCATCAAGGGCAGGACTGAACCTTCAGCCTGTCACACCACTGGACCCGTGATGTCAGTCTGTGTGCTGTCACTGTCCCTCTGTTAAGCAGTGGTCTGTGCCACTCAGCTGTGGGGATGATACGAGGTTCTGAGCTTGTGAACCTGTGTTGGGGTGGAACCCAAGGTTGAGAGCTCCTGTTCCAGGCTCGTGTTAGGGACTAAACTCAGGGATTGCCCTCTGGCCTCCCAGGTGTATACATGCGCCAAGGATGGTCTATGCATCCCACCAGCCCTGTCCAGTAACTAGCAGAAGGTGGCATCAACCGCCGATAGGAACGGCTCTGCCATTTAGTGGCCCCATGACCTTGGAGCAAGAGGTTCCTCCACCTTTCTGAGCTTCAGGTTTCTCAGCTGGAAAAGGGATGATTATAGAACCTAGTTAAGGGTGTCTAGGGGGTTAAATGAAATAATGTATGTAAAGTACTTCTCACACTTCCTGGCAGCTGATATGTTTCCTTTAAATGTTCCCTCAGGCTACAGACAGATACACTTTGAGCTCTGCAGCCCTTTGCCCCTCCTGCTGCTCCACAGGGCCCTCCAACAGTACTGGAGTCCCCTGGTTGTCCTCACAAAAGCGGTGATTACAGGCAGAACCCCACCTTCCGAGTAGGTAAGAAAATACACCCCAAGCGGGAGGAGGCCGTCTTCACACAGGGTCCCCTCTCCTTATTTTTCATTTGAAGTCAGGGTTGTCATAGCAGAATAAGGAAGAATTGGGCACCTTACTTCACTGGCTCCCATCTTCTCATATGGAAAATGGAAATGATATTGATTACTTCATGGTGGATGTGAGCAGTCAATGAGATGATGAGTGTCAAGCTTAGAGAGGAAGAGCAGTTTTCCTCCCCCTGTCTGCTCTCCTTTGGCCCACTCTCTAAAAGGTGGCTAAGTACTACATCTCTCCCTCCCCCGTCTCCTTGTAGCCAGAAATCTCCAGGCTCATAGCTAGCGCTGCAAGGACTTGAATTCCTTCTATGGAAACTCAAGCAAAGCCGGGGGCACTCCCTGATCCACCCTCTCTGTGGTACTGAGAGGTCTCTCTTCTATCTCTGGGAGACAGGAAGCAGAGCTTGGAGCTTCTATGGGGCTCTGTGCTGTCAGACTTGGACTTTGGAAAGCCCATGAGGAAGCAAAGGATGGTAGCAACTTGAAGTCATGGGAAGAGTACCGGATTTGAGGGTCAGAAGACCTGAGAATCAGATACATGGGTCTTTCCTTTTGTATCCAACTCTCCTTGGCATTGAACATCAGATTCTTCTCCTGTAACAATGGGACAATAGTATGCCTTTCTTACAGTCTACTCTCCCAAAACTAAGACAACATTAGCCGGGGTCCTCAGAGTGGAGGGTAGAAGCCTAGCTCTGTGTGCTGTGTACCAGTTCCATTCCTCTGGAGAGAAGTAAACTTTCCACAAAAGTCTCATACTTCTTGCTCCCTGGGACAGGCAGCATCCTATAGACGCAAGTCTACACCCACCCCCCAGCTCACTGTCCACATCCAATCATCATCAGGTCTAACGAATTAAATGGGAATAATTTATAATTATAGAGCATTTGCAACAAACCAGGGATGGGTCAAGTGATTTACATGGACCATCTTGTTTTATTCATAGAATAGTTGCTATGAGGTAGTTCCTTTTATTAGTTTACAGATGAAGAAAGTTACAGGTAGGTGCAGAGAGGTTAAGTCATTTGTCTAAGATCACACAGCTGGTGAGGGATCCAGGAAGGCTTTGAATCCCAGAGGTTGGCTCCAGAGCTTTTGCACATAATCATGGCACAAACACTCTCCTACCACACCTGCCACCAGTTTCTCTTGCCAAGATTCCTGGAGCCTCTCCTTACTGATATAACTGCCCCTGGCTTTACCCTTCTCTAAACCATCCTCCACGTAGCCACCAGAGAAATCCTTCCAAAACACAGCTCTGATCCCATCACTCTCTGGTCAAGGCCCATTTTCTGCCAGATGAGGTCCAGCCTACTTCAATTGGCCCATAAATTCCTGTGCAGTCTGGCTCCTATCTGCCTCCTTCCAGCCTGCTTCCCACTGAACCCTCTTCAACTTGCACTCAGGGACACTGGAGTGTTCCATGCTTTTTCATCCTGCTTCACCTTGCTGTATTCAATCCCTTAGTCCTCCTGAAATGCCTCTTCATCACTCAAAAACTCCTACTCATTCAACCCAAATAGGAAGCCCGCCCCGATGCACCCAGGCCCCTGGTCTCTGCTCCCTGTGCATCCTTGACCTTGTTCCTATTATAGTACCTAGCACCTTGGTAGGTGACAGTGTGTCTGCAGATCTCTCTGTCCTGACAGGCCATTAGTTCCTGACAGGATCCTCTTTAGCTTCCCAACAACTCCTACGAGGCCAGTACAATAAGGTATTAGCAAACAAGTGCTGAAAAATACATTTAGGTATGAAAAATTATCATTGTTATTATGATGCCACAATCCAGGTAACGGTGCCCTCGGGGCTCCAACCTATCACCTTGGAATCCTACAAGCACTCAGCCTCAGCACCTCTGCCTGTGTCCCTCCTCCCTTCCTACATGACACCCAAACCCAGAGGAGGGTGGGTCTCAGCATCCCAACACATCCCCACTTCTACTGCCTTTCTCTTCTCACTGTTCTAGGCACCAGGCTCCCTCAGGTACCAGAGAAGAGAGCTCACTGCTTCCACCACCTACCCAGACCAGGTAGGGGCAACTCCTACCTCCTGTTTTCTCACCTAGATTTAGTTAAGGCAGGCACTAAATCTTCAAGAGATGCATTTATCGAGCAACCAGGGGAATCAAAGAAGAGAGCAGTGGCTAGTGAAGGTAGGATTTTATGAACCCCAGGCTTCTGCTTGCGTCTGCCCTCCACCCTGGGCCATGAGCTTCTCCAGGGCATCTTAGACTCATTGGAAAGGTTTGTGGAATAAATGAAAGAATGAATGAATGACTTGTTTGAGTCACTCTCCTTGGCAGATTATTTGGCTCAATTCTTTCATCAGAACACCACTAAGAGCAGCCCTGCTGGGTCACATGGGTAAGGGTTACTGGAAAGCACTCAGCACTGCATGCCTTGTCAGAGGTGCAGACGGCTATTCCTCTAGGACTTCCCAGGGCATAGGATGCCTCAGAACCGAGCCCCATTCAGGGGGAGGAGACACGGGAGAAGAAGCAACATTTTCCTGTGGCCCGAGACTGGAATTCCAATTGTCCACTTGAAAGGGAGACAGACCATCCTCCAACTTATGTCTGCGCCAGCCTCAGGGTAGCTCTGTGAGAGGCTGCCAGAGAATCTGCCGGGTGTTTCAGGTTTCGCATTGGTGTGTAAATGACATCTAGCTGCCTTTCCGGTCAGAGGGAGGTTTCTGCTTAATTCAGGCTCTGGAGAGACATCTCCGACAACCCGGCAACCCGCAGCCACAGCGGTGAGGTTTATCTCATTGTACATGCAGACCCACCTCTCTGTTCTGCTTCAGGAGGCTTTGCTATTTATTGCACACCCCGCAATGCACGAGCTGTCACCTCTTCTGTGAAGCCTTCCCGGCCACGTGGCTCACAGCCCCCCCTGGAGCCCCCTCTCTCCCTGACTGCATCCCCCACACATACCCCACCGGGTACCCATTAGCTTTTGCTACATAATAACCACTGTATAATTTGTGGGCTTAAAACATTAAGCATTATGAGCTCACAGTTGGGTGGGTGGTTATGCTGGCCTCTGACAGCGTCAGGCACCTGCCAGCTAGGTTCTGTTGGCCGGGGATATGGGGCTATGGAACCGCATACTTTCATCTGCTAACAGGTTAGCTCCGGTTTGTCTGTGTGAGAAAGGTAGGTTCCCAGGCTAGGGAACAAGCTGGGGGCTCTTGAGGTCTAAGCTTGGATCTGGAGCGACATCCCACCTGCGCTGTTCTAGAGGTTAAAGCAAACTGTAGAGGCCAGCTCAGACTCCAGGCTTGGGAAACAGGTTTCACTCTTGAAGGGAGGAGCTTTGAACTCGCATTGCAAAGGGGCTTGCATAAAGGGAGGGGAAAAACCCATCTACCATAAGGAGTCTGTTATTGCTGTTTTATTATTTCAACTTGAACCTGATAAGGAGTAGGTCGGAGACTGAAATCCAGGAACACTGGCTCCAAGTCACTGTCAAGAGAAAGTCTAGTGTTTTGCCTGTAGCTTGTGCTTTGGTGTCTACACACCTGGATTTGAATTCTGTCTTTGCTGCTTACTCTTTGTGTTACCTTGGGCGAGTCAATTGCTCCTCTTGGGCTTCCATTTCCTTTTCTACCAACGAGGAGTATTAATAATTCCAACCTCGCCAAGTTGTAAGGATTAAATGAATGTGGCTGTAAAGCCCTTAGCACAGTGCCTGGCATAGTAAAGGCTTAATAAAAGTGGCTTTTATTATCAGAATTATCACTAAAATCAACAGCCATTATTTCACCTGCCACAAAGTAAAACAATGAAATCCATATCCCAAATCCTGATACTGCAGGTTCCTCAAGGGCATGGACTGCATGCACAAAAATATTTATTGCCTCTTTGTTTATAATGGGAAAAAATTTGAAAGCAGCATAAATATCCAACAATAGGGGGGTTGGTTAAATGAATTTTAGTACATTTACCCAAAGGACTGCAGTCTATAGTTATTAAAAATGATGTAGAGCTGTGTGTGCTGACATTGAAAGCTGAACATGACGTATTGTCAAGTGGAAAAGGGGGTTACAAAATAGTACACACAGCACATAGCCATCTACGTAAAACATATTTATGTGTAGATATGCACACAGAAGTCTTGGTGGAAAGACATAAAAATGTTGTGTTTATCTTCAGGTGAGAGTATAGAATTGTCTCTCCCCTTTATCCTAGCTTTTTAAATTTCTCTCCAATGAAATGGGTTACTTAATTTTTTTTTAAATTACAATGGGACACTCACTCTTGTTCACCATTAAGGCAGGTGTCAGAACAAATGCCATGTAGCAGGCCTTGAGCGTGGCACTAAGACTTTTGGAGCCTTTTAATGTCGCTCTGTGCTGGATACCTGGTTTGGTGAAACTGGCTCCTCAATGAGGCTCAGGGATGTGTTCCCCAGGAGTTCCTCCAGGGATAGAGGGAGGAGTTCACTCCTAAGTCTCAATCTTGTGGCTATTTTCCCTGAGGGTACCTACAGCTTCTGCTGCCTCTTCTTGCTCCTCAAAACAGTTCCCATGAAGTCAGTGCCAGAGGTGGGGAGAGATGGGACAGCTGTCCTGAGGGACTGCCCCATTTCCCACCCAAGCAGCCTGAGAAGTGGAGGCAGAAGGACTGGACCCAGGTGACCAAGCTTGCAGCCCAGGCCATGACCATGGGTGGGGCTGGAGGGCCGGAGCAATGGCACTTAGGACCCCAGCTTGCTGTATTACCTTCATGGGCTGGGCCCAAGGGAGGTGCCAGTCATGAGCAACACTCTAGTACAGGCCTGAAAGGAAAGGAGACTGTGTTCCCCATCCTATTTGGAGGGGCTGAACTATTTAAAAACTAAAAATGTCCATTAGCCATCATTTCAACCGGAAGAGCCCTTACGCCTTCAGAAATATGGACAGTCACTCCACATAGTTCTGTCACTCCCCATTGCACCTAAATCCCCAGCTGACTTCACTCTGGGGCTCTGTGCACTGTCCTGGGCCCTAAGCCTCTCCATTAGATCCCTTCCTTACCGATTGACCTAGTTCCTCCTAGAGGGGCCCATGGGTCAGTGTGTCCTCTTATGAGTTTACCAAAAGCAAAATTAACAATCCCAACCACTCACACAAGGGGAGATTTGATGTTTTTCACTAAAAAGGTATTTATTACACCCCAAACTATCATGTACGGGTGAAGGTGGCTTACATGGAGGAAGGTAGTTAGTATGCAGGTAATCCGAGGCTGTGGCTAGATGCTGGGAGCTGGGAAAGACTGGGAATAGCTGCTGAAATGGCAAAATGACTCCGTATTCAAGGCATATGGGAACCAGGGGATTAAGAAACTGTTTTCTAAAAAAAACATTTAGCTGAGGCCTTTCCCTCCTATCCCTTTGGGTAGACCAACAAGGCCACTTCCCTGGTTACTCACAGGGAAGCACAGTGGATATGCATCCGCCCTTGGAATGCCAAAATGCAAGTGTTTGTGGGCGAGTGTGAATGTGATGTTGAGTCACAATATTGTTAATTATGAGGAAGTTTAGGAATTGAGGCAAACTTTATCCCACCCCCATTTGCTGACAATTAAGGCAGGCTGGCTGTGAATTTTCAGCCATCATCCTTTCCTTTTCCAGCTCCCATAATTGGATTAGAATGGCTCTGTTAAACAAGCATGCCTCCAGACTGGAGCTAAGTTAGAGCCCTTTATAAATTAGGCAATAAGTTGGGATATGTTTCCCCATCTGCTATCCAAATTTAGGCTATCTGAGATTTTTTTGCATGAGGCACCAAGATATACAGCAAAACCCAGACTTCTGTGGTATTTACGGTTCTTGGGAGGTGTACAGTAGTGGCAGAACCTCTGGGCTCTGTAGTAACCTCTCAGATTTCTCTTCTGGCTTTGCCATTCATTACCTGTTTGGCCTTAACCAAGCATCTCAATCTCTCTGTGTGTCTCAGTATTTTTATCAGCAAAATGGGAGTAATAAGAGCACCTGCCTCATACGGTTGTCATGAAGTTTAAGAAGATAATTCGTGTGAAGTGCTTAGAACACCATCTGGCAGAGAGAAACTCAGCAAGCATTAACAAACCTACTTCTGCGATTAGAGTTCATAAAACTCTGAGAACACAAAGGCATCCCAGTGTACAATACCTTTTGGAAGAACACAAGGCAAATGTGGCTCAGTGAACTCTCAGACAAGGCGGCCTCCCTGCAATTTTCCACCTTAACCCAGCTCGGGTGACACAAAGTCCCTGCCCAACTTCACGCCTGCACCCTGTCAGCTGGATGTAGCTGGAGGAAAACCCCAAACCATGCTGATCACCCACACTCTCTCTCCTCTCTCTCTCTCTCTCTGTCTCTCTCTCTCTGTCTCTGTCTCTCTGTCTCTCTCTCTGTTTCTGTCCACCAACCTCAAACAGGCACTTAGAGACTTAGAGCAACCTGGTAATTATCCTACATGCTCCTGTCTCACGTTCTCTCCTCCTCCTCTGGAAAACTATTTTATACCTCCTTCCTCCTCCTCCTCGTCCTCCTCACTCGTAGCTATAACCTTGCTTCCTAGTTCCTTGAGAAAATGGAAACACTCTAAGGAGAGCTTTTACAGCTTTCCAACACCTCAGCCAACAGACTGACACTTGCATCTTTGCCCATCAGCATTCTCCCCATAATCCAAATGCTGACTGCTCCTGTATTAGGCTGCCTTCCCACCACTTGGTCCTTGGGGCTCTTCCCTTCTTGCCTAGGAAGGATGTCTGTCAACCTAAAAATATGTCTTTTGTTTCCCTCACATCAGTTTTCTTTCTCTTTTGGACCATTCTAATAAGTCTCCAAACTCTTGACGCTCTCACCCCAGATGCTGCCCCATTTCTCCACTCTCTTTACAGCAAAGCTTTTCAGAAGTGTTGCCTGTACTTGTTCAATCTACGTCCTCTCCTCCCATTTCCCTTGAACCCACTCAACCAGCTTCCATTCTTATGGCTCCAGCAAACAACGCTTGTCGTGGTCACCAGCACTTTCATGCTGCCTAATACAAGGTCGGTTCTCAGGCCTCACCCTTCTTAGCCCCTCAGCAGCAGTTGATATAGTTGATCAATTCCCTCCTTCCTAAAACACTTTCTTCTCTTCATTTCTGCTCTTTCTCTTGCCTTATTGAGCAAGAAGTCTTCTCAACTTCCTTTGCTGGCTTCTTCTCATCTCTCTTGCCTTTCAACATCGAAGTACAGTTCAGCTCAGTCTCAAACTTGTCTCTGTCTGAACTGGATTGTTTGATCTGATCTTGTGACTCTAAATTCCATGTCTAGGCTGATGACTTCCAAAGGTGTGTCCCCACCCCAGACATTACTTATTGAACATCTCTACTTGAATACCTAGTGGACATCTCTAAGCTAAAGTATCCAAAATTTAACTCCTGATAGCTATCCCCACAGTAGCTCCTCTTAAAGTCTTTCTAGCTCAGAAAATGGCAACTTTCTTCTTCCAGTTGTTCAGGGCCCAAGTCTTGGAAGTATTGCAACTCCTCTCTTTCTATACTTCCTACCCAATTGATCAGTAAATCTTGTTGGCTCTTTTTTTTAATAACTAAGCCAGAGTAAGATTATTTTTTTTTCCCCACTAATGCTACCATCCTGGCCAAAGATATTAGCATCGTTCACCTGGCTTATTTCAATAACTTTTCCTATGGACTTAATATCTGTGTCCCTGCAAAATACATATGTCGAAACGTAACCCTCAATATGATAGTAGTAGAAGATAGAACATTTGAGAGGTGAGTAGGTCACAAGAAGGGAGTCTTCATGAATGGGACTGTGCTTGTGTAAAAGAAGCCCCACAGAGTACCCTCACCTCTGTCACCATGTGAGAACACAGGGCGAAGACAGCTTTCTATGAACCAGGAAGCGAACCCTTACCAGTCACTGAGTATGCCAGTACCTTGACCTTGGACTTCCTAGGCTCAAGAACTGTGAGAAATAGATGTTTGTTGTTTTGAAGCCATCCAGACTAAGACAGCCTTTTAAATGATCCCCTGGCTTTTACCACAGTACTTCTACTCTAGTCTCAACATAGCAGCTAGGTGGATTCTTGATCCTCTAAAATACACATCAAAGCAGGGCACTTCTCTCTGACAAACTCTCAGCTTTCCATTTCATCTCAAGAAAAAGCCCAAGGCCTTGCCACAGCTTGCAAGGGCAAACCCTCCACGCCTTCAGGACCTCAGCTCCAGGGGCTCTTGTCTGCATGCTCTCTATTCTAGCCACACTGGCCTTCTGGTTGCTTGAATGCATCAAGCAAGCACCCACCTCAGAGCCTTTGCACTTATTTGATATTCTCTCCCTTTAAAAAGCTCTTCCCCCAGATGTCCACCTGATTTATGTCATTCAAGTCTTCGTGCCCGTGTCATCTCCTCAGAGAGAACTTCTCTAGCCACTTCACCCTCATCACTCCTGAGCTCTGCTTCACTGCTCTCCACATTACTTACCCAGTAGCAGGGCTTCTAATCTGTTTTGTTCACTGCTATAGCCCCAGAACCTAGCACACTTAGCTCTCAATGAGCTTTTGTTTCATAAATGGACAAATGACCTACCTTTTCACCTCTTGTCACAGGCATATAGAGGTCACAGTGTTGGGCTGGCAGTGTGATGAGGTCAGTGGGAGGGACCTGGGAGGTGGAATCAATTTTGTAGCTTATAAATTATTTATGAAAACTGCTCTCATCGAGTAAGATTTGGCTTGGGGCATGACATTCAAGCCTTCGAAGATTCTGTGATTCCAACATGTCTGTCTTAGTTTACATAACTCCAGAGACTACCACTGCTGAGGAAGGAGAAGACCCATGAATGGTGTGTGTACCAAGGACTTGCGGTAGGTCTGCAGACCACTGTGACACATTACTCCATGGGCATGTTATGCCTCCCTTAAAACCTTCTGGTGGGCAGAGTGGGGTCTTTTGTTTTTGTCTGCTTTCCCTGAGCCCTGTGGTTGTAACATAGTTGGACATGTAGTAAAGGCTTGTTTATAAATTGATTGCTCCAAAATGAAGAGCCATGAAGGTCTGGGAGATGTTCTGCAATAAGGTTCACAGCCTGACTCTGCCATTAGCACTTTAATTAATTAATCACTCTTGACATTTATGGTGAGTTTGCTTATCTATGTTCCTGAGTCAGGGGAGATGGGTTGGACAATGTTGGCTGTAACCCTCAAATTTCAGTGGCTTAACAAGATAAAAGTTTATTTTTCGCCCATGAAAAGTCCAATCAGGTGTTTGGAGGGTTGCCTTTTATGAAGGAATTCTGTGACCCATGTCTGTCATCTTGTGGTTCCACAAACCTTAGGGTCTTGGGAGTCCTCTGTTAGACCCCCTATTGGCAGATGTGGAAGGAGAGCAAAGTCTCATGAATGGGAGGATTGTATGAGCCAGGTTTGGATGTGGCAAACATGCTCATTCTCAGTCCATTAGCCAGAATTCAGTCCTATGATCATACCTAGCTGCAAAGGAAGCTGGTAGATACATCTAGCCATATGGCCTAGAGGAAAAGAAAATGGTTTTGATCAACAGCAGTTTGGTGGCTGCCACAATGGAGAAACTGAATGTCAACATTAGCCTGACCTGGGCCACACAATGACAACTTCTGTTTCTTGGGTAACCTTGGATAAGTTAAAATCACTATGCCTCAGGTTTCTATTTCCAAGATATCCTCTTTGCCAACCCCCATCCTATTATTCCCTTCACAAAGGTGAAATGTTTAAGATTTATTTGCCCACTACTTGGTTAGTTTCTCACTTTGTAAGGCTCTACTGACTGGCTTATCTCACAACCTATGCTGGCATCTGAGATCTGCTGCACCGAGGCTTGGTGGAAACGTCCATCCTGTTACACTATTACTATCAGTTATTGAGAGTGTCCTGGCAGAGGCAATACCACTTGCAAAAGCAGGAAAAAGGTCAGGGTGGCTGAAGAGCACCTGTAGCCTAGAGGCTCAGTGCAAAGGCTCCAGTCTCAGGGGCAGCATCTCAAGTCCACCCTGACCAGTTTTGTGAGTTCAGACAAGTAATATGGTGACCAGGGATGCTTTCATTTCTCTAAACTAGGCTAATGGAAACATCGATCTCATAAGTATATTATGAGGATTGAAGGAGATAACACATCTAGAGCACTTAGAACTGTGTCTGGCATGTTAGCTGTTAATATTATTGTTATATCACCACTATTTTGTCATAATTATCAGCTCTCCTTTGCACAAGACCATGGTCCAGAGAACTTTTCCTTCGAGGCAGTTCCCGCCTTTGTAATCCAGTGCCCAAAGAGCACAACCACAGGCCCCTGAGGCAGATAACACTTTTTTCTACAGATGCTGCAACTCAGTTGAAATCCAAGCTTTGGCCTTGTGGCCCAACTTTCCAGATGGCATGTGTTCTGAGTGCTTGAACTTTGATCAGAGTCAGATACATTTGTCCATGCTTGCCCTGCTTTTCCATAATTGCCCTTGTTTCTTATAGCTTAGTCAGAGTTATACTCATTGTATTAGTTATTCTGGAAATCCTCACTTTTCCAGGAGTTTCATGTTCACCCACGCTGCAATTGTCTTTAAATTTCAGCTCAGAGTCAGAGCCAGGAATCTCTCTGAAGCCTGTCAGAATCCAACCTTTGTGAATGAGGAGAAGAGCTTGAGGAGGCTCTCCGATGCTCCCTGTTGGCCCTCCTGCCTCAGCAGAGAGACATCCTTCCCTGCTCCTTGGGAACCTGCTGCAGACAGCTGGGGGTCCATAAGATAGCCAGAAGGTCCACTGGATCAGGCCCTTTGGAAACGAGAAATCTCTATGACCAAAGTGTTGCCTTTCCCTCTAAGAAATACACACCAAACAGACATTCCAATGAGACAAAGGGATTCTGACAGCTTGTGGAGTTCATTGTGGCGAAGATGTGAGCTGAACAGAGCTGGTTTGCTGCTGACATCCCTCCGGGACATTCACTTACACACACACAAAAGGAATCCAAGGTTTAACTCTTCCCAAGCCTGCCTCCAATTTAGCTCTCATTAGTCAGACATTTAATCAGTTAATGGAGAAGAATTTAATAAACACTTGTTATATTTCAAGTACTAAGATCAGCGTCAGGTATAAATAAGGCTGCCTCTTTCCTTGAGGAACCCATGGTCTAAATACACAGTAGATTTCATAATAGTGTACAAAATGCTTCAGCAGAAATGAGGAATCAGGATTATGGGAACACAGAAGAGGAAGAGAGCACATTTTTCCTGCCAGGGGATGGGGAGTCAGAGATGGCTTCATGAAAAAGGGAGCATGGCAGACTTGAAAAATCGGAGAATCACGAGTATGTTAATAAGGTTATTTTAGTTGCAGGTAAAAAAAATAAAACTGGACTGGTTGGTTTAAATAGAAGTGTTATAAGGGCCCTGGTTGTTTCAAGGAACGCAAGGAGGATATGAACAAGGTAATTTCAAAAATGGTGAAACCCAAGGAGGATATGAACAAGCTAATCTCAAAAATGGTGAAAATCCAGAAGTTTGGGAGACCTTAACATCAAGAATCTATGGTCTTTCTTTCTAGAGAGCATACATGGACATAACTTTCCTCCACCAATTCCTCATTTCTGGGTGTCTCAGCCCAAAATTATTCCAAATTTTTAGAAGAATTGGATTGGTCCATTTTGAGTCAGAAGTTCATTCCTGGCTTGCATAGCTGGACCTGAAGATCCAGCTTAGAGAATTCAGATGCAGCCACTGAATCCAGGGAAGTCCTCAAGGAAGAGGGATCATCATGGGCTTGATGTCCATCCCAAGATGTGGCTACAGCAAGGACACAGGACATTTGGTTAGATAGAGCAGTGCTGGCAAGTGCATTGAGGCATGGAGGCATAAAATGTGCATGATATGATTGCGGTAAAACAGCAAGGTTGGGGTCACTTTGTGCAATCTCTGTGACATTGCATGTACACTGAATATCCATCAATCATGTCATATTTTGTGTGCATGAGGAAAACCTGTTATTTACAATCTTTTTAGTTATGGTTTGTTGGCTAACAAGCAAAAAGGAAAATTGATTAGAAACCTATGAGGGGCCAGGGGGTCACAAATTGAGAGGTAATAAAATAAATCACACTTGGCATTGAAAGGACCTGGACTCCTCCGGGAAATCTTGATGGCAGACACCTCTCTGCCTTCCCTGCTCACCACTGCTGGAATGAATGGAGTGGAATAGTGTACAGTATATATAATAAGTTTTCTAGAGTGTTGGCAAGTTGCGGTTTTGCCATAACTTAGAGGATGAACATTAAAGAGCAAGTCAGATGTTTCTTTATGTACTTGACCTCTCTCCCTCTCCGTCTCTCTCTGCATCTCCATCTCTGTCTCCCTCTTCCCCTCCCTACCCTATCTCCTGCCCAGTATTTATCTTCCTTTTCTAACACCTTCTCAATTTCCTTTTGGAGAATTATCTCCTTCTGGAGGATCCTCCCATTCAGTGTCCTGGTACAGTCAAAAGTAAACCCATGAATAAAACCCATCTCTTCAGACAATCTCAGGCCTGTCTCCCTGAACTTTGAAGTGTGAGCAAGGACACAAGATGGAACACAGTGTTCTTTAGTGACATGTTGAATCCAGACATATTTCCCAGCACAGAAGCTGAAGGGTCCTTTGGGGATGCTCCTATTGTTGACCTTCCTCTCACTGTTCTGGTTCAGCCAGGGCATGCTTAAGACTGAGGCTCAGTGATTCTGATCCGTCCTCTCCATCTCCATTGTAGGTCTATGTTAAGGAAAAGGAGAGACAGAATATTGTCACTCAGCAAAGTAGTTCCTGTCCTTACTGAGTATGGTAAAGAAATTAGAGCATTTTGGAGTTTCCATAGCAAGAGGCAAAGCAAAATTGTTTAGGGGTTCAGGCTAGCTGGCCATCATTCATAAAACTACTGCGTGATTTATAGCAAAACCAAGGGGGGTGTGGCTTTGTAAGTCAGTTCAAGCAGGCACTCATTCTTATTGGACAGTGGATCTGCTCTGATTGGTCAGTGCATTTGCTCTGATTAGTCAGTGCCACATGCTAATTTGTTGACATTAGCACCATATCAGCTGGTAAACATTTGGGATCTCGTCTGTATTTATTATGTGTAAGGCATTTTGCCTAGTGCTTTATAAACATGATCTCACCTAATCTTCACAGATTTTACTAAACAAATATTTATTAGGTATGAGTCTTATGGGGTTTATTTACTTCATAGATGGGAAAACAGAGGTTCATAGAGGCTGGCTCCCTGTCCCTCAGTAGTACAACTAGTAAGTGGTGGATTCAGGGTTTGAACCCTGAGTTTACACTCTTCACTGGTTAGTCATCCCACCTCCATTACCTACTTCTGCAGAGCAGTCTCTACTCTGAATTTATGGTTCTTTGAACCATGACTTCAAGTGTTATTTTTACCTTGACTTTCATTTATCACATTGGCAAAAGCAGGAAACACAGGTGCAGGTGGAATTTGAGAGTACTAGAGAAAATGGCCTCATCTGGAGATTCAGCTAAGGGGGTTAAACCACATCAGTGATTTTGAATTTTTATCCTTAACCAGCAGAACCCTATGTGCAGACAAAATCTTACATGGAAGCTCGTGCTGAAAGTGCTAGTGGCTCTGGCTGGAAACCACTTGTCTAGAAGAGAGTTGAGACCCTTCTGGCTGTGATACTCCCTGAGGTGGGGTAAGTTGGGGTGCGTGTTTTCGTGCTCCCCTTGCACACACCGCTCAGTGAGAGCTCTCAGTGAGAGCTCTCAGTGAGAGCTCTGGTATCTGGTACGATGGACTTAGCATTCCCCACCCCTGCATGTCCTGGCCAGGCTATAGGGTCTTTGGGCACCTCAGCCCCCAGGAGGTATAGGCTGGGATTCATCTTCCTCTAAATTGCTGGAGATCCCCTGTGAATCCAGGGTCTCACAGTTCTGCCCAGCAGCACTCCAGTATCTGTGATGCTGTTTCTGTACCTCTACTCAAGCTTCTGCCTCCATTTCCCTCTTTCCCCTACAGTTGCCATTAAGCCAGGAGCCTTGTCCTAAATCCCAGCCTACTTGGCTGGGCTCAGACCTTTCTAAAATCCTGTTCTCATCTTTTCTTAATACTCCTATGAACAGACTATTTGAGTCATACCACAGTGTGACAGGATGTAAGGCTAGTCTCTCAGAAGCAGACCTTGAAGATTCATATGCAAGTAATTTGTTATGAAGTATTTCCAGAAAAAATCCAGCAGGGAAGCGGAGATGTGGAACAAATGAAGGAAGAAGCCAAGCAAGGCGTGATCTCAAGCAAAGTCCCACATACGGTAACTTGGGCTTAATCCCATAAGGTGGCTCTGAAGACAACCCAAGTTACACCTCAGAGCTGCTCCAGTCAAGGGAGGGGAGCTAAAGTGCTTATACTTCTCTTCTAGCTCACAGCAACCCTCCAACAGAGAGATGCAGGAGCTGGAGAGAGAGGTAAACCATACTGGGAGCTAAGTGCACAAACATGACTCGGCGGTCTGGGGGGAGGTGGGGTAGAGCAGTGATGGCATGTGCCTCACACACCGGACTCTGCATGTGGCCCCTCATTGGCTGTGTCTTCTCTGCTGTGACCCACACTCTCCGTGGTTGACTTTCTTGGGTATGAACGTGAACAGACTTTAGTTATTACCTCCTTGATATTGATTCCCTTTTTCTCTTTTGCACACTGAACCCTGATTTCCATCACAACAGTGACGTGCCCAGTTCCTGGAGCCTTGGAGATGCACTATGATTAGTCCTTAATTCAAACACGATAATACTATTCCTTGCCTTTCTGGCAATTAGGGCTGGTCTTTGGACTTTTGGGGGCTGTGAAGCAATAGAATGAATATATATCTGCCCCTGGCTCCTGGCACAGAGCTCCTGAATCCCTTGGAATTTCCGGGGTGATAGGTATGTCTTTTGTTCTAATGAGGTGACTCTTGGTAGGCTCTTGGATAGTTTCAGAATAGGGGTGAGTCACCAGTAAAGCCAAGCCATGATTAAAAGCTTGGGATTTGCAGCCTCACTTCCATCCTCCAGGAGGAGAGAGAAGCTGGAGATCAGGTCAGTGATTAATAATGCCTATGTGATGAAACCTCCACAAAAACACCCAAAGTATGGGGCTTAGAGAGCTTCCAGGCTGGTGAACACATCCATGTGCTGGGAGGGTGGTAGAGGTTCACTCAAACTCCCTGGAGACAGAAGCTTTGCACAGAGGACCCTTCTACAATGTACCCTATGCATCTCTTCATCTGGTTGCTCATCTGTATCCTTTATCATACCCTTATTGTATAATAAACCAATAAATGTGTTTCCCCTGATTTTTGTGAACCATTCTAGCAAATTATTAAACCTAATGAGGGGGTCATGGGAAACCTGATTTACAGTTAGTTGGTCAGAAGTACAGATGACAACCTGGGACTTGCGATTGACATCTGAAAGGGGAGCAGTCTTGTGGGACTGAGTCTTTAACCTGTGGGATCTGAAGCTATCTCCACGTAGTGACAGAGTTAAGTGGTAGGCCACCCAGATAATTGTTTCAGCGTGGAAAGAGCCCCTGCACATTTGGTGACCAGGAGTGAAGTGTGGACAGTGTGAGAGTAAAGGAGAAAGACAGGAGTGCATTTTTCCTATACCCTGGCCTATGGGACCAGCATAGAAGTCTTCTGAGTGATTCTGGGAAGGTATCTAATTCCCCCCCAAAAGGGGGGAAAGCAGGGTTGAAGCAGTCTTTTCCTCTTCCCCATTCTCCTTTGTGCCTTGAGCATGTGTGCTGTGTTCAGAGCTATAGCAACTATCTAGTAACCATGAAGAAAAATGCAAAAATAAGACCAAGAACATTGCAAAGGCCAAGAATGCCTTCAACATCATCGTGTGGCTGAGTCATTTTCAGAACACGCCTACTCCTAGGCTCCTTGTGGTGTGAGAAAAACAAACTCCTATTTATTTAAACCATTTTAAACCAATTTTTCTGTTACTTGCAGCTTAATGCATTGCCAAGCAATATAAGAGCCTGCGGGAGTCTGGCTTGACCTGTCCCTGCCCCAATGTGTACTGGATAAAGGTTGCATGGTGGCCTTCCTGGGAGGCAGCCCCAGGGCACAGCTATCTGCTCAATCCTGGTCCCATCTGGTCCTTGTCTCTTTCTTGTTCTGGGTGGATCATACAAATGCAAATCTCTTGTGATAAGAAATAAGTGAGGTACAGGCAAGGTGGACCAGCAGAATCAGGAAGGACAGCTTGGAAGGATTCCCAGAGCAATAGAGAGGGAGAAACCTTTTTAGGCCCATAGGCAAAGAGAGAGCCAGCATAGATGCTTCAGAGATATGACAATAATATTGATTTTTTTAATCAATAATAACCATAAATGCAGCTGCCATTTATTGAACACCCACTGTAGTTGACCCTTGAACAACACAGGTTTGAACTGCATGTTCACTTATACATAAATTTTTCAATAAATACTGTAAATGTATTTTCTCCTCCTTATGATTTTAATAAAATTTTCTTTTCCCTAGCTTATTTTATGATAGGAATACAGAATATAATATAGATAATGTACAAAATGTGTGTTAATCAACTATTTATGCTATCAGTAAGGCTTCCAGTCAACAGTAGGCTCTTAGAAGTTAAGTTTTGGAGAGTGAAAGTTTACATGTGGACTTTTCACTGTGTAGAGTGAGGATCAGCACCCCTAACCTCTCCACATTGTTCAAGGGTCAACTGTATATACTTGGTGCTTAGTGTTCATTATCTCCCTTGCACGATCACTCAGTAATATGAGTACTATTGCATCCCTGTTTCAGATAAGAATACTGAGGTTCAGAGAGGTGAGGTCACTCAGTTAGAAAGGAGCAGAGCCTGAAGACACGCCCAGCCAGTCTGACTCCAGTGCCTATGGATTTAATCTCCATAGGGCAGGGAATCCTGGGTGTGAGATGCTGCAGAGGGGTAGAATGTAGGCAGGGAACACAAAAGGGGGTGCCCAATTTTGGGGGTGCCCGGCTCTGGCCTTGCCTGCAGTTGACTGCACACTGTCCCAGCTCCATAGAGTCCTTGGACCTTCTATGGCCCTGAAACAATGGCTGTTCCTGATGATAGCAGGTCTGAATGCTACGTATCAGCACTGGCCTTTAGTCTTGGCTCTCAGAACAATCACAAAAACAGTATTCTACAAAAAAAGTATTCCTCTAAAGTGTGCCAAAACCAAGCTTTGGCAAGCTGTTCACCTGTAGAAGTCCGAGTCTTCCCATCCACTGGCATTTTTGCTGTTGAGTGATGGGGCAAGCCTCCTTGGAACAAGTGCACCCTGCTCCCTCCTCTTTCTATGTCTGGCTTATATGTCTCTGGAGGCATCCTCATTAGATTGCGCCAAGAGTCTCTTAAGAGCAAAATCAGTTTGGACTGTATAAGACCGGAACCATGGAGAGTTCCTTCCTGGTTTGTAGCATTTCAGGGATCCCAGATCCCTTAAACCAGGGGTGTCAAACTCATTTTCACTGGGGGCCACATCAGCCTAATGGCTGCCTTCAAAGGGCTGAATGTAATTTTAGGACTGTATAAATGTAACTACTCCCTAACAGTTAAGCGAGAGCTCGGCGCGGCCACCGGGTAGAAACAAGGTGCAGGGCTGGATAAAACAAGATGGAGGACTGGATTCAGCCCATAGGCCTTGTGTTTCCCACCTGTGCCTTAAACTATTTGTGTACCTCTCCCTGAGCTGCTGCAAGCCCTGTGGCTAATAGCTTATAACTTCAACTTTGGAGATTTGACTTTGGCTGATGGGAAACCACTCCTGGCTCCAGCCAGGAGAAGTCTGGGGGGGGTTACATACTTTCCCAAGGGGCATCCACTAATGTGCTGGCATGAAGACACAGTCACCTGGCCCCTCTGTCTCAGCGAATGACTACCCTGGTGCTTCACACTCCAGAGCACCCCTTGGGTCAGACAAGGCTGTGCTTTACCTGAAGCCACAGCCTTGTTTGATTCTCTATCCCATCCTGCTTTCTTCTTTTCTTCACAGGTACTGAAGAAGTCTCTCAACAATCATATGGACCCAAATCCTTCAGGGTCTGTTTCTAGAGAATCAGAGCTGAGGCCAACCCTCTGCTAAGACCACATTTTGTAAATGTCATTAAGCCTTGGCTGCCATTTAGGGACTATCACCTGAGATCCATCTGAACCCTGTAGCCAGATAATCCCCGAGCCTCACAGCCTTGTCTTCTCTGGCTGTTCACCTCACACAGGAAAGATATCCTCTCAGCTCCACTCTCTCTCTTTTCCTGCCCTCTCATCCCCACGCTGCTCTCTGTTCCCTTACCCCTGATCCAAACTCACAGCCCCCACCCTCCAAGTCCTTCCCAGTCTGTTTCCCAGACATTCCTTTGTGCTTGGACTTTTCCCAGAATACCACTTGCACCTCCCACCTGAACTGCGAATGAGATCTCCCCAGAGGACTCTGCTGCCTCTGTGGTCTTTGCAATTCGAGGCTGCTCATCCTGCTAAGGTACAAAAGCTCAGGTCAGCATTCTCCTCGCTCCCCATGACCACTTCCAAGCCATTACACCTCCACCTTCGTATTAAAATGCATCTCCTTTCTTTCTCATGCCATCTGGCTAGATCATTAAAACTCACCAATTGCATATCCTTTGACGCAGCAATTCCTTCTCACACAAATATATTAGTGCAAGGTGAAAGAATATGTGTAAAAATATCTGTAAGGGCTAGCAGCAGTACAAAGAAAATAAATTGGAAATAATCTAAATATCCATCAATAAGAAGCTGACAAAAAAATTGTAGTCCGTTGCACAGTGAGCCACCACACCCCTATTAGGATGAAGCAGTGAGTTTTTTATATGGACATGGGGAGACATGCATGATATACAGCAGTGTGTCAAGCAGAAAAACTGATCGTGGATAAATATAGCATGATCTCATTTTGATAAAGGAAAAAATTTAAAAATGCATATATTTATAAGATGCGGAGGATTACCTAGGTTGGACAATCCCTGGTCAGCAATGTCCCTGCAGTTGCTGTTATGGTTCTGGGCAAGTGCTCAGAAGTGCCGCACTCTCTTCAAAGTCCATAAAATGAAACTAGAAAGCATCTAGCTCTATTGATATAATACACAGATTCTTACTTTGTCTTCCTAGCAGGTGTCTAATAGGTGGCAGTGAGATTCCACAGCTCTAAAAGCCCCCTTCATAAGGCTCTTTTAAATATACCCTGAAGTTGTGAATAAGACGGAGTTTCCATCTCGTCCCTACAGACAGACAGATCCAGGCAGGGCATCTGCCCTGCATGCCAAAATGTTGCCATGAAATTCCAGCTTTATTGCCTTCTCTTCTCGTATTATCTCTAACCACCCCCCCTCCCCCCGCCCGGCCTTAAATAGTAATCAACTCCATCTAGCTTCATTTCCTCCCTTCCTATTTCTTGTCACTAGGGGGCTGGTGGAAGCATGTGGGGGCAGAGACACCACAAGGGAGGATATGGAAGTAGGAAGGAGTGGGGGAGAAACTTTGACTTTGCACTGATTGCTTTTACAAGGTTTGAATTTGTTATTAGAGTATGTATTATCTTCGTAATAAAAATAAAGATTAAAAATAAATTTAAAAAATTCCAATTGACCCACCATACCCACAGTACACTTCCCTAAAGAAAAAGGTCTGATACGGGGGTTCCATCGAGTGCGGGGGTTAAGAACAGGGACGCTAGAATTACATTTCCTGGGTTCTAAGCCTTCCCCATATTCGCTTTAGGACCTCAGGTAAGTTACTTAACCTCTCTGCAGACTGGCTGCACGGTTTGTGCCCTACACAACTCCAGGGGGCACCACTCACGTAGGCCCCAACGGGAATGATAGCCACCCTTGGAGATGGGCAGTGCAGCGGCACCGGGAAGCCCCACCTCTCTTTGTTTTCAGTGTCCCCATCTGTGAAATCAGGGAAATAATAGTACACACCTCCTAGGCTTATTCTGCATGTTTGATGAATTAATCCATGGTGCATAACACTATACCTGACATTTTGAAGATACACACTAAATGTTACCTATCATCATCATTACCATCTCCATCACCACCACCACCATCATCAGTATTACTGTCACCATCATCATCACCATCCTCACCACGAAAAATTCATGGAAAGGTTCTGTGTCTTTAGGACCCAATCGGATGAGCACAAACTCCGAGGCAAGCTCTAACTCTGTCCAGAGGAAAGACCTTTAGCTTTTCTCAGGAATGAAGGCCTTGTTGTCTAAAGTTTCTGCGAAAGAACTCTTCTCCCGAGAGGCTGATGGCCTGAAGGCAATGGTACTTGCAGAAGATGGAGCAGATCCGGAAAGCTCACTGAAATTGCTAGAAGCCAGCGAGGAACGAACGCTCCGTGGTTCTCGCCTATGAAGTTCAAACTGACTTTGCTCTCTGCAGCACTCTGATTATTGGCTTTGCCACAGGCAGCCTCATCAAGCAGGTCCCCCTTTTAAGACTTTGCCTGGGCTCTGATAATGTGTTACCCTTATTAGAAATATTTGCACTTTAAAGAATTCTTAATCCAAATTAAAACAAAATATCTTTGATGGTGGAATTTATAGACTGTTAACAAAAGGGAGTAATTTGGACTTAGGGGGCTTCCCAAAAGCTCACTTTACATGGGGCTCTCTCCAGTTAATCCTGAGAAGCATGTGTCCTTGTTATTTTTGCATAGGTTTTCCTTCTGGTCCTATAAATATGTCACCTTGAGTCAAACATTCAGGAGCAGAGAGGAAGGAATGTGTCACATATAGCAGAACCTGTGCAAAGAAGCTGATCATACCAGATCACATTCCAGTATGTTCTGCCAGCAGAACATGACCCAGAGTGCTACTCATGGGCAGGATTCTAGTCCTTAGCCCGAAATAATACCAAGGGAGAGAGTGGTAGGTCATGGGGAGACTTGCCATTGCCCCACCTGAGGCTTATCTTTGGCAGATTGACTTCTGGTTCTGATTGGTTGCAAAGGAGACAAGAAACCAAAGTTTCAAGGAGTTTTAAGTTACCAGGCTAGGAACTTGAGATTATTTTGGATCTGGTTGGGGGTGGGGAGGTATGGACAAGGAGAAAGCTATTCCATATCCCTACCAAGCACTAGCCCTGAAACACCTTCACCTGGCAGCCCTGTTGTGCCTAAGATTCATCTCCCTGGGAACGAGCTGGCGTGTTTCATGTCACCTCCCTCCCACCCATTCTCTTATTCCCTCCCTCTCCTCCCCATCCTCCTCCAATGCCTGTGAGTTTACCCGGCACAACTCTTCTATCCCATACTCCAGCTGACAGACTCCAGGGCCACCACCTACCCGCCTCCCCCCCTACACATACACCTTCCCAGTACAGGTGACAACTAAACACACAAATCCTGTTATCTGGAGACTTCACTGCTAGTTTCCATAACATCGCAGTGCCTGGAATTATTCCACACTCTGTAACTGCTACCCCTAATATTCATAGGTAATCAGTGACATTTCTTGTAGTACCTACTTCAAGGATAAAGAAATTGAGGCTTAATTCTATTCATCTATAAAATGGGGGGAATAAGACCTACCTTGTTTCACTGCTGTGAGGCTTGGACATAATATAATCCATGTGCACAGTACAGGACAAAGTGCTCTACGTACATTGTTATTGCACTATATCCAACCCCTTTCTAGACTACGAGCTCCTCAAGGTCTGGAATGACACACATCTTAGTTTTAAACTCACATTATGTAAGAAAGGTCTTGCTCTTGGATAGAAGCAGGGATGGCAAGCAACAATTCATAGAGGTCTCTTTAGAGATAACTGTCTTGTTATGGCCTCCCACATCCATGTGCCAACTTATTGGGGTAGAATGATTATCATAATTATCATCATCATCATAATTATTATTTATTAAGCATAAACTATAAACCATGGACTGAGCTGAGCATTTTGTAAGCATGGTGATATTTAATTCAAGCAAAGTTGGAGCTAGGCCAAGTTCAAGGTTGCAGAATAAAGAAAGGTGGTTATATCTGCATACCCTTAACCTCTTAAGATTTATCGACCCCTACTTCCAGACCCCATTATCCTGAGGTGCATGCCTGAAATATCCTTACCATCCTGGCTTTCTTGACAGCTTAATTGCCCAGCAACTTATTTGGAGACTGCAGGAAACTCAAATCTCCAGTGCTTCTGTTCCCCTGCTTCCCTCCTCTCCTAGAATCTCTAGCATTGAGTCTGAAATACACTATCAAATCCTTGATTAGATATTGACTTCTAGAAATCTATTATAATACTAACAGAAGTTACTGTTTATTGAGCCCTTGCTAACTACATTAGCTCACTTGGCATCACAACCACCCTAAGGTAGTAAGTACTATTACCATTTTTACAGATATGCAAATTGGAAGTAAAGTCACTTAATCAAGGTCACCCAAATAATGAATGACAGAGTTGACAGCTGAACCTCTGTGTGTCTCACCTCATAAACTAAGCTCTTCTCCAACGCATTGAACCATTTCTCCTTCACTGTACATCTAAGTGTTGTTGTTCCAACCATAGAAGAAACAGATTTGAGGGCTTTTCCAGTGGAAGTAGTCTAATGTAGACAAGAAGGTATGCATTTTCCTAGTCGTGAATTTGGCTGAGAAGTATGTCTGGTGAAGACAGAGATATGGGCTGTCAATCGAGGTTGCATCATGGGAATAAAGATGAGATATGAGAAGCCAGGCTATGATAGGTTGAAAGTTTGGGGCCCTAGATAAGAATGACTGTAAACAGACCTTCTATTCAGAGACTGGACCAACTGTGGTAGACATGACTGAACTTAGAAATATCTAATTCTTCTCTTTTTCCTGGAGAGGTTTGAAGTTAGGTGGTGCCATGTAACTAATTCTGGTCAAGGTTGTGAACAGAAATAATGTGTGCAACTTTGGGGAAAATGCAATAAAAAGCTCCCAAATATCTCTCCAGTCCTCCTACCTGCCATGGTGAAGGTGTTAAGTTGTCAGAGTCACAAGATGGAAGCCCACCAGATCTATAAATCACTGCTGAGAGGGGAACTGCCCTGGAGAGCCACTGAACCTCCTGCAGACTTTGCATGAATATGAAGCAAATCTTTGTTGTTTTAAGCCACTGATAATTTGAGGTTGTTAATGCAGCATAACCTAGTCTGTTGCTTCTATATGCCTGATACACTCACCTGACCTGATGACTAATGATTTGGGGAAGAATGGCCAGGTGAAGGCCAGTAACTGGCAATGAGCTGAGCTGATAAGGTGTGGTCAGATTTCGAGAATGGGGACTGAGCAGTCTCAAATGGCTCTTGAGTGAAGAATGAACAGTCAGGGATGAACACCAAGAACAAGTGCCAGGTTTACCCAAAGGGCCAAAGCCAGAGGAAGATCACAAAGGAAGAGGGTTGATTTTGCAAGCATCCCACCCAAGGTCCTATGAAAGCAGGTACAGTTGCTGGAGCATGTGACTTCTTCTTAATGTAGTGAACTCCTGGGAGAAAGGAATCAAATCTTGTCCAGATTGGACATCTCCCTCAGTACTTTGCTCTCTTCATTGTACATCTTGAGTT
Source organism: Desmodus rotundus (assembly GCF_022682495.2). Taxonomy (NCBI): domain Eukaryota; kingdom Metazoa; phylum Chordata; class Mammalia; order Chiroptera; family Phyllostomidae; genus Desmodus; species Desmodus rotundus. The sequence goes on from NC_071389.1 coordinate 21,618,427, forward strand.
GAGTGGATCTGAAAAGTTGCTGAGGAAAGGAAAAGCCAAGTCTTGCTTAAACCACTTCTGATTTTCTCCCTGAGATTCCTTGAAGTTAATCTAGACATTTTCCATTGCACAAATTATTTACCTATGAAATTATTTGATTAATATCTGTCTATCCATCTCACATTAAACTCCATGATGCCAAGCTTGTGTCCTGACTATTTCTAGATTTTACCATGGTGTCCAGTTTGTGGTAGGTGCTCAGAAAAGGTGTTGAGTGAATGAATAGATTACAGCTCTGTGAATTCAAGGTGGAATATTTCTACTTCTTACCAGCTGGGTCTGTCTCCAGGTCCTTCATTTGCAGTCTTGCTCTTTGCCAAGTCCTCAAAAGAGACCACCCAATTCAAACCCTCTCTGTCCCCCAGTCCTGCTGACCTCACTGACGTGCTAAGAGAGCTCTTCATTTGGAACTTCTTTGGCTTTTCAGGACAGGAGCAGAGAGAAATGGGCCCTTCATTTAGCTGATTGAACCAACAAGAAAGAAGTTTGAGACAGAAAATGAATATAGATCCAGCTGCAGCAATTAGAGGGGAAATCGATAGAACATCATCAACAGCATCAGACCTGTGTAAGTCAGCGTCTCCAAGGATGGATTGACAAAGCAGTGTTCATTTCATTTTTGTTTTCCTAACTTAATCCCCAGCAAGTGAAGACGGGTAGATGTGGTGGATGGGGAGGGCTAGGGAGAAAGGAGAGGAGGGAAGAAGACAGGCAGGATGGGATGAAAAATGAGTACAGCATCCCTTCTCCTCACACCACCGCCCCTACACCATGTGGGTGAGTTCATAATAGGAAGTCTGAGACTCACAGAGCACCAGTTGGAAATGCGAATGGACCTGCACTTGGATCTGAAACCACCATGTACTAGTCGTAAGCAGTGCCTGAGCAGGCTACTGAGCCTCCCGAGCCACGCTTTACTCCCCTGTAAAATGGGGATGGTGAGCTCTGCTCCACACAGTTCTCATGAGGAGGAAATGAAAAAGCCCCGATAGCAGAATGCTGCTGGCCCCATTCCAGACGCTGATTTTCACCAATGTGTCCTTGCCCTGCAATTTGACCCAATCAAGGTTCTTCTCTACTTTTTCAGCTTCACCTCGTGGGAAGGCTGTTAGCCTTTATGGGGCCACACGTGTCTCTGAGAGTTTGGCAATAAAATGTAGAGGTTAAAAGCATGGATTTGGAATTCACAAAGATCTAGGTTCACTCTGAGTTTTGCTTCTTGCTGGCTGTGTGATTGTGGGAATGTTACTCAATGTCTCTTTGTCTTAGTGCCTCCATGAATAAAATGAAGTTAACAATGGGCCTATCTTTTAAGACGTGATGAGGATTAAACTGGTTAATATATGTAAATATATTAGTGCTTAGAACAGTGCCTGGCACATAGTAACTTCTGGTAAATGTTTACTGTTAGTAACAAAAACAATGGAAACGCCTCTAGTTAAATGCTCACAGGCACATGCATGCATACAATCTCACAAAACTGATCTTCAATTGTTGTTCAGTGATTCCTGCAGGGCCGAGCCTGACTCTAGCCTGGCATTTATTACTGTGCACTTTCTAGGCCCCAGTCTACAGAATTGGACCTGCTGGTTAATGAAAGCTCCACCTACCCCCTGTAATATGTCGTCTCCAAACTCTCTCACATGAAATCAATTCCACAGCTTTCAGCTCTGACCACTTGAAAGCCCAGATTAAGGCTCTGCTAGGCAACAATTTATGGCAGAGACTCTGGGGCCGGCAGTCAAAACTCCAATGTTCAAGGAGCTCCGCAAACTTTGTCTGATCTGGGCTGAAGTTGACTCCCAAAGGGTTGGCGCTGGAAGTGGGAAGGAGGCAGCCATAGGTGGCCCTGGTCATCTCAGGCTAAGAATGTAACTGTATGGGCCTGTGCGACCCAGGCCGTGGCTACAAGCACAGGGATCAAGGCCAGCCTGGAGTGAGGCATAGATGGATCTTCATTGGCAAGGCCTCAGCCCAAAAAAGCTGCTATGATTCAAGAGTTAGGAAGTAGAAGCAAAAACCAGGGGCTGGGTCAGAAGCCTGTCATGAGGGCACAGAACACACCCACGACAGAAAGGCTGTGGCTTGGGGCTTGTGGGAACTATCTCTAGCCCAGGTGGCAGGCATGACTCATGGGCCAAGAGCATCTGACCCCAAAGGTCACCTGCCCTTACTAGTGGAACTGACCCCAAAGAGTTGACCCATCTCCAGAAGTCCTGGAGAAGCTGCTCAGTTCCAATGCTCCTCTGAGCCAGAGAGTTGGGAAAGGATGTGGCTACTGGTGGGGTTAGGAGGATCACAGAACAGGGCTGGCCTCTTGATGCATCTGTGCAAGGGGCTGACAAGCAGTGAAAATCAGGCTCGGCTGTAAGGAGCTGCCATTCTCTACCCCCATGACAGGCTGGCAAGCCAGCTGCTCCATGGAGACCTTTAGCTTGGATTTGTCACATTTATGGGTGTGATGGAGAAGCTGACAATGCCAACATTATCTTGGAGTTTCTATCCCACAGGGGACACCCAGTGATGTAGTTCCTGTGCGAGGTACAATTATATGCCTCAATAACCATTGATACCAGCATCTTTCTGAGGAGAGAGTGGAGTGAAGTGGAAAGAAGAAAGGACTTAAGCATCACTTAGGCCTGGATTTGAACCCCAGCTCTATCAATTGTTAGCTGGGTGACTTTGGAGAAGTGACTTAACTTCTCTGGGCCTCAGTTTTTTAAACTGTAAAATGAAGAAGGATCATACCAACTTGAACCAGGATCTTAACTTCAGCCTAAATGAAATTCAGATATATGTGGAGTGGACTCACCAGAAACTCGTTGGTATCAGAACTGATGCAGTATTTTATTCATCCGTCCAACCAAGATGCTCCTCGACTGAGGATGGGGTTATGTCCCAATAACGCCACTGTAAGTTGAAAATACTAAGTCAAAAATGTATTTAAAACCAATCTTTACAATATCTGTTGTTTTCCCTTGTGATCAGGGGGCTGTGGCTTGCTGCCACTGCCCCGCATCACAAGAGAGTATGTACCACATATCGCTAAACTGGGCTAAGATCAAAATTCAAAGTACCATTTCTGCTGAATCCATATTGCTTTCTCACTATGGTAAAATTGAAAACCTTCAAGTTGAACCATCATAAGTTGGGGATCATCTGTATGTGTATTTATTGAACTCTCACCCAGGTAGGAGAAACTCTCCAAGAAAGAACAACCGGACAGAAAGGACTTGACCTAGTAAAACAGCTTTGGGTTGAGTTTGCAGGGTGGAGAGGGGACGAAGGAGAAAGAGGAAAAGGCAAGGGGAGGCAGGATGGTGTGATTCTTGAGCCCAGCATGGTTTCTGTCCCTTGTCTCCCAGCCCAGTCCCCGCTGGTCCCATGGTAGCATCCAGAGGCAGGGGTGTGATGGGGCCATTTCAGTGACTGAATAACACATCAGGGCACAAACAGAACTGTTTTAGGGCCCCACTAAGAGCATGTGGCATACAGTGGAGCAGAGGACAGAGGCAAACTTCCCCAAACTTGCCACCATGCACAATGGGACAGTGGAGGTTCTGGTGCCTGGGGGTTCAGTCACAGAGACTGACGTGCCAGGGAGCAGCAGCTGTGGCGACCATGGAGCCTGGCAGAGCCTATGAGCCCATGTGAGATGACCCCTGGGAACACAGAGACATATTTGTAAGGGGAGTAGAAATTATACCCCAGCATTCACAGTAGTTATTTGGGAAATTTGAGTAGTTATTAGAAAGGTGATCTCACTTGCACATAGAAACAGGCAAAGCTTGTGGTAGTCTTAGTTACAATACCTTTCAAAATTGTCGTACAGGCATGTGATGATATGTTTAAAGGTCTTGGTACATTGTAGACCTTAAAATGGGAGTTGTAATAACGGTGACTACTATTGTTGCTAATGTGATCATTGTCGCACAGATCTGGGCAGCAGTGTTTGTCACTACCAGTTCTGGGTGATTGAGCAAAAAGCATGCCAGAGGCAAGAGAAAAACAGTCACAGTCTTCTAAGTTTGCATAATTTCAAATATTTCTGTCCCAGTGCTTTGGAGTGAGGAGTGGTTGGCTGGCCTGCTGACAGCTGTTTGTGGCTGAAGCATGACAGGCTGAAGGCTGGCAGGAAGCTGGCACAGGAAATTGGGGGTGGTTCTGGTGGATGAGCCTCATGGACGCAGAGCTCCTGCTGGGCCTAGTGGAGTCCTGGAGGGCCTCCATGACAACTCAGTGCTGTGTTTCTGTTGGGATGGGGTCATGGAGGCCACGTGTATGAATGCTGACTACATGCTAGGTGGGGAGACCTGGCACTGAAGAAGACATGGTCTGTCATGAGCACCTGTTTCCTGTGTAAATCAGCATCCTTGCCCTTCTTCAGATAAGATACCCAGATTCTGTCTGGGTAACCCTTTTCCTAGTCTAAGCTTAAGCCAATCAGAGAGCTCTGCCTTCACCTGGCTACAGTGATTGGCTCAGGGATAAGCACAAGGTCCAATCAGAACCTGTGGGTGCAATGAGTCTTATGGGGCAGAGGGATTCTGGGAAGTTTCCTTCTCTAGGCTTGAAGCAGGGAGGGTGTGAATGATGGAGCTGCTGCAACTCTCCTGCTATCATGGGGAAATATGTGTTAATGGAGCCAACTTAGAAAAGCACAGAGATGGGAGAGAAACCAGGTCATCCATGCTTGAGCCCCTGACTGCACCAAACTGCACATGAAACCAGTCCTACTCCCTGAATCTTCCATGAATTCCCTTTTTACCTTAGCCAGTTTGGATTGGGTTTTCTTTGACTTGCACCTGAAAGAGAACTAACTGAAACCAAATCACTGCCTTCAGAGGATTCACTGTCCAGTAGGAGCGGTAGACAAGTTAAACAAGCAGTTATAACAGAAGGTCGTATTTTCTGCAAGGATATAAACAAAGGTTGTGGGAGCTCCCAGGTCTGTATGTAGTTTGGGGGAGAGGGGTCACTCAGACCTGAAGAAAGGGGCAGGTTGACACATGGAAATTAAGGGAGGTGAGAATGAATGGAGAACACCTCTGTCCTCACTTATCCTGTTCTCAGTCACTTCCAGACTTATCCTACTTCCAATTTTTACCTTTTCTACTCCCTGCTTTTAGATAGAACTGATAAAAAAATTCATCCACCCACCCACTCATCTATCCACCCATCCATCATCCACCCACCCAAGCTTAACTACAGTTTTACCACCTATTCCAGTAGTAAAGCTAAATCAATAGTCTGTACTTGGATCCCTTAGGAGTTTCACGCAGCTCTGCCTGGGGTCCAAGGCTAATACAAAATGTCTTTGTGTAGAGCAGCCAACTGTTTCTACCTTGAGACTGATAGGAACACCCTGGAGAGAGAATTAGGCAGGGAGAGGCAAGGGGAAGAGAACCAACTTGGAAGATGGACTCCAAAGGGCCACAACCTCTGCTCAGAATCAGGTTGTCTTGGCGACAAGAACATCCTTCCAGCTCCTTTAGCAGCAAAAAGTGGGGCTCTCCTTTTCGTATGTAGTAAACTTCACATCACAGAGGAGGGGTAGAAGTCAGGTTGGCTAATTATGCTGCTCATTCCACCTTCATTCAACTCATTGTCAGTCCTGTTCTAGTCACAGACACTTGGGGCTCATGCCTGCTCTCCAACCGCAGATGGTCTTACACCACCAATCGCTTCACACTGGGCAGCTTCTGGGAAATGCTCAGGTGAGCTTCTCTGGCTGTCTGTCCTCAACTTCAAAAGGGAGACAGGTTCACTCCTGACTCAACTTGGAGTTAGGGATCCATTCCTGATATCATAATGCTAACAATGACAGTATTTTTGCTAATTCTACCAAATCCAATTATTTTGTCCATGACATTTTACTTTCTGAATACAGTAGTAGTCCTTGGTTAATTCAAAAATTTGGACAGCACACAGAAAAACACAAAGGAAAAAATAACCCATAATTCACCACCAAGTGAAAAGTAAATATTTGGAAAAAATGCATATTTCTAAGTACACAGACATGTACACATGCGTGTATGGTATCATCTATATTATTTTGTGTCCTGCTTTTTTCAAGAGGCAATATCTTACAAACATGCTAGTAAATATTCTTCTGTAACTTCATTTTAATGGTTCTAGAATATCCATATTATGAATAATCCATAACTTGATTAATCAACTGCCTATGATTGGATATGCAGATTATTTTCAGGTTTCATTAGCATAAATAATTCTTTATTGACTGTACTTATACATAAATAGTTGCATATATATTTGCTTTGATTATTAAGGTAAATTCCTAGAAGTAAAACTGCTGAGTCAAAGATATGTATGCACACTTTTCAGGTTTTTGATAGATATTGCCAAATTGCCCTCTACAAAAATTGCATCAATTTGCACTCTCTCTCCAGTACGGTATGAGAATGCCCAATTTCCCACACTCAATTTAATTTGCATATCTTCTTTTTTTTTCCAGTGAGGCTGAATGTTTTCTCATATGCTTACTGTCTATTTGTAATTTTTCTTTAGTAAATTGCCTACTTATGTCAATTGCCCATTTTTATGGGGGTGCTTATCCTTTCTGTTTTGACTTCTGCGAGCTCTTCATTTATATAACCTTTTCTCTATAATATATGTTTATTATATTTTCCCCAGTGTGTCTTTTGCCTTTTAATTTTGCTTATGGTGTTTATTTGGACCCAGTGAAGATTTTATTTTTAAGTAATCAAATTCATCAATCTTTTCCTTTATTGTTTTTGCTTAGAAATGCTTGACTGTTTAGTGATGCATAGAAAGGCCTGACCATCCAAAGTTTATAAATATTTCTCTAGAACATTCCTCTAATTCTTTTGTGGTTTCAATTCACTTATATTTAACTCTTTAGTCACCTAACTTTTATTTTGTTGTATGCTTTGCAATAATGCTTTAATTTTAACTCCCCCCCCCAATAATTAGCAAACCCTTACAGCACTGTGTCATCCTTTTTCCCCTTATTTAAAGCAGGCCTGTACAACTTAAACAGTACCTGACATCTCTAGAGGTAACAGTGATTTCTCCAGATTGGGGGGCGGGGGCCTCGGCTGAAGAGAGGATGGAGTCTGAGGGCTTCACCTCTGCCTCAGCTGGGTCTTGAAAGTTTACTGTTATTTATCTGACAATGTTTATGAAATGCCTGCCATGTGTATTCTGGGAAATGCTGGGAATAGAGGGGGAGCAAGAGAGCATTTCTGCTCAGCACTCTGCAATACCCATGTCAGACGTGTGGTGGATGCTGTGGTGTGCCACCCAGAGTCCCCCTGAAAGACTGAAGGACTTAGTCACCAAGCGGTCAGGAAAGTTGGCTGATGACCCATCACAGTTCCCTTCCTGGGGATTTCTCATGTTCCCTCAAAGACTGCTGCCATGCCCAAGGATATGTGCCCTCCCCAGGTCAGCCTACATCCTGTGACTGGTCTATGAGTAGGGTCAAGGCCCCAACCCCCTTGCCTTAATTCAGGACAGTTCTGAAGTTTCACCCCAGTTCCAGAGCTCCCTGTTGGATCTGCTGAGGTCTCAGTGATGACTACCACACCCTGTCTCAACATCTCCCTCTGCCCAATCCTGTATCCCTCTTTCATTCTCTTCCAGGTATTCCTGAGAGCACCACAACCCACCCCCCTATGCCCCACTCCTGCACAATAAACTTCCTGTATATAAATCTCCTGAGACAATGTGTAAGGTCCTCATTCTGCTTGGCTGAAGGTGATGGATAGATGCGTGGCTGACACCTGGGGCCACAGCAGGCTGGCATGGCCAAGGCTCCACTTGGCAGGCTTTGAGCCATCTTTTTTACCTTCCTTCTAAGAACTTTATACATTAGACATTGTATATCCCTGGAATTACATAATGAGCTCTGAGTAAGAGAAGCACTTTTTAGCATTAAAATTTTAGCTTTAGCAACAGAATTATGGTTTCCAAAGTCCTCTCCTAGACACATTTGCACCAATTAGGTCCTAAGCTCAAGAACAAGATACTAATAAGTGCCACAATTTAATTGGCTTGTTCTCACCCAATCCCACCTGGTGGTGCTTCACATCCCTGATCTGAACAAAACTTGGCCCTTGTCTTTAGGCTTTAAGCATAATGAGGTTCTTCTTGTAACAATGTTTACATAATTGCTTCCATATTTTTTAGCTGATGTTGACAAGTGCACATGTGAGTGTCCGTGAGCATATATGTGTGGATATGGGAGGCACAAAGCTTGACACCAAGGTCAGGATTTCTCTCCAGATCAATCACCACAAAGGAGCCAGAGCATCCTCCTGAGATGTCTATATCTAATCACACATTTTGCTTTTTCCCTTTGGCTGCAGCAAACTCAACTCAACAGTTCCAGACAATGAGAAGATTTATCACCTCATATTACAACCCATCCAGAGGTAGGGCAGTCCCCAGGTTGATTAATTCGGTAGCCCATAGATGTCATCAAGGACGCAGGCTCTTTATATATTTTCTTTCTGCCATCTAAAATATCTTGGCTTTGTATTAATCTGGTTCTCTCCACAGAAATCTAGATGTGATTTCTAGGCATCACATCTAGACCCATTGACACTGAGAAAAAGACAATACCTTCTTTTCCATGGGTCTACTTTCAAAAGCAAGTAAATCTCTCCCAGAAGCTCCCCTGAAGACTTTCCTCACACTTTTCTATCTAGAATTGATTCCCAGTCACTGCCAGTAGGAATGATAAAAGCAAGACTGTTTTTGACTCATCAGGAAGCACCAGCAAGGCTGTGTCCACTTCTCCCAAGACATAAGGCAAGCTGGCTATCCAACAAAATAGAGGTTCTAGTGGGAAGGAGGAAGACAAGGGTGGAAATGGATATTGGGGTTAGGCAACCTCTATGTCTGCCACACTTACCAGCTCACTGGGCAAAAGGGAGCCAGAATGTGTTGCTTTGAGGTGGCCCAGGGGAGAGGTGTAGGGCAGGATGGAAAGGTAAGAAGAGAGGATGAGGCTGAGGCTCATACTTCACAGGTGTATGTGGACCTGGATGCCTTTGTACCCACTAGTTATCCATCTCCTTGTGCCCAGAGCTCATCCTGTTGGTTTGTGCCTCCCTAGATGGGATCCAAGCCCTGGTCTGTTTGACGTCAACCTGAAGCACCTTCTTCTCTGCCTTCATTCTTAAAGAATTTCCTATAGTTGAGTAATCACAGGTAGAAGAGACCAGCAGGGAACAAGATAGAGAGAGCCCTAAATAGGGGGCTTCTATCTGAGCTGCCACAGACCTTTCAAACCTTGGGGCTATCACACATGGCCCCCAATCTTTTTGACAGATCTTTAGCATAATCTTTAGGCTGTAAAGGTTAAAGCAAATATTGGTAAGGACAAAAGACAGGAGTAAGGGTCATTACAATCAAACACTGAGCTACTTTATTTGTCCCTTGCCTCTCGGCTCAGACAAATGATGTGCTAGGGTATTTAACACATTTGCAAAGATGATTGTCCAACCACAATTTGCTGATCTTTGAGGAATCATGCAAGTCTGGTAGGGGTTGCAAGTCTGGGGACAGGTAAATGTCATTCATATTTTCAAAGCTTTGGAGAAAGTGAGTTCTTTAAGCCTTTGTCTGAACCCAGGAAAGCATATACAGTGTCTGCAGGGGCTGGACACTGAGTGCCCAGATGAAGACTCAAGGCTCACTGTTGGGCCACACAAGCACAATTAGAACAAGTCATGTCAGACTGACCTGATTTCATTCTTTGTCAGAGACACTTGAGGATGAGGGCAAGAACACATGGTGGAAACAAGGTCAGGCCCTGTAAGCCCCAGCTCTGTCCAGATGCACAAAATGGACAAACTCAAGTCTCTCAAGCCAATCTTGCTCAATCTTGGTGGTAAATTAGGCGCTGCAGAAGCATCTGTCTGGGTTGCCCATTTGTCTGCTGCTGGGAGATCACAGCACTATTCAATGAGAACCCCAAACAAGTCGACAGAGCTTCTGAGCCCCGCAGTCATCATTCACTTATTCACCCGTTCAATTACTCGTTCATATATCTCTGCCAGACATTTATGAGTGCTCTCTACGTGATGCCAAAAGCTAAGGATGCGATGGGGAATAAGACACAGTCCCTGACTGCATGGTGCCCACAGGCCAGTGGGACAACAGGGAAGGGCCACTGAACTCATTCTCCACACTTGGACTAGAAAGAAGAGTGCTTTTCAAACTTTAATATACATGGAAATCACCTGGGGAGCTTATGAAAATGCAGATTCTGACTGAGAATATCTGGGATGGACCTGAGATTCTGTGTATCTGATAAACTCCCTGGAGAAGCTCACGCTGTGTGTCTTTGGATCACTTTGAGTAGCAAGAAACTAGACAACTCATGTGACAGGGTGCTAATTCTCTTTCCTAAGAAGATAAAACCCCAGCCATCATGGCAACAGTCCTGTATCAGGTGTGTACTGATGAGCTCCACCCTCCGAGACGTCCTGAACTAGTTCCTATCACCTCAGTGAAGGAACAATGTCACTCCAGTCAACTTCATGCTGGTTTTCTGGAGGCTCCTTTGTATGTATATTAGAATCTCTGAGCTCCAAGGACAATGAGGGAAAGATGATCTGGAAATAATCAATTCAATCAATTCCCACCTCTCTTCTCCTTCTGAAGCTGCTCACCATTTCACCATCACCATCATCATCATCATCACCATCATCACCATCATCAAGCACCCTCATTATGGCAAACACACAAACCCTTGCATTTACCGTAAGCTAGACATTGTTCTTAGCGTATTTCCAAGGGTATTAGCACATTTAAATTCCACAAACAAGCCTATGGATAGGTTCTGTTAATAGGTAGGAACTTATTAGTACTCCCATTTGCAGTCCAGGGAAGCTAGGCACAGAGAGGATAAGTAACTTGTCAAGTTTACACAGGTAGCACAGAATTCATGTTTCCTGCCTTCAGAGCCTGTGCCCCTAGCCATTTCACTCTACATTATGTCAGAAATGCTAATGACTTTGCATTCCTCCGTGTGAAACCCAGTGGAGAGCGCTAAAGCCGAATTGGGCAGAGACTCTGGGCCTCTGACAGGTCTCTGCCATGGTGCAGCCTGGGGGGAGGGGGACGAGGACAGGCAGAGAAAAGCATGGTCAAGGGCTTTGAAACCTTGGTGAGATTAAATCTGCCTATTAAATTGCCTGTAACTGTAGGTGAATTTGGGGAGCTGAGGGTGGGTAGGGGTGGGCTGTAGCTGTTCTTACATTAAAAAACAGGCACCAAAGGAGACCATTTTCCAGGCTCTTGCTGCAGAATCTTGTGTTAGTCTGGGGGCGCAGACTGTGGGTACCCAGTGGCCCCAAGTCCAGGTGGGAGTTCCCTACCTCACTCAGTGCAGGAACCACTCTTTAGGGGTACCCTGTGGCTGGTCTGACTGGCGAGGCACCCCAGGGAAAACAACCACACAACCACTTTGTCCTCTACTCTATCTTCTTCCCAAAACTTTTTTCAGTTTAAGAATGATGCTTTGAGGGGTGGAGGGGGGACAGGAGATGAAAATCTCATGAAAAATGAAATCATTTAAATGTATTAAGAGCCCACTTACTTACACTGTTATTGTCATAAGCTTAAACGGATTTTTAAATTTAGCCTTGTTCTCCCAAACCAACTTCATTGCACTGGAATAATTGACAATGACATGGAAACAAACTTTGCTCTAAGGGCAGCATCCCTATCCGAAGCCTCAGCAAGATCAGGCTGATGAAAGACCCATTTGATCATCCAGGCCACAGAGGCTGGTGGTGGGCGACAGGCGAGCACAGTGGGGAGGGCCATCTGAGCCCTGGCAATTGCCACTTTGCATAATTTGAAGTGAGCCCAGCACCACCCTTTGACATGAGTGTCCGACTCTTGCTTTTTCTCTGGGTCAGATCCATGTCCTAATTGTCATGTTAGAGAGCCATCATTTTTTCTCTTCTAATATTCCCTGTAATGTGAAGTTTGTCACTTTATAATTCTGGAACTCCCCTTTCTACCTCTGCAAAATGGGTTAAAAATTGACCTTGGATTAAAGCGAACAGAGTGTTGAATTGTCAAGAGACCCAAGCTCTCCTGGGTAAGCCATTCTGTGCTAGGTGAACTTGAGCCATTATTGTCCCCTCTCTGGATTCCAGTGCCCTTATCTGTAAAACAAAAGGGTCATGCTAGCCAATCTCCAAAAACACTTCCAGTGAATTCATGAATACATCAGGTGGCAAGAACTTAGAAAGGGGGTGGCAGGAGATGGGGCTGAAGAGCTAGTGAGGAGTCACATGGCGATGGGGTCGGGGCTGCTGGGATCTGACCTGTGCAACGACACTGGAGAGCATAGTGGTGGGGCTTAGTCAACGAACGACGCAAAAGCCCTATGACCCCACAATTCCTCAGCGAAATTCTCACACCAGTCCTTGGGGATATGCACAGGAATACGCATGGCAGCACCATCTGCCGGGGAGGGAGTAGGAGGTCATTCCGATGTTCTTGCAAAGCAGCGGAAGAAATGAAACTAGCTGCACGTACAGCAAGAGTGGACAAAAGTTAACAGGGCTGAGTGAGAAAATAAGTAACATGATAAGATCTTTAGCACAGTGCTATTTATACAGATTAAAATGACCCTCATTTTCTAAGGATACATATGTATTCAAGAATATACAGAAGCACACTGTCTGGTTGCCTATAAGGAGGAGAGAAATAAAAAGAAAAGAATACACATAAATAAATTACATCAGAGGGGTTTTGTTTGGATCACGACCTTAGTATCCCACAAAGCAAGGAGTGTGATAACTTGACCCACTTACTTAAGATCCAAAAAAGTTCCCCCAAACAAAGCAAAAACACCACGCTATCAATAAAAAGTATTCCTCCCTTTATCCTGTAGGTGATAGGAAACAAAGAATTTTTTATTTTTTTAGAAGCAAGGAGGTAATAATTTCTTTTTAATGTTTCAGAATGATGTCTCAGGTGGCTCTGCAGAAAAGGGATGGAGGAGAGAATGCCTGGGGCTGGGAAACCAGTGAGAAGGCTGCAGCCAAGTCTAAGGGTAAATGGTAAGGTGGGAATGAAGGTCATGGTCAGGTGGGGTCAAAGATTGAGAGGGGAGCCCTGGCTGTTATGGCTCAGTTGACTGAGTGCTGGCCTGAGAACCAAAGGGTGGCTGGTTCAATTCCCAGTTAGGGCACATGCCTGGGTTGTGGGCCAGGTCCCCAGTTGGGGGTATGCAAGAGGTAACCATATATTGTTGTTTCTCTCCCTCTCTTTCTCCCTCCCTTCCCCTCTCTAAAAATAAATAAATAAATAAAAATTTTAAAAAAAGGATAGAGAGGGGCAAATGAACCTTTAAAGCAAGGGATGGGCTGTGAGCTGGTGGGTCACCTGGTGGGTCCCAGAGGAGAGTAGCTCTTGTGTAACAAATAGTAAGGGCTCAATCAGACTCAGGGGCAGAGGTAGTACGGGAGCAGAGCCTGAGTGAACTTATTCTCCCATCCCAACAGCCCAGACCCTTTGGGAGAACTCACAGGGGACCCCAAGGCCAGGAGGGAT